>NC_081313.1:57428662-58054078 GCF_026419965.1 Kogia breviceps | reverse complement strand
AGTGGTTATTTTTCACTGTCATTATTTACCAATGGGCATCTTCCTACCTCTGCTCAAAATAGAGACTTTAATATGAGCCTTGTTGTGGAGGAGGTACCCTACCAGCTACTTCAAAAAAATACATAACATTTAGTCCATTAAACTACAGGCATGATCAGTGTCCCATAAAAGCAAGAAAAGAAGAAAAAGACTTTGTGGCTAGTTATACATAAAAATCAATGTGTGAGTTCCAGTGAGTTGTATAAAAACAGTAATAGTGAGGCCATTTCTTCCTCCACATGGTGTAACACTTTAAGACCAGCATTCCAAAGTGCTCAAGTCATTCTTTAATGGATTTAAATAATAAAAGAAATTTCTCACTACTAATAAAAATATTATTTATGATTGCCCATTCCTCAAAGCTGCATTATTGATAATTGTGTTCTAGTAAATACTTTACTTTTCATTAATATTTACAGTGGCACTAACAGCGTTCTTCATTTGAGACTTGAGTTAAGAATACTTTCATCGGGCATTACACTCACCTTGTTTAAAATTTTCCAAGTCTATTGTTCACATCAGATCTCTGCAAAATGTTTAAATTGATATGACAAAAGAAAGTTGGGAACTTAGAGTTTTTGTTGATGTCACTTGGGACTTCTAGTGGAACCTTAATCTTCTGTGCTTTGGGTGTCTATAGCTTTGAAATGGAACTAAAACTTGTTTTCTAAATACTGAATTTGTTCTCCTTCCCTCTTAATACTAGTGTTACGGCAATCTCATTGTACAGGAAACATTTCTTCCCTTACTTCAGAGTAAGGGATACTACAGAAAGCACAAGGACTTTGGGGTCAGATAGAGCTGGCTTTAAATCTGGAGTCCATCACTCCCTAGTTTGTGACCTTGGTCAAAACACTTAATCCCTGTGAGTTTCAATTCCCTCATCTATGAAATAGAGATAACAATAATCTCCCAGGGAATTGATGAGAAATAAAGTAATCTAAGCAAAATGCCTGGCATAACAGGCTCTCAGGAAATAGTTTTCCTTCCCTACGAGACTATGTAAGATGTTGTTATCAATAGTTTCTGAGCGGTTGGAGAAAAAAATCTACCCTGTTTCATGGAAATATTTCAAGAACATACGAAAGATTATTGCTTTCTTTGTTCATGCATAGTGAACACAGTGATTCTTTTTATATTTCCTATGTTTCTTCTATTCACTCTTTCATTTATTTCTTCACTAGACATATATTGATTGCCCATTAAGTTTTAGGAATAGTTGAGAAAAACTGATGCAGGGAAATAGGTGGGGATGAGAGTATCTCTTGATGCTGTAATAACATCAGGGAATTTAGCTTTTCCTTTATTAAATAAACATGAAAGTAAATATAAATTTTTTTTTTTTTTTTTTTTTTTTTTTTTCTTTTTGTGGTACGTGGGCCTCTCACTGCTGTGGCCTCTCCCATTGCGGAGCACAGGCTCCGGACACGCAGGCTCAGCGGCCATGGCTCACGGGCCCAGCCGCTCCGCGGCATGTGGGATCCTCCCGGACCGGAGCACGAACCCATGTCCCCTCATCGGCAGGCGGATTCTCAACCACTGCGCCACCAGGGAAGCCCAGTAAATATAAATTTTAAATGTCTAGGCAACACTGGCACAAATCTGGGCAGGTGACCTGGATTGCTGGGGGAAGGGCAGGTGCATTAGCTTAAAACCCTCACTTTCAAGAATGAGTTTTGTTACCTTTGGTCCATTATCAGTGTTCTTTGAATTCCTGGTTGGTGGGAGATTTTTGGTGCTGAGTGTCAAATTTTAAAAAGTGGTTAGAGCAAAGAGTAGGGGAGGAGAGTCTGTTACTACCACTGCAGCAGCTACTAATGTTAATTATCAGGACAGTAACTTCCTATAATTCCTAAGTCGTCATTAGAATAAACATGATCCCTCCAGCTATAGAACCGTGTCATTTAATTTATTAATTAATACTTTGGAGTGCTGTTGAGCCATTTTGAAGACGACCCTACTGAAATTGATCAAGGCTTGTTTTGGGAGAAGGGCTGAAATAGCCAATGAAAAACAAAAGTCACCAGGGTGCACAGGTAAAACTGGTCCTTAGCTACACATCTGTAACCACTGTTCCTGAGTGTTGGAAATGATCTAATAGTTAGAACAAATCCTTAGGATTAGAAGAGAGTAGAAGGACTTTATTTGTTACTTATTGCTGTCTGCTGTCCTCTCAAGCCAAGCACTTGGTTGTCAAGTTTTTAGGTCAGAGAAGGGCCAACAGAGTCTTTGCTTAAGCCTTTAAGAATGTCCTGCCCACCCTCTTTTGTACTCTGAAGGAACAGCTTCAAGGCACCTATGTTTAAAAGGACAGATCAGTTCTTCCATAACTGAGAACATGCTTAGGACCATTCAAGTCACAGAGCCAATTCTGGCTGAGATGTGAGATAAAACAATCCTCTCTGTGGGAACCAGTTCTGTTGTCCTTCTTGTCTTTTAGAGTCATGAATAGCACACTAAGCAAGCTGGAATGTCCTACCAGGGATTCAGCTAGGTTTTATTGTTTTGTTTACTTGGTTTTGCAACTTCAGCCTCTTCAAATTTGTATTATTTAAAATCCTTCTTCCTAAAAATTTACACACTTCAGTTCCAAAAAAACAAACTAGAAAAAGTTTCCTTAATTTGAACAAGATCCATCTGACCATTTGTCTGTATACTTGCCTCTCTGTAAGTGGGCATTTTTCTGTACATTGGATCACACACACACTCCACTGAACTTGGAGGTTGATCACTCCCAAAGCGGACAGACATTATATTGGAAATGACAGGAAACCTGGGCAAGAGTCCACAACCTTTAAAGTTTTGATATCTGTCTTCGGTTCCTGAGTATTAGGATCTATCAAACCATCAGGATGGGGCAAACTGGTTGGGCATGAGTGATGGCGAGGAATACAAGTCTAAGTGGAAAAAGCAGGACTTAAGTCTTAAGGACTAGCCGGCAAGGAGGCCCAGGTCCTGAGCTCAGCACTGCCATTAATTATCAGGGTGAACAGGAACGCATCGCTCCTGGGGCTCATTGTCCTCATTTGTATGAAAGAATTGGTCTAGATTGGGTGTTGACCCACTTCAGTCTGTGGGTCCAATTAGCCTACTACCTATTACTGTAAGTCAAGTTGTATTGGTACACAGCCACGGCCATTTATGTAGGTGTTGTCTGTAACTGCTTTCCCACTACAAACGCAGAGGTGAGTAGCTGCAAAATAGACCTTATGGCCTGCAAAGCTCAAGATATTTAGTAACTGGTCTTTTACTGGAAACATTTGTTCAAGCAGGTCTAAAGGAGTTCTATTATTCAAACTCTAAACCCTACAATTCCTCTATATTTTGAACTAATCTTTTTCTTTAAGTGTTTCTCTGTGTCTCATGATTGGATAAGTACTTATTTTCCCTCTGAAGGCTAAGACATACCCACTTGCCAGTAAGTAGGACTTGAAAACAAAGAATCAGACCCTCAAGAAAAAGGAAGACAAGATGGAAGATGGTGGAAAAGCTGAGTTTGGTGAGATGGGAGAGGAATGCTCAGCACACACTGGGCTGCATCGCGGTTGTGTAATAGGAAAGTTCCCACTCAGCAATGTTCATGGAATGAGGCTGGACCAGCTGGTTGGCAGAGGGGGGTTTCCCCTTTGGGAGATGCTACTGATGATTCACACACATGTGGGTTGACTGCAGAAAAGTTTTGAAATGGGGGAGGAGGGGACAGAGAGAGGAAGAGATAGAGGGAGGCAGGAAAGGGATGGGCAAGTGAAGACACCAAGATGCCTAAGCATTTACCATGACCCGGGCTTTGTGCTAGGTACTCCGGGTATACAAAGGACAACAGGACATGTTCCCCACACCAAGAAGCTTAGCTTTCAACCAGAGCTTAAGGACAAGGGCACGGCTTCTGGTAGGATGAGAAAAACCTCCACAAGGAAGAGCAGAGCAAGATGGATAGAATTAGTTGGTGAGAAAAATATATAGGAAAATGCTTAGACTATCCGAGTCCCACATTTTATATCTAAATCCTAGCAAAGCTTGGGAATGTTAATGTTAAAAATTCCTGCTGCAAATAGGCACATTATCCCATACTTCTCAGCCTAGTAAACGAGGTCCTTCATGATCTATTCATTTCTTACTTCTCCAGCTTCATCCCTCATCTCTGTACCATTCCTGGTCCATGTCTCAGCCTCACTGAACCTCTTCCATTTTTTTAAATACATCAGACTTGCTCTTGCCTCGAGGTCTTTGCCATGCTGATCCCTCTGACTAGAATTCCCTCCAAGCTGAGTCTGTCCCTCCTACTCCTATTCCTACTTGCTCTTCAGACCTTCACTCAATCCCTGCACCATCTCTGCCCCCCAGGGCTAGGTCAGGTTCCCATCTGCGTTATCTCAATATCAGGTATTTTCCCTGTCGTGCCGCATGATAATTTCCTGTCACTTAAAAAATGAGTTTGGGTCCCCTCAGAAGCAGACTTAGACAAAGATGTGAGTGCAGGTAGTTTACTTGGGAAGTGATCCTAGATAAAACAAAAACCCCAAATGTCAGAGGAGCAGGGAAGTGAGACAGAAAAGGAAATGTGAGAAATAAAGGAGTCTTTATGAAGTAAGTTATCATTGGGGGTAACCAGAATGTGACCCTTCTGGGGAATCTGTGGGCCATTTTAGAATATGCACTACAGTTATCCAACCTGAGGGTGAAGGAGGTTGGGTATTGATACACCATGTGCATTAGCCATTGGTTGAGGGCTAATCTCAGCGAGAGGGATGGAATGAATTCCTGGCACTTCTGGTCCACTGAATGGTCATGTAGAGTGGGCTTTGGGGGTCAGAGAAAGTCCCTTAGTTGGAAGATGTAGGTGCTAGCAGTTGGAAGTAAGGTTGGTGTGCCCTCAAGTGGAAAGGGAAGAAGCTTGGGGAGGAGCACTGGTAGTTACATTTTTCATATCTATTAGACTCTCAGATTTGAATGGAGCTGGGGCTGGAACAGCTTGGGGGTGGGGAGAGAGCTGCTAAAGCAGCTGGAGGCTGGCTGTGTATCTCTCCTTCATGGAGTTTTACTTGGGGTCTCTCCCTGTGGTCTTTCCACCTGGGCTAGTTTGAGCTTTCTCTCCCAGGGTGGCTTCAGAGCCATCAGATTCTCATCTGGATGACCAGGGATTCAAAGGCAAGTGTCCCAAGGGAACCAGGAGGATACCACGTTGCTTTTTGGTATCCTAGCCTCCAAAGTCACATAGCGTTGCTTCCCCTGGAATGCCAGATTCAAGGGGAAGGAACACAGACTCCACTTCTGCATGGAAGGTGGGTCAAAGGCACATGTTAGGAAGAAAATATGATCTGTCACAGTGATGATGTTTCAGTAACATTTTGGAGATACATTGCAAAGCTTTTCTTCAGTGTAAAACTATACCATCTCTGAATACCTTTGAATATTCTTGGGGCTCTTAACACTCAGGTTCTTTATTCTGATTCTAGAAAAAATTTCATGCCTTATTCTGCCAAAGCATATTTGGCATACCTAGAGCTCAGCTTGGCATCTGAGCTGACTTAGGGTATGTTTTACTAGCCCATATTCCATCTATGAGATATACCATAAAATAAGCAATCTCAATCAATATGCAGCAAAGATCACCAATGGTAGACACTATAAAGAAAAAGAATAACAGGTTTGACTAAGGCAAAGTTAAAACTTCAGCACATCAAAAATACTATAAGCTAAATTAGGAAAAATGAAAACTGAGAAACTTTTGCAAAATTATGAGAGACAAATAATTGGTATTCCTAATACATGAAGAACTTTTACAACTAAATTAGAAAGGATAAATAGGAAAAAAAGGGGGGGGGAATAAATAACTAGTCCCCAAAGAAGAAAAACAAGGTATCAAAATAAATGAAAAATGTTTAGTTTCTCTAATAATTTCTTCAATAAAATAAAGGGGGCTTCCCTGGTGGCACAGTGGTTGAGAGTCCGCCTGCCGATACAGGGGACGCGGGTTCGTGCCCCGGTCCAGGAAGATCCCACATGCCGCGGAGCAGCTGGACCCGTGAGCCATGGCCGCTGAGCCTGTGCGTCCGCAACGGGAGAGGCCACAGCAGTGAGAGGCCCAGGTATCGCAAAAAAAAAAAAAAAAAAAGTTTTACCATTCTATATTTGCCTATCAAATAAAAACAGTGAGACATTATTTTAGTTTTGCCTATCGAATTGGTGAAGACTAAAAAGAATTGTAATGTCACATTGGCCAGAGCGTGGGGAAATGTTCTGTCACACTGCTGGAGGGCAGTTTGGCAATAGGTATGGGAAGCCTTTGAAAAGACATGACTTTTTGATCCAGCAATTCCTTATCTGGGGATTTTTCCTATGAAAATGCATGGGCATTTATCTCCAGTATTGCTCATATTAGAAAAACTTGTAATTGACAGTGGTGTTTAAAATAGAATACTCTGCCACCTTAAAAATTATTTTATATATATACATCCATAAGTAGAAAGAGGTTCATAATATATTTTTAAGGGAAAAGGCATAAGGCAGTTCAAAAGAGTAAATGAAATATAATTTTATATGTGTGCGTTTGTACATGGCTCCAGGAAAATACAGTAATCTCCCCTTATTCATGGGAGATGCATTCCAAGATCACAATGGATGCCTGAAACCACAGATAGTACTGAACCCCATGTGTACAATGTTTCTTCCTATATATACATACCTGTGACAGGTTAATTTATAAATTAGGCACAGTAAGAGGTTAAAAGCAATAAATAGGGGCTTCCCTGGTGGCGCAGTGGTTGAGAATCCGCCTGCCGATGCAGGAGACACGGGTTCGTGCCCTGGTCCGGGAAGATCCCACATGCTGCGGAGCAACTAAGCCCGTGAGCCATGGCCGCTAGGCCTGCGCGTCCGGAGCCTGTGCTCCGCAACGGGAGAGGCCACAACAGTGAGAGGCCCGTGTACCGCAAAAAAAAAAAAAAAAAAAAAAAAAAAAAAAAAAAGCAATAAATAAAATAGAACCATTATAACAATATACTGTAATAAAAGTTATGTGAATGTGGTCTCTCTCTCTCTCTCAAAATACCTTATTGTACAAATTTAACACCTTTTCTATCTTAACTAAGTACTTATCATGCACTGTGTCCGTAACTTTTGCAGTTTGAGGTGCACCAACAAAACTAGCCCAATTTTCTTTTCCTTTCTTCACAATTTCACACACAGAAGATTGGTTTTTACCATAGATCTTAGCAACCTCAGCGTACAATTGTTTTTCTTTCCTTATCAAGTTGGGAACTTTCACCTTTTCACTTAAAGGAAGCACTTTAGGGTTTCTCTTTGGCATATTTGAATTACCAGCGTCACTACTCTTGCGCGTTGGGGCCATTATTCAGTAAAATAAGGGTGATTTGAACACAAGCACTGCGAAACCATGACAGTTGATCCGATAACCCAGGAGGCTGCCAAGTGACCAAGGGGCAGGGTACGCTGGACAAAGGGACGATTCACATCCCCAGAAGGGACAGGGTTGGGGCCACATGAGATTTTATCACCCTACTCAGAATGGCGCACAATTGAAGACTTATATAGTTTATTTCTTAAATTTTCCATTTAATATTTTCAGACCCCAGTTGACCGAAGGTAAATGAGACCACGGAAAACAAAACCCTGGATAAAGGGAGACTACCACATCTCCATGTATGTATATAGTCCAGGAGAAAAAAAAAAAATGAAATGCTATACATCCAAATAATTATCAGATGTTACCTCAAAAAAATATGATTATGGATGGTCTGTCATTGAGTCTTTTTATCGGTGTATCCTAAGGTTTCTTTAAAATGAGCATATTCATACTATTTTTTAAAATTCTGAAGGTAAATGTGACATTCAAGCTTTAAAAAATGTATTTTAAATGACACAAGAGTACATGGAAATATTCTAATTGTAAAAATTCTAGTGATACGGTAATTATAAATAAATAGTATAAATAACAGATATATAATGTATATAATTATATATATTGTATAATATGAATATAATTATATAAAGTAAAATCCTCCTTCACCACTAAATTATTTTCCAAAGGGAAAAAAAGAAGGCAAGATTCCCTCATCATTTTTTTTTTTTTTTTTTTGTGGTACGCGGGCCTCTCACTGTTGTGGCCTCTCCCGTTGCGGAGCACAGGCTCCGGACGCGCAGGCTCAGCGGCCATGGCTCACGGGCCCAGCCGCTCCGCGGCATGTGGGATCTTCCCGGACCCGGGCACGAACCCGTGTCTCCTGCATCGGCAGGCGGATTCTCAACCACTGCGCCACCAGGGAAGCCCTCCCTCACCTTTCATAAACACAATCCAGGTATGGTTAAACACACACACCAATGGAGTTAGTATCTGAACACAGTGTAATAACTGCTTATTATCTTAGTTGAATGGGCCTAACTACAAGTCAGGAAACCATGTAGTAACAGAAGAGGCAGGCCTGGCTTACTCTGACCAGCGTGAGAAACGCCCACAGTGTGGCTGGTCACATTTTAACCCAGAACCTTGTAGCTCCACCCAGAAAGGCATACCACTGACAGATTGGGAGGAAGATAATTTGAGGCAGAGGGGGTTCAAACACAAGACTCAACCCTGGAATTGAAAGGCTGGCCATGGTTCTGAAGGCCCAGCCAAGAGGAATTGCTTACACGGAAGCCTTAGGAGTGAAAATCTCTCCGAAGGCTGACAGGTGCAAGATTCAAGTCAAATTTCACATTACGTTCGACCTGAGCTATTTTTATAAAGCTCCAACAAAATCAGTACTTTTTCCAGCAGTGAGTAACGCTTTAAGAAAGCTTTTCTTCTCTCTCATTTATCCCCCTGCTTTTGCCTTTAGAGAGCTCACCAGGAAAAAAGGCGGCCTGCATGGATGTCCCCTGAGAGTTTTCATTATTGTGTGAAAAGCATTTTAGTTGCGCTGATAAGAATCTGTTTGTGTAAATAATCTCTTCCTAGGAAACCTGGAATTTTTCTGCCTCTTGATCACAAAGGGATGACTTGACTCTCAAAGAAGAGACAGGTTTGATCATCAGAATCCTCACCTGTTTCTGTCCCCTTAGTGCACATTCAGGACACACTCAATTTCTCTATGCTTCATTCTCCTTGAATATGAAGTGAATACAGAAGAAAGACTCTAATGATAGTATTGAGGGGGGAAAGAACAATTTTCTAAATGTTTCTATTACATTACAAGATACTAAGAAACACTGGGGCAGTTCAAAAGAATGAAGACATATGGGGGTTATAAGTGTTTGGGGAAACTAGCTATTGGGCAGAAAGGGCTATAGAACCACGAAGCATTTTTATTGTGTTCTGCTAATCCTAAGAGAAAAGTCTGCTCTTGCTGATGCCGTCAGGTACTTTAATCTGTTGCTTTAGTTTATATCTTCTGGCACTACCTGCCAGACTATAATATTAGTTTTCAAGAATCAATTACCTTTTGGCATTTTAAACACGTCTATGGTAGCTATATGTCAGCCCTGGCACAGACCAAAAGAATGTTGGCCCTCCAGTCCTGCACATCATGTAGACACGGACCACAGAACATTTTCAAATGCTGGGCTGACATCTGCGCCGCCAGCCCTCCACCCCTGCATCAGAAAGCAGCACAGCGTGAATACGGAGAGCCTGGGCTTTGGTGCAGGCTGGCACTTGGGTGCCGGTCCTGGTGCCCGTGATGCTTTTCCTTTTTGCAGGCTCCCTGCCTCTCTGTTTTCTCATGCATAAAATGGGGTGATGATAATAACACATCTCATAGAACCGTGTGATGATTAAATAAAAGCATGCATGTGAAGTTCTCAGTACGGGGCCAGGTAGGTAGAAAATAGTCTATCATGTTAGGTCCTAAACCTTTTTGCCAGACCGTAAGGCAATGGCATCCCTCCCCGTGGTCTGCAATGCTGCCTCCCACTCATTTTTGCTTCTTGCCATCTCTCTGCAGCTCTGTGGAACATTCCTTCAGAACACAGCCCAGTCAGTCCATCTGCCCTCTTTGGTTTTGCCCTGCTATTGTGTCTTATATCCATTCTCCTTCCCAGATAGTAAAACCCACGAGGGCAGAGACTTGTGTGCTAGCTTTGTGCACAGAAATATTGGGGAGCAATATTGGGACTTCTCAGGGGACAGAATGGGGTGGTGTAGAATCAGTTTTATATAAATATCAAAGGGCAGGCTTTCAAACGGAGATGGAAACTGGGGCCAAAGAGGGAGGATAACCTTCCTGCTGATACAGAGCCTCCTTTTTCTGAGGCTGGAACAGATGTCCCTCTGTGTGACAGTGGGATCTCATTTTGCCTTTCTGGGCCCTTCCTCAAATGCTATCTCTGACCCTAAGGCTCTTCCTCACCCATCCAACCCACTGGCTGGTTAGTGCTGCCACGTACTTTCACTTACCCCTGCTTTGGGGTTTGACCCAGGGGCACTGGTCGCCATAAGGGGGAGCTGGCCCCATCCCAGGACCCCAACAAAATTATTCTGGCTGGTAACTTGGTGCCTGCAGGCTTCTTAGGTGATGCTGATGAATGGTGCAAGCAGCTAGATGTGCAGGATGTTCTGTGTCCAAGTTCCCCAGCCATGTAGATTCTGGGACACGGTCAGCCCTTGGCAAACGTTTGGCTTGGCCCACAGCTTGATTCCACATTGGTGCCATGTTTTGTTTGCCAGTCTCCCAAATAAAGAAAGATGCAGGACAGCTTCTGGTACTGCCATCCAGGCCTTAAACTTTCCGTCCTGTATGAGCGAGCCTTGGTCTCATGGCTCCTTTTTATTTTATTTATTTATTTATTTATTTTTGCGGTACGTGGGCCTCTCACTGTTGTGGCCTCTCCCGTCGCGGAGCACAGGCTCCGGACGCGCAGGCTCAGCGGCCATGGCTCACGGGCCCAGCCGCTCCGCGGCACGTGGGATCCTCCCGGACCGGGGCACGAACCCATGTCCCCTGCATTGGCAGGCGGACTCTCAGCCACTGCACCACCAGGGAAGCCTGGGACTATAATTTTTTTTTTTTTTTTTGTGGTACGCGGGCCTCTCACTATTGTGGCCTCTCCCGTTGCAGAGCACAGGCTCCGGACGCGCAGGCTCAGCGGCCATGGCTCACGGGCCCAGCCGCTCCGCGGCATGTGGGATCTTCCCGGACCGGGGCACGAACCCATGTCCCCTGCATCGGCAGGGCGGATTCTCAACCACTGCGCCACCAGGGAAGCCCTCCTTTTTAAATTAAAGCAGTCAAGTGGTTAAATATTCATGCTTTGCTTATTTCAGTATATTTAATTTATTGTGTATCACTTCTCCTGGGTTTTATATAAACTTGTCCGAGGACTTTTTTTTTTCAGTGTAAATTCTGGCAGAGTGCTCCCTTTTCCTTGGCAGAGCGTTGATTAGTTAAAGAATATAAAATGTCTTCCTAGCTAAGAAGATGATATCTTTCTTTCTTTTTTTTTTTTTTTACAGATTGCTCTTGTACTTTAATAAAAATAATACTCCAGTCATTATCACTATCATTAATTAATCTTTAGTGATTATGAATGTGGTGCTTCACATAAGGTGCTGTTTTAAAACATCTGCTTCGTTTTATTCCCAAGGCTGGAAACCACTGCCTCAGCTCGTCTGCCCAGCCTTTTCTATTCTGTTAGGTGCTGAAAATTAAGTGGGGATTATTTTGTTTTTTCCTTCTCATTTCTCCCCTTGGTAAAAATGGAATCATATCTTCCCCTTCTCTCTTTTTTTGCAGGGCAAGTCTTCACCAAATTTCTATCTTACAACTGTCTTGGTCTGGAAGATGTGATAAGTGGGCTCTTTCTCAGACCTGAATAGCAGGCTAACTCTTCTCCTTGAAAGCCTTCCTCACCTTCACACCCAGGGTTTTGGGAAGCCAAAGCGTTATGCAGATACAAATGTGATTGGGGCTAGGTTGAGGTTCACAACTCTTGTGGATGCATATCTAAAACAAAGGGCTGGGCTTCCCTGGTGGCGCAGTGGTTGAGAATCCGCCTGCCGATGCAGGGGACACGGGTTCGTGCCCCGGTCCGGGAAGATCCCACATGCCACGGAGCGGCTGGGCCCGTGAGCCATGGGTGCTGAGCCTGTGCTCCGCAACGGGAGAGGCCACAACAGTGAGAGGTCCGTGTACCACAAAAACCAAAAAAAAAAAAAAAAAAAAAAAAAAGGGCTGACAACAATCAATGAGAATTTAAGGTCTTTATAGGAGAGCTTCTAACTATGGCCCTTGGAGGCATAGTTTTCTTTTTTTTAAGAAGTCATAAGGCCCTGTCATACCCAATTTTCAAATATGTGAAGAATGATTCCTTGATTATAGGGAGCTAATTGAAACTGAACAGGCGCTGCTGTGGCCTGCACACTGCACGCCCCACTGCCCCAGCATAACACAGACATCATCACTTGCACCGCCTCTTGCCACCCACAAGGCATCTGTTAGAACCTAAGGACAAGTCTCAGTATTAGCCAAAGAGAATAACAAAACAAAGTTAGACATTTAAATTGACTGCCAAAGAAATCATATGTCACTTTTCTGCTTAAGAACATTATATAAGCAGCAACAGAAGAAAGGGGAAAAAAAAGGAAAAAGGAAGGAGGAAGGCAGGAAGGGATGGAGAAGGAGCGTGAAGGGAAGGAGGATGGAAAGGGAGGGAGGGAGGAGGACAGAAAAACTAAATAGAAACTTAAGAAATGTACAGGAGGCTTCCCTGGTGGCGCAGTGGTTGAGAATCCACCTGCCGATGCAGGGGACACGGGTTCGTGCCCCGGTCCGGGAAGATCCCACGTGCCACGGAGCGGCTGGGCCCGTGAGCCATGGCCGCTGAGCCTGCGCGTCTGGAGCCTGTGCTCCGCAACGGGAGAGGCCACTGCAGTGAGAGACCCGTGTACCGCAAAAAAAAAAAAAAAAAAAAAAGAAATGTACAAGAACTATAGGAAGGAAGTTTGGGGAGTTATTGTAGGATAAAACAAGAGTTTTATAGCAAGAGAATGGGGATGGGAACAAGTAATATTTTAAAAAGGCAATTTCCAAATTAATCTGTGAATTTAATGCATTTAATCTTAAATGAAACTTTTTAGGGAACTTGAAAAGTTATTCTTTATTACCTGAAAGACTAATATTTTTAGTAAAAGGATACTTGTATTGCCTGATATGAAATTTAAAAGATGTGATATTTAAAAGTGTTTACTAACATAAGAGTAGACTAATGAATAAAAAGAATAAAACCCAAACATATACATAGATAAAAATATTTTATATGTGATAGAGATGACATTTCAGACAAGTGAGAAAATGATAGATGTTTATTGTTTTAGGAAAACTATTTGGCGGGGTGTTGTGTTAGTTTCCTAGGGCTGCTATAATTAATTACCACAAGGTCGGTGGCTTAGAGTAACAGAAATTTTTTCTCTCAGATTTGAAAGCCAGAAGTTGGACATCAGTTTTATTGAGTCAAAAGCAAGGTGTTGTCAGGGCCTCCCTCCCTCTGGAGGCGTTAGGGGAGAATCTGTTCCCTGCCTCTCCGAGTTTCTGGTGGCTGCTGGCATTCCTTGTCTTGTGGCTGCATCACCCCACACCCTGCCTTCATGTGCCATCACCTTCTCCTGGTCTCTCTGTGTCAAATCTCCCTCTGTCTCTCTCTCATAAGGACACTTGTAATTGGATTTAGGGACCATCAGATAATCTAGAATAATCTCCCCATGTCAAAATCCTTAAATTAATCTCAATCATCAGGATCCTTTTTTACTTACAAGGTAGCATATGTCCCAGGGATTAGGACCTCATCTCTTTGGGTGGCCATTATTCAGCCTACTACAGGGGTAAATTAGATTCTCATCTCACCTTATACATCAAGTAAATTGATAATGTGTTAAATTCTTAAATAGAAGAATATGAAGGCAAATAGTCATCTGATCTCAGAAAGGGAATGGCCCTTTTAAGCATAAAAGAAAAGATTAATGGTTCTGCTTATGTAGAAATGTAAAAGCTTGTTTAGGTCTAAAATTACCATACACAAAATTACAAAGAATTGACAAGTGGAAAAAGCATTTGCAACAAAGTTTCTTTTATTAATGTATGAGGAGCTTTTATAAATCAGAAAAAGAAATCTCCTAATAGAAAAATAGTCCAAGAATAGGAATAGGCATTTCACAAAAGAAGAAAAATCAAGAGGTCAATGAACATTAAAAAAAATGTACCCTTGTAGTAATCAAAAGCATGTTAAATGTTGATATATTCATTTGGGCCAACAAATTGACAAAAATTATAAAAATTACAAGAACCCATAATGCAAGAAGACGAGAAAATTTCCTCATTTAATTCCTCACATTAAGTTATTGGTGCAGCCTTTCTCAAGAACTATTTTGCAATAAATACATAAGGCCTTAAAATGTGTATTCACTTTGAGTCATAAATTATGATTTTAAATTATGGCAATAAATGAGCAGCTAAACAAACAGAATTGTACCTGCATGCTCCTTATAGCTTCATTAAAACATGGCAAAATTACAAATGGTCTAATATCCCACAATGGAAAGTGAAAAATGTTTACAATATGTGGTTAAATGAAAAGAACAAGTTACAAGGCCATCTGTACATCTGGTCCCTTGACTGTGTGTGTACCTGAAATACTGAGTGAAAATGTTAACAGCTGTCCTCATTGGAGGTATAGGACTATGGGTGATTCTTCCCACCATTTAAAAATTCTTCAATTTTTACACGGAGTATGTGTTACTTTTGTAATTTGGAAAGAAAAGATAAATGCACATATTTAAAAATGATCCATACAGAAAAAAGTCATATCTTCTAAATGTGGCAAACACTATTTCCATCTTCCTTTCCATTTTTACCTCCCTTGACTACCCAACACCTGCCTAGTGTTGCTGCAGCAGAAGAGAATCTCAGCCTTCTCTGAGCTGGATCCTGTGTTCTCACAGGCTTATGTTTTTCCTTCTGCCCCAAGTCCCCAGAGAATCCTACCACTCATAGAAAACCCAGTCCTCTAAGGAGGGCAGAGAATCTTCACGATGCCTCTAGGGAGAATAAATTACTTCCTCATCTTTGCTGCCACAGTTCAGCACTCTTCAATATGCTGTGATTGTATTTCTATTCTGTATAGGTGCTATGGCTCTATTTCTCTCCTGGATTGCGAGCTTAGTGCAGGTGAGTCAGAATCACATGGGAACCTCCAGTCCCCAGCACAGGACGTGGGGTAGGGGGTTAGACTGGCCCACGTAGAATGTAAAGAGA
The DNA here is from genome assembly GCF_026419965.1 of Kogia breviceps. Classification (NCBI taxonomy): domain Eukaryota; kingdom Metazoa; phylum Chordata; class Mammalia; order Artiodactyla; family Physeteridae; genus Kogia; species Kogia breviceps. Next base: position 58,038,797 of record NC_081313.1, on the reverse strand, counting down.
AAAAGGCTACCACCAGCCATGGTGCTAGGAGGGAAAGTAAGGTACAAAGTGCCCAGAGATGAGAGTCAAACGTGATCTTTTTGGATTGGTCAAATGGGCAATTTTAAAATTATTATTATTTTAGTTTAGTGTTTTTTGGCTGTGTTGGGTCTTTGTTGCTCCGCATGGGCTTTCTCTAGTTGCAGCGAGCGGGGGCTGCTCTTCGCTGTGGTGCATGGCCTTCTCACTGTGGTGGCCTCCCCTGTTGCAGAGCACGGGCTCTAGGCACGCGGCCCTCAGTAGCTGTGCCACGCGGGCCCAGCAGCTGTGGTGCACGGGCTTAGTTGCTCTGCAGCATGTGGGATCTTCCCGGACCAGGGCTCGAACCCGTGTCCCCTGCATTGGCAGGCGGATTCTTAACCACTGCGCCACCAGGGAATTCCCCAAATGGGTATTTTTAAATTGGACATAATTCTTGCAACCTACTGATTGATGTTGGTTGAAATTAAATTAATACATTTCAGATTTGGTTTGAGTTGCCTGCATATTTTGGATTTTTTTAGTGTGAAGAAAGCGGTTTCGTTGTTGCTTCTCCTTAACTTTTCATTAACGTTAGATGCTGCAGTTTTGTTTAGCATAGGCTGGTGGTGTTTCCAAACAGTCTCACCTTTTTACAGAATCAGATTCCTGAGTCCTGCTGAATCATTGACTCGGAGTGAGACTTTGAAGATAATTAGAAACAGCTGGGGAACAGAGAGGCCTCAGCACATACCTTTCCATAAAAAGAAGAGAACAGGTGAGAAATAGGAGTCAGAGATTAATAAGCCTGGGGCTGGTCAGGTCACCTCTCAGAGTCATAACTCTCTGTTTTTATTAAATAAGGAAAGGAGCTTCCATGGCATTTGGTTGATAGCAGCTGCTGGATCTGAGACGTTAGGAAGGAAAGAGCAGGTGTCTTTAAGGAGCTGCTGGGGCTCGTTGTAAAGCTGAGCTCTCAGCCAGGGAGTCAAGGAAAGATGCCATTTACTTCCAGGTTGTCACTGGACTAAGTAGGGAATTGTCTGAAGAAGATCATGGTTGAGTTTAGGATTAAGTAAACAAATATATAGACTCAAATTTTATTGCTCTGGGAGTAAAAATAAGTGTGCTGGATTTCCGTGCACTTTTTCTTTCTGGTAGCGGGTGTTCCATTTTGTATGGTGGCATTTGTATATATTAGATGTAGTAGTTGTGGAATAGTTTTACTCTAGGTTTTAATTTTTTTTCCCTCACATTCCCAGTGAAAGCCTAAACTGCCCACTCCCAGATAGGGAGCAGAGCACAGGATGGATCGGAAATATTTGTGTGTCCAGAGGCAGAAATGTGTACCTAGGGCTGGTGCTGGCTTGTGAACTAAGCAGCTCGAGTTTGGGTGAATCACAACCTCCAGGGCTCAGTTTATCTCTCGATAGGGTAAGGGACACAGACTAAATCATTGTTATTGATGAAATTGATTTTTAAAAAATGGAGTGTAGTGATTCTGGCTGAGATAGAGGAGGGCCCAGACTCTGTCTGCTAGCCTTGCCCTGCTCCCTCTCTATCCGGACACCCCAAGGAAGCCCATGGAGTTCGAAACGGAATGAAACCTGAATAAAATTGCCTTGTCACTCCTCTGAACTCACTCCCTCATTTGAAAACATCCACCCAATCTGCGAATTAATTGAAAAATGATTTAAGTACTTCTCTGGTGGCACAGTGGTAAGAATCTCCTGCCGATGCAGGGGACACGGGTTCGAGCCCTGGTCCAGGAAGATCCCACATGCCGCGGAGCAACTAAGCCCGCGAGCCACGACTACTGAGCCTGTGTGCCACAACTACTGAAGCCTGCGCGCCTAGAGCCCGTGCTCCACAACAAGAGAAGCCACCGCAATGAGAAGCTCGCGCACCGCAAGGAAGAGTAGCCCCCGCTCGCCGCAACTAGAGACAGCCCGCCCGCAGCAATGAAGACTCAATGCAGACAAAAATAAATGAAATAAATGTTTTAAAAAAGAAAAAGGATTTAACTGTTTACTGAGGTTTTAAACAATGAAACAAATCAAACAAACAAAAAACTATGAGAAGGATATTCAGTTCATCACCAGAGCATAATTTCTCTCTGGGTCTCCCTCCCCACCCCACTGTCCTCAAGTCCCACCTTCCCTTCCTGCTTGCAATGTCCTGCCCTTCCTCCCTTCCACTCACTACATGCAGACACCTCAACTCAGCTTCCAGAGTGTGATTCCCACCCTCCTCCCCCGCCCCCCCCCCCGCTCCTTAGCAGACCTGTCCATTTCTCCTTCAGTCCCTTTCTGTCCTGTCCAATGGGAATCTCAGCTTCTCATTATACTCCAGTTTTATCTCATTCTGCCCCCTTAAAACTCCATTAACTCTGTGAACAGTCCCAGGCAGGTAACAGCAGCCCAGTGCGAGATTCATGAATTTCTTCTGTTTGGAATGGGGAGGGGTTGGGAGGAGATCAAAAACGCTTATAGCTAAGTATATTCTTTACCAGTTCTCTCCTCACGGGTCATCCTAATGCCCCGTTCTTAGAACTCCCACCCTGCCTCCTTCTGTAAAGCAAATCACTAAAAACAGTGTGTGACTGGGACCCCTGGGTCAGAAGCACTGTGCAAGGTCTGCATTTGGGGAGGTGTTTTTTATGCTCGTTTCCTCTTCCTTCAGTGTTTCTTTTGTTCTTTTTTCCTAACCAGTAGCCATTCCTAGGACCACTCCCCACTGCCCCAGCATTTCTGTGCCAGGACAGATGGTCCAGAATGGAAGGTCTCCCTGGCTCTTTAAGGAAGCCTTGGGATCTTTCCAAGTGAGTTGCCCGATAGCATTCATCAGGCTTTGTGTGGACACAGGGGCACCCGAGGGGGCAGCAGTCCAAGGGGGCGGGTCCCAGCTAATAACTAAAGTCCTTCAATTATCATCGGGGTGTAGATGCAGCTCTGAGGCTAGAAGTATAGCACTTCCTGCTGTGGTCACACTCACCTGTGTCCCTGTGGCTGGGGCTTTCTCAGACACAGTCAATATAAGTTTAAGGTTTTTTTTGGCTCCACATGAAAGAGAAACGCAATCTCCGTCCCCAAGTCAGAATGACTGTGTTTTCCTGATCACTGTGCAGGTATTTCTTGCCTTTGATATGTGTGGATCCATTTCCTCATGTGTTACTCCCTACTCTGGCGCCGTAGTCCCTGCTGTGACCCCCGCACACACACGCACACACATTCACCCTCACACCCCTCTGGAGAAAACGCCTTGTTGCCCGGCTTTGGACGATGCCAGGACCCCACAGAGTGTGCACTCTCTTCACCGCTTGCCAACCAACCTGTCCCTTTGGCAGCTGCCAACCGACCACATCTACAGATCTTTGCTTTATTTCTTCCTCCACTGGCAGGGCCGCTTGTCAAGGTAGGTGATGGAGGAAATTTTAATACACAGCAGGTGAGTGTGAGTGTGTGTGAGCGTGCGAAAGAGAAGGAGAGACAAAGAGACAGAGAGACAGCACGAGTCTCCCAGGCATCACTCAGCTGGGTCTGTATTTGTATAGCATCAGTTTCCTGCAGAGTCATTGGGCTGGGGAACCAGTTCTGCCTCATTGTAGATCTGTGCACCTGCTGCAGATTGCATTCACCCAACATACTTTCTCCTCCCTTTGTGTGCTCATCCCCTTGGGCTGGAAGCTCAGGCTTTGCACTGGCCAAAAGAGACATGCGGGAGCCCAGGACTTAGACTCAGATGATCTTGTCCGAATCTGGCACTGCCAGGAGAGGCAGAGAGAGGATCATGACGGAGTGGTTAATGGCATATGGTCGGTGGACCCAGGTTGTCTGGATGTGAATCCTGAACCTGCCTCCTACCAGGTCTGTGACCTTGAGCAAGCTACTTAATACCACTATGCCTCAGTCTCCTCATGTGTAAAACGGGGATGATAAGACTAGCACCCCGCTCATGGGGTTTTTGTGAGGGCTGAATTACTTAACATAACTCTCCTTCACAGTAAACTCTAGATAAGCACACTATTTGTTATTCATAGAAGCAATGGGAATAATCCTGTACTGTTGCACAAAGCAAAGGCCCTGCTATTATTACTAGTTGTGTGAGTTTGGGGTGAATTAACCTCTCTGAATCTCATTTTCCCCATCTGTAAAATGGGGATGAAATCAGAACCCCCCCCCCAACAAGACTGTGCCTTATTATTATTATTTTTAAATTTATTTATTTATTTATTTATGGCTGTGTTGGGTCTTCATTTCTGTGCAAGGGCTTTCTCTAGTTGTGGCAAACGGGGGCCAGTCTTCATCGCGGTGCGCAGGCCTCTCACTGTCGTGGCCTCTCTTGCTGTGGAGTACAGGCTCCAGACGCGCAGGCTCAGTAGTTGTGGCTCACGGGCCTAGTTGCTCTGCGGCATGTGGGATCTTCCCAGACCAGGGCTCGAACCCGTGTCCCCTGCATTAGCAGGCAGATTCTCAACCAGTGTGCCACCAGGGAAGCCCCTCTGCCTTATTATTAAGCACAAGTTTGTTTGTTGGAACTGGAAATCTGTAGTTGATCATGTCTTTGCTGCTGAAGATTGTGCCAGGCTCCACATGCCCCGCTCTAGGAAGTTTGAATTTGTGGACCAAAACATCTCAAATATTTAAAATCCAAGAAGGACCAAAAAAATAAAGGCAAGTCAGGACTCATTCTTTGGGATCACATGTCTCATATCCCAAAGTGTTTAGGAGGAACTTGCTTTTTCTGAATCCACATATGATTGCTCCAGAGGGACCTCCTTTGACTACACCAGGAGAGTTAAAGGGTTCTAAGGGGCAGAGGAATGCTGTACAGATCTGGGATGTGTGATGGAGCAGAGCTACTGATTCTATTATTCCCGATTCTGCCACTTCTTTGCTGTGTAACATTTGGCATGTTAGTTAACCTCTCTGAATCTGAGCTTTCTTCTCAAAAGGAAGATTAATAAGGTATCATAAAAGAGTGTGGCATGAATGGGCAAATGTTTGTTCCTTTCTCTTGGAAAAAAATTAGCATCTGGGTTTATCAGGCTAACCTTTGGATCTGGGTTGATGCATGGGACATGGTTGATGAGCTATAAGAAGTGAAAATGCGGTGTGATTTTAAAGTTCCGAAGGTACTTATTATAAAACAATAGGTGTTTTCTAAAACCCAACTGAGTTGGTAGTGGGCTTTCTGGATCTGGCCTTTGAAAGCTCTCCCACAGTTAAACAGTTTGCTCTTCAATCTAGGAGTAGTTCAGCATTTTAAACCATGAAGCAAATTACTGTGTATACTAATCTCTTTACTATGTTAGATAGGATGACCATGTAAAGGATAAGGAATAACCTTAGGATGGGTGCTTGTCTGTGTGTAGCTTGGACAGATCAGATAAAGAGAAAGCCAAAAGGACCATAATGAGAAGCCTGGGGATGAAATGAAGATGGTCTGACATGGCCTCTCCTGGTGTCTTCTGGGAATCGCTGTGGGGTTATGGCTGGAGTCACAGGAGCTAATCCTTCCCAAACTCCCACTTCCCAAGCTCTGAAAAATCCTGCCCTGGAGGCATTTTCAAATGCTGGTCACACTCCTTGAAAATCGGCCTACTTTGGCCATCTCCTCTGGGGTATCTATTGATACATTGGGCTGTACCTCCAAACTGTTCTGAAATCTGACCACTTCTCACCACTTCCACTATTATTCTCTGATCCAAGTCATCATTATCTCTCAGCTGAGTTATTGTATATAATCTCCTAACTGATATCCTTGCTTCTGCCCTTGATGTCGACTGAAGCCAGAGCACTGCACTCTGTTTGGAATCATCTACTGACTCCCCATCTCACTTAGGGTAAAAAAAAAAAAAAAAAAAAGCCAGTATATTGACCTAAAAGCCCTAATCAATCTGGCTTCTGCAACCTTCTCTCTCTGTCTCCTAGTCTCCCTCTGTTCCTTGCTCTGTGCTGCCCCAAAGGCCTCCGTAGGAACTATTCCTCCAACAGACGCCTGTGCCCAGAATTCCAGATCATTCTCTCTTCAAACCTTACTCACTCGTTGTTATTTTTACTGGACACACAGGTCCTAAAACTTGGAGATCATGTTTTTAATAATCCCCCGAAGGACAGAGCTCAAACTCTGTTCCTCCAGCCTGCATGAGTTGTTCCTTTTTCTGAATCCCTAGAGCATTTTTATTCCAGGAATCTCATAGTTTGATGACTTATTTATACTTTGCTTGGACTGATCCTTACTCATAGCCCATTTTAAAATTGGGTTATTTGTATTTTTATTAGTGAATTATAAGAGGTTTTAATATATTCGAGACACAAGCCCATTATTAAATATATGATTTGCAAATATTTTCTCCCATTCAGTGGAGTTCTCTTAATTTTCATGATGGTATCTCTTGAAGCACAAAAGTCTTAAATTTTGATGTAGTACAATTTATCTAATTTTTCTTTTTGTCACTGGTGCTTTTAATATCATATTTAAGAAGGCTTTGCCTAACCCAAAGTCACAGAGATCTTCTCCAATATTTCCTTCTAAGAGTTTGTAGTTTTAGCTTTTAAATTTAGGTCTGTGATCCATTTTGAGTTAATTTTTTGTGTATGGTATGAGGAAGGAGATTTAACATCATTCTTTTGCATATGAATATCCAGTTTTTTCAGCAATATTTGTTGAAAAGACTATTCTTTTCCCAGTGAATCATCTTGGCACTCTTGTCAAAAGATAATTGACTGTAAATATGAAGGTGTTATTTCCTGACTCTCAATTCTGTTCCACTAATGAGTATGTCTATCTTTATGCCATAACCACACTGTTTTGTAGCTTTGTAGTGAGTTTCAAAATCAGAAAGTATGAGTCTTTCTACTTTGTTCTTCTTTTTCAAGATTGTTTTGGCTATTCTGAGTCCCTTGAATTTCCATATGAATTTTAAGACTGGCTTGTCAATTTCTGCACAGAAGCCAGCTGGGATTTTGATAGAGGCTGCCTTGAATTTGTAGATCGATTTGGGGAGTACTGCCATTTTAATGATATTAAGTCTTCAGGCCCTTCAACGTGTGATGTCTTTCCATTTATTTAGTTCTTTAATTTCTTTCAATAATGTGTAGTTTTCAGAGTATAAGTTTTGTACTTTTGTTAAATTTATTGTTAAGTATTTTATTTTATTTTATGATGCTGTATAACTGGGCTAAGGATTTTATTGAAAAAGCAATGGAAGTCATTGAAGTGTTTTAAGCAGGAATGGGCATGACCATCATTGAATTATTAAAGATCCCTCTGGCCTCTGTGTTGAAAATTCATTTAAGGGGTAAGAGTAGATGAAGGAAGACCAATTAAGAGGCTGCTGCAGTGGTCCAAGTGAGAGATGTTGGTAGCTAGACAAGGATGGTGAATCAGACATGGTAAAATGTAGACAGACTCAAGATACCTTTAAAGGAAATTCAATAGAATATAGTGATGGATTGGATTTGAGGGCATGAGAAAGGGAAGTATCAAGGCTTTTATCTTGTGTAACAGAATGGGCGGTGGGGACATTCATTATGATAAAGAAAATAGGAAAAGAACCCATATACAGTCTTTATTTTTTTTTTTTTTTTTTTTTTTTTTTTTTTTTTTTGCGGTATGCGGGCCTCTCACTGTTGTGGCCTCTCCCATTGCGGAGCACAGGCTCCGGACGCGCAGGCCCAGCGGCCATGGCTCACGGGCCCAGTTGCTCCGCGGCATGTGGGATCTTCCCGGACCAGGGCACGAACCCGTGTCTCCTGCATCGGCAGGCGGACTCTCAACCACTGCGCCACCAGGGAAGCCCCATATACAGTCTTTAAATACCACTTTACCTTAGAGATAATTCAATCCAACCCACATATTATCTCAGTTGATTTTTCTAAGACTTTTATGAGGTAGGTAGGATAAGCATTAATGTCCTCAAGTGCTGAGTGATAAAACTGAGGCCACCATGGGAAAGAGCACTGATTAGAAAGCAGAAAGCATGGGATTTGGCCCAGGCTATGTTAAATATTGCTGGGTTCCCTTGGTCATAACAGTTAACTTCTGGAGTGGTTGGCTTCTTTATCTATCAAATGTGGGACTTGGTGAAGTTATCCCTAAACTCCCTTCTGATCTGTCTTCATTCACTGTTACCATTCATTCAGAAATACATGTGGGGTGGAGGTACATGGGCAGAAACAATCTGATGATGGAATTGGGATGTGAACTCATCTCCCAGTTTCTAGTCCTCTCATTTATTTTTTTCCCCCACTCATATTTTATGAGAAAAATGGGTGTCTCCACCTTGCTCTGGGCAAGATACTGGGCAGTGTGGCTTATACTGGGGTCAATACATCTAATTTTAAGTTTTGGCAACAGGGACACATTAGTTAAAAATCCCTTGAAGCTGTGATTGTGTTTATGATTGTCTTTAATATGTTTATAAGACTTGTGCTTCAGGCATTTACACTTCTATTCCCACTGTGACTTTAGCCCTTGACAAATTTAGAAATATCTTTCCTCTCTTCTTGTGGTGCCCACTCAGAAACTTTCTCAATCAAGAATGACTCATGGGTTGCTGCCCACAGACCAGACCTTAGGTATTCACTCTGGAGTGTGTCAGGAGTAGTTCTTAATCTCTTATGAAATCTGGTACACGGTAGCAGCAGTCCACCTATGGGGTGGGAAAAGTAAATACCAAAAAAGTGTTGCTGTACTTGAAAAAGGATCAGTGAGTTTTCCCAGGTGATGAAGAGTGAGATTACTGCCGCCAAACCCAGGCCCTCACCACCAAGCACCACCTGCTCAGGACTCTGAGAGGGTGAGGAGAAGACTCGCTCTGTGCTCAGGTTCTAGGCTCAGGCTTCCTCCTCGGTGGCCTTTGTAACCTGAATAAGGGAGAGAGAGGAGGGATTCTCTTCAGGACCGGCCTTTGAATTGGCCGCCTGGATGAAGGCCCAGGACACACCTGACCTAGTCAGTTTCCAGCAGCTTCTTTCAAACAACAAACAAGCTCAGCATTTACGCAGTGTATATACATTTCCATCACAATAGCTGCCCTGCTTTTATGGAACCAGGAACAGTTTGATAGTGCAGATAAAGGGGGAACGCTTTGAAAGAGGAGACCCACTGAAATAACACCTCTGTCAAAGGGGCACGTTTCCTCCACACATGATCCCTTTGGACGAGTGTCACATCGCAGAGAAACAGGATAGCGACTCCAAACGGTCATTTCTGCACATTTTGATGATGACTTTTTCAGAGTTGGCTGACAGAACTTGCCCACCAGCTGGGCGATGAGCCCGGTCCTTGGCTGTGAACAGGGACGGGGAGGTGGAATGTGTGCAGCCGAGCGGGGGAGACATCTCAACGTGTCACTCCCTTCGGAGGCAAAACAAGGCTTTCAGAGAGTCTGAGAGTCCACAAGTTTTAAGAAAACCGGCTCATGTCTGAAATGGGAAGAAAAGCTAATTATATGCTCCGGAGCGATGAGTCCCCAATGTGACTACATAGCGGAATTGCCAGGAACACTTGGAGAAATATAAATTCCTAAGCACCTGCCTGGACTGATTGAATCAGAATTGCCCCCCTTCCCCTACTCCCCCATGAGGGAATCGGGGAGCAGGAATCTGAATAAGTTCATACCCCAAATCATTCTGATGAGATGACTGACGAAACTCCACTCTGAGAGCATTCATCCGTAGGGCAACCTTGAATCACTGCTCTAGCCACAGTCAGAGGAGGGTCCTAATCAGCACTTCTTTGCTTTCTGTGAGGCGAATATGTTAACAGGACAATAAAGGTCACAATTTCAGAGGGATTGAGAGGACAATCTGAATGAGAGAGGATTTTGAAAAATAAAATGAGTAAAGGTAGGGCTTCCTGTTTAACATCTTTATTGGAGTATAATTGCTTTACAATGGTGTCTTAGTTTCTGCTTTATAACAAAGTGAATCAGTTATACATATACATATATCCCCATATCTCCTCCCTCTTGCGTCTCCCTCCCACCCTCCCTATCCCACCCCTCTAGGTGGTCACAAAGCACCGAGCTGATCTCCCTGTGCTATGCGGCTGCTTCCCACTAGCTATTGATTTTACATTTGGCAGTGTCTATATAAGTCCATGCCACTCTCTCACTTTGTCCCAGCTTACCCTTCCCCCTCCCTGTGTCCTCAAGTCCATTCTTTATGTCTGCGTCTTTATTCCTATCTTGCCCCTAGGTTCTTCAGAACCCTTTTTTTTTTTTAGGCTCCATATATATGTGTCAGCATATGGTATCTGTTTTTCTCTTTCTGACTTACTTCACTCTGTATGACAGACTCTAAGTCCATCCACCTAACTACAAATAGCTCAATTTCGTTCCTTTTCACGGCTGAGTAATATTCCATTGTGTATATGTACCACATCTTCTTTATCCATTCCTCTGTCGATGGACACTTAGGTTGCTTCCATGTCCTGGCTCTTGTCAATAGAGCTGCAGTGAACTGGAACTGCTTGCCAGCTCTTCATAGCTGAGCAATACCAAGCCTGCTGGGTGAGTCACTAACATCTGAGGTCCTGCATTCCCAGAGGAGAAGCAATGGGACTGATAGAGTGGACCACCAGAGTAAACTGGAAGCACTCTCCCCTCGTCTGGTGGGGCTTCCGCCATTGTTGCCGCTGCTGCTTCTTCTGCTTTTCTAATGTTTCCGTGTCAGGCGGGGATTGGGGAGGAGGCTGAAATGGGTACAGGCAGGGGACTCCAAGCTTTGGGTGAGGGGAATGCAGAGGGCAGGAGTTGGGGGTGGTGGTGGAAGGACGAAGAAGCCTTATAGAAGATCAGTTCACCAAAAAGGGAAAAGAGTTGGTGATTTACTCTGTTCTGAAGGTTCTCTTCTGAGATCCGAGGGCAGAGCTCACATACAAGGGACAAGGATGCACACTGGTCCCCGTATCGGCCTCCCAGCCCCTCGAGCTTTACAGCAGGTTTCAGCCACCGGAGACTAGGGCTCAGAGTTTGCCTCCGCTGGGTCTACATGGAGACTGGAACACAGTTCTGCTTCCTTCAACAAGGTCTCTCACCCTTCAGCTCCCACCCACAGCTCCTTTGCCTCTTGTCTAAATGTACATTTCTACTGTACCTTAGAAGAAGGTCTTTCCTTCAGAGTTAGGAATTTCCACTTCCCTTAGTACATGAGGTGGTTGAGATGATAATTCTATGTAATCTCTTTATAAAGCTGGCCAAATTGAGCTTCCCTCTAGCCTGAGGGTCCTCTGTGACCTATTGTTAACCTCTAGGTCTACCCCACTGGCTCCACCTCTACCTCAAATGTATGGACTGTTTACCCCACCAGACCATAACCTTCCAGAGGGCAGGGAATAGGGACCGTTCATCTTTGGATCCCAGCACCTAGCATATGCTGCTCAGCACTCAGGGGCTAGTGGCTTATGCTGGATAAAATTGAAATTAAGTTAATCTGATAATGTGTTATGTGTCCCATAACACATACACCACCTTGCCAGCCCGTGTCAGAAAGATCTAAGTCAAAAGATCTTGTTCTGCCGATATTAGGGATGTGTTAAAAAAAATTCTTTTTTGGACAGTTCAGATATTCAGCAAAAGTCTGCAGATCATTGCCATAAACAACGTCAAATGCACTCTTGCATTCCCCTCAAAATACCCGGCCCCCTCAGCCTCTGAGGTCTGAGGCAGCTAGCTCCCCATGGGGTGGGTGTGAAGAGTTAGGCCCGGGCTTCCCTGGTGGCGCAGTGGTTGAGAATCCGCCTGCCGATGTAGGAGACACGGGTTCGTGCCCTGGTCCGGGAAGATCCCACATGCCGCGGAGCAACTAAGCCCGTGAGCCATGGCCGCTGAGCCTGCGCGTCCGGAGCCTGTGCTCCGCAACGGGAGAGGCCACAACAGTGAGAGGCCCGCATACCATAAAAAAAAATTAAAAAAAAAAAAAAAAAAAAAGAGTTAGGCCCACAGCCCTGGCCATGTTGCTGGGGTGACCCAAGCTGGAGGTTCCCAGGCTGCCGCAGGATGGGCTCCGTGCTGGCTTCCAACCTCCAGCAGCTCAGGTTGCCAGCTCAGCCCCTCCAGATTCAAAGGCCTTTGGCCTCATCTGGAACTGTCCCCTATGGCCCACGGGTCTTTAGGATGCTTTATCATCTCATTTCCTGAATGTGTGGTACCTTCCTGCGCTTCCAGTCTGGCTCCTGAGGAGTGTATGGTTGGTGGTCATTTGCATACACGGGGGACATCCTTCTTCGGAGCCTGACATCTTGGTGGCTTTTTTCCTCTGTCCAGAAAGGTGGCTGCCCCACTGCTGTGTATCACCACTGCTTCCTTGGCAGCTCACTCAGGGTTTGAGAGGCTCAGCCTCCTTCTTATATCAAGGTTTCCAATATGTTAAATAAAAATGCCGAAACGGGCTAACAAGAATTGTGACTTTTTTTTTATAGTTATGTTCAAAAGAAAATGATGCTTTTAATACGAAATGTCACATTTTGTTGATTTTTTTTTGTGTGTGTGGTATGCGGGCCTCACTGTTGTGGCCTCTCCCGTTGCGGAGCACAGGCTCCGGACGCGCAGGCTCAGCGGCCATGGCTCACGGGCCCAGCCGCTCCGCGGCATGTGGGATCTTCCTGGACTGGGGCATGAACCCGTGTCCCCTGCATCGGCAGGCGGATTCTCAACCACTGCGCCACCAGGGAAGCCCTTTGTTGATTTTTATACATGACAAAAGTATGGTTTAAAAATATCTGACTGACATGAAATATCAAAAGTTTTATAGCAAAACAATGTCAATTTAAACATTGATAATCATGCCTATTAGGATGTCGTGACTTATGAGAATGTTATGACTGTCATGATTTAAATCATTGCTACGTTCTATTCATAGTCTATTGATTACATTCTAAAAAGAGACAAAAATGTCCCATCACAGAAGGAAGTGTCACATAATATAAAGTTGCTAATTACAAGATAATTATAGGAAATATAGAAAATATTAATTTATAGTGCCTTAGAGACAGTCTGGGTCTGGGAAATTAAAATTAAATGATGATATCTTTCCGCTCTCTCACTTTATCTTTGCTAGAAGAAAAAGTTTAAAATTGAGGCTCTTTATGACTGTGTGACGTAAGATAAATGGACTCCCCGACTCCCCTCTCCTCCTCTCTGCCAGCACCCTGCCTGGTCCCCTACGGTGCTGCAGCCGAGGCCCAACTGGGCAGTCCCTGGATGCAGAAGGCCTATAGCTTTATGAGTGTGTCTGTGGCAGGAGTATATCCCAGTGGAGAAGCCTGGGCACCACACCATCTCCAGGTCCCCACCATTTGCAAGCACGTGGCTCTCAGTCTGCTTTCTTCCCAGCAGCCAACCCCTGTTTCTCTTTGCTTTCCCTCAGACTAATGGAACAATTTGCCAGCAGAGCGGGGAAATATCTGGGAAGTTACATATCCCTGGGGGGCAATCTTTAGTCGAGAACTGACTGGTTCAGAGGTATAAATACCCCAGCTCTCTTGCCCCTGATTGGATCAACTCTGAGACTAATATTGTCTTCAGGGCTTACTTTCGAGACTTTCCTTGACATCGCACCTTTACTTGGCCTACTTTCCTTTCTGGTCCCACTTCTCTACTCTATTACCACTTTGCCTAGGAATCTCTCCTAATAAAGTACTTTCACCTGCATCTTCTCACTGCTTCTGGAGATCTCAATCTATGACAGGAACTTAACCTCATAAATTACTGTGTGACTTTGGACAAGTTACCCGTCCTATATGAATCTGTTTCTTTATCTGCAAAATTGAGATAGACACACCAATCTGATAGTGCCATTGGAAGCATTAGAGACCATGTATATAAAATATCTGGCACAGAGGCAGTTCCAGTAGATGCCAGCACTATCAGCTATTTCCTCAAGGCCATTAGGCTCGTTCCCCCCGGACACTGACAATATTCTCTATGGTTGGAGCAAGCTGGGACTATAAGAAGTGAGTCCAGTTAATTATTGTCCTAGGACTGAGCCCATGTCCCCCGTCAGCTTAAATGGGTCTGAGCAATTCAGCTGTATGCTTTTAAAACCCTTAGCACAAAAGAACATGATTTGGGGTGTGGATGCTGGGAGAGGATTCAGGATTTGATCTTAATCCCTCTCAGGGCTGTATCCTGATCATGGAAATCTTGTAGGGGTTTTGATACAGGGTTTACTCTGATGGGAGAGACCCTGCCTCATTTAGGTCTACTGCTGTGTTTTGGAGCCTGTTTGGAGCTGGGCGCTGGTGCCAGGCTGTCAGGGTAGGGTTCCCTCTGGGGAGGCTAGGCCAGAATGAGAATCAAATGATCCCATATACAGGAAGTTATCAGCACTTCCATGTTATGTGCACTATCAGGTAGGCAAATCCAAGTAAGTCATTTCCTTTCTCAAGCCAGAGAGTTGTACGGACCTAATACTGTGACATCCACTCTCATGCTTCTGTCCCGGGGGCTTCCCTGGTGGCCCAGTGGTTAAGAATCCGCCTGCCAGTGCAGGGGACACGGGTTCGATCCCTGGTCCAGGAAGATCCCACATGCTGCGAAGCAACTAAGCCCGTGCACCACAACTGCTGAGCCTGCGCTCTAGAGCCCACGAGCCACAACTACTGAGCCCACGTGCCGCAACTCATGAAACCCACGCACCTAGAGCCCGTGCTCCACAACAAGAGAAGCCACCACAATGAGAAGCCTGTGCACCGCAACGCAGAGTAGCCCCCGCTCGCCGCAACTAGAGAAACCCCATGCGCAGCAACAAGGACCCAACACAGCCAAAAATAAATTTAAAAAAAACCAAGAAAACAAAAAGAGTCAGCGATTGGGACTTTCCTGGCAGTCCAGCGGTTAAGACTCCGCATTTCCACAGCAAAGGGCGTGGGTTCAATCCCTAGTAGGGGAACTAAGACCCTGAATGCTGCGTGGCATGGCCAAAAAATAAAATAAAATGAAATGAGTCAGAGATGGCCTGATAAAATCATATGCACTGGCCCGAGGAGGTGGTGCTCAGGAAGGAGTCTGGCTGGGGTGGAGAGGGTTCCCTGGGTGTGAGAGGTGAGGACGGCAGGGCGGTGTGCCTCAGCGTAGAGAGTTGTCTCAGCGACGGTCCTGGCTGGATTCTGGGGGCAGAGGCTGGAGAGCACACGTGCATTGCGCGGCCTTGCATGCAAAGCTTAAGGGAGATGGCCTGTGCTGGCCTGTGAGCGAGCAGTGAGAGGCAGCAGCACAGGAAAGCGGACTCTGACTCCAAGACTGTCACCGTGAGCAAGGGATCCTCTGGTAGCACAGCTCCTCTTGGGAACAAAGCTCCATGGTTTTTTGTTTTTTTTTTTTTTTTGCAGTACGCGGGCCTCTCACTGTTGTGGCCCAGGCTCCGGACGCACAGTCTCAGCGGCCATGGCTCACGGGTCCAGCCGCTCCGCGGCATGTGGGATCTTCCCGGACCGGGGCACGAACCTGCGTCCCCTGCATCGGCAGGTGGAGTCTCAACCACTGCGCCACCAGGGAAGCCCCCAAAGCTCCATGTTTTAACAGCAGAAGTCTCCTGGGAGGAAGTCTCTAGGTAAACAGGAGTTGGGGGAGAATGGTACAGCGAACAACTCCCACCTAGAATTCTCCTTTTAGGAAGTGCTCTTTGAGAAGTTGTAATGACTATATTGTGAGCCCCCCAAATTCCTCTCAGCCTAGTAAGGTAGGTTTGTCCTCCAAGGAAGGGTATGCCGGATGATGCCCTGTGGCAAAGGGAACCTGCAGAGGAGTGTAGGAATGGAGCTTCATTCACAAGTCTAAGCAGAGCCTGCTGAGGACAACGCACCGGAAGCCATTTGTTTAGAGCAGCGCGGATGTGCCTCCATCCCCCAGCCCTCGACATCTGAGGCTCAGCCTCCCGAGACAGGTTACAACCCGCAGCGTGAGTCTCCTTCCTGCGCTCCGCGAAGATTAAGCATTCAGTTTCAGGTCACAACTGCGAAAGTGCACCCGAGATATACACACCACCTTGCCATGACTGACTTGGGGCAAAGGGTCAATGAAAGCAGTCAAAACCAGGAGAGGGTTCCTATTTCCTCCAGGGACATTAATAAAGGGAGCGCTGTTGCCAAAGGATGTAATAACGAACGCCAATCGGTCCTGGAAGCACATCTCAAGTTACTAAGCCTGAAGCTGATGGAGGCCATCACAGCCCCGTCCACACAACACGCACCACACCTGTCCAGTCACCCTGTTTGCCCAAAACACTAACTGGCCCTCCCTTGTTTCCTCCTCCTCATCCCTAATCCCGTGCATTGCACGTGTACAGTCAGGCCCTGCCCTGCTTTATCTCCAGGGACACGTGTTTGTTGTTAGTAAATCATGTTTTTCATGGAAACATGGGCAGGCACGGATTACCTGCTGTTTCCCAAACTTCCATGCATCCACCTGGCAGTGCTGGTTCTGCTATGAGCCCCCTTCTTCTCACTCACATGAAGCCACCAGATTGGTTAACATCATGTCTGGGCAAATCATTCTTATCCATTAGCTGAGCGTTTTCAGACACACCCTTGGTGTCCTCAGACTGAGGGACTGGTTACCTTTAGGAGGGAGGTGAAGCTGCCAAACAACAGGGGCTCTACAAAGAGACCCCATTGTTTATTTTATGCCCAGGTCCACAGTGAGCAGAAAGTTGGCACAGTACAGTGCTGCTAAATCAGTATCTCTCTTAGTTACCCTGGGGCAGAGGCTGCTAATAGGCAGAGTTTCTTCCTTCGGCATCCTCTGGAGAAGGCCTGGGCTCTCCCCAACACTCGCTGGGATGTGGCCCTCAGGGCAGGAAGTGGACAGCCATGCTCCAGCCTCGACTCCATCCATGAGCATTCATCCTGCAGCTGCTGGTGGAGGCCAAGGCTATGGTACGGGTTACATGGGATGCTGTTCAGGGAAAATCTTTGGGGATGAGCTGGTCTGTATTCTGAGGTGTCAGCATGAGCTCAGTTCAGGGCAAAGACAGTCTCAAAATGACTTGGCGTCCCTTTTAAAGTCTCTCCATAGTGGAGTGGACTCTCCCGGTGATGCTGTGTCCGACTGACTGGCTGTGGCCTTTTCCCAACTCTGTTCTGCTGGGGCTGCTGACCATCTTTGAGGATAGGGTTTCGGGAGTTGTCCAGGGGCCTCCATGGCCCTTCCTTGGCCACTTTGTGATAGTGTCCTATGCTGGGTTTACAGAAACCAGACGGGGAAAGATGAAGGAATCTGCTGTGCGAGCATCTCCCAGGCCAGGCCCCTGTGGCTACTGCTGCTTCCTGGGAACTTGCAGCTCTGTGGGAATTCAGCTCTGGCAATGGTGTCTGCAAGAGGGGGTGCTGATGGACCCCTACAGCATCTTATCAAACCCATACTAGATTCTATAGTGTCCCTTTATGAGATGGGAAAATGGGTGGGAAATATATACAGTGTGTGCTTTACACCTAAACTGACTCCTAGAAATGGCATCATAAGACATCCTGGCACCAACTGCACTTTCCATTCTGGGAAATTGGTGCACTTTCGCACCAATTTCCTGGAATGGAAATTCACTTCCCACAAGAACAGCGTTATTTTCGAGAGGTATATCCCTGAATAAAGACTTGGATAAAGTGCAGCTCTAGTGACCCGTGTGTCTTGCAACATCCTTTGAAATCAGCACTCACCTGTTCCTAGCGCCATTTTCCTACTTTGTTCCGTTGTTCCTTACACCAGCACCTGACCTGACTCCCCTTTTCTTTATCCTACAGATTCTGCTTACTCATGACTTTCATTTACTCTGGTGTCCATCTCGGATGGTTCTTACTATCTCAGGACTTCTATGTATTGTTTTCTCTGTGTGTCTTTACATATTTACCAACTACTGTCAACTCCCAAGTGTTCTCTCTCTTTCTCTCTCTCTTGAGTCTAGATGTTCCCAGAGAATCTCCTTGGACTAGTTAGCCGTCATCTTTCTTCTTGACATGTCTAGCTTAGAGACTGTCAGCCAATTTAAAGTTTGCTGTTAGCTATTCTTAGGTTAGGTTCCTGATTTATTACTATTGGTTAAAACTGTGGAACTCATTTGGGGTGGTTTTTGCTGAAGTAACCCATTAGAAGGATACTGTGGGTATGTCAGGCTTTCTGAGGTTTGGTGTGACCAATACACTAATTTCTCCTTTCAACAGGCTGACTCAAAACCTTATTAACATGCTTTTAGCACAGTACACCCTTCACTGGAAACTGATGCAATCAAATTGCCCTTTGAGAGGATTGTTACATGAGACAATGGCCAGGACAGGCATAGTTGACTAGGATCTGAAAAAATTAATATGGCAGAGAATGCAAAACTTGGGATACTAGAGGAGGGCAGGTAGCTAAATCATGTGTGTAACCCAACAGTTCTCATTATTTATTGCTACCACACAAAACATCCCCAAAGTCAGTGGCATCCAGCAACCCCCATTTTATGATACCCACAGATTCTCTGGGGCAGGAATTGGGATAGGAGACAGTGGGGCATGGCTTGTGTCTGCTCTATAATATCTGGGGCCTCATCAGAGATTGATTAGCACAGCTGGGGACAGGAATCACCTGGAGAGTTCATGTAAATGACTGGTGCCTGGGCTGGGATGACGGGAAGGGTGGGCTCAGCTGGGACTGTCATCCGGAGCACTTATGCAAGGCTTGCCTCCCTGCAAGGCTCAGGGTTCTAAGAGTGAGCCAGCAAGCAAGGCAGAATCCCATGACATCGCATGACCTAACCTTGGAAGTCATGTAACATCCCTTCCACCATTCTCCATTGGTCAAAGCAGCACAAGCCCCCTGAGATTCATGGGGAGGGGTCATAAACCCCACTTCTCAATGGGAGGAATGTCAAGAAATTGGTGGCCTTGTCTTAAGAAGGCCACACCAAGGATCAATTTTCTCTTTCCCTTAAGGATTGCCTCCCTCTGGTATTTGTGTGTGTGTGTGTGTGTGTGTGTGTGTGTGTGTGTGTGCTAGGAGGGCCTCTCACTCTTGTGGCCTCTCCCCATTGCGGAGCACAGGCTTTGGACGCACAGGCTCAGCAGCCATGGCTCACGGGCCCAGCCGCTCCGCGGCACGTGGGATCTTCCCGGACCGGGGCACGAACCTGTGTCCCCTGCATCGGCAGGCGGATTCCCAACCACTGCGCCACCAGGGAAGCCCCCTCTGGTATTCTTGAGAAAGGGAAGTTCTCTCAGTTCAGGTCCCAAATTGTCCACAAAAAAACCAGCTGCTCCTCCATAAAGTGTCTCTTCCAGCTCCCCTGAAGGTCACTGCTCCCCTTGCTGAGGATCTTGGTGTCCAATAATGGATTGTGGTTTCAATGTTGTAATTCTGCTACCTCCACAATGGCCTACATGGAGAGGGAAGGCAACACAGGGTAGGCCCTGTCTCTTACATCCCTTGGCAAAAGCATAATCCACATTTGTGTGGATTCATCATATTTTGTGAAACACTGAAAGAAGCAAAAGGAATGACAATATATGAAGAAAGTCATTTAAAACTACATTATGGGCCTGACTCAGCCCAGATTACAAAGGAAAAGTCTCCAGAGGGATAACAGGGAGTAGATCACATGCGTCTGCCCTCATGTCTTCCCTCATCTCTTTGAGAAACTCCTTTATAAAATCTGCATTATAATCTTCATTTGCTTTTTGAGAAGTTCCAACTCTACCCGTGAAGTTGTTTTGAGTTTGAACTCAAACTGAAGAGATTGAGTTCTCTTTCTCTAATAGTATATTTCCTTAAGTTGGAGTTATTCAGTCCATAGTGATACCCAAGGGAACTACAGAGGGATAGTCCACCACTATCACCAGAGTGGGCTTGGGCTCTCCAGATTCCTTCCATTGGTGTTCTGAGTCTCAGAGACACATTCCGGAATGATTCATCCAGGCTACATGGAGGCATCCCCATCAATGTGAGTTAGAGATCCATCTCGTATTTTTCTTATTGTCTTGCTGGTAATTGTTTGAACACACACATAGGCCTTTCAAGAATAAATATTTATTCTTAAAGGCATTTGAGGTTAAAAGCCTAAGAAGAGGAAATATTGTTCTAATTGTCCCAGAATTTGCATGACTTCTCTGAGTATAGGGATTAGATTTCATTTCCTATCCTTTCCTCGTTCTCCTTTCCAAGTTGTGTTCTCCGAGCCTGCAGGAAATTAGAAATTGACCTGTTGCTGACCATGTACAATTTTATATGTAAGACCTGGCTGAAACTTTGAAATTATGCTTTTAAAGTCTCAAATAAACCCTCAGAAAAGGGCAACTTCTCAGTCAGCTTCTGTTAGGGAGCAGAGAGTGGAGTAGGTTCGAGGTGGGGCTGGCTTCATTCCTTAGAGTCTGAAGGAGTTAGCTGGCAGCAGTGCCAGGGGCCTGGAGGTTCAGCTCTGTAGCATGAAGCCAGCTGGTGGCAACAGATTTCGGCCCAGATTCATAGCCTGACCTTCTGAAAAGCCAGTTCTGCTCTAGGCAAGAAGGCCATTCATGAGCAGATTCAACAGCCCTGTTGTTCCAGAAATATTGACTTTATATGTCACCAAACCAAGAACCCAACCCTACAGAGCCTAGTGTTTAGGAGAGTAGTATAGGTTCTCCAAACCCTGCTCTTTGCTCCCCTTGGGCACAGCAGACCCCAGCCTCCCCAGTGAGAATTCCTCTCCTTTCTCAGTGCTTTTATTTCTGTCTGCCTGGAGACAGTCCCTGGCCAGAGCAACTGGGTTTCAGCCTCCCCATGTCTGCATCCTCCCACGTCACCTCCCTCTGTGGTCTTGTCAATTCAGTTCTGATTTCCCATTTGTCTCCTCCCTTTCCACTTCCTAAAACATAACTTCTGTATCTGCTGCTTGCTTTAACTCTGTTTTTCTAGTACTTAAGCCAATACTTTGTGTTCCTTTCTAAGTCTCCAAACTCCTTTCCTTCCATCCAAGTCTTCAGAGTCACATGTCCTCTGGCTTTTAGAATGTTTTTAGCACATAATCAGTGTTATCATTCATTTATTAGATTTTGAAGTTTCTAGTTGGCCATTGAACCAGCATGAACATTAATGGTCAAAAGTAACTATAATTACTGAGATTCCCACTATGGCCCTAGCAAGATGTCCCAGGTTGTTAGGTTGTAAGAACCATACTGACTTTGTAATGAATCTTTGTAATGAATTGACTATGTTACAGTATGTTCAAGGTAAGCCTCCTGAGATTAATTTACTCATTAACTTATTTTCATTTCATGCTTAAACCATAAATAACGTCAATCTTAGAGAACCACATTCTGATAGTTAGAGCTTTTGTTGGAAATGAAAAAGCTTTCATCTTCAGTAAATGGGATAGACTTCCATGTGAATGTAAAATGTGATAATCATATTTATATATATTTTTGACATGCTAACACTCTCAATCATTTTTATTATAGTTTAGGTGTAGTAAAAAAAATAAACATTCCCCAACATGAGCCTGAAGAAACATTCTTCAGTAACTCTCTTCTGAAATCTGAATCATGCTGCACTCCTGCTTGTTTTCCAGCTTCTGGAAGAGTCTGTTCCCCTTTGGAGAAAAGTCTGTTCTCCAAAAAAGTCTGTTCCTGCTTTTTTCCATCTCTCTTTGCCTGGCCAACTCCTGGCCATCTCCCGGGACTCAAGATACCTGACTTTCTCAGCTAGACTTTTCTGACTTACCCCTGCTCCTCTCCTAAGGCTCGATATCATAATACCTCATACTTTATAGCAACGATTATGGTTGTGATTGAACATGAGGGCAAGGATTGAGCCCGCCACTGCTGCTCACCCCTGTATTCCCAGTGCCTAGACCAGCACCTGGAAAAAGGCACAAACAAATATATATTGAATGATTTAGATGAATAATTAAATGATCCAGTTGATATTTGAATGAATAAGTGCATAGATGGGAACTGTAAGAAATGATTATAAGAAATGTCATGGCTTAAACCAATTCTCATTGAAAACATGCTTATCTCATTTGTTGCACATAATCATTATAATGAACATCATTTGATTTCTTTTTTTTTTTTAATGAGATATTTGGTTGATAACTTATGTAACTTTCAATTTGTAACCATGAAATTGGGTCTTCAACTTTAGGCTACATAACAGTGTCCCATACAAAAAACCACAAATAATACTGAACTTCCCCATTGACTTTTTTTTTTTTTTTTTTTTTTTTTTTTTGCGGTATGCGGGCCTCTCACTGCTGTGGCCTCTCCCATTGCGGAGCACAGGCTCCGGACGCGCAGGCCCAGCGGCCATGGCTCACGGGCTTAGTTGCTCCGCGGCATGTGGGATCTTCCCGGACCAGGGCACGAACCCGTGTCTCCTGCATCGGCAGGCGGATTCTCAACCACTGCGCCACCAGGGAAGCCCCCCATTGACTTTTAACAGTCCAGATTTCTACTTTTATTTCTACCTATGTGGGTGCAAATCTCTGTCCTCCATGTGGGCAGTAGCAGAGGTCCTAGGTGAGGTTGCAGGCCTCGTCACCTAGAGCTGACTCAACTGCTGTTCTTGTTAGGGTCAATGGCATTTCTGTTAATGGATTCCCTGTTGACCCAACCTCATTCCCAAGACCCTTCTCTCCCACCCATCTCCATGCTAAATAATGGAAAAGCTATCTACCTGCTTTCTCAGCCTCCCTCAAAGCTAGGCTTTGCTTTAAGGCTGAGCTGGGAGAATGAGATACAAGAAGACCTTTTGTTGGTTGTTAGCATTCCTGACAAAAGGGACCAATGTTTCTAACGGCAACATTTTTTTTTTTTTTTTTTTTGCCTTGAATGTGGGCATGACGGATAGAGATGTAGCAAACATCTTGCAATAGTTGAGCAATAAGCTAATGCTCTAAGGATAGTGGAGCAGATGGTAAAAAGAGCCTGGTTCTTAACATAGTGACCAGCTCTGGACATTATCACATAATAAGAAATCCTAAGGTAGGCAAGGTAAATCCCTGCTTGTTTAAGCTTGCATTAGTTGGTCTTGCTATTAATTGCAGCCCAAAGCATACCTCACTGATAGAGCTAAATAGGCTATTTTTAGTCTGCTTCTTAATCTAAATCTAACTATACCCTTTATCTAAATCTAATCTTAGTCTAAATCCAAACTTTTTTTTAACATCTTTATTGGAGTATAACTGTTTTACAATAGTGTGTTAGTCTTTCCTTTACAACAAAGTGAATCCGTTATACATATACATATGTTGCTATATCTCTTCCCTCTTACATCACCCTCTCTCCCACCCTCCCTATCCCACCCCTCTAGGTGGTCACAAAGCACAGAGGTGATCTCCCTGTGCTATGCGGCAGCTTCCCACTAGCTATCTAATTTACATTTGATAATGTATATATGTCCCTGCCACTCTCTCACTTCGTCACAGCTTACCCTTCCCCCTCCCCATATCCTCAAGTCCATGCTCTAGTAAGCCTGTGTTTTATTCCCATCCTACCACTAATCTCTTCATGACATTTTTTTTTCTTTAGAGTCCATATATATGTGTTAGCATACGGTATTTGTTTTTCTCCTTCTGACTTAAATCTAAACTTAATTTAAATATAAATGCTTTAGGAAGGGGCCCTTCGGATGAGATCACAAACAGCCATTTATGAAGACACTATTCGAGATATTTATAAATCTAAGAATGACTTGGCCCTTTCATCTTACTTCATGGCAAAAAAATAAGCCTCCTGCTATGTCAGATTTTATGACATAAAAAGCTTTCAGGAATGTGACTCATTTTTCAGAAAAGGAGAAATAACTCTTTTCTCAACTTCTAGTTGGTCTAAAACCTAGGCACTACCTCCACTTTAATGTCAAAGTTATTTTGGAATTAACTAATTAATAACATACTATATCAGCAAACAATGTTTAACATTCAGGCACCTATGCTGTGATTACGTAACACGTGGGATGTGTAGAACAGCAAATCTTTTGGCCCATTATACAACTTTAAATGAAATTGTTCAGACTATGGTTATTAAATACTAAATGAAAATGCAGAAATACTTCCAAATTCACTTTATGCAAAGCCTCCGAAACGCTTAGCTCTTTTCATCTCTGGGAATTAGGGGAGCCTAAAGGTTAGACTCAGACTCACAGAGTGAGTCCTTCCTCCTCAGTCTCTTCTTTCTCCTTGCCTTTTCCCTCAAAGCCCAATGTTAATAGGTTGCACATGCCATTAAGTGAACCTCCGTTCCTACCCAGTCAACACTGCCCAAATGCCTTGACTTTCACGTGTCTCCCCAGTTCCTGGCTTTGGTTTCATGCTCTCTGCTCTGAAGCACTCTCACATGAAACCAGGAAGATCTGCAGGGCAGCACTATGGAAAATGTGAAGCATCAGGCATATGATAGATTTTTCAAATCTGGACTCAAATCAAAACTTGGCCTGTTTGCTGTCTGGATGATAAGGAGGGATGAGAGATGAAGACTTTGCTTTGCTGTTTCCACGGCAGAATCTGAGCATTCATCTTAAAAGGGACATTTCGGGCTTCCCTGGTGGTACAGTGGTTGATAGCCTGCCTGCCGATGCAGGGGACATGGGTTCATGCCCCAGTCCGGGAGGATCCCACATGCCGCGGAGCGGCTGGGCCCGTGAGCCATGGCCGCTGAGCCTGCGCGTCTGGAGCCTGTGCTCTGCAACGGGAGAGACCAGCAGTGAGAGGCCCGCGTACGGAAAAAAAAAAAAAGGACATTTCAGATGAAAGAGGTAATTAAGCTGGACAGTCTTTTGTTTTCTACCCTGCTGGGAATCACTGCTAACGTTAGATGGGCCAGGTGCTGGAGATGGGGAGGAGGCAGGCGCAGAGCAGCTGGATCTCAGTCTCCAAATTTGTCAAGGCTTTGGGAAAGTAACGACTGCACTCTGTCTGTGGCAGGGAAACCGTGCCTGTCAGTGGTGGCTGCCTCCCTTGAGAGGGAAGGGAGTGATTCAGCTGAAAACTGGCCTCATCCGTCTTGAGCAGGCCTACTGTTTTTAGGCCACTCACAGCTGGTTTTTTGGTTGGAAAAATTCTTGCTTTTGAACTTTCAAGATGTGTAGGGTTGTATAGGGTATTTTCATGAGTTTGTGGTGTGTCTGCTTTGCCTCTGCAGAGGCAAAATGTCATATCTGTCATGTCTGTTTAGGCTTTTACAGTCTCTTATTGATTATTCTTTACAGACCCCAGGAGGAAAGTGGGGTCTCTAAGCATGAACTGGCAAGCTCACGCTTATTTAGCTCACCTGAGTGCATTGGGGCTTTTTTGATTCTGACATTCTTTCCTTTGTATAGTTTAGGAGTGGCTGTTTGTACCAGATTCTGTTTTGGTGGCCATTCATATTTCATAGTATTATGGAAATCACTAATTCTGACCATGACCCTTAAAAAGAGATACAATTTATATCACAACCTAGAACCTCTTCTAAACCTTTTTACATGCAGTGTATTCTGATAGTTTCTGCTTTATTCTGTTTTATTTTTTATTTTTATTTTTTGTGGTACACAGGCCTCTCACTGCTGTGGCCTCTCCCGTTGCGGAGCACAGGCTCCGGACGCACAGGCTCAGCGGCCATGGCTCACGGGCCCAGCCGCTCCGCGGCATGTGGGATCCTCCCGGACCGGGGCACGAACCCGTGTCTCCTGCATCGGCAGGCAGACTCCCAACCACTGCGCCACCAGGGAAGCCCTGTTTTATTTTTTAAAAATGCTGATCATGACTACTGAATTTATTTCATGACTAAGAAGTTACAAGTTGCAGTTATTTATTTATTTTAATTTTTGTTGACTTAGAGTTGATTTACAGTGCTGTGTTACTTTCAGCTGTACAGCAAAGTGAATCAGTTATACATCTACACATCTCCACTCTTTTTTCGATTCTTTCCCATATAGGTCATTACAAAGTATTGAGTAGAGTTCCCTGTGCCCCAACGTAGGTCCTTATTAGTTATCTATTTTATATATAGTAGCAACTTGCAGTTTAATAAACGTTGGAATACCATAACCAATTTCAAAGGAAAAACGGCATCTACCATACTGAAAGGAATGGTGTAACTCTGAATTCATTGGTGTTAAAAAGTATCCATGCTACCTGTGGTAGACAAAGCTCTAGGATGGCCCCCAGTGATTCCTGCCTCCTGGTAGTCTGAATATAGACTGGGCCCACTGACTTGAGACTGATGAATAGGATATGGTAAAAGTGACGGGATATCATTTTTGTAGTTGGCTTACAGAAGACTGCGACTACCTTCTTGCTCACACTTTCTCTCTGGCTCTTCCCACAGGCTCTCTCTAATCAGTTAAGCTAGAGAGGTCCATGCGGCAAGGAACTGAGGTGGCTTCTGACCACTTGCAGATCATGCCCCTGTTGAACCTTTAGATGAGGCCACAGTCCCAACCTCCACCTTGATTGCAGTCTTGTGTGAGACCCAGCTGAAAGTACCTGAATTCCTGGCCTGCAGGAACTGTAAGACACTGAATAGTTGTTGTAAGCAACTAAGTTTGGGGGGCAATTTGTTAGGCAGCTATAGATAACTAATACACTATCTCTTGGTGAAACTTAAGATTGGCGTCTGCACTCTTGGTTTTGTAACAGTGTCCCCTTGCCATCATGGACACAATGAAAAAGACACTTAGAGCTCTGTCTTTGCTTCGATATGCAACACTAGCCTAGTCATTGACAAAGAAGCTTTTGAAACTTGCTTCTTAATGCCAGCGACTAAAGACTCCTTCAGCACCAACAAGATGGAAAACTTGAGAGTTATTGTCATCTTAGTGCTAAACTATCTTATTACAGGAGCACTCTAGTTGAGAATATTTGGAGAAAGACATGTTAAATTGCTTGATTTGACAAAAGAGGGTTTTCTGAACTATGCAGGATAAGACATTTACGAATAACACCATTGTCCAGAGTTGCATCGTGTACATACTTCCAAATGCTAAAAAATGCCACAGGGCTCAGTCCTCAGACATCTTCTCTTTTCCACCTTCGTTCACTACCTGAGTGATCTCAGTCGGTCTCATGGGTCTAAATATCATCGAAATGCTGATAAAAACCTAAAAATATGTCTCAAGCTTCAACTTTTCCCTTGAATTCCAGATTTATCTCTCCAACTGCCTACTCAACATCTCCATTTGGATGTCTAATAGGCATCTCACACTTAACACATCCATCTTCAAATCCTCACCCCCTTCTCACTTTCTTTCCTCTCAAAAAATGACAGTTCCACCCTTTGGTTCTTATGCCAAAAAAATCTTAGAGTTATTCTTGTCTCTTGTCTTTCTCTCACAACCTACATCTAATCCTTTAGCAAGTTCCATTAGTTCTTCCTTGAAAATAATCCAGGATCTGGCTGCTTCTCAGACCTCCGGTCCAAGTCTTTAAAGAGCCTTCCTAGATGGTTTTCCCGCTTCTGGCTTTGCCCCATATAGCCCATTCTTAACACAGCATCCAAGGGGATGTAATTAAAGCAGAAGTTGGGTCCTGCACCCCTGCTCAAAACATGGTAATGGCTCTATCTCACTTGGAGTAGAAGCCCAAGTCCTTACAAATGGCCTGTGGTTCTTGATTTAAACTGCCCCTCCTTTCTCTCAGGCCTTAACTGCTGCCACTCTGCCCTTCTCCCTAGCTGCAGTCATGCTGGCCTCTTCTTTGCAAGTTTCCATGGCTGCTGTGAATGCTTTTTTCTTCAGATATCCACATGGATCATGTATTCAGTTCTTTCGGGTCTTTGCTCAAATACTAGTAGGTCTACCTTGACCACCTTTTTATAAATTGTAGTCACCTGTCCTGTGCTCACAGAAACCTCTATCCGTCTTCCTCATTGTATTTTATTTTTCCATATCACGTCCACCTGCCATAACACACACTTTACCTTCAAACACCATACACACCTACATAATTGTCTGTTTCCCAGCACTACAACCTGAGCTCCATGTGGGCAAATATTGTCTGTATCCTCAGAGCCTAGAAGAGTACTTGGTTCAGACTAGACATCACTAATTGTTCGCTGAATGGATGGATGAAGCTCTTTTCTCCCAGCCATTCTTTGCTTTTCTATTCACATTACAGTATTCATCTGGTACTCCCCGAGCACCAAATGCTCAAGAGAATCCAGAGTAGAGACTGGTCATGGAGACAATAGTTACACATTTTGTCTTTAATTGCACATCACACTTGTGTGAAGTCTGATTTCCTGTAGGCATGGCCTTATTTCTATCAGCTTTGGCCTTATACACTGGCGATAATTTAAGCAACTGTAAGGGGAAAAAAACCACATCTGGGGTCGCAATGGTCTAAAAGAAGAATATTGAATTCAATGCAGATCTAGTCCGTGATTAATAAGAGCAATATTTCTGCATGCAGGAGGCATGAATACACATTAGAAGCAAGTTAGTCAAAATAAGGAATAATAAACCGTTGAGAACTGGGGTTTAGAATCTTTTTCATTTCTGACTCATCCTTAGACCTTGAACAAAAATCTCATGACACTCCATCATTAGCACATAGTGATAGTCTTAAAATATGTATATGCCTTTTCCCCCTAGACAGGACTGTTTATAAATACTAGAATTGATTAATATCAGAAGACCTGCCCAAATAATGGAAAGGAATGCTACAGAGAGAAGCCAGAAGCCATGGACACTGCAGCTTGCATTCTTTTCTGAAGGCATCATGCTTTAGGGGAGGAACAAAGGCCCGTTTGCTGAATTAGAGTTGGGGTGGCAGTCAGAACTTCGAATTTCTTGGCATTCGCTAGTTTGAGGCTTAACTTTCTGAATACTTGAACGTAATTACATGTGGTTTCTTAAAAGAGCCTCAAACAAAGCAAATTATTTAAGGAATGTCCTAAAAGACATATCATTTAGACAAACTATGCTTTAGTCCTTCCAGACCTGAATATACCTGATGCTTTAGTCCCTCCAGACCTGAATATACCTTGAAAGAGACTTTTTCATGAATTGCTGGAATTTTCAACAACACAAAAGACAATAATCCTGGGAACTCAAATTTCTGCTGACTCATGGTATCCAAACTACCCAAAATGTTCCTTACCGATAGTTCTCTTAAATGCATCATTTCAAAGCAAAACTCGGCTTTGAAAACATGCAACCAGACCTCATTTACCAGGGAGTCTGAAAGAAAGCACGTGGGGACCAGTGTGCAGGCGTGGTGAGCATATTTTAGGACATTTCGTAAAAGGAGATGTGTCATAGTACAGTACTTCATGTATGTAATCACTTGGAAGGGGGCTAATTTGGGTGTTTAGAAATGTATAGATTTTCTTTTCCAGCCTGTGCCTTATTCTTAATAATATTAATATCTAATATTTATTGAGCACTTTCTACATCTAGGTAAAGTGCTTTAGACAGATTGCTTCACTAATTCTTACAGCAGCTCTATGAGATAGAAACATTTTAATTCCTATTTTGCATGAGGAAAATGGGGAGTAAAAGATTAAGTCATTGCCCAATTTAGCCTACTTTGTAGTCTCTGGGACCAGTTTGTCCTCTGGTCTATATAACTGGGGTCCCTGCTGCTCAAGTCCCAACAAGCCCCCTGGGGCCCACTGCCCTCCCTGTCATCCAAGATAATTGCGTTGAGCTACTTTTTTTTTCAATTTTTTTTTTTTTTTTGTGGTACGCGAGCCTCTCCCTGTCGTGACCTCTCCCGTTGCGGAGCACAGGCTCCGGATGCGCAGGCTCAGCGGCCATGGCTCACGGGCCCAGCCGCTCCGCGGCATGTGGGATCTTCCCGGACCGGGGCACGAACCCGTGACCCCTGCATCGGCAGGCGGATTCTCAACCACTGCGCCATCAGGGAAGCCCACGTTGAGCTACTTAATGGCACTTCTGCAGTCCCCTCTCTCCCAGGAGGGTCTGGCTGGAGTCAATTGAGGTGAGGTTCCACGGTCAGGAAATTGTTGGTGGCCCATCTCCAAGTGTACCTCTTTGCTGTGCCTTTAACCCGATGATATGGCCAGCAGCCAGCTTTAATAAGTGGGGACGGAGCCAACACTTGTCAGAGGCCTATATGGTTTGGGAATACTGTTTATGAGGATGAGATTAGATCCTTAAGGATTTATTCTAATACTTTGCTTTCCCAAAGCACAGTCCTGTGGTTTCATATCCCTTTCTACTTCCCCAGAGGTCATTCCTTTTCTACTGTTTGTGGCCCACATGGGTTATGGGCTGACTCGGGGGCTTAGAATAGTAGTGGAAGGCTGTCTGGGTGGGTCCACGTGGCTGGACGGAGTGTGGCCTGGACCTCTCTGACTAAAGGAAGGAGAGAGTGGCTTTCTACCTTTAGCTCTACCCTCTTGGCCCACACCCTCTCCAGAGCTGTCATTGCCATGGCTTTTCTCTCCCCTCTGAAGTTGTGGTCACTCTGATGGGTAGTTAAGAGCAGCCAACAGGAGCCCAACAATGTAGCCAAACCAATTCTGTCTCTTTCAGAAAATTAGCTACTGGCAGTTTCAAAGCTGCACCCCTGCCCTTACAGAACTCTGATTTATTCCCGAGTGTCTCTTCCAACCAGCTATAGGAAATGCCTCTTCTTTCAAGTCACGGTCTGCATGGAGGACAAGAGGCCAGGGATGCTCTCCAGGAGAATTGGAGGGCTCCAGCGAGGGGTCAGCCTCTCTCCCTGTGACACAGAGGGCTGCGGAGGCATTTACACAATTCTCTGGGGTGGTTCCATCTGAGTTTGAATGCCTTGACAGGGCAGGTGGCAAAAGCATTTCTTGCTTCAAGAAATATTCAATCCAGATAAGGTAGAAGGAACTACCCCCAGAAGCAAATATAAGCAGGTGAGAAAATGTAGTGCCTCTCCCCAGTCTATCCCAGGTGGGAGCCAGGGAGCAGAGGACACTCTCTCCCCTCATTTCAAGGCTTCAGAGGCACAAGGATTAAAGATCTGGCTGACAAAAGCAGCGGGATTAGGTGCTTCCTCAGGAATCCTTCTTTGGGCACTTAACAGCCAATCTGGTTTTATTTTCCCATGATGGGACTTAAATGCAATACAGAAGGCAAGGCTGCAGTCCACAGACCTCCACCAATGGCTCCTCTCACATCTGAGGCATTACTTGCTTGTGTGTTACACCTAGATCTCACATCAGCAGAAGAAAGCATATCTCTGAGGCAAGACTCAGATGGTGCACTGAATGACTGAGCCAGTCCCGCACCCATCAACGTCACCCTTATCCTCTTTCAGCCTGGGTGACCACGCTTCGAGCAGAGCCAGCCCTCGCAGACACCGAAGCATGGGGAGCATAAGCCCAGATGGGTAGGGCAATCCCCAGAAAGGGTATTGCCAATGACAAAGAAACGCCCCACGCCTCAACTTCCAGAAGAGAGAAACAACACAGCTTGCCACTGATGTCCTGGTAGAACCATATGCAAAAACATCAACGTCAAAGGGGGAAATAACGTCCTTCTATTTCTTCTTTAGGTGGGAAAGAAGACCACCATTACTGTACCCTTGTGACTTGTGACCTGCCCCTCACTGAGTAGTGGTGCTGGGACATGAGGGAAGGTCCACAGCACGGCACCCTCTTGCCGCTGCATGGATTCCTGGCTTCAGGTTCAAACTCTGTAACATCCACCTCTACCTTCCTCTTTTTTGGCAGAAACAACTGGGCCTCTCTTTTCTGGCATAACAAGTTCCACACTCCCCTTTTCACCCCAATCCCTGCCCTCAGAGGGAGTCCCTGCAGGCTTCCTGACTCCAGTGGCACCAGGACTGGACTAAAGGGCCCCTCCCTTGGCAGCCTCAGGGACTCCCTCAGCGAGGCTGGGTCCCTTCATTTCTCGAAGCCTCTCCATCAGTGAGGGCCAACTGGGTTGGGGCTGCACTGAGAGGTGGAGATCCAGTCTTTCTGGGTCATTACCTCATTGCTTCAGGTGAGGAGCTACTTCATGGGTCTGCAACCCAGGCTGCAGATTGGAGTAGCCTGAGGAGCTTTTCAAAGCTACCATTGCCTGAGCCCCAGCCGGCCCTTTTCAATCAGAATATCTGGAGCTCCAGCTGGGAAAGGTGGCTTTTAAATGCTCTCCAGGTGATT
Source organism: Kogia breviceps (assembly GCF_026419965.1). Lineage (NCBI taxonomy): Eukaryota > Metazoa > Chordata > Mammalia > Artiodactyla > Physeteridae > Kogia > Kogia breviceps. The sequence continues at coordinate 58,006,760 of NC_081313.1, read as the reverse complement.
CTAAAGTTCAGCCAGCGTTGAGAACCAATGATTTACTCTCTTCTCATCCACACCCTCTTGCTCTAAATCTGTTAGGACACAGGGGTTGATCTTACTCATCCACTCTCTGGCTTCAGATGCTAAAATAAGTAATAAATTTACCAAGGGGACACCAGCCAGGAGACACAGTAAGGTGGGAAGGGAGGAAGAGTTATGCTCCCACAGCTTTACCCTCCCGTGGCCAGACCTACTTAACTGAGAGAGTCTGCTCCTGTAGGCATTTTCTTTTATCCTGCAAATATCTGACGTTTGCAGGATATCCTTCAACCTCATGCATTCAGTTCTTCCTGCAAACCCTTTGAAAAATCAATCTTCTTAAAAAGAAAAAAGCCACCCCACTTGGACTAGCTTCTTACCCCATGACTCATCTAGAGTGACAGGCACTCATCAGTTCAAGAGACTGGGCAGGAGCTGCCACGGGTAAAGTGACATCAGGGCCACCTATTCCTTTGCTCACAAGCTGCTTGAACACGTTCTCCCAGGAGACATCCAGTCCAGCCAAACAGAGGGGTGGGCCACTGTCCCCAGAGTGGTTCTAGCCTTAACCTCTGCTGTGACATCTCCAGGAGTGTCTCCAATCTACCGCAGGGGAGTAAAGCATCCTTATTTTAAACAGTATAAGAGGCACAGTGAGAACCCGAATCCAATAATGCAAAGAATCAAATTGGTTGATACTCGGATCAGTGCTCATTAAACTTGCTCTGACTCTTAGACAATCACAGATAACATCAGAGAAATGTTACTTTTTTTTGCTTTATCCTCCTCAACCCCAAGTCTCTTCCCTGAGACAACTGTTCACAAGAAATAAGATCATACTGAATTTCAGATGGAGAAATTAGATTCTGGCTGGGTTTTAAAAGTGCCCCCAAATCTCTTGAATGAATCCAATTTATCTGGCCACATGTTTTCGGGCTGAGTTCGTGAAATCACAGCAAACTTCATCTTGAATTCTGTAATCTCGTTGTCTGGAGCATCCAATTCTGATAAAGCTCAGCACTGTCATTCGCTAGCAATGCTGGTGCCGGGTCACAACAATTATAGGCAAATGTCAGTTTCCAAGTCTGCCAGTGCGGGTTAAATTGTACGTGGTTGAAAATAACAGCAAGGCACCTGTTCTGTCCCTTGGGGTGGGGACCCACGCATAGGGGCATGTGTGGCTGCAGGGAAGTGGGTGTTGCCTGATGGGGTCTGACCCCAGAAACGCTCACCCAGCTGAAGATGCTGGAAGAGCCGCAGTCCCTTTAAGCCAGGGACTGATGCACCCACTTCTGGCAGGTGTTCTCACTCAAAACTTCGTCAGAAAGGACTAGTTTCAGAATTTAAGAATGGACTGTGTGTTAGTTTGCTAGGGCTGCCATAACAAAGTACCACAGATTGGGCGGCTTCAACAACAGAAACAGTCTTGCAGTTCTGGAGGCCAGAAGTCCAAGATCTAGGTCTCCACAGGCTCATTTCCTTCTGAGGGCTGTGAGGGGGCATCTGTTCCAGGCCACTCTCCTTGGCCTTAGATGGACGCTTCCTCCTGTGTTTCTTCACATCGCCTTTCCTCTATGGGTGTCTGTCCCTGTGTCCAGATTTCCCCTTTTTATAAGGACACCAGTCGTATTGGACTCATAACCTCATTTTAACTTGATGACCTATGTAAGGGCTATCTCCAAATAAGGTCATATTCTGAGGTGCTGGGATTAAGGCTACAACACATCCTTTTGGTGTGTGTAAGGGCGGGCACAATACAACTCATCACAGACAACAACTAAACTGGAATCCAGTAAGGAAAGCTAACATTCCCTGAGCATTTCTGCTCTGAATGTGGCATTGTTCCAAGTGCTTTATGGCGATTAATTATAGGGCCGTGAGAATTCAATTGAGTACCATTTGAATCCAAATTTTAGAACTGAAGAAACGGAGTCATGACAGAGTTAAGTACTGTGCCCAGGCTGGCACTGCTAAAAGAGAGGCAGAACTCAAAAACAGGTTCCAAGCTGGGTTCTGGCAACTACTCTTCTGTGCAGCCTCTGTATTTGGTGTTCGTGGTGGCCAGGAGAACGTGCCTCACTGACCTCCCTCTGGAGGGAATGTAACTGACCAAGGGCCCAGCCACTGCCCTCTGAGATCCTGCCCCAACTTTGCACTGAGGTCACGCTTCCCGCTGGCACCCCGGTCAGTGCCCATTCCCTGGCGTCGTTTGACTCCTGTGGCAGCCGGAGTGGGCCTTGTGGCCTCCCTGCCAGACCTTCCTTACACCACCTGCCCCCTGCCTGCCCCTCTCCTGCCCTCAGGGTCAGGCCTGCATCACCGTCTGACAGCGGTGTTCCCAGCTGTCTCCAGCTCCCCCCTCATAAATCCTGGCATGTTTGGTCCTGTCTTGGAGGTCCTGGATGAACACAATATTCTATCTAATTCAAAAGCTTCACAAAATATAGCTTCAAATTCATTGAGCTCGACTGTGTTTTTAAAACTATAACACTAATTATGTATAGCTGATTCACTTTGTTATACAGCAGAAACTAACACACCATTGTAAAGCAATTATACTCCAATAAAGATGTTAAAAAAAATAAAAATAAAAATAATTCAATAGAGGGACTTCCCTGGTGGCGCAGTGGATAAGACTCCGTGCTCCCAATGCAGGGGGCCCGGGTTCGATGCCTGGTCGGGAAACTAGATCCCACATGCATGCTGCAACTACAAGTCCGCACACCACAAGTAAGAGTTTGCATGCCACAGCTAAGGAGCCAGTAAGCCACAACTAAGGAGCCCGCCTGCTGCAACTAAGACTCAGCACAACCAAATACATAAATATTTTTTTAAAAAAGTATAACACAAAAAATCAATAAACCCACTGTGTTTTCCACAGTTAGTGATGCTGTCAGATGCATTTCTGTTTAGGGTTCAGGAAATTGATGTCAATTATGCAGTTTTTTTTTTTCGGTACGCGGGCCTCTCACTGTTGTGGCCTCTCCCGTTGTGGAGCACAGGCTCCGGACGCGCAGGCTCAGCGGCCATGGCTCACGGGCCCAGCCGCTCCGCGGCATGTGGGATCTTCCCGGACCGGGGCACGAACCCGCGTCCCCTGCATCGGCAGGCGGACTCTCAACCACTGCACCACCAGGGAAGCCCTGTGAAGTTTTAATGCGGTTCCATTTTGTCCTTGCCGAAACACACAGAGTCCCCAGAGCCCAGCACAGAGTAGGCCCTCAGCAGTGGACTGACAGACTGACCTCAGGGGTAGAAGACCTTTTTGTCCCCTGACATTCTCTACAATGAGCTTGGCTGCAGGAGGAAAGCAGACCCTCCAAGGCAGGAGGTGGGAGGAGAAAGCAGACCAGGGTGACGGTGAGGCCCTGGCTGTGTTACCTGCACACCTGCCCCTTCCTGAAAGCCGAGCACTAGCCCAATGTGTCTGGTTGCACTTGGAGATGGCAGAGGTTCTCGTGGATTCAGAAGGAGGTCAGTTATGTCTTAGAGGAAGGAGAACTGGAGCACTGGTCCCTGGTAACCTTTTAGCCTGGGTGGTTATATTATTAAATAATGAATCACACCCCTTTCCTCTTTTCTTTTTACCAGCTGAACCATTCACCTTGCTAGTAACCCCCTCATGCTAGGTCAGGGCCTTTAGTTAGCTAGTTAGCTGTCCAGCAGGCATTGAATTTCTCTAGGCCTCAGACTCCCCTTTTTACAGTTAAACTGAACTGAATTCCAGATAAGAAGGTAGGGATGAGTGATCTCTAGGGTCCTTCTCTGGGCTAATGGTCTCTGAAGTGCCCATCTTGGCACGAATACTGATCAGCCCAGATAAATCTATAGCGTGTCCACAGGACAGAGAATGTCTTCCAGCAGTGCATCATTTCTGCTATTTTCTACCCCAGAAAAACCACACAGTGAACCCTTTACTCTCTGGGCTATTCCCACCACAAATGGGGATATTTGACCCAGAGAAGAGAAGTAATATCTATTTCTTTATGAGCTTCGTGGCGGATCTCACCTTACTGGTTGGTTGGGCTAATGCAGGTGTTTATCATAAATACTGTTGTTTAAAATTTCAGAAGGGATGCCTTGAGGAGCAGTATATCTGAAACTCTATATTCATATACTCTGTTATTATAGTGTCCTGCTGAATCTTCCCTCTGTGTTTAAAAACGTATTCTAGGGCTTCCCTGGTGGCACAGTGGTTGGGAGTCCGCCTGCCGATGCAGGGGACGCGGGTTTGTGCCCAGGTCCGGGAGGATCCCACATGCCGCAGAGCGGCTGGGCCCGTGAGCCATGGCCGCTGAGCCTGTGCGTCTGGAGCCTGTGCTCCGCAACGGGAGAGTCCACAACAGTGAGAGGCCCGTGTACCACCACCAAAAAAAAAAAAATTTATTCTAGCAGTGGCTTTTTCAGTTCATGAGACCATCTCAGGATTTTTTAAAGCAGGGCATGAAGCTGATAGAAACTGGCTCCCTGGCCAGCATGAACATATGTGGGGCAGCTTTGATGTGACTGATGGGATAGTGTTTGCTGATAGGGCCTGCTAATGATCCAGAGAGATGATGTCATTCTTGGCAGGGCCCAGAAAGAGCAACAGGAGGCCAACAGCTCCCCTTGGCTGAGAAAGCCTTTAGGGTTCCTTGACTTTGCTGTTGCTGAGCAGATGAGATTGCAAAGTTCTGTGAGCCCAGCTGAGACACCTTACTGCCTGGGGATGGGAGGTTTTGTCAGGAAAGCTTGGGTCACTAGCTGTTTTTCTTTTTTTTTTTTTTTTCGGTATGTGGGCCTCTCACTGCTGTGGCCTCTCCTGCTGCGGAGCACAGGCTCCGGATGCGCAGGCCCAGCGGCCACGGCTCACGGGCCCAGCCGCTCCGCGGCACATGGGATCCTCCCAGACCAGGGCACGAACCCGTGTCTCCTGCATTGGCAGGCGGACTCTCAACCACTGCGCCACCAGGGAAGCCCTCACTAGCTGTTTTTCATAAATCCCTGAGAAAGGTTTACACTGCCTTTGAAACTACTCCCTGGAGTGGAGGTTTAGCATAGAGCTCAGAGAGAATTAACTCCTGGAGAGACAGTCCTTTGAGCTAGAATTGCCTCACCCCAAGGGGAGAGATTGAAGCTCTTCTAACTCTGCAAGTCTCTCCTGATTTTGGATGGCCAAGGAAGGGGTAGGGGCAGCACTTGGGGAAGGGAAGAGGAACTGTCATGGTACTTTCTAGAACTATAAAACAAACTCTACGCTCTTTCATAGAATGCATCCTTTTTTCCCTCTTTAATTTCTTCGATTTGCTTAAGCCAACCACCCAGGGAATCCTCATGTTTCCAAGTGAAGCTACTAACCAGTGGTCTCCCCTAACACAGTCTGGTCTTGGTGACACATGCCACCAGGGTCAGCAGACAGCCCCCCAACTGGTCTGGCACCTCCTGTGTGCCTGCAGCCCAAACTCTTTGACCCTTTAAGGCAGATGCTTGCCCTGCTGTAAGAACCCCATAGAGCCCTATCTGTGCTTGCTGGGGAAGCCCCGAGGAAAATTTGGTTCCTTGATGAACAGCATTCACCACAGAATGGAGGACCCAGTCTGCAAGGAACTTGGTAAAAGCTGGGCTACTTGACCATGATATTGCAAGTTGTTGGACTTTCTTCGAGGGGGTAGTAGTCTCTACATTGGCCCCAAAAAGTGCCTTATTTAGCAAATTGCCTAGGAATGCAGGCCATTTGTACAATGACAAAACACACTCTTTACAGAATCGCTGGAGAATAAGAGGCTTTTATGTAGCTGGAGGCACACTTAGTGATTATTCTGCAGAAATTTTGCCAATAAGGATATTTCTTGATTGATGGAATAGATGCTGTTTCACAGGCTTGGAAGTAGAGCAAATGCTGGTAAAGCAGATGATGTTTTCCAGTTGACTTTATGATAATCAAGGCTCTGTTGCCATGGAAAAAATTCACCGGGCTGCTGCTGTTGACAACCTTTGGAGAGAAGACTGATGGTTAGTTCCAGCTCCATAGAGAGCAGCGTTCATCCAGTCCCCAGATACTCAGGGAGAGACTACCATGTACCCCACAGTGTCTTAGGAGCAGTGAGCACAGGGGACACAATTCTCTACTCTCACATTTTGGGAGGGAGCGATAGGCAATGACAAAAAATATGACAAAAAATAGATGACAAAAAATAGATAAACTATAGACTATGTCAGATGCTGTCAAATACTACGGGGAGGGCTTCCCTGGTGGCGCAGTGGTTGAGAATCCGCCTGCCGATGCAGGGGACGCGGGTTCGTGCCCCAGTCCGGGAAGATCCCACATGCCGCGGAGCGGCTGGGCCTGTGAGCCATGGCCGCTGAGCCTGCGCGTCCGGAGCCCGTGCTCCGCAACGGGAGAGGCCACAACAGTGAGAGGCCCGCGTACCACAAAAAAAAAAAAAAAAAAAAAAAATACTACGGGGAAACTAAAGCAGGGAATGGGGAGAGGGAGAGCTGAGGGGAGGTAGGAGAGGGCAGGGAAGTCTTCTCTGAAGGTGCCATTCAGACAAGGACCTGAAGGAAGGGAGGGCATATCCTCGTGGATACTGGGGATAAATAACCTGGGAAGAGATAGCAGCAAGTGCAAAGGCCCTTGCAAAAGCAGCAAGAGACAAACGTCTGGGGAAGGGGAGAAAGTATATAGGCCGGTGGGGCTGGCCTGTAATAAGCAATGGAGGGACTGGCGGGGAAGAGGTCAGAGGCAGCCAGACACCAGGTTGTACAGGCCTTCTAGGGCCAGGCACTACCTGCTTCCCCTTCCCTTCCCTTTGTGGTACAAACATCTATAATCCACCATCCTATAGACCCAGCTTCTCTTTTAAGCCATTGCTGACTTCTTTGGCCACAGCCATTCTTGAAGCCCCTTCCTGACATGGAGCCCTCATTACTTCCCAATTCTCCTGGTGCCGCCGCAATGAATTGTATCATTTCCTGTGTATGTCTTCACCTCCCATCCAGATTCTTGCTCAGTCATAGTAAAGCCATGGATAGCATTTTCCTTTATTTCCTATAACAGTTGGCACAGTCTTAGGTACCTTGGCAAGTGCAAAGAAAATACTTGTGACATGGAAACTCTGGCTCTACATTCAGAGCTTCAAGAACTTAATTAGTGTTTTTCCTTTTGTCTAACTCAGAGAATGCTGTTTAGGGATTGTTTCTTCTTGTCTCCTAATCAATATTCTTGTTTTAAGTACAGTGGTCTAACACAAGAAATATTTCACCCCCAAATCCCAATATTACAGAGTTTTCAAAGTTTGCTACGTTTGCCTTACCTTGCTAAGTTATCACTGGAAAACAGTGCAAGTTTTTTCAAATAGTTCTCAATTTTCTCTGTGCTTAAAATATAAAATAGATTTTTACTCTACAAGTAGCTTTCCAACCAAAAAGATAATATTCTAAAGTTCTTGGGTACTGACTCTTAGTTTAGTGCAAGAGTGGGCAACTTTTCTGACGTGAAGTACCACATTCTGTACGGAGACCTCTTGACAAGCTTCCTGAAGGCAAGCATCTCACCTTGTTCACTGGGGATCCTCACTGTCCAGAGACCCGGGAAGGGCCCAGTAAATGTCACTCTATAAGTTCTTATTATCACCCCCATTTTGTAGGTGAGAAAGTTATAATTTAAGGTTGTAATTTGCTGAAGGTCACACAGATAATTAGTGGCAGATTCGAGACAATGGGTGACAAAAGTTGATTTGAATCAGTGCTCAGATTTATTGCCGGCGATTAGCATTTTGGAATGCAGAACAGGAGGTGAGACATTGTATCTAAACATGGCTGTTCTTTGCCCTTTGTAAATTTGTCACATAACTCTGAGGGGGCAAATGGAGAAGCTTTGTGTGTCCCTGTCTGGAGGAGATCCTGAGCAAGGAGCACGAGGGAGTGTACTGGACCAGATCTGGTACTGGGAAAGCACAGTAATGGCCATTAGAGGAAGTACCTTGGAGGAGGGCAGGTGATGCAGGGCAGGGGGCTTATTTTTCCTGTGGTCAGCGAAGTTGCCAGTTACTTCTTTCCTGAGTCCTACAATTTACAAGTATTTGGATGAATCCTGCTAGATGGTAGGATAAAATCTGGGCACAAATCAGGCATTCTGGTAGAGGCATAAGTGATTTCTGTGCACTAGGAGAGCACATCATTACCCAGTCAGGAGCCAGGAGGAGAGATGAGTAGGGGGAAATAGTCCGGAAACTCCGGCTTCTGGAGCAGCCTTCTCCTGGGAGAGAAGCTCTGGGATCTGGTCTTTGACTGAGGATGGGTAGGTAAGTGAGCTTGGTCTTCCTCTCCTAGGAGTGGTGACTAGGAAGAGAGGAGGTTTAACATTGGGGTGGAGCTCAGCCTGCCATATGCAGTTCTCACCCTCACAAGCCAGTGCCTCACTTTTGGCTGTCCCCTCCTGGGTAGACCACAGGGAGGCTGGAGTATGGGGACCTGAGTTCTAGCCCTATAACTCGGATGCCCTTTTTATGGCCTTGGGCAAACTTTCGACTTCTCTTGCCTTCCGCTTTGTAAAAAGTGGTTTCTTTTTTTTTTTTTTTTTTTTTATTTATTTATGGCTGTGTTGGGTCTTCGTTTCTGTGTGAGGGCTTTCTCTAGTTGTGGCAAGTGGGGGCCACTCTTCAACGCGGTGCGCGGGCCTCTCACTATCGCAGCCGGCCTCTCTTGTTGCAGAGCACAGGCTCCAGACGCGCAAGCTCAGTAATTGTGGCTCAAGGGCCTAGTTGCTCCACGGCATGTGGGATCTTCCCAGACCGGGGCTCGAACCCGTGTCCCCTGCATCGGCAGGCAGATTCTCAACCACTGCGCCACCAGGGAAGCCCCAAAAGTGGTTTCTTAACAAATGATTGCTCAGATCCTTCAGCTGAACGCTATGATGTTCTTCCCTGGGGTCACTAATATTTGTTTGCTGAAGATGCATTTGGATAGCAGAGTAAGAAAGGATGGGTAATTTTGGAAAAGCTGGCATGGGAGGCCAAGGAGTGGGTCTCTAGGTAACTTTAGCATCTCTGTCACAGCAGGTGTTGGATCAGGTAATTTGGCAGCATCTCTTCCTTTAGACCTAGATCCACTGGGGAGAGAAATATGGGAAAGGGATCCAAGCCATGCTGGGAAATGAAGTTCTCTTCCCTTGGCACTAATTAAAACCTGCATCCAGGTGACATTGGTTGTACTTGCACAGCTAACTCGGGCTTCCAACCCACATACCCTTGCCCAGCCTAGAGTTTCCCAATCTGTCACCCCCATTTTAAGGACGAATGATCCAAGCACTCAGACAGCTGGAATTATCCTGCCCAATACTGCCCACTCTTTGACTCAGAAACCACAGTCAAACAAAGGCAACCCAGAATGATGGAAAGGCAAACATACCAGTGGAAAAGTCATGGCCCCCTCCTTAAATAGCCTTTTTGAAACCTCTTCAGCTTATAAATAGACCAATTTAACTCCATAAAAAAATTAATTGGCTCTGGGTCAGATCATGTGTGCGTGTCTGCCTGCTGAAGATGAATTGCATAACAGATCCAGCCAAATACTATAGCCTAGATATTGGCCCTATTAGGACTGTTGAGCTGAATTTTTCAGAACACAATTCATAACATTCCTCCCACTCCTCTGCCTCTTTCATTGTACAGAACATGCCTTTTTTTTTTTTTTCCTGTTTCTTAAAATCCAGACAGGAGCCCCCAGAGTGACCTAACCCTCTTTGACATATGCAACTTTCTGATTTATGGGAATCATGAAAGATTACTGTACTCTCTCTGAATGAAGGTCCTCACTGTGAAAGCCTCACAAAGACCACAGGCATGGACACTTGTCTGCTGCAGCCGGACCTCCTGGCCTTTGCAAGGAGCCATGCAACGTGCAGGCAGCAGGCAGTCGGGTGCACCTGGAACTCAGTCGGCTTGTTTTGTTGCTAGGACACTTTTCTGGATTAGGGAGCTTTTCTGGGCTCTGTGTGAAAGTTCATTGTAAACATTTGCTCGGTCTGTGTATGGTAAACATTTACAAACTCTTAGAGCTGGAGCATGGGAACTGAACAGAGGTAGTCTGGAGACGAAGCGGCAAGACGCCGTTGGCAGCCCCCAGTAACTAGGGAGGGGCTGCAACCAACGCTAGGATTTTAACAGCTCAGCTGGAGCCGATTGGGCTCCATGCAGTTCATACAAGAGACACTAGAGCCAGACTCGGTCTGAACCCCCAGTCTGACCACGGCTGGAGTCGAGGCAAATAAAGGTCCAGGCAGAGACCTAATGAGTGTGTACAGGCATGGGGTGTGTTCCCTTGGATGAAATGTTTGCTTCTCCTGGGGGAAGAGAATTTCCTCCTCAGCTTTCTTTTGTTGTCTCTCCATTTCCCTGCTGAGCTTGGAGAGGAAGCAAGCAGTATGGGGTAGTAGTTCAGAGCACACGTTGTGAGTCTGGCAAGACAGGCCCTTTATTCCACGTCCACCATGGCCTTAATGAGCTTTCGTGGTCACAGGCAATGAGTACTCCTGGCCTCCCTGGGCTAGAGCCTAGTCCAGGTTGAACCAGAGGACTTCATTGTTTTTCTTACTACACTAACAGAACCTTGGCTTTTATAGGCAGTCCAGAACAAGTGACAAAGCAGAATGGAGAAGAAGGTTCTCAGGAGAGAGAAGCTTTAGGACAGGGAGGTTGAACTGAAAAACAGTGTGGTTCACTTGAGGTCTCTTGTGTTTGACATTTTTTTCTTGGACATTTTTTTTCTGCATTGTAATTCCTTTCTTCCCTGCCCCAGAACTTTAACAGTGTCTGCTTTTCAGGATACCTTAGTGAGTGGTGTCTTGAGGGATGAAGGAAGAGTAGATGGGTCCAGAGTTGCCAGAAGTGGTACCAAGTGAGGACAGCAGCCTCAGGAGCCAAGAATGATGCCTGGGAGCCAGGAGACAACAGAGAACCAGGGCATGGTGTGAACTATCTCAGGACCAAGTGGGATATCAAGCCCCTTCTAGAAAGGATACTGGAGAAAATAAGGAAGGGGTTACAGGGTGGATCTGGGCTGCCACAGTAAGTTAGGTGTGGAAAGATCCAGCCAATGCATCTGAACATTAAGGACTTCAGAAAACTAGATGACCTGGAAGTTATCAGGGAGGCAGATACTTGGGTTGCATTATTAGCATATGACCTGGTGATTAGGTGTTCTTAGAGCTTCCCTTTAGGATGTTGGGTCAAAGGTTATGGAACTTCCTTGCACCTTTTTCATGCCTGCCCAAGGAAGGACGTGGGCCCCCGAGATCTGTGTAGTCTTGTCAAGGTCCTCAGGGGCCGTCACGCTGTCAGAGTCCATTCTGAGCCATTCCCAGTCACCTCCTCCCGGGCCTCCCCCAACTACTCAACCACTGTCACCTCTTCCTCAAGCCACTATACTTGGTTCTAGAACACGTTAAGTGGAGCCAACCCTGAGTCAGCACATGGTGTATCCCAGGGAACCCCCGTTCCCACATCCTGGTCCACCTCCCAAGTTTGCCCCATGGCATTTTGAAACTCCAACCGCTCTATGTCTGCACTCTCTGAGACAGAGCATGAAATGGATCAAGGGAGAGGTATGCGAGGACAAAATAACAGGCTCCCTGAGGAGAGCTTGCCCCTGCACCCTGCCTGTGTTGTTCTGATTGCTTCACTTGGCGAGAGAAGAAAAATCCAGTTCCGGGGACCTCTGGATGCTGGTTCTATTCACAGTCCTCCTTGGGAGCTAGGAGAGTTAGAAACTGCTAGGCAATGGACCTTCTGCAGCCTTGCGCTCTAGTCTGCAGAACAGCAGAGGCCAGCAGTGGCAAGGAAAGGCGAGGTGGTGCCCAGGAGCTACTCACTTCACTCTGCATTCCCATGGCTTAGATCTGCTCCTGGAACGTATGGTAATTGCCCAGAGGGGAGGCGTGTGTGCAGTCACTCAGAGGGAAAAATCAAGGCCAGCTGGAACAATTGACCTTGGTCTAGTCTAAATGATTGGCATACAGGACCCTCCTCTAAGGTGCTCCAGGCTACTTGCTTGAGTGAAAACGGACAACAAGCCTCCAAGCTGGCTTAAGGTGTAGACGAGCACTGGCAAAGGTGCTCACCGCTTCTTCTTTCAGCCTGTGTATTGTTTGCTCAGCACTTCTTCCTTCAGCCTGTGTATTGTTTAACACATGGAAAAGCAGTGCCATTCCCTGGAGAAACAAAAGTAGCTTATCCATAGAGCTTAGCTTGCCCGGTTGACACCCAAGTGGACAATTTTGTAAATTCACTTGAAAATTGGCTTGCTCTTTCCTGACTTTTCCATAGGGATAAGTGTTACAACAGGACCATTCAACATAGACTCATCCCTTTAAAAGGGCTCCAGGGAAGAGCCACCCATTGTCATTTTTAATAATTACTTTATGGAGACTTAAAAAGGACAGGCCTCCTAGGCATGCTTCAGAACAACCTGTGATGAGACCTCAGCACCAGCACAGCCCCGTTGCTTCATACTCTGGGCTCCAATCACCCTGGTGATGGATTGAAATGTGCACAAAATACAACACAAAATGGGTTGTCAGCTGGGGTATAACCATCTTTTTGTTGTAGGCAATACATTGGATTTGCAAAGTTTGTAGTTGTAACCAAAGTTCCCCCCAAAATAAAAAGGTGAAATTATCTTAATTTTCCTCACGCTCACATCTTATCTATCAGCAGACTCTGTAGCCTTGCCTTCAAAACAGTCCCAGGAACTGTCACTGTTAGGCTGACTTTTGCAAAAGCCTCCCCGCCTCCACACTTGCCCCAACCAAATCAGTATATTCTCCAACAGAAGCCATAATACACTTTGAAAAGGTAAGTCAGCCCACGTCCCTCTTCTGTTCAAAACCCACCAATAGTTTCGCATCTCACTCAGTAAAATCCAAAGCCCTTAGCTGGGCCCACGAGGCCTAGCTAACTCTGACCTTCTCTCTTACTGGTCTGGCCTCATTGGCTTCCTGACAAGTCCTTGAATATAAACAAGTCTACCCCAGGGCCTTGGCACTTGCCATGCTCTCTCACTAGCATGGCTCCCTTATTTCCCTGTAGTCTCTGGTAAAATGGCATTTTTGTCATGGAGGCCTTTGATACCCCCAGTCACTCCCTATCCATCCTGCCCTATTTTCTTTATGTTATTTATCATCACTTGACATATTGCATGACTTTGTTCATTTGTTTATTGTCAGCCTTTCTGTGTGAGCAGGGAGTTTTGTTTTGCCCACAACAGTGTCCCTAGTGCCTAAAACAATTCCTGGCACAGAGCTGGAGCTCACTAAATATTGATTGGATGGAGTAAATTCCTGGGTCTTCCTGCTCTTACCATCAGCTGGAAACAATGCCCAGTAAGGCTGTAAGTGATGAAGGGGTTCCTAATAAGAAGAAATTATCAAGATGGCCAGAGGTTTTTAGAGAATAAGCAAACCTAAGAGAAACATTAATAAAAAATTAAGGAAAAAAGAAAATAAGCAGAAAGAGATCCTGGATCTTGTGCACCCATTCACTGAGCCAGAGCCAGGCCAGATTTGTTCACTTCAGTTGCTGAAATCTGGTTCATGTCACAAGCCAGCCTAGACATCTATTTTGATACACATATTATATGTCTCTTGGCATGCAGAGTACTCATATCACTTACCAGATTTATTATGGAAAGTAGTGTGAAATGCCTCCTGCCATATGGGAAAAGAGGTGAAAATGCTGACATTTGTCTCTGAGCCAATTTCACAAAAGTTTAGAGTTTCAGACTTTTTTTTCCTCCTGGGCGTGGTGGCTCTCTTATCAAACTTCTATTCCCCGAGTAGCCGTAAAGACATGTCTGTGTATCTGGAGGTATTTTAGTACTCAAAGCACCATATTCTGATGTGTATAAAACTTGACATTTTCGCCCAGCTGTTACGAGAAGAATTGAAAAGGCTCTCTTTGCCCTGTTAATTGCCTGTCTTCTATATTTCACTTTATTTAGCTTCAGTGGGCTTAGGGATGGGCTTGGGGGAAGGGGTGGGGACCTGACCCATTCAAGATACAATCATGGAGCCCACCATGAGCCCAGCCCAGGCCCCGCACAGGGAGGCCGTTGTAGCACTTGCTGCTTCTACCAGCCGCTGTCCTGCTACCTTAGGAAAGTCTCAGTCTCTCTAAGCCTCACCGCCCACACTGCTAGCTACCATCCTCTCACCTAAACTGCCACAGGAGTCTTCCACCTGGTCTCCCAGTCTCCCCAGCTGCCAGTGGAGAGCTAATAGTACCTTCCGCATGGGGCCGTGGAGTTTAGAGGAGATGGTCCATAAGGTACTTTAACGTTGCGCTAGCACAGAAGTTCTCTGTAAAGTTTTACTGGGGATTAACATTACCTTTTATTATGATTATAGCTCACGCTCCAGTGGGCCTCTTTTATTGGGAGTTGACAGATCTTTTACCCCTAGATGTAGTTCTTCTCGAGATTCTATTTTTGATTTAAGTGAGTCACTGTGGCTAGGGAAGTAGTCATTCTGAACTGCATACTACATGCATTTTTTTTTAGGTGGTGCTTGCACCTAATGCTACCTGGCAGGGATGTTGGGGAAACACATCCCCATGCTGTGCAATGGGCCTGAATCTCAAACATTTTTATTTCCAAATTGTCTCACAACTACCGTCACGAGGTCAGATCGACAGAAATAAGCAGCTGCTTCTCAAACCCATATCTCACCTTCAGCCCACAAATGAAGCCTAGATTTCCTGCAGTAGAACGTGGTCTCAGCCCTCAGAAGTATGTGTGTGTTGTGCCTAATTCTATTGAGGAAAATAACTTAGTAAACATCTTTCGAGAGGACCTTCGTTTTGTTTGTGCTAACCTGACGTTAGACCGCCATCCCAAACTCAGCACCAACACTTCCACAACGCCAAAGTCTTAGGTAGTTTCTTCAGAGATGGCCATCTTTTTTTTTTTTTTTAACATCTTTATTGGAGTATAATTGCTTTACAATGGTGCGTTAGTTTTTGCTTTACAACAAAGTGAATCATTTATACATATACATATATCCCCATATCCCCTCCCTCTTGTGTCTCCCTCCCACCCTCCCTACCCCACCCCTCTAGGTGGTCACAAAGCACCGAGCTGATCTCCCTGTGCCACGCGGCTGCTTCCCACTAGCTATCCACCCTACGTTTGGTAGTGTATATATGTCCATGCCACTCTCTCACTTTGTCACAGCTTACCCTTCCCCCTCCCCATATCCTCAAGTTCATGCTCTAGTAGGTCTGTGTTTTATTCCCATCCTACCCCTAGGCTCTTCATGACATTTTTTTTTTTCTTAGATTCCATATATATGTGTTAGCATACGGTATTTGTTTTTCTCCTTCTGACTTACCTCACCCTGTATGACAGACTCCAGGTCCATCCACCTCACTACAAATAACTCAGTTTCGTTTCTTTTTATGGCTGAGTAATATTCCATTGTATATATGTGCCACATCTTCTTTATCCATTCATCTGTTGATGGACACTTAGGTTGCTTCCATGTCCTGGCTATTGTAAATAGAGCTGCAATGAACATTGTGGTACATGACTCTTTTTGAATTATGGGTTTCTCAGGGTATATGCCCAGTAGTGGGATTGCTGGGTTGTATGGTAGTTCTATTTGTAGTTTTTTAAGGAACCTCCATACTGTTCTCCATAGTGGCTGTATCAGTTTACATTCCCACCAACAGTGCAAGAGGGCTCCCTTTTCTCCACAAGAGATGGCCATCTTAACATACCCATTCTCATCCCTTACAGATGAAAAAGCTCACAGGACTCAAGGTGCCCGAGACCCCCACCTCTACTCCTCACCCTTCCAAAGGAAGTAGGACAGAAATGTATCTTTATCTGTTCTCTCCTGTTTACTGGGCACCCCATGGTGGACAAGGCACATGTGGGTTTGCTCCACACTGAGACCTACAGGAATACAGCTTGTGCTCCTGGTGTCTCAGCCTCCTCAATAACCAGCAGGGGTTCCAAGTGGTAAGTACACACATGGATTCTATCCCTTCATCTATCCTCAGGTGGTGGTTTGCTTTTGTTTACTCTCATGCAGATACCTCCAGCCTTCTTCTGCTTGCAGTGAAGGCAGGAAAATGCCCTCCTTAGCACAGAACAAGAGTCTGTAACTTTTCCAGAAAAGTCTTGTTCATCTTCAGTGACGTTATAGGTAATTAGAACCATGTAGTCATCACAAAACTAAATACTAGGGTTTGCAGAAGGTAATTGTTTATGAAGAACAGTGCAGTTTTGTCTCTTTTATATAGATAGTATCAATCGGAGCTAAAGTTTTCCATGTATATGTGTTGTTGGGTTATCCTAAGACTTCAGGTCCAAAATATACATCTTAACCATTATTTGAAAGAAAATGACTTTAAAGATTTCATATGCCTTGGCTTTTTAAAAAAATCTAGTGACTGAACACATTGCAGCTTCTTCTTGATGACTCGGTGTCATCATCGTCAGCGTGTATAATTTTACTGCATGACGGATAAAGCAATGACGTCAGGGCCTGGTGAGTTATGAGCCACGCTGGGAAAATTCCTAGGTAAATGTCTTGGGGTCTTAGATTTATTGATAGATTTATTGAGCTCTACCAGTTTTTCTAATGATTTCCTAGATGTCAGACCTTTACTTGTCCCTGTCTTGCTGTATTTGTCTCTAGAAACCTTCCCCCACTCCCATCCTCTTATTCAAGGACGACTTCTGAGCTTTCACTACATGCCCGTGGGTGGGTAAGAGCCGGTCCATGCTAGCAGGAGAGGCAAACAATAAACAAGGTCACAATTCGAATTTGCTTTGTTCTGGGAGAGTGAATCATCATACTTAGGGGAGTTACACATAAATTAAGGATAAACAGGATTTCAGAACAATTGCATGCTCAGTCCACCTCTGTTTACTTCCCAGTGACCCCCCCAAGCACTGGGATATTGTTGGCTTCACGGCTCTCTGAAAAGGTGGAGCTTCTGTATTCTCACAGAATACTGAGGATGATATGGAAAATGACTCAACATCACTAGAACCTGTTTTCTGACATTCTGCCCAAGGAGCCTTTGCCTACAACTTAAAATGGAGGACAGCATGGCTGGCATCTGAGAGTCTAGAGACTCCAAACACACCTCCGAGCCTGCTCTGCCTTCCTCCTCAGATTTGCTCTAACCGCCAAGCCCCCTCTCCACGTGGATGCCTCATAGCATCTGAAGTTTAACTTTTCACTCCACCCCTCACCCTTGCCTCCCCCAACACCCTCTTCTTCTCGCATTCCCCATCTTATCAAGTAGTGCTGTGAGCAGGTTTGTTCTGTCTGCTGGAGAGCAAGCTAAGACATTGAGATGCCGTGGTTTAGGCAACAACCAAGAGGACGGCAGAACAAGATTCATAGCAGCCTCCGCAAAGGCAAGGGACTATGGGTATTTATAGAATAACGAAAAAAGAAGCAGTGTGGTCTCAGGCGTGGGGACCTGGGGGAAAGGTGCAATAATCATCACTCTGCTCAGGTGTAACTAAGCTCCAGGCCTCTGCACGTTCTAAATGGAGGCGCTTAGCACGCCCTGAGGGTGGAATTTTCAGCCTCTTTTCCGTTTCTGACGTCAGAAGGTCACGGAGCGGACACTCGCCCATGCCCAGTTGGAGGGTCGTGGTCCTCTCCAGTCTTCTCCAGCTCAGCTCCAACCAGACACAGCTGACTCCAATTCCTGGAAAACAACTCAGGCAAACATTTTCTTGTTTAGGCCACCTGCCCCTTGGAGGACAGGCAAGTCTTGAAACGAACTTGATTAGTGAAGTCACGGGAAATGGATTTGACTAATTATTACCCATTGTTTACTAATTATATTAATTTTATATATATTCATTTTATATAGTATATTATATACTATAATATTACTAATTATTACCCATAGTCTTCCAAGAGTCAAGGAATTATTCTCAAGTTCTCTCCTCTCCTCATACCCCACTTGCTGAAGCCCTATCCCACATCCAATTCACCAACTGAGCCTGGGAATTTTTATCTCAAAAACATGTCCCAAATTGGAATCAGATCATGATTCTTCCCTGCCTGAAGACTATCGGGCATCTTGTTCTGCTCTCAAAAAAAAATCCAAGCTCCCAACAGTGGTTTCAAGGAGGGATAGGCTCCTTCTTGAATGATAGATCAGCCTCCTGTTTATGGTTTTCCCTGCCCTTACCATCTGCCCCTCTCCTGCCGTGCTCCAACCACACTGGCCTTCTTTCTATTCTCCCCACTCATGTCTTGGGCCAATAAACTGTATTTCCTGTGCTTGATGGCTCTGCCCCTGACCAGCCAAATAGCAGGTGCCTTCTTTTTTATCACTGAGGTCTTGACTTTAATGTTGCATCCTGTCCTTATAGAGGTCTTCTGTGCCAGTTCTTCTCACACCTCAATGTGCATACAAATCATTGAGATGCAGCTTCTGTTTCAGTAGGTCTGGGCTGGGAACTGAAATTCTACATCTCCAACAAGCTCCCAGGTGATCCTGATACTGCGGGCCTGTGGACCACACTGAAACCTAGTAGGCAACCGAAAAATATTTGTTGTTGACTATGTCTTCTGTTCCTCCCAGCTCTCAGGGGCATGAAAGAGCCAAGTCTCCAGCTTTGGGTGAGAGCAAGCCAACTAGCATTGGAAGGTATTTCTGATTCAAGCATTAAGGTTTGATGAGGCCTTCATCCTTTATCAAAATGCCCAAAGAATGATAGTCTAGTCTATTTGAAACGACTGATGACAAAATCAGTTACTGTTTTCGAGTGGGGTTTGGTTTGTTTGTTTGTTTTTAAAGTTCTCCTGATTTAGAGTTTACATCATTCCTTGAAGTAAACCTTTTCAGATACAATACTGGTTGGAATTGAGAGGAACAAGGGCTTCCAAGCCAACTCTTTATTTACTGTAGCTACCTTCCCCATAAACACTGCTTCCGAACATGGGTGTTGTGCCAGTGAGAGTTCAGACACTAAATCTGAGATTCTTCTTCAGCTTTCTGTTTTGTAAATTTACATGAAAAACTAAACACAGATCACAGCTGGTGATACAGCTTTCTTTATGAATGAAACAGAAACCATACCTCCCTTTTATGAGATGGCTATGCAATGTTGTCACAAATGCTTGATACGTGCCTACTATATGCAGGATATTTTGTCCAAGGATTTTAAGACAAGGCCACTGCCTTTTGAGGTTATTACAATTTAGGTGAAAGGCACAGATATCCATAGAAAGTTGATAAATCAAAGCAATATAGAATTAATAACCTACCATTTTGAAGGCAAGGACCTAGAGCATCTGAACTAAGGATCTTTCCAAGTCTATGATATGCCACTCCGTGTTCAGCACTAAATGAATGGTATAGACCAGTGCATGTCAAACTTTAAGGTGCAAAGAATGCCCTTATTAAAAAATAAATTCAGATTCAGTGGACCTGGGTGACACCATAGTACTGGTAGTTCTAACAGGCTCCCAGGTGATAGCAATGCTGGTGGTATGGGGACCACACTTTCCATTGCAAGGGGATAGAACAGTGCTACTCAAAGTGTGGTCACCAGATTCCCAGGTGCCTCCCCAGACCCACTGAATCAGAATTCATGGGGAACGGGGCTCAAGAATGGTGTTTTAACCAACTCTCCAGGTAATTCTTATGCATTCTAAAGATTGAGAAGTCTTGGTACAGACATTAAGTGTTTAGGGGCCAGATGTGTTGAATTCAGGATACAGGTCCTTTTCCCAGCAATTAGACCCTAGGATGATATGAAGCCTTGGACTTTTCAGGGACTGTTACTTCAGTACCAAGTGGCCTAGTTTGATTTTTCCAACATAAGCAGGCAGAAGGCTGGCCAGCAGCCCTCACTAGAGACTAATGCACCCTAACATGTGGTTAGGTACAGACTAGATCAGACCAGAGAATAGTCGCCAGAAAGGAGCTGTGATTTAGCCAGATTGATGACTATTCTTATTGTAATACTCATGAGGAACAGAGACTATAATGGGTTTAGCAGATGTGGACATCCTAATGCCAGACAGTCTCTCTGCCTGAAAGGGAATTGTAATCATCCAATACATTTCCCCACCCTCTGGCCTGAGATTGAGTTGTCACAGGCTCCCAGACACTGCACGAGGAGCCCCAGATGGTACTGGCTGACACACTCTTAGCATGTCATTATGAACACATGCAAACCACATGAGGGCAACTAGCTTCTGGAGGCAAGATGCAAGGCACCACCCCTCCCCCAAGGTCCCAAAGACACTGCTGGGAGGAAGAGAGATCAGTGGGACCTCAGGTGCTGGGAGGTCTTGGGAAAATGAGGACCCATGGGGAACCCCTAGGGAGAGGGAGGTAGGCAGACATTGGGAAATTTCTCTAACAATGAATTAATGTGAGAGCGAAATGTATTCAAGTTCTGGTACTTTCTCTTTTTCTCTCAAATTCAACACCCTCTGACTGGTTTAGGAAGCATTGTTTTTGGAATTAGAGTAGAACCATTAAGTTTTTATTTTAGCAGAAAATTAAAATACTTTTTTTGTTTATTTATTTATTTAGTAATGGTACAATGATTTTGTCCAGCTAGTAAAAAAAAAACAAAGACTAGCTTGGAATCAATAGAGTCCTTGGACAATTAATCTTCTTTGATCTAATTGATTTCGCACGTCTAAGAAGCTCATTAATCAGGACTCGTCGCTGACCCTGACTTTGGAAACTGAGCCTGACTTTGGAACTGAAATCCAGTTCTGGAAGATTAACAACAAGCATGTCTGCATCCGGCCAGAATTGTCCTGACTCCTTGAATGAAAAGAGGCCCTTTCTACTCTCTGACTTGCTATGAATTCTACTGTTGTAGCTTCAGTTTAAAGTTCTGAATTCCATTAAGATACAAATAGCTCTAGAATGGGTAACACCTTTAAGTGTCCCAAGTGAGGCCTTTTGCTAGGAAGAAGGGAGAAATCACAAGGGCCCAAGGGGCCCACGGGCACCATGACAGAAGAATAGGGCTCAGAAGTCTTGAGACAAACCTAGTTTTTCTATTTCCAGACTGAATGTTGCTAGGAAGGTGTATGACTTTAGGAAAGTTACTTCATGCCTCTTAGGAATGAAGTTTCTCCTCTGACAGATCACGATAATACTTATCCTACATCTTATCCTCCGATCAAGGCCACTGAGAGAATAGAGTGGAATCATAGATTTGAAAGTATTTTGAAAACCCAAGACTCTTACAAATCTGAGCTGTTATTTTCTAAGGTAATTTTCTTGTCTTGTGCAAGGTAGAGCTGACCTTTTGAGGATGAACAAGTACCAACCAGTAAACTGGAAGTGAACGGATGCTTTTAAAAGGCAGAGTGTTGGGCTTCCCTGGTGGCACAGTGGTTGGGAGTCTGCTTGCCGATGCAGGGGACGCAGGTTCGTGTCCCAGTCCGGGAAGATCCCACATGCCGCGGAGCAGCTGGGCCCGTGAGCCATGGCCGCTGAGCCTGCGCGTCCGGAACCTGTGCTCCGCAACGGGAGAGGCCACAACAGTGAGAGGCCCGCATACCGCAAAAAAAAAAAAAAAAAAAAAAAAAAAAAAGGCAGAGTGTTGTCTACAAACAGTACATGCATTCTTGGGAGGTCTTGTCTCCTTTAAGACACAACAAAACCCAGTGGTTAAACTGCCAGACAATCATCCAGGAAACTGAGTGACTCTGGGTTTGCACTAACAGCTGCTTAAGATAGAAGACATTTTATGGCACCATCCCAGTAGCCCAAACTAGCCCACTGATAGCCTTGAGTTATTTTGGTTTGTTTGGATCTTGGCTTTTATGTGATCTTAACTGGCTTCCTTTCCAGAACTTCACTGTGTGCAAAAAGCTTTTCCTTTAAATTGTCTATTGAATTATTTCAGGTGTCAGAATCAGAGGGAGACAGCCCTGGAAATGATAAAGATTAGGAAAAAAAAAGTCTTTGATCGCATTAGCCATTGGCCCCCAGACCTTGTGAAGATGGATTTATGAGATTCCAAATTCCCCCAGTCAGGCCATGGATTATATGTACAAACAGAGGACAGGGCATGAAGAGTACAAGAAGCATGTCTAACAGAAAGATATTTCCACCTGGAAGAATGGCTGTGTTCCAGCCTATTCCTCTTGGATTTGTTAATTGGATTTGCTCTTGCATTTAAGGCAAATCAGCATATATGCTAGTTAGTGGTGTCAGGCACTGCAGAATTGGAATACTGCTCAAGGAAAGGTTGGCCAAGAAATAAAAGCACCTTCTCAAGGGGTTTAGTCTCACTGGACTGAAAGAACATTTACATGTTCAGCAGAGCCAGAAAAGAAAGTGAAAGCTCTGTATGTCTAAATTTCACTACTAGGATGGGAGATTCAGATATTTAAGCATTTCCACACACCAAAAAGACCCTGGGTTCAGGAGCTCTTTGGAAAAAGTACCTGCATACAGAGGTGTGTGGCCACAAATCCAGCACCTCTGGTCCCACCTGAACACAATAGACATGTAATAATCTTCCCAGATAAATCATACAGCTGCCCTACTTATTAGAAGATGGCGCCCCTGGCATTGCCATTAGTAAGTGCAGGTGGGCCTGCAAGCCCCTGTCGGGAAGACTTCTTTCCACACTGCACATGCCTAGATCCTGCTTCCATTTGCAGCTCTAGCTGTTATTGCACGGCCAGTGCAGCTGGTGGCATTAAAGTGTGTCTGGGGTTGCCTAGCATTTGGGAAAAGTCACCTAACCCTGGAGGGCCTGACAGGACCTGGGTAAGGGCCAGTGGAGAGGAGGCATGCAGTGGACAACAGCTAAGGACCGCTGCGCTAGACCGGGGATGGTCAACTGAAAAGGCTACGGAGCTCAATGCAGTGCGGAATCCCAGATTGGATCCTGGAACAGAAAAAGGTACGAGTGGAAGAAATGGTGAAATCCGAATCAAGTCTGCAGTCTAGTCAATAGTCTTACACCGATGTTAAGGTCTTAGTTTTGACGAAGGCAGGGCAGTTACGGAAGATGTTAACACCAGGGGGAGCTGAGTGAAGAGGGTATGGGAAATCTCTGACCTATTGTTGCAATTTTTCTATAAGTATAAAATTACTGTAAAACTAAATGTTAAAAGTCTTTGGGGGCTAGCATGTAACTTGGAGGAATGAAATGGGCCAAATTGGGACAGTCACAAACTGGCCAGCTCTTGTCTCTAGGAATGCCCACTGGTCACCTCTAACCAATGGTTGCCAGGTGGAAATGCAGGCCCCAGTTTATAGATTTTCTGAGTTTTCAAAAGAATCTAAAAAATCTCTGTGTGTGTGTGTGTGTGTGTGTGTGTGTATGTGTGTTCCTGATTTTTTTTTTTTTTTTTTTGTGGTATGCAGGCCTCACTGTTGTGGCCTCTCCCGTTGCGGAGCACAGGCTCCAGACGCGCAGGCTCAGCGGCCATGGCTCACGGGCCCAGCCGCTCCGCGGCATGTGGGATCTTCCCGGACCGGGGCACGAACCCGTGTCGCCTGCATTGGCAGGCGGAGTCTCAACCATTGCGCCACCAGGGAAGCCCTGTGTTCCTGATTTTAAAACAATGGCAAAAATGTAAAAAACACTTTAGGGACAAAGCAAATATAGCTGCTCTGTGAGGAGAACAGCCCCTGTGTGTGACCTGTCTTCTGGGCACCAGAGGAGTAAGTGTACAAGAGAATGAGACCAGGAGCTTTACAATGCAGATTCCTAGGGCCCAGCTTAGAGGTTCTGATTAGGTAGATTAAGGGTCAAACTCAGGACTCTGCATTTTTATTAAAAACAAAATGTATCACAGGTGATTTTGACACAGAAAATTTGTAGGTTACACTCTGAGAAATTTTGGTTTTTTAAGTCTTATTGGATTTGTTACAATATTGTTTCTGTTTTATGTTTCGGTTTTTTGGTCCCAGAGGCATTCAGGATCTTAGCTCCCCACCAGGGATCAAAGCCACACCCCCTGCATTGGAAGACAAAGTCTTAACCACTGGACCACCAGGGAAGTCCCTGAGAAACATTTCTTAAAGGAATGAAATTCCTTTCCCTTAGCTTCTTCACTCTTTTAATTCAACTTCTTATACTTTCTGTCATCAGTGATACAACTTCAAGGCCAGCATTAAAATGTAGTCCCAGAACTGTGCTGTCTGGGATTACAAGTGGCCAGTGAGCACTTGAAATGTAGGTTCTAGGTGGAAAATACACACAGGACTTCAAAGTCTTAATACAAATTTCAAAATGTAAAACATCTCATTAATAAATGTTTAACATTGATTAAATTTTGAGATGGTAATATTTTAGATATATTGGATTAAGCAAAACATATTAAAATTAATTTCAGCTGCTACTAGGAAATACAGTTGCATATGGGGCTCACATTTATGACTCGTATATTTCTAATGGATGGTGCAGGTCTAGGAAACTGGGGTGAAGAGGGATGTTTTCCTCTCAAGCCCAAGTGCATGGACAGAAGGAGGGCTTAGTGTTCATATGTCCATAGTTCTGCCCAAATCACCAGGACCAGGGATTTCACATTTGGAGACAGAGCTCTAGGCCAACGTTGTTTATGACTCAGAATCCCTCCCTAGAAAGACAGGGGGAGGCAGCCAGCTGAGATTTGGGGCCCTTGGGTCCTGCCCATCTCTGCCTCTGCCACTAGGCACATGACCAAAAGCCACTCACATGATCAGTGTATCACAGAAGGATGGGACAAGTGCAGTTCATTGCAGGTACCATTTCTTTCTTTTTTTTTTTTTTTTTGTGGTACGCAGGCCTCTCACTGTTGTGGCCTCTCCCGTTGCAGAGCACAGGCTTCAGACGCACAGGCTCAGCGGCCGTGGCTCACGGGCCCAGCCGCTCCGCGGCATGTGGGATCTTCCCGGACCAGGGCATGAACCCGTGTTCCCTGCATCGGCAGGCAGACTCTCAATCACTGCGCCACCAGGGAAGCCCTGCAGGTACCATTTCTAAGAGATACAAGGAAAGCTACAAATTCTGGTAGGTATTAAACTGGGCAGAGATTAAGGAAATGTCCCTGATCTAGTCTCAGATGAAGAAATGGTATTTTCAGAAGACACCTATGAGGAAATTTAAAAAACTTTTCAGGCTGATGTTAGAGTGAGTCATTCAGTGAAGAAAAGGTAACAAAATATGGTCACTGAGGGAGAACAGGAATCTCACCCCCAAAATGACAAAGTAGGATTACGAGATCCCGTTAGTGGTTTGGGTTGAGCTCAAACTCTATTTTCCATTTCTTTTATTCATCAGATGGCCAAATGCATTGTGTCAGCACTTTCCAGTCTTAATTCCTTAAAAACATCAATGTGCTTCAAGACAAATTTTATCATGTGTTTCTGATTCATTTATATGTAACAAATCAAAATGCCATTTTGTAAGAACCATTTGATGTCCCAAAATACTCTTGATCTTCATTAATAATCCTGTTTTCTTCCAACCTGAAGGTCCTATTGGGTCTATACAGAAACCTGGATTCAGGTCTAAGTCAGAACTCACACAGTTCAAATAGTCTTACAGCTTGGCAAGATGAATTTTACTGATTCAGTTTTTTTTTTCAGTACACAGGCCCCTCACTGTTGCGGCCTCTCCCGTTGCAGAGCACAGGCTCTGGACGCGCAGTCTCAGCAGCCATGGCTCACGGGCCCAGCCTCTCCGCGGCATGTGGAATCTTCCCGGACCAGGGCACGAACCCGTGTCCCCTGCATCGGCAGGCGAGCTCTCAATCACTGTGCCACCAGGGAAGCCCCTGATTCAGTTTTAAAGAGCTGCCCCAGAACCTACACCTACCTGCTCGGTGGGTCTCCTTTTCTTGGTCTTACCTGCCTGAGTCATGTGTATTGATGTTTGTTGATTTTTTTTTTTTATTAGTATCTCTATCCAGCATCTTTTTTCTTTGGCAATTACTTCTCCTTTCCCTATCTGAAACTTTTCTCTGCAAGCCCTCAACCCCCAGCTTCTGTTCTCAGTCTCCAAAGCTCTAGCCATTCTCTGCTCCTCTGTTCTACCTGCTTCTGATGACATTCAGCCTTCACTTCAAGTTAACTTCCCTTCTGCCTCGATTTGTTGCCCAAGGTTCTGCACATGTCCTCCAGGTTATGCTTCCTTTTATTCCTCTCCATTCTATCCACGAGACTTCAGGGGTGGGAAATCTACAGAGGACCTATATTTCTGACCCGGATATCCCACACCTGCAACAATCAGCCCCCTTGCAAAAAGGGCTACGTGTTACTAGAAATAGACATGAGCCTGGACCCTGGACCTACTGACCTGGCAGCACATTCTGATAGCTTGGTCTCTTTCTCTTCATTTGTTAATGAGAAGGAAACAAAAAATAATGCACCAATAATAAGTACTGCTTTGATGACCTTGAATGATGAGGACAATTCAGCAAACGTCATTTTTATCAGACAGAAGTGCGAGTAGTCGATGTAGTCTCAGTTAGACCTGATGGTTTTAACAGACACCGGATTACATGTTTGTCTTCAGGATTCCCGTTGCTTACCACATTGGTCCATTTGGTCTCTCAGTCTCCCTATTCAGAGGACAATTTTCCCAAGGTGCTTAGAACTCCCCACTTCAGCCTCCTGCAGGTGGTCCCAAACCCTATCAATATACAAACGAGTCCTATCTTGCTCCCTCGGGACCTGCCTTTGAGGAGATGAGAGCTCACCTGAGCCTAAGAGTCAGGAAGGTCAAGCATTGAGGCTTGGATGCCTCAGCTCACTTCTACAACTAACCATTTACAAAAGAAGACACATGTATGAGAACCATGAAAATAAGATCAAAACAGGTCAAAGACTAGAAAGTAGAAGGGAGAGGAGAGAAGCACATTTCCTCACAGCGATCAGGGGAAAAAGAGAGAGATGTTGAGTTTTATAGTTTTCAGTGTCTGACCAGGGAAGCTTGTGAGTTCTTTGGTAGAGACCTGTTTTCTCCTGACAATAAACTCTCAGAGGTTTTTGTTGAATTGATTTTTAAATAAGTGACAAGACAGAATGAAAGTGCCTTATAGAAGATGTAGAAATGATTTTCTTACAGCCATTTCTTCCACTGACCTGCAATAAACACCAAGGGCAAGCTGTTTATTAAATCATAACTCAGTGAAGATATTTCTTTGGGGATTTTAGCTAATGTGGTCCAGACCCGTAACTTTCAGGCGATTTATCTTGACATACAGATAGAGCTCAGACAGCCTAGAGGAATGGGTGGTTAGCACGACTCAGAGACGCTCTCTTTCAAGAACTCGTTTTTTCTGCTGACCTTTACATAGAACCTTGGAGACTGGTCCACGTGCTGGAAAGCAAAGCGAGCCATATGCTCTGATGTGCAGGTGTTAATGCTGAAGTCTTATCGTGAGATAAACATTTCTTCATTGTGAAGGTAGGACTATCCTACCTTTCCCTGGTTTTAGGCTAAAAATCCCACATATATATAGAGTTAGGGCCAGAATTTGTATTGGGCAAATAATTATCTAAAAAATTATCCCATTGAAGCTTGAGGTTTCCCACATAAAATGAGGTTGGATCAACTTTGGTCTGGAAATTTTTAAAGGCAGGTATCTGTTGCAATCATAAAATAACTGTCCTATGATACACTCAAAGGGAGCATTTTGAGCTGTTTTTCCTCTGGTATGCTACGAAATGTACTCTCATTTATTTATGTCTTTTGGATGGAGACCTCTTCAGCGACAAAAATGGTAGAGAAAAGCCAGTCTGCATAGCCCAAAGGAAAGGCTCAATGACAGAAATTACACCCAATAATGCCTTTCCTTTGAAATCATGGCCCAGAATAAAGGGTTAACGTCAAAGAAGTTAACGTCAAAGAAGACCTTTCTAGCTATTATCTTAGCTCACGAAGATTCCAGTCCCTGGATAGCACTGGATGGTATCAGCCTGTATCAGGCTGTGTATCATGTTGGTTGATAGCAGCCTCCATTTCTCGAGCACAGATGAGTTAGGTGAGCTTGTCACAGCGCATCAGCAGGCTGCACCCTAGGAGCCAGTCTTTGACGTTGGAAATAATCACCAAGGTTCAGGAGAGAGATGGCACCATAATTCTAGGGCTCCAGTGTGGAACCTCAAATCTGGTTGCTTCTCTACCTGGCATAGGCCAGGTGCCAAATAAGTTGCCAGTGTCTGGCCTAGAGCAGTGAATATTTGTGGAGTCAATAAATAAATAAATGCCAACGAGCATAAGATTAAGGGGAAATTCTGGGGCTGGACCCAGTGACCCCAGCTTGATAACCGTGCTAAGAGGAGGTAGGGTGTGATCCATGACTACAGAAAACAGGGGAAGACTGAACAAAATTGGGTTCTAGAATTCTGAGAACCTTGAGATCCTCATGACAAGAAGAGAGAAACAAACCAGTGGGTGGGACCTCTGCACAGGCCTGTTAGGTGGAGGTGCTCCTGGTTGTAGGACCAGAAGAAGCCAATGGCTCTTCAGCCATTCTACTTTCTCTTCCAGGCAAGTCTTGCCAGGGTGCCCTCCTTGTCCTATTTGGGAGTGTTTTCCCCCTTCCACTCTCATCCATAAGTCAGGTGAGCAAAGGAAGGGCGTGAGAGACCCTCCAAGCCCAGTGGTTCTCAGAGCTGTAAGAAAATACCAGTGCCCAGTTCTCACCCCAGAGGTTCAGATTTAATTGGTCTGGGTGACCCACCAGCATAGGTATTTCTTTTTTAAAGGTCCCCAGATTATTTCGAAGTGCAGCTGGTGTTGAGAACCATGCCGGTCAAACATTAAACCCTCACCATCCTCCAGCACGTACTGACTTCTTCACGTGAGGGGTTTAGGGTCACGTGAGCTGTCTCATCTCCCTCCTTTGAGAAATCGGAAGGGTTCTGTTCTCACTTACCCTATTCACTTGGAAGGATTGCAGAAGATTGCAATACTATACACAGGATGACTGAGGGCTGACTTAGCTGCTACAAAGGATATTTCTGGTGATAAGATGGCATAACTTCAAAAGAACACTATGACTTGACAAAGATGTTTTCATGTAATATTGTTACACGACTATAAATTAATGCCTTAAGCCAGTTAATACTCTCACCACCCAAATATAAACAGCAACAAATGATAAATACCTAAAACTAAAACTAAAAAAAACAATGAAAACTCACGAGTTATCAGTGAGACTGCTGTGGTCTCACCATGGACTCAGGCCTGACCACGCAGCTCCAGCCCACAGATCATACCTCCATCCTGTGCAATACCCAGCATCAAATCATCCCTCCGTTATTACAATGAGGTGATATTTTTTAAATGGCTGAACATTTTATAAAATCCTTATAGAATAATTCTGGAGGTTACATGCTTTTGGGGTAAGGCAAATTAAAGAAGTAGGGAGAGGGCTCTTTCTCCCCAGCAGTGATGAGAAGGGGAATTGGGACACTTCCCAGTCTTTTTCCCAGATCAGATACTTCCAGATTTTTTGTGTGTGATTGTATTCTCACCCTGTCTTCATTTTCCCAAAATGAACAGTCCTCCATCCTTCAGTCCATTAAAGACCTCTCATCTGCAATTGTGTCATCCTTGACCATCTTCCCTAAATGTGCTAAACAGGGGACAGTCAGTGGTAGGCTTGCTCAATTAATATTTCCAAACAGTACAACCAAATTCTAAGAATACATCCAAAGCAAGAAATGTGTACTCACATTTGGAACACGAACTGGCTTCTCCAGGAAATTTTGGATGGGTTCATTCAAAAGATATAATATGGATAAGCATTTATCTTCTTTGGTAGCTGCAGAACATGACTGTTCCTTGATACGATGTTTTTAGATGAGAGAGGTTTGAGTTCATAGACCACAACCTCCCACAAGTATATTCAGTAAAAGCCGGTAATCCATGGCTGGTCTCTAGGTCCTGTCTGGCCGGCAGCCTCTGCATTGCTCTTTGCCCCCCACCTGCAGGACCAGTTCAGAGATGAGACAGACTGAATGAGCTAAGGCCCCCAGCTAGAACATTCAGTGGTATTACATTGGTTGGTGGAGAACATCCTTTACATGACTGAATTATAATAACCATAATTCTGCTTGCTCCCCTGTACCTGAGTGTAGCAGAGACTGGCTAGCTGGCCGCCACACCTGTTTCTTCTTCCTCCTGGACACATAGCTAGCTGGAAACACGGCTAGACTTGCTGAGTTAATGTGGCCATGTGATCAATTCCTGACCAGTGGATTTTAGGCAGAAGCCATGCATCCCTTTCAGGTCTTGCCCATTACAAACCTCCCGTGTGTGATTCTCTATGCTTTCCCCTCTCATCAGAGACCTTAAAAGTCATGTTTGATGATGGCAGAGCCACAAGTTGGACAGTGCCTGGATCACTGAGTCACTACTTGGAGGGGAGCTGCCTACCAATTAAGAATACTTGGTTTGACGTGTAGGAGAGCAATAAAAGATAAACTCTTACGAGTTGCATTGCTGTGACTCAGAGATTTATTACATCAGCAAGAGTTATCCTAAACATTACATTGAATTCTTTTCTGGTAATCTGTTGGGTTTCTCCAAGTCTCTGAGGACTAGGCCCCAGCACTGCTGTTACCATTGTCCCCTTGGACTTGGAGACCTTTCCTTACCCCAAGCTGGATGACCTGAGCCTTGAGGTCTCCTATCTCTCTGCTAAACCCCCATTGGCCTGCTGAGAACCTCTTCCTTCAGGTTTCCTCATCACTGGTGTGAGCTGCCTTAGCAGATGTGATATCTCAGTGCTTGTTCATCTTGTTTCCAGATTCCCCACTCATTTTTGCTACCTGACTTCCCCTGTCAAGTTGTGTCTCCTTGATCCCTTGGTGCATCTAATTCCAGGCTCTGACATTGCCCAGTTGACTTCTTTTAACCACTGATGGGCATCACCTGCCCAAGCTCTAGATCAGTGGTTCTCAAAGTGTGGTCAGCATCAGCAACACCTTGGAGCTTGGGAGAAACTCATATTCTCAGGCCCCACCCCAGATCTACTCCAAGTACCTCCAAGGGTGGAGCCCACAGTTTATGTTTTAACAAGGCCTCCAGGTGATTCAGGTGCATGTTCAAGTGTGAGAACCACGGATCTAGAATCTGACTCTGAAGCATGGACCTCAGTCTTGTCCCCCAGGGCCAGAGTTATCAAGAGGCTGCACTGTCATGTTTTTACCAACAGCGGAACATGTCTGGAAGTTTCCCAGATAATCAGTGGGGCTCTTCAGATATCTCTTTGAAATTAAACCTATAATCCCTGTACCAAGACAGAGCATTTTGATTAAGTGCATGGCCCTAAATTGAAGTGCTTTCCCAACATGAAACAAGGCTCTTCAAATCCTTTGTGTGTGTTTTAATACAGCCATCAGAATTAGATCACTGCTAGAAAGCCAAGAGCAAGATCTATATTTTCTGGAAGAATATGCTGAGCTTAAATCTCAGTGGGTTGCTGATGAGGTCACCTTCCATCTCTAAAGGGGATTTGACTCTGACTAAAAAATGATGTTTAAGGTTGGAGAACTGACCTTGAAAACACCAATTTTCCTTTTTAAAACGTTTTTGTCAAACAGTGGTCCCAGGGGATAAAAATTCAATGATGAACATCTTGGTTCCTTCAAAAAGGTCAACATGGTACAGAGTGGGCTGCTTCTGAGACTGGTTTTCTTACTAGAGAAGCTGACAACTTGGTGAAGATGAGATGCTACCATCTCCTCTCACGGTCTTAATTACTACAGGGTGAGCTTATTCTGAGAGTTTGCAAGATTAGAAGCCACCTGGAGGAAACGATATCTGAAAGCTAGCTAATCTCTGAAAGCAAGTTGTGAAGAAACTAAAAATAAATGTATTTTTAAATACACGAAAAAGTTGACAGACTCAAAATGGAGAAAACTAGTCCACATTCTCACACACGTGGGGAGAGCTGGATTTTCAATTGTGTTTTAATGTTTGATAATAATTTCTAAATTATAATTTCTAACATGCAACAAAGCACAAAGCAAATGTTACTTTGTCTTTTTGTGGGTTACAGCCAGCGTTCAAAGTGTAGCCAGGGTCTCTACACGGAGGTTACAGCCCCAAACAAGCCCCTCCATCTTGAGTCCCAGACTTTGCCACGCTTCTGTTGATGGTGCAGCATTTAGCGCACAGGGATTTATAACATGTTCGACACTCGTTTCCCAGCTCTAACTGTATGACAAGAGCTGAGAAGTAAATATGTTTAGACCCAAGGGCTGGTGTTTTTGCACATGTTGGAGTGATGATACAGACCTCTGAAAAGAAATCAAATAAACAACAAAGGTAAAGCACACGGAAAGACAGATGACGTTCAGCTTCTTTAAGACCTGCTCAGCAAATCTCAACCAGCCTCTTTAGACTTCTTTTTGGACAGGAGCATGGGGCTAGTTCTTATTTACATGACTAGCTCGCAGCCTATCCAGATGTGCGTATCTCCAAGAAACGTCCAGGTTCCTCCACGGAAAAAACTGAGATCGCTGTCTTCAGCAGCAGCATTACCAATCAGTGTGAGATGCTTATGCTCTCTTCTAGTTCAACTGATCCTTTGGAAAGTGTGGCCACATTTTCTTTTTTTTAAACATTGTGCTTTTGTCTGTTTCCAAAATGCCTACACCTCCTGAAGGAAGAAACCCCAGCCATGAAGCCATATTGAGACCTCTACTCTTGCTCAAAAGCCATCTCCGTATCTGTCACTGAAGTTGCTGATAAGTTATCATCATCAGTGAAATTCATTTTTAAACACCCTGTCTATAGGAAGCTCGGTGCTATATAACAGACAAATTAACGGTATAGAAACAGTTATATTTCTAACAGCTTAAAACTTGAGATAGCACTCATAAAGATGGGCAGTAGAGAAATATATACTAGCAGGCAAACCATATTTGGACACAAACATAAACAAACATCTATAAAAATATTAACATTATGAACAAGCAAAACTCATACACGTTGTGGTATAAGGAGCAGTGGTAGGTATTACAAGCTTCCAAAGAACAATCTCTTTAGAACTAATACACACAAACACACACACACACGCACGCGCACATTCCTGGTCTTAACGCTTGATTGAGACCCTCTTTAACACACACGCACGTGCACATTCCTGGTCTTAACGCTTGATTGAGACCCTCTTTATGGGGAGGAAGGTGGCCCATGTGTTCCACTTTCTTCCCCACCAGGCTGGCCCTCAGGGATATATTGCTCCCTCTTTCGTTCAAAGTTCCATTAGGGAGAGCCTCTTTCCAACCCATGAGTATTTAAAGGCTTCTCCCATTGGCAGGGCTTCAAAAATGGTACCAGGGCAGAGGATACTGATTTTTGTAAAATAACCATGAGCCCTTGAGTTAGAGAAACAGAGAGGCACTGTATCCCTGAGTGACAGTCAATATTTTGCAGAACATATTAGAAAGGATCAGAATCTTCTGTATAAATCAATTCAAAAAGACATAGTCTTCAAAACCTGCATTTCAACAAATTATAAGCCAAAAGTAAAATTTAATTATGAGGACACTGAAACAAGAAGCAGACATTCCACACAGACAAGATTGCTCAAGACAAGATCACCATGGAACGTCTAAGAGGCTCCAGACTAGACCTACACAAAGATGGCTCCCTTAGCCACATGAGTTAAAAGTTGCCTCTGGCCTCAGTAAGAAAAGATTCAGGACTGATATAGGACTCAGGAGGTATCTTTTCATTAACTGCATAATATCTAAATGACATTGGCTTGTACTTTGGAGTATGGGTCCAGTCACCCTCAAGTCTTTTTATCATAAAGTGCTAAGTTAAAAAATAAATAAAACAGGGGTGAGGGACTATCAGTTTTACTATTTGAATTGTTCCAGTGGGTATCTACCTTCATAATTCACAAACCTGAAATAAAATGTCTTAATCATAAACAAAAGAAGGGAAAACCCTATTATAGGAATAAACATAAAGAGACACCAAGGTTAAGCCGTCCCTTAACTACTACAGTGAAGATATGAGTGAAGAAGGGAGAAGCCAGGTGAACAGCCCCATCACAGATGCCTACCTGGCTGGGCCATAGATTTAATCACTACGCAAATAGTTTTCTTGCTTCTTGGCTCATATGTTCATAGAGAGGCTGCCATTTGATTTCCTGCTTTCTGGGAACGGCCTCCCCATCCCCTGTCTCCTCCATGACGAGATGAGATCCCTCTTTTCCAGTTGCTTGAGTAGCGATCTCTTCTAGTCACCTCCATCCCACCTCCCCCTGCCCTGATTCAAGTTGAATGCCCACCTTTGTGTGCCTTAGGAGAATGGCCAATTGCACCAAATTACCCCTCCCCCTCTGGTGAGACTCTGCCCCTTCCTCTTACAGAGCCCAAGTGAAACAATGCCTTAGACGTGAAACAAACACATCACTCATTCAGCAAGTATTGCTCATATGTTTTAACAGGAATTTGGCCGCCAAGCTTATCTGGCTCATCCCTGGGGTTGGTGAACACAAGCTGTACAGCAGAGAGATGGAATGGTAAACAGGAAAGGAAAAAGGCATTTCAGACTCAGCACACAGCCTCAGGGAAAGTTTGGAGTTTCGTTCATTCATTCAACAAATATTAAATGTATATTCTCTATCAGGCACTGTGCTAATCAATGGGGATAGATACAGGGAAATACAGATACAACAAAACAGTGTCTCTTCAACAAATGATGCTGGAACAACTGAACAACCACATACAAAAATGTGAATCTAGGCTTAGACTTCACACCCTTCTCCAAAATTAACTCAAAATGGTTCATACACTTAAATGTAAAATGCAAAAACTACAAAACTCCTAGAAGTTAGCCTAGGAGAAAACCTCGATGACCTTGGATATGGTGATGACTTTTTAGATACATCACCAAAGCACAATCCATGAAAGAAATAATTGATAAGCTGGATGTCATTAAATTAAAAGCTTCTGCTCTGTGAAAGACAATATCAAGAGAATGAAAAGATAAGCTATAGACTGGGAGAAAATATTCGCAAAGGACACACCTGATAAAAG
The DNA here is from genome assembly GCF_026419965.1 of Kogia breviceps. NCBI lineage: Eukaryota > Metazoa > Chordata > Mammalia > Artiodactyla > Physeteridae > Kogia > Kogia breviceps. Next base: position 57,971,739 of record NC_081313.1, on the reverse strand, counting down.
GTTGTTATCCAAAATACCCAAAGAACCTTTAAAACTCAATATTGTTGAGTTAATTGGGGTTGTAATTGGGTTGTTTAAAACAACCCAATTGAAAAATGGGTCAGAGACCTTAACAGACTTCTCACCAAAGAAGATAATGTAGATGACAAATAAGCATGGGAAAAGATACTCTACAGATGTCATCAGGGAAATGCAACAATGTGAAACAACTACATACCTATTAGAATGGCCAAAATCTGGACCAACAATAACATTAAATGTTGGAGAGTAGGCAGAGCAACAGAAACACTGATTCATTGCTGGTGGGATTGCAAAATTGTACAGCCACTTTGGAAGAAGGTTTGGCAGATTCTTATAAAACTAAATATAATTTTACCATACAATCGAGCAATCAAGTTATTTAGTATTTACCCAAAGTAGTCGAAAACTTCTGTCCACACAAAAAGCCTGCACATAGAGGCTTCCCTGGTGGTGCAGTGGTTGAGAGTCCGCCTGATGATGCAGGAGATGCGGGCACAGGCATCCGGAGCCTGTGCTCTGAAACGGGAGAGGCCACGGCACTGAGAGACCCGTGCACCACAAAAAAACAAAAAAACAAAAACAAAAGCCTGCACATAGATATTTGAAGCAGCTTTATTCTTAATTGCTAAAACTTTAAAAAAGCCAAGATGTCCTTCAGTAGGTAAGTGGATAAGTAAGCTGTGGTATATACCCTTATTGGATGGACAATGAAATACTATTTAGTGCTAAAAGGAAATAAGCTATCAATCCATGAAAAGACATGCATATTAAATGTATGTTCCTCAGTGAAAGAAGCTAATCTGACAAGGCTTCATACTGTACGATTCCAACTTTATGACATTGTAGAAAAGGCAACCTATGGAAACAGGAAAAAGATCAGTGGTTGCCAGGGACCATTAGAGCCCAAAGAGGCAACACTTACTCAATCCACTAAGGATTAATTAGACAAGAGAGCTAACAAACACAGAGAGAGATTGGGAAATGGTCCAGGTGAGAATTCCCTATGGCCTTGACAAGTGGTTCTTAATCATTTTTCTGATGCAATACATCTAACAGATGGCGCTCATAATGGGCTATGACCAGGTACATAAGATAACATTAATTTATATCAGGAAATGCCAAATAACAATGGCTTAAACAAGAACCTCTCTGTCTCCATCTTGATCTAGATCTCTATGTGTATTTCTAGAGTTCAGGGCTGGAATAAAGCTCCATGGTCATCACTAACCCAGGGTTCATCTGTCTTTACACTCTACCATCCTGAAGTGTGGCTTCTAGTCTAAGGTCACCTCATGATCCCAAATGGCTGCTGGAGATCCAACCATTGCATCCACAATGCAGACAAGAGGAAGAAGGAATCCAAAGTAGGACCCAAGGGTTCCTTCTCAGCTAAGTCAGCTCCCTTTAAGCAACCTTTCTAGAAGTCCCAGGCACTATTTTCCCTTCAATTTCATTAGCCAGAACTTAGTCCTTCAGCCATACTTTGCTGGAAGAGAGGCTGGGCATATTGCCACCCCAAATAAAAGAGAAGCTTTAACTGAAGAAGAGAAACTGGGGAAGCAGCTAGGTCTGTTTCTGCCAAGGTTATACATAATTCCCAAAGCACTAACACCAACTCTACCTCTTTCTCTCTCCCTCAGGTACGTGCATGAATCTAACAGGAACATTATTATAGGGCCAACCTTGAATCGGCTTCAGTTGACCTTGAATCTGCGATTTAAAGATCAGCCATTTGCAGACTTTGGGGCTTTATGTTCTATTTTCTAGATGTACATCAGAATCCACTGTAACTGGCCGAGGTGTGTTGACATTAAGTCTGAGAGCACTGCCTATATAACGTAGGTAGCTGTGTCTATGAAAAGAGAAAGGGGGCTGAGAAGATGTGAAGGACAAAGTGACAGGATGGATTTTTACAGCCAAATATCTATCTTTTAGACATGAAAAGATATAAGTAAAGAAAACTGTTTCGAGGCTCCTTCTAGGAATGCAAGCAATGCGGCTGCGGTGATTGTAATGGAGAAGCTTTAGCTAGATGCTCTTGGTTTGGGAGCCTCTCACACGTGGGACAGCACCGACCACGGCAGTCTGTCGCTTTAACTGCCCACAGCAAAGCGTGCCTCCTGGAACTCATGCCTTTGTGTGTTCCCCTCCCGTGAATCTGGGCTGCCCTGTGACGGCATTAACCAAAGTGAAGTTGTGCCAGCTGTCAGACTACTTTTCAGAAGGCCTGGAAGTTTCTGTTTTTGTTTCTTGACCATCTCGAGCTATCATGGAAGAAGTCCGGCCACTCTGCCGGAGAAACCATGTGCAGAGATTCCGTGGAGAGCCCACGTCGAGAAACAAAAGTCCTGAGACTCCCTGAATGAAACCTGAGGAGTCCAGTAGTCTCAGCATCCAGCAAAGACCAGATCCCAGCGTCCCTGCCGGCTGAATGCAGCCACTCAAGGACCACAGGCAAGCCCAGATGCAATCAGGAGCAAATTAGATGGTTGTTGTTTTAAGCCACTACGTTTTGAGGTGGTTCATACTTAGCAATAAATAACCAAACGCCAGGACTGCCCCCAGCACATCTACAGGCTGGAGCTGGGACCCTGGCCAATGTGGCCACCACATTCTGTGCTGCTACTGCGGTGGCTGCTGTGACAGCCTCAGCTACCGCAGCTGAGGAAGTCAGTGCCCTCTGGGTCCCTCCAGCCTCCTGTGAGGACCACTCCCCAGCCCCACAGCCTTGAACTCCACCTTCTTCCAGATCCCTCCTCCTGACTCAGTCAAACCTACTGGAAGCATGTCTGACACGAGCACCCCTTGCCCTTTCCAGTTTCCCAAAAGGAATTTGTGCCACCCCTTCCCCACCTCTGGAACCCCATCAAGAAAGCCAGTCCAGTGTGTGTGTGTGTGTGTGTGTGTGTGAGTCCTCACTGCAAATGGGTCAAGTCTTGTTCGGGAACTGTAGCCAGAAAAATGAGTTCTGGCATCTCCCACTGGAATCTGGAATACATTTTTCCATAAAAGCAGTATTATAGATGATTTTAGGTTCTGTAATACTATTGGAACTAGAGTTCAGCTACATTGCTAGTTAAATAAACATTTAGGGGCTGCTCTGGGAACATAATTACCTTTTATAACGCTCTCCTAATGGGAAACAAGATCCAAATATCTGACTTAAGAATGAACTTTTGGAAGCAACCTGGTTATAAATTAGAAACTCTTCTCCTATGTTGAATACCAATTATACAGCAGACGCTGTGGGGTAAGTAGGAGAAAAAAATATGATTGTGTGCTTTTCCCAAGAAGTTGTACTTTGGGAGAGAGACAAAAACACAAGAAACAACAAACAGGCAAGGCAGTCTATAAGCAAATCTGAACTTGTGTGAGATTGACCAGCAAGTGCTTCAGAGTTGTAAAAGCAACCCTGGAAGTTCTTTTTCATTGTTTATTTACGTCAGCTCCCAGACACCTGTTTCCAGAGGTCTCATGGACACATGCTGTTCACAATTACCCAGGAGCTGTCTTCTATTAACCGGAAAGGGGGTGGGCAGGTATAGGAGGCATCTGTATTCACCTGGCTGTTTAGTAACAAGGATAGGTGGGTTCTGGGCTTAGGAATTAACTATAGGAGGGTGACAGCCAGGTGGCTAGATACAAAACTATTGACAAATAGACGGCCAGTTGTTTCTACAGCAAAATGGGTTTATTAAGGATCAGCAAAGAATGGCAATTCAGGGTCTGTACCCGTGGTGAGCCCCGCAAGTCCCCATGCTGCAAGGAGAGGGCTCTTATATAGAGGGGAAAGGAAGCTGGGAGGGCTAGTAAACAGAGTCCATTGGAGGAACTGAGAGTTAGAAGAATAGTGGCTTTTCACTGGCTGAGTTGTGACAGTCTCTCATTGGCTGAGCTCTTGCCAGGCAAGAAGGGGAAGTCTTTCTTCTTCCTGCTGGGTTCTGCTATAGTCACAGGGCATGAGAGCTCCCCTTTCTGACCTCCCAACTTTAATTTAGTTGAGGTTTCTGCTTATTTTCACAAAACCCAGGGGTCCTTACCACTGGCCCCATGAAAGGCCACCAGAGAGGCCCCATCGCGGTGTTTCTCAGCATGTGATCTGAGAATACCTGAATCAGAATCACGTGGGGGGCTTACTAAAAATGCTGATTCTTGGGCTGCACCCTGGATCTTGGGGTGAGGCTTGGGAATCTGAATTAGTGATCAACTCCCCTGCTGATTCTTATGCTGATGAAAGTCTGAAATTGCTGTTGCCAACAAAGCCACCCCAAAGCAGAGTCCCGCTAAGATCCTCAGGAGGGTTTCCCCTGGAAGACTAAGGGAGATCCAGAAACAAGTCTACCACACCCCACTTTGGTAAGCTGGCTGCCACAAGCCAAGTTTCTAGGAGAAAACAAACACGTTCGAAGAGCCAGGCATGATGTAGGGGCCTTCACGCACGCTCTCAGCACTTTTGGCTCTGTTTCCATCCCAGCCAGAGCACCACACACACTGCAAAAATGTCTAAGGCATCTGGACTGAAATTCAGCATCTGTTGCAAGAGAAATGAGGTTTCTAAGCAGGGCCCCTTTGAAGTGGGACAGTGCCAAGTGGGATGGGGCCTCCCAGGTAGACCTCCTCACGTGGAAACATACAAGCAAATTTCCCCAGGACTAGAAAATGTGCTCTGAGCAAGATTCCAGGACTCATACGAGAGCATGTTGCACTCCATGCTTGGGTCTCCTGCCTCGGACTCCTGCCGTCAGGAGCATCCTGCTCCCCCTCGGGGCCTGTGGGCTCCTCACCACCCAGGTGTGGTCACCCCAGTGCAAATACCACTGCACACGGGGCAGCGTGCTGGTTTTTATCACTCAGGGTGAAATAACTTTAGAAATAATTTTTAATTATCCCCCGTGGGGCGGATAATTTTGAGGTAATTGTTGTCTCTCCTGGCTTCCCCACACTCACCCATCTCTGCAATGCTTGAGCACCTAGGCGTCCTGTCTCTGGTGCCTCTCGGCTGCCCGAGCATGGATGACAAAAGCACCAAACTCCTGATTTCTCCCTCTCAGAAGCCTAGGCCCAGGACACAGACAAAAGATTTGGATAGATATGTAATTAGTTAGAGCTATTTTCTATTCCTTCCAGTGCCACCCCTTATTCCCAGGACTAGGGAAAGTGGCCTAGACGGAGGGAAGAAAGATGCCAACCCAGTGGGTCACTGTGGGGTCCCTTCCCCACCACTGGTCAAGTCCCAGCTGAGTTGGAGGATCTCAGTGGACATGGGGCCTGTGCCCTGGTCCCCGGGAAAGCACAGGGAAAGCAAAGGAAATAATGAAGGGCCTCGAGCAGCCCCACCATCTCTTAGGCCCCCAATATTGTGGGAGAACAGCCACATATGTCCAGGAGCAGGAAATTGCTGAGAAGTGAACTGTCTGGATGGATGTCAGATGTTTGGATGGGAGAGCATACATCTCAGAGAATGTCAGCCTGAAAAGAGGACTCAAACTCACTTCTCCATCCCCCAAGGCCTTAGAACTGCGATCACCGGGGACTTAGACAAAATCCCAGGACAGGGGGACAGGAAACCTGAATTGCCTGAGATTTGGATTTTGCCATTACCTGGAATGAGGGTTCAAAATGGATATGAAGTTCAGAGGGGTTCAGAAAGATTGAAGAAGGAGAAAATGTTTACATTTCTAGTATGTTATTACGAGCTTTAGAAAGTTTCTAAGCGGCACACAGTTCATCTTAAAAAGTAATTGGGGCCAAGGTGCTGAGGTTGGAAAACCCTTCTGTCTGAGGTCTCCTAGGGCCCCTTCAGTTCAGAGCACCAGCCTGCCTCTTTGGTTCTTAGAGGAACCCAGAGAAGGGTTTACACCTCTCCCCGTCAGAAAGGGACTTGTAGAATCTTGTTAATGTCAGTATGAAATGACCTCATCCTGCACAAAGAGCGTTTTGATCCTTTTTTTCTCCTTCTACTTTCTTATTGGTATGTTTCCCATTTTCACTGTCTACATAATTCTTTTCCTCTCCTCCTCATTTACTTCTATTATTTTCTCTTCTATTTTACCTTTCCTCCTCACACCAAGTCTCTTCTTTTTCTCTCTCTTTTCCTTCCCTTGACTTCCCCCTATATGTTTTATATTTTAAAAAGTATTTATTCAATATATTTACATTTTCTCTTTACTGCTCCTTTTTCTTGTCCATCCTTATACCTGTTGCTCCATAATAATAGTAATTAGCATTTACTGAGTACTTAGCGTATGCCATGCTTTCTGCTAGGTGTTTTGCTTGTCGTGGTACCATATTTTAGAGGAGAAAAATGAGACTCAGAGAAATTGAGTAACTTGCCCAAGTTACACAGCTCGCAAAGGGGAAGCTAGGGCTCAGATGGGCGCATTTGCTGCCGGAGCCCAGGCCCCCATTCTGTATCTCCTCCAATCACACCCATTGTCCCACTCTTTCTTCTACACCCTGACCGCCTTTCACCTGTGCTACCCGTCTGTACCTCCACCGCCCTCTTCACACCCACATTATGCTCCAGAACACATGCTTAAGTTCTCCCCTCTGCCTTGGTCTATGGTACTCTCCCCTGGGGAGGGGGTGGCTGACGACGAGGACAGACCCCGTCCTCTTCATTCCCCTACCTCATGTCTACCTAGGGAACATGCTCAAATGCCCCCTTTCAGGTCATCCTTTGGACCAGTGACCTTCCTTTCTTCCTATGTTATGGCAATTCAGAGCCCATTTTTTGTTTGCAATGGTCAGAAATTTTCCACAGTGGCATTCTGATGTTTCTTCCCTCTTCTGTAGATGATTCCGTGGGTAGGATTTTGCGTGTCTGTGTGCGTGCGCGCGGTACAGTGCACCGGTTTCAATTTTTTCAGACCGCCTTCTTTGAAAATGAAAATGACCACTTTGATCACGGCTAAGTCTATCAAAACCGAAAGGCCTCAGCGGGCCTTTCGTGCTGCCTGGTGGTTATACCGTTTTCCCCAGTCTTGCCATTCTCCCCCTCTATGAAGTGAACACACTCCTCCACCATCCTCACCTTCAGATGACAGCCGAGCAGATGGAAGCAAGCAGAATAGAACTTCTGAGACTCTTGGCATTGCGTCCCCCACACCTCCCAGCGTCCCGCCCCTGTAACCCTCCTTCCACGGCTCACTGTGCAGGAAGCGTGCATGCTCGGCTGCACCGACCCGCCGCCGGGCACCTTGTCCCATCCTCCCCAGCTACTCTGAGACCCTGCTCCTCCAAACCTCCTCTTCTCGCCTGAATTCTCACTTTCCACCTCTGTACCTGATCAGTTTCAACATCATGAAAATATACTATTATAGCTCCCTTCCTAAAAGCAAACAAAGAAATCTCTTTCTTAACTCCACTTCTGCTCTCTGGACACTGCCCATTGCTTTCCTTACCCTTTGAGGCAAAACTCCACCAAAGACCTGTTTCCATGGTCTCCAATCCCCCCACCCACCCGTCCCCACACGCATCCTCTTTAACTCCATGGAGTCATCCAGTCAGGCTTGTGTCCACACACAGCTCCCCAAAAACATCACCAGCGGACGTCACCAGTGGCCTCGCGCTGTTGAACCCACTGGACAGTGCACAGGAGCATGTGATGCTGTGGGCCGCTCTCTTCTGCATGTTTCCAAAACTCCACAAAATCTGCTTTTCCTTCTCCTTTCTGGCTGGTTCTCATCAGATTCCTTCTAGCTCCCTAATTTCTAACTCTGCAGTTCTCCACATTTAATAGGCAGAAGAATCACCTGGAGGGCTTGTTAAAACCTGCAGTGGGGCTTCCCTGGTGGCGCAGTGGTTAAGAATCCGCCTGCCAATGCAGGGGACACGGGTTCGAGCCCTGGTCCGGGAAGATCCCACATGCCACAGAGCAGCTAAGCCCGTGCGCCACAACTACTGAGCCTGCGCTCTAGAGCCCGTGAGCCACAACTACTGAGCCCACGTGCCACAACTACTGAAGCCCGCGTGCCTAGAGCCCGTGCTCCGCAACAAGAGAAGCCACCACAATGAGAAGCCTGTGCACCACAACGAAGAGTAGTCCCCGCTCGCCGCAACTAGAGAAAGCCCACGTACAGCAACGAAGACCCAATGCAGCCAAAAATAAATAAATAAATAAATATGTTAAAAAAAAAAAAAAAACTGCAGTGAAGGACGCCATCCCAGGAGTTTCTGATTCAATAGGTGTAGGTGGGCCCAAGAATTTGCATATCTAACAAGGTGATGCTGGTGTTGATCATTGGATCCTATTTTGAGTAGCACTGCCTAAACTTTTCTATCATTATTCACTTTAGCGATGATAGCATGCACTTTCAGTTTCCAATATTTCTACATGCCAAAAAGTACCAAATTTATACCTTCAGGCAGGGCTTCTCCCCTGACCTCCAGAGTTATGTATCTAACTGCCTAACTTACCTCCTCATTTGGTTGGCTAAAATAGGCAACTCAGCGTTAATATATTCAACCCTGAGCTCCTGAAGAGTCCCTTTCAAAGCCTGCCCCTTCCATGGTTTTCTCCTCAGTCAGTGGCAACTTCAGCCTTCTAATTGCTCAGGTCCCAAATCTGGGAGTCATTTGGGATTTCTCTTTTAATTTTACACCCCACTTCAATCCTTCAAATAACCCTACTGGCTTTAATGTAAAAATATAACTGGAATTCAACCATTTCTCACCATCTCCAGTGCTGCCACATTGGTCCAAGCCAGCATCATCTCCTTACTGAATTATTATAATCATTTCTTAACTGGTCTTTCACCTTCCACATTCTCTACAGTCTGTTTTTAATGAAGCAATTAGAGTGATCAGGTGGGCCTAAGCCCTTTTGCTCCATCAAATGGTTCAGCATCATCCAGTGGTGTTCCTGAGATGAGGTGCTCCTGAAACATTTGTACATCCTTCCTTAAGCTTTTGCTGCAACTTCATTTGTATACAGTGTTTTGTTTTTGTTTCTTCCTAAATTTATAACGAGTGACTATTATGTGAATAATGGATTCGATACATAAAAATAACAAACTCTGTTGTAAAAAGCCCAGCAAAGCATAATTCCTATGTCATAGTGGTTGAGCTTAGAAATACTTCCTTCAGGCTAGTTTTTAAATGAAACTTCTTCACTATCATAGAATTTGAACTTGGGGCCTAGTAGCTAAGAGGGTGTGCTCTGAAGACAGACTGGAGGGTTTGAATCTTTGCTCTGCCATTACCTTGGGCAAGTTACTCTAAGTTAGTTTCTTCATCTGGTTGTAAGGTTAATTCACATAAAGCAAGGGTCCCCAACCCCCAGTACCGGTCTGTGGTCTGCTAGGAGCTGGGCCGCACAGCTGGAGGTGAGTGCCGGGCGAGCGAGCGAGCAAGCGAGCAAAGCTTCATCTGTATTTATAGCTGCTCCCCATCGTTCGTATTATTGCCTGAGCTCTGCCTTCTGTCAGCATTATGGTGAGTTGTATAATTATTTCATTATATATTACAATGTAATAATAATAGAAATAAAGTGCACAATAAATGCAATGCTCTTGAATCATCCTGAAACATTCCCCCCATTCCCAGTCTGTGGAAAAATTGTCTTCCACGAAACTGGTCCCTGGTGCCAAAAAGGTTGGAGACCACTGATATAAAGGACTTACAGCAGTACCTGGCACATAATTGGCCTTGCTCAATTATAGATATGACGGTCAGCTCTTGTTCAGTTCAGAATATTACAGAATGACTTGTGCATCCTTTTACACTCGCTGTTTTGCAGACCAGAATTTCTTTGCCTCCTTTGGTCATAAGGGGGATTTGTCATGGAACTTAACCAAGAAAATGTCAACTCTCTCAAAAGTGGGAGTTTACAAGGACAGACAATTATTTTTAAATGAATTATTGGGTAGGAAACAACAGGTATTCTCTCCCATTTGATACCCTTTCCCATGTATCTTCAAAGGGGAATTCTTGGTGTTTCACAGATTTTCTTCTTTGACAGCTTCCTTTTTTGCCTGCCTGATTTCTGGATATGGAAGACCATCCTTCTGTCTGAATGATAGCAGTCACTTTATATCCCGGCCAAACATTCAAAAAGCCTGTGCAAACAAACATATCCAGCATAGTCACAACAGTGAGTGGGTATCTGTGTGCACAGAAAGGAGGGCTCAAGCCTGCGAAAGAGAACTGCTGCTTGAGTAATGCACATTGTCTAAGCACATCTAAGAAGACGTGCTTGGAAAGCGTGCGAACTCACTTGCACAGGCTTGTGGAAAGCCTGAGTCCTTCAAGCCAGGCCCTCAAAGTCTGGAGGTTTTGAGGGTGCATGCTGGCACCTCACCTGGGCTCACTTGCTTCCAGCAAAAGTTTGATTGACACTTACTGCCAAGGTGGTTCTTCCCAGAGGATATGTTTGCTTTATAGGTTAGCAGTTCAAAGTCACCTCACCCAGCAACGCCGAAGGAGGCTACAGATATAAACAAGAGAACACAAAAGAGGCTTCGCTCAATCCCATGATGGCTAGACCTCCACCCTATCACTGCTTTTCAAGCGGGAGCTGAGGTCTAATTGCCTTGAGCAGTCGACTTTGGAAAACTCATTTTTCTCTACCTAAAATAGATGAAGTTTCCCTGGCATTTCCAAATCAGACTAAAATCATTGCAGGTACCCCACTGACTGGCTGCCGGGTCAGTGAGGAGTCACGAACCCAGTGCTGGGCTTGGTCAACAGCTTGCTGGGAAGCCAAGAATCACAACCCTCCTAGGACTGAGTAGTCTTTTTAGTTTTGCTTTCCTAGCCACCAACTTATCCACATCCATAAACAGGCCTGAAATATGTAAGGTATATTCTGTCCCATACAGACCACCAAATTCATGATGATAATACTAATAGCTCACATTTTTCAGCTCCTGACTCTGCCTCAGGTGTTACCCCAAGGGCTGGTTTATTGGTATGTCATTAGTACCATTGTACAGCGTCCCATGCTCAGAAGAGCACCGCACTTGGAGTATAACAATCTGCATTTCTGCAAGATTCTTTATAATTTTATCTTTGCATTTTGTAAGTGAAGTCCAATGAGACAAGGAAGCGTGCACCGGGGTCTTAGAGAATGAGCTCAAACATCTTTCTGCCTCTCACCTTCTCCCTACCTCCCCATCAGTGGGTTCTCACCCACCCACTCTCCTGCTCTCTGGTGCCCGGGACACTGCCCCACCTCTCCACTCCCACACAGTAACCACTGAGGCCTCCACACCCCCGTCACAAGGAGGGGTGGGGTTCAGTACATGTAGCTCAGGTGTCTTGGGCTGGGGCATGGCAGCAACCAACCCCACTGCCACTTGAAGCCCCATGAGCATTCATCAGTTGACTCTGCTGGGGAGAGTTTCTTGCCCACCTCTGATGCAGGTACTAATCGAGTCCCTTCAAAGAGGTTGCAGTGCCTTAGGGAATCACATGTCTGCAGTGGGCTGACCAGAAGGCCCATGAGAAGGGAGGATGCCTGGTCCTATTTCCTCCCCTCCAGCTGATAGTTGGCAGCCAGTGGGCCGTCAGTGGGTGCCAGAGCTCAGGGAGGGACCCTCAGACATCTCTGAGAGCCTATGGTTGCCCGCCACATATCTATAACTACACAACCATAACTGAGTGAGGCCAGTCAGGTACCAGGTACTGCTCTAAGCCCTTCAAGTGAATTAACTCACCACTTTACAACCAGATGAGGAAACTAGCATAATTTGCCCAAGGTAATGCTCAGAACCACAGGAGAAAGGAAAAATGTTTATATTTTAGTGCCTTTAGTGACACTTTTTTCCTGCTTTTTGAACAAGGGGTCCCGCATTTTAATTTTGCATTGAGCCCTGTAAATTGTGTAACCAGCCCTGTTCCTTTTAATGTGACTCGTGGTCACAAAGCCACCAGCAATGGAGGTAGTAGACCTACTCGGAACCTGCTGTTAACAACTCTGCTACATCGCTCTAAAGTCATGGCCCAGTGGGTTGTACAATGGTCCCTTCCGTTGTCTTGACCCTCTTTGCACAACTTGACGTGTCTTCTCATTTGAACGCAACATAAAATCTATTCACGTATCACTGGAAAATGGAAGTGATAGAAGTGAGCATTTGGCAACGTAGGAAAAGAAATAAGACTGCATTGAAGTCATAGGAATGGATGGGAGAATAACCAAAAAGGCACCATATGCACAGAAAGCAAGAGTGAAAGCTGCTTGGAAGTTGTGGGTCTTTCCAACTGCACCCGAGTGCATTTGCCAACTGTCAGCAGCATTGCCTGAGCAGATGGGCAGGTGCAAAATTGTGATGGTGAGGGACATCACGACAGTACTGTGCCAGCTGCATTTTTCTCACAAGGTGTCCTAGTCATCTGTTAAATAGCTAAGCACTTTTATTAAGCATTTTAGAGATTTTCTAATCTGTTCAAAGCATTTAGATTTTACATTTCTAAACAGATGGTGAAAATGGCGCGCATGTGTATGTTTCTGGAAATGTGTGAGGAGGCAGGGTGTTGGTGATGAAGGAAAGGAGATTTTATGATACGGAGAGGAAGAACGAGAGGTGCGGCAACGAAGGACCAGCTTTTCTTGCCCACCTCTTGCTTCATTTATGCTTTGGCTGTGTTCCATTTTTCAACCTTGTGAAATCCATACACAACATAGAAAAATTTGAGCTCTCACTGCGGATTCCTGAAGATGTTCAAATCCGCATTCTGGAGAACTGCCGATGAACGCAAGGATCCTCTTAATTCCGGGCGGTTGGCTTTCTGCACCCTTCACTAGAAAAGCATGCGGTAGAAGAAAGGACACGAGGCAGGAAGAAGGACTTTCTCGGTCTGTGCTCTCTCACAGCAAGAGGGAGAGGTTGCTTTGGGGGAGATTTTGTGAGACTGATCAAACGAAGCTGATTGGGTTCTCTCGCAAAGTATCAACTGAGCATGCTGTAGGCTTCTGTTTAACAAGGGCTTAACAAAACTCAACATCTATTTATAATCAAATCTCTTGGCAAACTGAAAATAGAAGAAAACTTAATCGGATAAAAAGATCTACAAAATAATCTAGAATTAACATCGTACTTGAGAATGATATACTGAATGCTTCCTTCTAAGATGTAGACCAGGCAGGAATGACCATCTTCATGATTTCTATTCAAAATTGGACTAGAGATCCTAGTCAGTTTATAAGAAATAAAAGCCATGTAGATCAGAAAGGAAGAAGTCAGACTTTTTGTCGGATGACATCAATGTTTACATAGAAAATCTTAAGGTATCTATGAAACCCCTACTATACCAATAGGTGAATTTAGCAGATTGCAGGATGTAAGACCAAAATACAAGAATCAATTGTATTTCTACATAATGGCAACAAATAAATGGAAAAATGAAATTTAAAAAATTCCATTTATAATAGCATCCAAAATATTAAATACTCGTAAAAATTTAACAAAAGACATATAATACATTTATATCAAAAACTATAAAACATTGCTATAGAAATTCAAGATGAACTAAATAGATAAAGAGGTATTGGTTCACAAACTGGCCCCCCCCTATACACAGGGCAAGGAGAGAATGAAGAAAGAGGCACATCATTCCAGGCTGGTCGGTGGCAGGTGTAATAAGCAAGGGAACTTATATCCGAGGCTTGTCTTAGGCAGTCACAAGATGAGTAGATATCCACAGCCACGCAACAGAACCATAAAAGTTTTTGTAGAGGCCTTAAGGGGTTCAGTCATGTATACCATCCAGGTGGTCTTAACAACACCTTACTCTCTCAAGGCTGTGTCCTTGAAAATGGCTCCCGCAGTGGGAATGGTGAGTAGAGGGTACATTCCAAGGACAGGGAGTGGGTGAGGAGCCTCTGATTGCCAAGGTCCGGCTCGAGGGTCAACCCGTAGTCACAGCCTCCTGAGGACTGCCTCCAATGAGCGATTTAATGTTTTCATGGACCGAAGGACCCAATAATTTAAGATCAATTTTTCTCATATTATTGTACAGATGCAATGCAATCCATATAAAAATTCTACAAGACTTCTTGTAAAAATTGAAATGTTCTTTCTAAAATCCAGATGGAAGAGCAAAAGACCTACAATAGTCAAAACTGTGTTGAAGAAAAAAAAAATTGAAGAACTATCACTGCCTGATTTCCAGACTTACTATAAAGTCTGGAAGATTCTGGTACTGCCATAACGACTGTCCAATAGATTAATAAAACAAAATAAAGAGTTTAGAATTAGGCCTGCATGTATATGGTCGACTGATTTTTATAAAGCTGTCAAAGCAAGCCTATGAGAAAAGTTAAATTTTTAAAAATGAATAATGCTGGGAAAACTGGATAAATATGCGGAAAAAAATGAACTTTTACTCCTCTCTCATGCCACTCCCTAACATTAATTCAAGCTGAGTCATAGACTTAACTATATAAAGTTGAAGGTATAAAGCTTATATAAGAAAATGTTGGAGAATATCTCCATGATATTACGTGCTAAGAAGAGATTTATTAGAGGGACTGGAAAATTACAAAATATAAAAGAAAAAATGGATAAATTAACACTCCTGTTCACTGAAAACACATTTATAAAATAAAAAGATACTCCACAGACTGGGAGAAGATATTGGCAATACATATATCTAACAAAGGCCTTGTATCCCGAATGTGTAAAGATCTACAAATCAATAACAAAAAGACAAACAGTCCAAAATAAAATGGGCAAATTTATATCTCACAGACACTTCACTAAAGAAGATATTCATATGACCAATGAGTGCATGAAATGTTGTCAGCATCGTTAATCAGGTAAATACAAATTAAAACCGCAGTGGGGTATTGTGAGTGTGATACAAGAATGGCAGACATTAAAACTACTAATACCAAATGTTAGCTAGGATTTGGAACAACCAAGACTCTCATACATTGCTCGTAGAGGTGAAAAATGGTGCAACCACTTTGAAAAGCAATTGAAAAACTTTGAAAAACAATTCTACTTCTCAGTACTTTTATCCAGGATAAATGGAAATTTAAATATATACTCATAAAGAGTCTTGTATCAGAAAGTTCATAGCTACTTTATTCATGAGGGCCCCTAACTGGAAAAACAAGCCAAGTGTTTATCAACAGAAGAGTAAATAAACAAACTATGTATAGCCATGCAATGAAATGTGACTCAGCAATAAAAAAGGAACAAACCACCAATACATACAAAAACTCAGATGAATTCCAAAGACATTCTGCTGAGAGAAAGGACCCGGATACAATGGAGTAAATGCTGTATGATCTCATTTATATGAAATTCTATAACAGGTAAGATTAGTGTATATGATAGAAATCAGAACAGTGGTTGCCTCTGTGGGTGGAGGAGGGGGGATTGCTTGGGGAGAGGCATAAGGAGACTTTTAAAATTCTTTTAAAATTGTATTAAAATATTCATTGGGCTTCCCTGGTGGCGCAGTGGTTGAGAGTCTACCTGCCGATGCAGGGGACGTGGGTTCGTGCCCTGGTCCGGGAAGATCCCACATGCCGCAGAGTGGCTGGGCCCGTGAGCCATGGCCGCTGAGCCTGAGCGTCCGGAGCCTGTGCTCCGCAATGGGAGAGGCCACAGCAGTGAGAGGCCCGTGTACTGCAAAAATATATATATATATATATATTCATAACATAAAATGTACCACTTTAGCCACGTTTAAGTGTACAATTCTTTGGCATTAAGTGCCTTCACACTGGGCTGCAGCCATCACCGCCACCCATCTCTAGAACTTTTTCATCAACCTGAAACTCTGTACCCATTGAACACTAACTCCTCATTTTCTCCCTCCCTCAGCCCCTGGCAACCACCATGCTACTTTCTGTCTCTGAATCTGACTACTCTAGATATGAGGAGACTTTTTGGAGTAATGAAAATACTTGCTATTATGGGAGGGGTGGTGTGTGTGTTACGTGGGAGTATGTAATTGTCCAAGCAGTTCAAATTGTGCATTTAAGACCTGCACATTTCACTGTGTGTGAATTATAAGTCATAAAAATCCCACAGCAAGGCGAATGACTTGTCTTCAAGTTCCTCACAGCCTGGTGAGCAGAGTACCTGATGACCCACCCCATCCACGCCAGCTCTTCAGGACAGCTGCCCTTCCTGCAGCTCTCAGTGAGGGTAGAGTGCCTAGAGAGCCACTTAGCTCTCCCTGCCTGGCCACATTGCCAGCCACCCTCCTTCTGCTTCACCCTCCAACTGCATTGAGCAGGCAGTGAGTAGAGACAGTTAAGTTTGGAGTGTCAAGCCAGGTCAGAGCATGGAGAGGTTTGCACTCCATGTTTAGGGACTAGTATTTTATCTTATACGCTGGGGGAAGACACTAGGAGATGTTTTAAGAAGTCACAAGTTTTCAGATAATCAGGGCAAGTTATTTTTTAATCACTTTTGATCTGCTCTTGGTCTGCAATTCCTCCCTTATCAACAGTGATTACATCTACCACAATGTACTGGGTCATTGGACCCAGAGGTTATGTTAGCCATTCCATTTATTGAGTTAGAGTTGCATCTAGAAGGTACAGTAATATCTTAAAGAAGGTTCTAGCATCCATCATGTGCTTAGAAGCAAAATATCATACTCCAAAGGGGGAAGAACATTATTTAAAATCCATTAATTTGCATTCTGTCTGCAATGTCATTATAAACATTTTATTAGGTTACATTGGCACTGTATCTGTCTAAAAGCCATGTACTATTTGAAATCATAGAGAGGGCCCCAACCTCTGTTAGGAAATGTGAGATATACAGTTAACACATAAAGGTAAAAGCCAAAGACCTTCAAGGGCAACATCAACTGTAAAACTGAGACAGCTTATCAATGCAAATTGATTATGTAAATGTAAACACAATTCTCAAGTTTCTTCTGGACCACATAAGGACTTTTAAAAATATGTTAATCTTAGTGGTCTGTGTAATTACAATATAACTGAGCAAAACTATATTTTCACCTGTATCAGGAAAATTGTGTTTATTTGTATGAACAAAATCATCATAATGTACTTTGAGCCCCTTAAGAGGAACTTGGTATGAATTGCAAAAGATGATAATACCAAGAAAAGAATTGCAAGCTTTTGTTTTGTTTTTTTTGTGTGTGTATTACGCGGGCCTCTCACTGCTGTGGCCTCTTCCATTGCGGAGCACAGGCTCTGGACACGCAGGCTCAGCGGCCATGGCTCACGGGCCTAGCCGCTCCGCGGCATGTGGGATCTTCCCGGACCGGGGCACGAACCCGTGTCCCCTGCATCGGCAGGCGGACTCTCAACCACTGCACCACCAGGGAAGCCCTGCAAGCTTTTTAACAAGCAGCAATATGAAAAAACAAAAAACACCCATGTCCCAAAGGCTGGAATGGCTCAATCATCTATAGAAAGAGTAAACTGTATTTTAAAAGCATTGCTTGCTGCAATGAGTAATTTGTAAATGTGTCTTTGTTGTGCTCACAATAAATCTAGATAAACTGAAGATTTGGTTGGGCTAACCAGAATAATGCCAGGCATGTGGAGATGCTCAGGGAAATAGTAAGATAGCAAGTATGCGCCCCCAGGGAAAGCAGTGGATGAAGCACTAGGGTTGGTCCAGTTCCACGCAAGGCAGGTACCATAATAGATGCTTCCCTCCATGGGCATTATTTCATTTAACTTTCACAGCAAACCTTAAAAGTAGGTATTCTTTCTTTTTCTCTCATTCAATTTTTACTTGTATTCTTATGTGGCGTTTGGAGAGGTTAACACTTGCAGACTAATACAGCTAACCAGTAGCTCCACCAGGATTTGAACCCAGGTCTCTTGGACTCAAAGTCCATGCGCTTTCTGCAGTTTCCATGCTATCTTCTCATCCGTTCATTCAGTGTGTTTTTGTTCTACATTAGAGGTACAACCCATTGAGTCTGTGCAGGCCTGGAGGTTGAGTTTGCAGGGAGGAGAAGCACCCAGCCAGCATGCCGGGAACATGGACTTCCACCCACAGTACTGAGTAGAATATGTGGAATCATGAACTTCAACCACGACCTTTCTCCCAGGACTTCTTTGCTGCTCATCCCTGGGGGTCCTGGATCTGCACGTCAGATGCTCACCAGATTCCTGTGAAGCTGTCTCCTCGTGTCCCTGTTTCCATGGCTGTTCCCATCACTTTCCCAGTCAACCAGAGCCAGGGCTTCTCCCTTTTCTAGCCCAGGGCACAGTTAGTTGCCTGAGTTCACCTCCCATCTGTCTAGATGGACAAAGGAAAGAGGCTTTGAGAGCTGAGCTGCCTTTTCATTTAAGTGTGTTATCACTCCCTGGCAGCACTACCTCTCTTCAATGGAAATTCTTTATCCCTTTTACCTGTACTCAAAGGATGCAAAGGTGGGAGCTAGGGGGTGGAGAATGGGAAAATGCTCAAACTGAAACTTTCAACTTGAGTCTTCAAGCTAACTGATGATTCCGGGGTTCAATTATGGGTGCAAAGCTTTCCCCGTCTGTCTCACCCTGATTGGTATGCCGCTGTAAGCTAGGCGGGACTCCCATTCATCTCACATCATGCTTTGGGCCTAGAAGAGCTTCAGGTGTGTGGGCATCAGCCTCCTCATGTTCAAAGGCTACAGGGCCAAACTCAACCCTCGTTGGGCTAGAGGATCCTTTCCTGCCATTCGATGCAGTGTGGGTCCAGAATAAAGATTTATTGTCCTAATTCAGAACTGGTATTTGTCTTTGACAACTTAATTGTATTTGCAGAGAAGTCATGGATTCTTTCTCTTCCTAAGCCCTCGTGGAAAAAGGCCTCATATCTTGTACTACCAAGGAGTTTTATGGATTCAAAAGCTAGCTAGAGGGGTTTTGCATCCCCCCCCCGCCATTGAAGCAGTGAGTACCTATTAGCAACTTAGGTGCTGAGGGAAGAAAATAGGATCCCAAGGTCCCCTTCCCCTCCCCTTGTCTTTCCATAATTAAAACCTCAGATTCTCAGATTGTAGGATTAAACTACATAGTTTCTGGGGGAGGGGAATGGATCATTTTTAATTACTTATAGATACATAGTTTAGAGGAATAGAATGTCATGTCTGGTTTCGAAAATATTTTCAAGAAGCTTTTATTTTTTGCCTTTGTAACAGAGAGTGTGTGAGCTCCTTTACTTTTGACTCACTTTCTAGAAGCTCTGCTCCCTTCTTAGTCCTTGGATTGCATTTTAGCTTCTGTCTGAAGTCAACAATGTCTCCTTAAAAACAAGTCAAGTGTCTCCCGTGGGTGTGGGGTTGGCAAGGGGGTCTGGAAGCCAGAGTAGTCCTCTAAAAAATGAAGCACATCCAGAGTTTCCTGGTTGGAGTCCTTCTATGGAAATTCTGGCTCCACTCTCTCTACATGTGTTGCAGGACAATTTATAGCAGTCAGTAAGGCAGCCAGAAAAAGATTTAGGTTTTCTCTCTCGCATGCACATAGCATGATTACTTAGATTAACTGAAGACTGATTTTTTCTTTCCATTTGGCCAAACTTGAACACATGAGAAAATCAAACAAATGAAAACAAACAAACAAACAAAAATCGGTGACCAAGTCAGCAAAGAAAAATAACCTTCAGGTGGCAGGTTGGCAGACTGCCCTATTCCAGGTGCCAAATCAGGAGGGCCCAACCAGGTGGCAACCACCAGGCTGTTCCTAAAAATGGGATGCTCTAAAGAGTAAAGTTTTGGTCTTGTGGTCTGACTTTCTTTAAGCTATAGTGGAGTCATAGTTGGAGTAGGGCTGGAAGTTGGCTTTTGGTTCTTTACTGTGTGTCCTTTACAATTCCACTTTGGAATCAATGCTCAATACTGAACCAACTCAGAATGTACCAGCAGAGTCTGACCCAAGATGCCCCTCTTGTCATATGTCCTAGAAGTCCTTTTGGATATTAAGCAAAAGTTCATATGACTTATTATGTAAGGTATCGCTGTCCTTTTCCATTGGGCTAGAGAGAGAAATGGTTCTCTCTGAAAGTCTGTTCATCTGAATCAAGTAAAATGGTATTTATCCAGAGGTCATTGTCTCATAAGTTGAACCATCTGGCACACTGCTGAGAAACCAGAAGTAGAGTTCTCACTACCTAAAAATTCCTATCGTGTAGTACATGCACTGAACTTCATGAGCTGAGTCATGGGCTAGATCCCTGCCCCCTTGTGCCACATGAGCTGATTTACTCATGTTGTGAACAAAATTCTATTTAGCTTTAAGTATCGTTGGTTTGGAAGATGAAACGAGGACAAGGAAAAGAGAGCAGACTGAAGAAGACAGGTAGGCATTATCTGCCAGGATATAAGCTTTTTGAGAGCAAAGACTTGGTCTGTTTTGTTCACTGCTGAAGTCCCAGGACCTAGAATAGTCCTAGGCATGGAGGAGGTGCTAAGTAAATACCTGCTGACTTAAATAATGAGAGCAATTGAAAGCACTGGCTTTTAGGGACCATCTGCTAAGGAATGGTAGAAAAAAGGAGAAGAAGAAGAGAAAGGGAACAGATGGAGGGGACCTCATAAAGCACTCTAGTCTAAGAACAGTTTAAGTAGTATCAAAAAATTCCACATACTTTGAAAATTCTTGAGAACATCATTGTTTTACAGCTTAAATGATGATGATGATTAGGGTGGCTGATTATCATAACCTTAAATCATCAAGACACCAAAATAAATAGAAATTAAAATGCATTCATTATCCTCCTTTCAAGGCACCAAAAAAATGCAAAATATCTGAAAAATAGTTTCCAAAAATATGACTGTGATTGTTTTGTTTTAAAGTTTTTAAATTTAAGATTTTCTAAATTTTACATTTCTGCAACCACAAATGTAGAATACAACTTAGCCCAATGACAGCAGATTAGCAAAGTTGATAGAAAAGTTGTTATATTAGCAAAGGCACATAGCACACCTGCCACTCTACTCACAACCACTTGCTTATAGCTAGAAGGATCACATCCTCTGACACCCACACTTCCCTGGGATTATGTGGATGCAGCTCAACATAATGTGACTGCCTCTGAGACAGGTAGACAACGCTATGCCCTCACGGGGCTGAAGCTTTCTCTGAACTCTACTTGTATAGAGCAGCTTCCTGATTTTTTTTTAACCATTGTGGGAAATTATGTGGCTTTAAAGGCCAGAGCCCCAGAAGTAGGAAAATCCACCTAGAGTTAAGCCACAGTTTTGGCTGGTTTTATGATTGCTCTGGGTTTGGCTTTCTCTGAGAAATGCTGAGATTTTTGGAAGGAATTTTGAGAGAAAATTTTTAATGTTAAAAAAACAACAACCTGTGAATGATTTTGAACCTCTGGAAAGAGTAAGCAGAAATCAAAACCTAAGAAAAACCCAGGATCCTTCACAGAACACAAAGGCCCGAGAACCATATGCGTGTATTCTCCTTGGTCTACAACAAGCCTCTCTGTTGACTCTCTTTTGCAAGGTCAACCAACAGTTTGGTGTTTCATAGACAGTCATGGGGCAAAGTGAAGGAAAAAGCAGTACTAAAAAGAAATTTCCTGAATTGCAAGTTTATATGAATTGCCCCCATATATATTTACTTATAACCTAAAAATATCCTTTGAGAAATCTTAGAGCCCACATGACTGGTCAGGCTTGGGCACATGACCAGTGCAGGGCCAATGCAAGTCCTTCCCTGATTTCCGTGCATGGAAAGATAGATGCTGCCTTTCCGCTATGGTTGCTGAGTGAGGCTGGGTCAGCCTAGGGTTGCCATTGAGGCCCCTTTTCTGGCCCCCTAGGAAAGCTTATTTGCAGGAGGAAAGAATGAGGCCAATAGACAAGAGGAAGAGATGGAAAACAAGAGAGAGAGAAGTCGTATTATTTTCATTTGAACACTTGGATCCAGCTTGACCTGAAGCTAGCGTCATTTCTGGACATCTTAAATATGAACCAGTACATTCCTTTTGTTTTCTTGCTTTAGCCAGTTTTTATTTGTAACCGAAAGAGTTTGGCTTAATATAGGAGTGGCTTTTCTCTGCCATTTCCTCCCCCTGTAACATGTGTACACACAGGGGATTTGGATATATCCCTGAATCATATAACTGCTAGAAAACTGAGCTCACTGTCTCTGATGCCACTTGAGAGTGGCAAAGCAGTGTAGCCCAAATTGAAGATGTGGAGTGGGGGTGGTGGCACTGTGACAAAGAGTGTCCCAAGCAAGAGAAAGGATGCTCTGGAAAGGAGCCCAGAGCATACAAGTTTTCGTTCCAGCCCTTTTTACAGAGTACATGCTTGAGAGCCAAAGTGGAAAAAAAAAATTAATTCCAATTCCCTAATTATGGAGAGAACAGAACTTACACGGCCCGTTGGAAGGAACTCAGGAAGAGTAGATGAGGGTCTTGAGTCAGGCAGGAGGGCAGGGCAAGGCAGAGCTGCGGGCGCTAATGTGCTTTCTCCACGGATGCACATTTGCAGGCTGTGGAGATTCAGGGCAGAGCCGAGCACAGTCCATTCTTACAGGATGGAATAGCTGAGAGGCCACCCGGGGCACAGCCTCTGGGCCTGGCTGGGTATTGGAGGGGCACAGCACAGAGCAAGTGCTCAGTCCCTGGGAGCTGATGCTGTGCTTTTTGGTGGAGGACACCAGAGGGCAAGCAGTGGCAGGGAATACCAAGGGTATGACCAGCCTTTGCAGGACCCTAGACGGAGGCTGCGGGCACAGGTGAGTGTAGAGGAGGGGTCAGGGAGCACTGGTGTGCTGGAGCCAGTCCTTCCCATCTCCCAAGAGTCAAGGGCAAAATTTTCAGGAATTTTGTGAGACAATTGTTAAACATGGCAGTTATTGAAATGAAATCATTTTGTTAATTAATGAATTTATTAAAAGCAATAAATACCCCAAACTCGTCATTTCCTAATTATTTTACTGCTTCTTACCACTAGCTATGTTCTTGAGGTTATTGAATTACTTTGTGTCTGCGTGCGGGGATACTGTACAGCGGTGTGACTCTGCTCATCTCTTCTTAACCCTGTGTTTGCTGGCGGCACATTGTAGCTGAAAATCTGCCGGGATGAGAGTGCAAATTGCAAATGCTACAAATCAGGGCTTAACTTACTGTTTTGTAGATGCTTAGACTTAAGAATGTGATGGAAAATGCCAACAAGGCAAATTAAACTTAAAAGTGTGTCATGTAGGGCTTCCCTGGTGGCGCAGTGGTTGAGAGTCTGCCTGCCGATGCAGGGGACACGGGTTCGTGCCCCGGTCCGGGAGGATCCCACATGCCGCGGAGCCGCTGGGCCCGTGAGCCATGGCCGCTGAGCCTGCGCGTCCGGAGCCTGTGCTCCGCAACGGGAGAGGCCACAACAGTGAGAGGCCCGCGTACGGCAAAAAAAAAAAAAAAAAAAAAGTGTGTCGTGTATGTAGCCATTGCGTTGTGAATATCATCAAACCCCGACGGACTATTCTTCCAGCATTGGAAAGCTACAGTCCGATTCAGCAAAGAGGTCACTCACTCATTGACCAGACATGTTTTTTTTTTTTTTTTTGCAGTACTAGGGCCTCTCACTGTTGTGGCCTCTCCCGTTGCGGAGCACAGGCTCCGGACGCGCAGGCTCAGCGGCCATGGCTCACGGGTCCAGCCGCTTCGCGGCATGTGGGATCTTCCCGGACCGGGGCACGAACCCGCGTCCCCTGCATCGGCAGGCGGACTCTCAACCACTGCGCCACCAGGGAATCCCCAGACATGTTGTTTTACTTTCATCATACTCAACAGAAACAAAGCTATCAGTCAGCATTCGTGTAAGAACTATTCTCACAGAGTGCTTTTTGGTTCTTTTTTGTTCATTGCAAGCATTGAACAAATTGGTGATAATTGTAGGTTGGCTACAGATATAAAGCAGAAAACAAAAACCAAAAAGCACTCTGTGAGAATAAATTGATTGTATGAATTTAGAGAACTGGAGTATTGTGTATTTTATTCTTCTTAAATTTTCTGCCACACAGTCTTTATATACCAGGAAAATTTAGAATAAACTGATGTGCGTGTGCACATGCATACCTTCTATGTGGAAAGACAGTTGCTAACTCTTTACCAGCACACCACTGGGCTTGGGACACCCTACCCTTCTCTATCTGGCCTGCCTGGAAAGCCAGAGAACGAAAGGAGTTTGCTGGAAAAGGGAGCTCCATTTCTGCCCAGTATGAAGTGAGCATCTTTGTAGAAGAGGAACATTGAGAGTACTTACAGCACATATGTGAAGACCACGATAGGTGAAAGAGCCCAGCAGATGCGGCACTAACTGCAGGGAAGGTTTGCCCACCATCCAGCACACACCTTACATTTGCACGCTCCCCATCCCCTGCGTCCTTCCTTTGTGCTTTTAATTCAAGTCACATGTGTAACTTGAGAACTTATAAATTACAGAAGGTCTTTCAAACAAAGTTAGTATGTAAATATAAAATATAACATTAAATTCCCATCATTAATATTGAAGAGTAAGTCAATATTTGATCAAAATCGCCTCGAGGGATTTTGCCTTTCTGCCTGGTTTTATGCCTCGCAGACGTATTCAATTATTATTTAATTACCTGGTTAAATGCCACAGCTTACAAAGCAGGGATTATATTAATAATAACATGAGGTTTGTTTTAAACCAGCCTGTCTATTAGATACAGCTGTTTTTGTTTGACCGTCTCACAGAGCACAGAATTTACGCTATTCTTCTGCACCTGGTTTTGAATGAATTGCTGCTATTTAAGCTCCACCCCCCCCGCCCTTTTAAAAAGTCATCCTCCTGTATTTGTCATATTTTTCCAGTCTTTCAGCTATTCTCCACCCCACCTCTTCCCTCCCACACCCCACCCCAGCACCCCGGGAGTCTGATTTCCACGGTAAATCAAATACCTTAACAAAGGACTGTGCCTGAAACACAGTAACAAAATCGAGATGCTGGGTCACAGAGGACAATCTTGTCTCAAAAGAAGGTGGGGTCCCACATAGAGCAGTTTCCGAGCCAACCCCTTCCGACTGAATGGTTGGCTCCTTAATTGTCGCTATAAAGTTGCTATAGCAACCGTTCTCTCAGAAGGATTTGTTGGCACCTAGAAGGACTTTATTTCTCTGACACTGGGAGAGGAGGAGAAAGACAAAGTCTAATGAGAGGACTGAGTGACATGAGATCACTCCCCTTTCAGCTTTACCACATTGGACTCACATTTGGGGTATTCTGAACATGGCCTTTTGTCAATCTGATGCAGAGTAGAGAAGCGGGGAGAGAGAGAACAGACCCGGGAGGGAGGGCCGGGGGGGTGAGGCTGGAGGAACAGCTGAAACGAGGTGGGCCATGCAAGCCTTTTGTCCTACCCCATCTGGGTGCTGTGGTTTGGGGATGGAGCCAGAGCAAGGCTACCTGTATTGTGCCTCTCGGAGCCAGGCGGGTCCTGCCTCAAACACAAGGGCCTCACGTGCAGTGACAGGGCCATAACAGCCTGGCAAATCAACTGCTTGAACATTTGGCTTTATGAATACTGAGCAAAATTCTTCAAATAAATTATGAAAATGAATCTAAGGGAACAGACATCTGAATCCTATTGCAAGCCTAGGGCCACTTATTTGTAATGCTAAGCATGATAATAGTGGTATAAATGAGGGATGCATTTCAAAATAACTGGTGACCCTGGAAAACTGGTTGCACTAAAAGGAGTCCTAATTAAACGATTGCTTATAAAGAACCCCAGTGCCTGGGATATCCAGCCACAGAGCTGGACACAGTGAAACGTGTACCCAGGCAGTGCCTTTTCAGATACTGAACGTAAAAATCAAACTATGCAGTCTTGAAAAATTATATTTTCCAAAGTATCACAGAGCATTTCAGGAAGTCAGTTGGCAATAAATATCAAAATCCTTGAAATTTTGAATAATTTTGACTCAGCAGTTCCACCTCTAGCACTTTGTCCCAAGGTAGTAATTGCAGATACATAACATACAAAGTCTTCACAATGGGAAAGTCAATTGCAGCGTGTATAATCACTTACCCTTCTAAACGTGCAACCACAGGGAACTGGTTAAAATAAATTATGGTATATCCATGTAACAGAGTACCTTGTGGCCATTAAAAATGATGCTGGGGCTTCCCTGGTGGCGCAGTGATTGAGAGTCCGCCTGCCGATGCAGGGGACAAGGGTTCGTGCCCTGGTCCGGGAGGATCCCACATGCTGCGGAGTGGCTGGGCCTGTGAGCCGTGGCCGCTGAGCCTGCGCGTCCGGAGCCTGTGCTCCGCAACTGGAGAGGCCACAACAGTGAGAGGCCCGCGTACCGCAGGAAAAAAAAAAAAAAAAATGATGCTGAAGCGTGTTTGATAAAATGGAAACAGCATTGATAATATTCTACTGAAGGAAAAAACAGGTTACAATGGAATACATATGGCCGATTCCATTTTTAAGAGCATATATACATTTTAAAAAACTGTTGAGATACAATAAAATGTCGGTGGCTGTTAATTTCATGGAGTAGGATTATAGGTGATTTTATTTTCTTTTTTAGGCTTACTTATATGCTTTGGCTTTCAACAATGAATACACTCTCCTGCTGTCCTAAAACAAAGAAAATGTACTCTTTTTACATTTCTGTCCATTAATCACTTATGTATTTCGTAACCAAGTGATTTTAGGAGAGGGGAATTCTGGCCAGATGCTCCAGCCTCATGTATCCTGATAAGCTCACATCCACTCTGGGAATTAATGGGACACAGATGTCCAGATTCTCTTGAAAGCAGGGAGATGTGGTAGCAGCCCTCTACACCAGTTAAGTCTTGGTTCTGAGATCTATAGTTCAGGGACTCCCCTGTTTTCTGGGAGAAACAAATTGCTAGATGCAGACCCAAAAGACAGGAGCAGGGAGAAATGGAAATTTTTCTACAAAGGTGGCAGAAAGTGTTATAAATGTAGTGTGATTATAAATAAGAAGATTGGTTTTATAGCTGACTCATAGAAAACATCCTCTTTATTTTATAGTCAAACCTAATATAATATAGAAAGAGCCCAGTGAAAGCTAGGAGGGTTTGATCTGGGGGCAGGAGGACCTCCTGAGGACAATCTCCCTTCCCCTCTTTCTGGGCATCCCCAGGAGTCAGGAAAGTACAAAGGATGCCTGTCCTCTTGCATATCTCTCCCACTCCATCATTGGCAATCAATCAGTCAGTCAATCAATTGGAGCTTGCACTAGCGCTGGGACCCTTTGGCCATTCCTGGCCCCACTGAATTTTCCTGAGTCTTGTTACAAAGAACCATATTTTTAACTTGCCAGGCTTGCTCTCCACAGTGACAAATACAATGCATAGAATCTAGAACACTTTTACAAATCAGATATTTCAGCACTCACAAAAGGCAGTGCACTCATTGTATTTATCGTTATTTGTATAAAAGGTCATATAATAGGTTTATCCTAACTTCCCATAATCCCTGAATAAGGAATATACTACATATTCAGTATTTTTAGTGGTTGCTGTCATTTGTTACATGTGCTTGTATTAACCTTGGCAGCACTTGCATAAACTTATTACATTAATAGAGTTAAACATGAATTTGATTTCAGAAAAAATAATCTATCCTTGGAAGGAGAGTATCATCACCTCCATGTAAACAATGTTCTCTGCAAACAATGCCTTTTATTTTGGCAACGGTATCTTTCCTGCCATCTGCCTTGCAAAGCACTTGCCAGAGTTGCAATAACAATTGAGTTACAGAGGGAATTAGGTGTAATGGAGGGGAAGGAAACTGATTGCTTAATTTTTATTAACAGAAAGGGAGAAAATTGTGGTGCCCTGTTGTGAACCAAACTGAAACAAAGAGAAAAATGACTCCAGGTGGCTGGAACGTTCCTGAACAAACATTAACAATTGTATGAGGAGGCTGAGAAGAGGCCAGCAATGCTGGTGGAGCAGAGAAAGTGGTAGGAAAGCAAGGGGGCACAGCCCAGGGCTGAAGTGATATGGCTCAACCCGCCAAAAAAGGACACAGATGCTGAGAGACCACAGCTTCTGCTGGAGTCATTTAATTCTCACTGCATTCTGCTTGTCTGCATGTCAAGATTGCACATCTTAGCCAGCTTGAAGTTAGAGCCTGGGGTGTGTGCAGGTCTGTGTGAAGACTAAGTGACTTCCATTTCTTGCCCTGCCATCATCAAAAAGTCTACCAGTAATAAATGCTGGAGAGGGTGTGGAGAAAAGGGACCCCTCCTACACTATCGGTGGGAATGTAAATTGGTGCAGCCACTATGGAGCAGTCTAGAAGTTCCTTAAAAAACTGAAAATAGAGTTACCATATGATCCAGCAATCCCACCCCTGGGCATATACCCAGAAAAAGACGAAAACTCTAATTCCAAAAGATACATGCACCCCAATGTTCAGAGCAGCATTATTTACAATAGCCAAGACATGGAAGCAACCTAAACATCCATTGACAGATGAATGAATAAGAATATGTGGTACATATATGCAATGGAAAACTATTCAGCCTTAAAAAAGAATGAAATATTACCGTTTGCAGCAACATGGATGACCTAGGGACTATCATACTGAGTGAAGTAAATCAGAAAGAGAAAGACAAATACTATATGATATCACTCATATGTGGAATTTAAAAAAATAGAACAAATGAATTTAGTTACAAAACGTTTTCACAGACATGAAAAACAAACTTATGGTTACCTAAGAGGAAAGGGGAAGGGGAGGGATAAATCAGGAGTGTAGAATTGACAGATAAATACCACTATATGTAAAATAAATAAATAACAGCGATTTACTACATAGCACAGGGAACTATATTCAATATCTTGTAATAACCTATAATGGAAAAGAATCTGAAGCTGTACACCTGAAACATACACAATATTGTACATCAACTATAGTTAAATCTTTTAAAAAAGAAAAACACAACACACACACACACACACACACACACACACACACACACACACACTAAAAGAACCCCAATTCTTGCCCTGAAAGCCTATAACTCTTTGGACGATTCATGGGGGTCATTCAGACCCCACCAGGAGTAGCCTGCATCCTCTGAGCAGTTAGGTCGTGGATGGTGGATTAGCACAAAGCTGCCTGAGCTGAGTTGTGTCCCCTTCTCCTCCTAGAGGGAGACCCACTCTACCTACCTGAGAAGTTAGTTTCCCTCCTTTCTTAGGGGTGGCTGCTGGGCCACTAACCTGCCGTACCTTCCTGGAACTAACTCTCCTCTGAGTATCTGTTTCACTTGTTTGGTCTGCGGGCTGTGGGCTGGCTGTTGAGGGAGAGGAGTTCAGATGATAATATCATAGCATCATGGTAGGTAATGCATTCATGCACTTTATGCTGTACACGCTGTCAGTTGCACACAGGATGCGGCAGCGTTCGGTTTCTCCTGTGAGAGAGGCTCAGGCTGGGGAGTGGTGAGGAGACCCTGGACATTGCATCCGCATTGCATCTGGCCCCCAGGACACTCACCCCCCTGAACCACCTCCTGGCCGGCGTCGTGATTCTGGGTAGCAAGTTCATGGGCTTTTTAACTGAGACCTCTAGTAAATGGATTCTCACAATTGTGAGCAGACAGGTTTGCTAAAGAAAAAGCCACAAGTCATTGTTTTGCATCCCTCAGAGAAAACAGGAAAGAAGGCATACAGCCACACTCTATACTAACTAATGGGAGTAATTTTCATATGTTTAAATTATCATTTGGGGAGAATCTAACTGATAAAGTGAAACCCAGAATGCAGCAAGGCAGGTAATATTATCAGCCATAATATGGGTAGGAAGAAGTTAAATAAATTTGACACACCCATATGATAGACAAAAATGCTTCTTTTAAGTCTCTTTATAAAATGTGAAGATAGTCACAATATAAAATTAAGTTATAAAGAGGATTTAAATTGCTCTTATACAATATGACACAGTATAATAGACTGCATGAGAGAGAGAAGTGAAAACCAAGATGGCTTTAAGAAAGTTTATCAAGGTGTGAACAGAGACTAGCTGGATGGTGGGATGGGTGTTTTTTTAATTTTCCTCTTTATACATTTCTCATGATCCAATTTTGCCAAAATGATCATATGTTAATAAGCATCAGAAAACAAATTTCTAATGCCATGAAGTCAAAGGAATTTTATATATTTTACCACATTTGTGAAAATGTGTGGAGACCAGGGAAGAAAGGAAAAGTTAATTTATGAAATTGCAATAATTTAAAATACATATTTCTGCAGTGGCTGCACCAATTTACCTTCCCACCAACAGTGCGCAAGGGTTTCCTTTTCTCCACAGCTACAGACACTGTGGAAACAGTGTGGAGGTTTCTCAAAAAACTGAAAAAAAAGCACTAGTGGGCTTCCCTGGTGGCGCAGTGGTTGAGAGTCTGCCCGCCGATGCAGGGGACATGGGTTCGTGCCCCGGTCCGAGAGGATCCCACATGTCGCAGAGCGGCTGGGCCCGTGAACTATGGCCACTGAGCCTGTGCGTCCAGAGCCTGTGCTCTGCAACGGGAGAGGCCACAACTGCGAGAGGCCCGCGTACCACAAAAAAACAAAAAAACAAACAAACACTAGTGGTTACTAGTTTTTTTACTGGGGACGGGAGGGGGAGGGGCAATTTAGGGGGTGGGGAGAGCGGGAGGTGCAAGCTACTGGCTGCAAGATAGGCTACAAGGATGTATTGTCCCACACAGGGACTACAGAAAATATTTTGTAATAACTGTAAATGGAGTGTAACCTTTAAAAATTGTATAAAAATTTTTAAAAATAATAAATTTTTAAAAATCTTACAAAATAAAATACATATTTCTGTTTCCAACAGTTGTGTACATGATTCAGAGAGTTATTGGGCACCCCAGAGCATCAGTTTACAGTGCCCGTTCCCACACTCTGCTATTATCAGATTCTCTGGCTCCTGTTGGTTTCGTTCTGCTTTTCTGAACACAGTTGGATATGTAACTGGGTATCTTCCAAAGACTAACGACCTTTAGAACATCCTTTGTTTATGCAGTTCTTAGAAACTATGCCATAACTTCAAATATGTAGTTTAAAATGCTGGCCATTCCAGGTCACCTACAACCAAGCTTTCCCTGAAATGTTTAGTGCAGAGAACCACACTGAATTTGTGGTCACAGAGTTTTAACTCAAAATGTAATCTACAGATCCCAAGATCCCCATCTTCCAACTGCGTCATGACATTTGAGCGATCTGGGCCATTAATTATAATATTCCTAATTGTCTCAAAGGTTTTTGGTTGTAACATGGTCTTCCCAGTTACCAAGAACCGGCAGGATTCTTGGCCACCAGAAGGCTCCCAACGATATTTTTGATAGCATCTCAGGGTGTGAACTGACCCCATATTCCTTCTTACCTAGGCTTGTTAACGCAGGTCTTGTCTGACATAAACTTGGCACTGTAGGCTTCCCAGTCCTCACTGACTTCACCTGCCAATCCCAACCATCCAGGGAGCTGAACTGATGACAGGGGTGACCATTCAGGAATCCTAATTACTCAGCAACCAAGGGTGAGGCTTTACCAAATACTTTTTCGAAATTAAGTCATGTAACTACTCATAGGAGCCCCCAAATGGAAACCCCAATGTGCACCAGCTGAAGAATGGAGAAATAAACTGCTGTATTCACACAATGGAATACTTGATAGCGATGAGGACGAATGATCTACAACTTCATGCAAGGCTGTGGGCCTTGTGCATCTCACAAACATGAAGCTGAGCAGGAGAAATCAAACATAAAGAAGAACATGTGTGTTAGTCTGCTATGTACTTGGAGCGTTCTTACAAAGTGCAAAAACAACCGAAACTGATCTATGGTGATAGAAGTCAGGATAGTTGTTATCTTTGTGGATAGGGAGCAGGCAGGGGTTTCTGGGATGTTACTGATGTTGTTTTGCAGGCTGGGTGCTGATTAGGACAAGAGTGTTCGGTTTGTTAACAAACAACAGTCATCAAGCTGCATACTTAGGATGTGGGCACTTTTGCATATATATATAATACTTTAATAAAAAGCTATTTGGGGGAATATTCCCTGGTGGTCAAGCGATTAGGGCTCCGACCTCTCACTACTGAGGGCCCCGGTTGGGAAACTAAGATGCCACAAGCTGTGTGGTGTGCCCCGCCCCCCCAAAACAAGATAAAAGAATAGTCATAATGACAAACCAGGAGGGGAAAAAAACCTAATTAAAAAAAAAATGAATTGCATTAAAAAAAAAAGAGCTACTTGGAAAAAAATACAAAGACCTATGGAAAAATTTAAAATTGAGAAAGCAAAGTCTGGTTCAGAGGAGTTACAACAAATGCTGGTTAATTCTTTCATAGAGGTTGGTGCACTTGGCCCCAACTCTGCAGGGTTTTTCTACAGCTCGTTGCAGGGGGGTGGGTGGGCATAGTGGATAATGGGGGACCCCTTTCCACAGAAGAGCAGCAGCTTCATTTGCAGGCTCCTTTTCTTCTCCAGCACTGAGGCAGGGTTTACCACCCCTCAAGTGACCTCAAACAGGAGCTGGAGGATACTTCCAGAGGAGAGCGTCCATGTGAATCAACAAACACCACATGCCCTGCGTAAAGACAGTGACCATCCATAAAACAAGATTCTGTGTGGTCTCTCCAGGGCTGCAGGGATCGACTGCTGGGTAAGAATCATCCCCTGCCATCGGTACATTCCCTCCTGGTTTTGAGCCAGTTTTGCCACTTACAAGCTTTGTGGTCTTGAGAAAGGCATTTCTCCAGTTGTCTCGTTTTCTCTTCTCTTAGATGGCGAAAATAACAGGCATGCTGGACACCCAAGGTACTCAACAAACAAGATGCTCAAACAGTAGTATTCCTACTGCTATTACCATCCTTATTCCTTTTCCCATCAGAAACATATTTTCCAGGCCGAATAGCAAAGTACTTGGCCTCACAGGAGAGCTGGCTTTTGGAAGGCCAGGGAAACTGCAGTCCACCCCACTTTGCAGGGGACCATGAGGGATAAAGAAATCTCTGCAGAATTACCTGGAGACTTCTCCCTCAGAAACTCAGAGCCCAGGGAAAGCAGCATTTGAGACAGACTAACAAATCACTTTCTGGAGCTTCTGCCTTACAGAGATATTCGTGAGAAACAGCAGCACATTTCCACGTGCGGCTCCCAGAAACAAACCCTGGCATTGTCGGGGTACAAAAATCTGTGCCGGGGAGGGTAGAAGTGAGCCACTGACACCCTCGGAGAACAGTTGGGTGATTATACTACAGTTAGGTGCTCCCTAAGCCAGCTGTACGTTTGCCTGAGAGGAGAAGGGAGAGACACCTTTGCTGAAAAGAGCCCTTGGAGCTGAATGCTGGGCCTGGCAGCCATGTCATGAGCTCACTGTCTTTGGCAACCATCAGACACGCAGCTCAAGGGCAGCAGCTGCCAGAAAGCTTTGCAGGAAGTAGCACCACCCACGGCATCTGGATAAAGCCAAGAGGGTCAGAGTGGGCCCAGGATGGGATGCTCAGCCTCGATGCAGCCAAGACACCCTCTGACTGCTTGCCTTGCACTTCCTTTGGGTCTAAAGATGCCCGGAGCAGTACTTGACTGTCACTTGCCAATGGGTCAAATCTTGCATAATATTACTTAATTACAAAGAAAATTCTAAAATTAAATTTTCTTCTAATTTAATAAGATTTTAGGGTCACCACAAGTGGTCATCTCCTCTCTCCAAAAACTTGAACCCTGGAGTGCTTGTGTTGGAAGGGAACGTGGAGATTGTTCCGATCTGATCCTGCATGGTACAGACATGGGAATGAGGGCTGGAAATTTACCAATTCTTTGTACCCAGTCACAGAGCAGTGAAGGCAGAGGAGGGACTAAAAGCCAAAGCCGATGACTGGTTCAGTTTTTGCTATCTGATACCCACTGCTTCTTTCTCACTTAAGAAATAAATTGCCTACAATGGAAACATCAGTTCTGAAAATGGCGGTGTGGGAAGACGTGGAGTTCACCTCTCCCCACGACTATGGTGCCTTCGGGACGCTGTTGGGGGACCTTGACACCCAAGGAGATGGAAGGAACCCCGAAGCGAAATGGTAGGACATGGGGGCACTGAGGGGGGAGGAGAAGTGGAGGCTGGATAGGACTGGCACTCCTGAGGGGTGGCTGAGAAGAGGGAGGGGTTCCCACGCCTGGAGGGACCATCAGGGGCTCAGATCAGGGTGGAGCATGCCCAGCATTCCCCTGCCCAATTGGCTGGGGAAGTCTGCCAGGCTCTGGGGCTGGGTCCTATGCCCTCAGAGGACCCCTCCGGGCCACATTGGTCCTGGGGATATAGGAAGGAGGCCCATGGGAGAACAGGAGAGGCAGGTAGGAGGGGCACTCCAGGACCAGAGGAGCAGGAGGGAGTGGAGGGTGTTGGCCCCACCCACTCAAGCCCAGGAAGCCTGCTGGGCTCCGAGGTGGGGTCCCCTGCCCTCTAAGACCAGAGGTGGGAGGCATGCCTGGGCCCCTTCTGTTCTGTTGAGGCTAAGCCCCACCCCCCACACACCCCAGGGCCTTTTCCAGCCCTGTGGGTCCTAAGCATAGGCCCTGCCCACTGCCCAAACCTCACCCCTGTTTAGGCCCCGCCCTCCACAGCCAAGGCCTTTTCCACCTTTTATTTCTTTTTTTTTTTCTCCTCCTCTTTTTTACTATTGTGATTCTGTTTTACCTTCCAGTTGTTGTTTCATCTATATTTTTATTTTTATATTCCTTCTAACATATCTGTTAGTTTCCTAGTCTAATTTTACTTTTTATTTTGTTATTGTTCTCCTTGGCTTGTGGGATCTTGGTTCATGAGCCGAGGGTTTGGCCGAAGCTCCTGCGGTGGGAGCTCCTAGTCCAAACCACTGGACTAACAGAGAACCTCAGACTGCAGGGAATATTCATAGGAGTGAGGCCTCCCAGAGGTCCTCATCTCAGCACCAAGACCAAGCTCTACACAACAGCCTACAAACTCCAGTGTTGGAGGCCTCAGACCAAAAAACCAGTAAGATAGGAACACAGTCCCACTCATCAAAAAAAAATGAGATGATAAAAAAATATGTCACAGATGAAGGAGCAAGGTAAAAACCTACAAGACCAAATAAGTGAAGAGGAAATAGGCAATCTACCTGAAAAAGAATTCAAAGTAATGATAATAAAGATGATTCAGAATCTTGGAAATAGAATGGAGGCACGGATTGAGAAACTACAAGAAATATTTAACAAAAATCTAGAAAAACTAAAGAACAAACAAAGGGAAATGAACAACACAATAATTAAAATGAAAAATACACTAGAAGGAACCAATAACAGAATAACTGAGGCAGAAGAACGAATAAGTGAGCTGGGAGACAAAATGGTGGAAATAACTGCCAAGAAGCAGAATAAAGAAAAAAGAATGAAAAGAATTGAAGACAATCTCAGAGACCTCTGGGTCAACACTACATGCACCAACACTCAAATTATAGGGGTCCCAGAAGAAGAAGAGAAAAAGAAAAGGTCTGAGAAAGTATTTGAAGAGATTATAGTGGAAAACTTCCCTTACATGGGAAAGGAAATAGTCATCCAAGTCCAGGAAGAACAGAGAGTGCCACACAGGATAAATCCTAGGAGAAACACACCAAGACACATATTAATCAAACTAACAAAAATTAAATTCAAAGAAAAAATATTAAAAGCAGCAAGGGGAAAACAAAAAATAACATACAAAGGAATCCCCATAAAGTTATCAGCTGATTTTTCAGCAGAAACGCTGCAGGCCAGAAGGGAGTGGCAGGACATACTTAAAGTTATGAAAGAGAAAAACCTACAACCACCAAGATTACTCTACCCAGCAAGGATCTCATTCAGATTTGACAGAGAAGCCAAAAGCTTTTCAGACGAGCAAAATCTAAGAGAATTCAGCACCACCAAACCAGCCTTACAACAAATGCTAAAGAAACTTCTCAAGGCAGGAAACACAAGAGAAGAAAAAGACCCACAAAAACAAACCCAAAACAATTAAGAAAATGGTAGTAGGAACATACATATTGATAATAACCTTGAATGTAAATGGATTAAATGCTCCAACCAAAAGACACAGACTGGCTGAATGGATACAAAAACAAGACCCATATATATGCTGTCTACAAGAGATCCACTTCAGACCTAGGGACACAAACAGAATGAAAATGAAGGGATGGAAAAAGATATTCCATGTAAATGGAATTCAAAAGAAAGTTGGAGTAGCAATATTCATATCAGATAAAATAGACTTTAAAATAGAGACTGTTATAAGAGATAAGGAAGAACATTACATAATGATCAAGGGATCAATCCAAGAAGAAGATATAACAATT
This sequence comes from Kogia breviceps, assembly GCF_026419965.1. Classification (NCBI taxonomy): domain Eukaryota; kingdom Metazoa; phylum Chordata; class Mammalia; order Artiodactyla; family Physeteridae; genus Kogia; species Kogia breviceps. Next base: position 57,935,474 of record NC_081313.1, on the reverse strand, counting down.
ATAAATGTCTATGCACCCAACATAGGAGCACCTCAATACATAAGGCAAATGTTAACAACCATGAAAGGGGAAATCAACAGTAACACAATAATAGTAAGTGACTTTAATACCCCACTTACACCAATGGACAGATCATCCAAACAGAAAATAAATAAGGAAACACAAGCTTTAAATGATACAATAGACTGGATAGATTTAACTGATATGTATAAAACATTCCACCTGAAAGTAGCAGAATACACTTTCTTCTCAAGTACACATGGAACATTCTCCAGGATAGATCACATCTTGGGTCACAAATCAAGCCTCAGAAAATTTAAGAAAATCGAAATTGTATCAAGCATCTTTTCTGACCACAATACTATGAAATTGGAAATCAGTTACAGGAAACAAACTGTAAAAAACACAAATACATGGAGGCTAAACAGTGCTCTACTAAATGACCAAGGGATCACTGAAGAAATCAAAGAAGAAATTTTAAAAATACATAGAAACAAATGACAAAGAAAACACAATGACCCAAAACCTATGGGACGCAGCAAAAGCAGTTCTAAGAGGGAAGTTTATAGCAATTCAATCTCACCTCAAGAAACAAGAAAAACCTCAAATAAACAATCTAGCCCAACACTTAAAACAACTAGAGGAAGAAGAACAAAGAAAACCCAAAGTCAGTAGAAGGAAAGAAATCATAAAGATCAGAGCAGAAATAAATGAAATAGAAATGAAGAAAACAATAGCAAAGATCAATAAAACTAAAAACTGGTTCTTTGAGAAGATAAACAAAATTGATAAACCCTTAGCCAGACACATCAAGAAAAAAAGGGAGAGGACGCAAATCAATAAAATTAGAAATGGAAAAGGAGAAATCACAACTGACACTGCAGAAATACAAAGGATAAGAGACTACTACAAACAACTATATGCCAATAAAATGGACAACCACAAAGAAATGGACAAATTCTTGGAAAGACACAGTTTTCCAAGACTGAACCAGGAAGAATTAGAAAATATAAACAGACCTATTACAAGATATGAAATTGAAACTGTGATTAAAAATCTTCCAACAAAAGTCCAGGACCAGATGTCTTCACAGGCGAATTCTATCAAACATTTAGAGAAGGGCTAACTCCAATCCTTCTCAAACTCTTCTAAAAGAACAGAGCCATCATCACATTTCACATGATAGCCAGTGTGAAATTGTACCAACGCAAAGTAGTTGATGTTTTCCCCAAATCCCTGACCCTTATTTTGTTGATGACCCTTTTTTTCTACACTATTTCTTAACAGCAATGTTTCAGATGATTTTTAAGGTGTCTTGCTGGTTACTGAGGTTTTCTCCATATAATTTTTTCTGTTCGACTATAATTCTATTCTTGAATTTCCCAGTATGCAAGAAAGGCAACAATAGCAGGATGGTGTCTTAGTTTCCTCCCAATAAAAATGAGTCATTAATTTAATTATATTTCACATGAACCGGCCTAACGCTTCTGAAACAGTTTGGAGTTGAACGTTTTCTTTGGCTGAGTCAGAAAAACACAATTCTTTCCTTTGACAGCGTTTTCCAATAAAACATAAAGACAATATAATTGCTGTGTTTTAGACATGAGTTACACCCTGCATGTGTTCAAGAAATATATACTTAAACAAAATTATAAACCATATCAGACTTCTAGAGAAGGTAAGACCTTTCCTCTTACCTAACATCTCAGTAGCATCTCACTTATATCTGTTTCACGACCACCACACATTTGGAATTCTCCCTTCAGGAAGTGAGCTTAATTAGCTGGTGGGCTTGAGAGACCTGGCTGTAGTGCATGGAGGGGTTAAGGCAAGCTGAGTCTGAGCTGAGCTCTGGAGTCCTGCAGTTGGTGTGGTGGACCAATTTATACTCAAAGGTAAAAATTAAGTCTAGTTCTTGGTAGCTAGCCAGAGTATTGCACAGAGCTAAAGCTGGGGATGCAGATTGCAGAGCTGAAATACGCTTAATGTGCTCTTCCTCTTCACGCTGTGGTATGGAAATTGCTTCCGGGGCCTCTCACCTGCATATTTGTCTCTATTGCACTTATCATGTGACTTTTTTAGCAAAATGTATGTTCATGAAAACAAGGATAAGTGATTATTGAGTTTGCAGTCCAAATTAATAGATACTTATTTCTCCACTCAATCACATGTCAAAATTCTATCAATATTCTATGTATCTCCTTTCTCTATAAGGTTCATCTTTAACCAAAGTTGATAGTAATTAGCTTTCACTGTAACATCACAGTACATCAGTTCCCATGTCAACACACTGCATCCCAAAGTAACCAAGCATCCATCCTGAGAGAAGAGTAAAAGAATTTTCTTCTCTCATGTTTCTCTTAGTCTTTCTTGTGTCCAAGTTTCTGGTGTCCAACATCTCCTGCAATTTTCTTTTTTTCTCCATTTGCACTTGAGTTCTAGGAGGGCCCTGCAAGGTGTCTTTGTTGGAAAGTCCTATGGACACCAAAGAGCATCATTAAAGTCAGGCTCTGTCCACTATAAAACTCTTAGAGGAAAACATAGGCAGAACACTCTATGATATAAATCACAACAAGATCCTTTTTGACCCACCTCCTAGAAATGGAAATAAAAACAAAAATAAACAAATGGGACCTAATGAAACTTAAAGGTTTTTGCAAAGCAAAGGAAAACATAAACAAGACGAAAAGCCAACCCTTAGAATGGGAGAAAATATTTGCAAATGAAGCAACTGACAAAGGATTAATCTCCAAAATTCACAAGTAGCTCATGCAGCTCAATATCAAAAAAACAAACAACCCAATCCAAAAGTGGGCAGAAGACCTAAATAGACATTTCTCCAAAGAAGATATACAGATTGCCAACAAACACATGAAAGGATGCTCAACATCATTAATCATTAGAGAAATGCAAATCAAAACTACAATGAGATATCATCTCACACCGGTCAGAATGGCCATCATCAAAAAATCTAGAAACAATAAATGCTGGAGAGAGTGTGGAGAAAAGGGAACCCTCTTGCACTGTTGGTGGGAATGTAAATTGATATAGCTACTATGGAGAACAGTTATGGAGGTTCCTTAAAAAACTAAAAATAGAACTACCATATGACCCAGCAATCCCACTACTGCACATATACCCGGAAAAAACCATAGTTCAAAAAGAGTCATGTACCACAATGCTCATTGCAGCTCTATTTACAATAGCCAGGACATGGAAGCAACCTAAGTGTCCATCGACAGATGAATGGATAAAGAAGATGTGGCACATATATACAATGGAATAATACTCAGCCATAAAAAGAAATGAAATTGAGTTATTTGTAGTGAGGTGGATGGACCTAGAGACTGTCATACAGAGTGAAGTAAATCAGAAAGAGAAAAACAAATACCGTATGCTAACACATATATATGGAATCTAAAAAAAAAAAAAGGTTCTGAAGAACCTAGGGACAGGACAGGAATAAAGTCACAGACGTAGAGAATGGACTTGAGCACATGGGAAGGGGGAAGGGTAAGCTGGGACGAAGTGAGAGAGTGATATAGACATATATACACTACCAAATGTAAAATAGCTAGCTAGTGGGAAGCAGCCACATAGCACAGGGAGATCAGCTCGGTGCTTTGTGACCACCTACAGGGGTGGGATAGGGAGGGTGGGAGGGAGACGCAAGAGGGAGGAGATATGGGGATATATGTATATGTATAGCTGATTCACTTTGTTATAAAGCAGAAACTAACACACCATTGTAAAGCAATTATTCTCAACAAAGATGTTAAAAAATAAAATAAAGTTAAAAAAAAAAAAGTCAGGCTCTGTCAGCCTATCATGAGGAGGCAGAGTCACATGCACCAGCATGATGCTATAATGTCCCTGTCATGGTCCCTGACACCATTACAGTTGTGCTTTGTTATCTGACTCCTCAGCTGGTAGTATAACTGGTTGGAACCTCTGTCTTATGTAGATTCTTCTTTAACTCTGGACAACTAACTACTGAGACAGACTGGGAGAGCTGACAATGAAAACACCATCCCTGAAATATGCCCAGCTCACACATCACAGATTGGTAACAACAAAGGAACATGTTTGCATATCTGGGTGGAACAAAGTGTTTTCAACCTAAGAAAAGAATTATCTTATTTCTCCATTAGGGGACAAGATACCTACCAAAAATATTCCTACTAAATGGATTTAAATCATTTGAAAGAAAATGAAAGGGCATCCAGATGGTGACTTGATTGCTACCCATGATATGTTCTTGAAAAGTATTTTCAGGGACAGAAAAAAATAAAATAAAACAATGTATTGTTTTATTAACAATGTATTGTTAAGTCAACAGATATGCTGTGAATAAGTAGGAAAATTTTTGACTAGTCATGAGAAAGTATATCACTAAGTGGAAGATCATGTGCTAACAAGGGTTGCAGAGTGAGGGTTTCATTTTCCATCCCCAGAGATATTGAGAAATAGACGATGAACTAATTTAAATGCCATAGCTCAGGAATTCTATCTGGCCTGGAATACATAGTCAATAAATATTTCTTGAATAAATCTGGAGTGGGGAAGCAAACAGATGTCATCAATTACGACAGCAAATCACAACTACCTATCTCCTTAGGGACTCACTTCCACACCAAATTTTTTGCCCTGCCCCCAGGATTCTCATCAAGAAAGGACAACAAGGTCAGCCCCTCAGCTGAGTTTTGCACAATGGAGAGAAGAGGCAATTCCAAAGAATTGTTTGAAGAGCAATAGTGGTAAGATTTGAACACAAAAAAGATCAAGAAGAAGCACAAGCAGAGGAGATAACTGTATCCTCTTATGGCAGGGCTGACGGTGAGTCTTGACTGCATCAGCTTTAGTTGGACAGAAAGGAGTTCGGGACTGAATGCTGAGTCTTGTCATGCCAGGAAGGTGAATCCTGGCAAACTCTGGGCATCGACTTTTTGTTTTTACCTCCAGGTTCTACTGAAATCAAGTGTCAGCTTGACCTAAGTGCTGTAAGTCATAACTCCGGGGTTGTGTCATCCTTATATTATGTAGACTGATTCTAGGATGTAATTAGTGGCTGCCTTATGAGTTATAGCTGGACATATTGCATAGTTTTAGCCATTTTACTCAAATCAAGGTACGAAGCAAGTATAAATGACACCTCTCTGCCTACAAATGTGTTTTTAGTTATTTATTCATAATGATGATGGGTTTGCATAGTGATTCAGGTATACTTTCTAACCACTTCTTTCCTTATAATAAGCAATTTACTTAGGCAAGGTGGTTGGCTTGATTTAAGGGTATTGTCTGTGGTCATAATATGTAACTGGTCCATGCCATTCTTGACCCCATTATCTTGCCCTCCTTAGGACAATGTCTAAATCAATTAAAAACTTGGACCAATAGAATCAATTGTTATCTTGTGTTTACCATAGATTCCAGGCAATAATTAAATAACCCAGTGGAATATGTAGCTCCCAATTCTCAGTGGCTGAGGCTAGAACTTGGAGAAATAATTGTCATAGTTAATGCCATAGTTCAATTTTGGTTTCAAGGGCCATCTCTTTTATTGGCTGAATCGAGCTAAAGTACTGACCAGAGATATGGCTTCCTGTGTTTCTCCTGCCCCTTCCATGGAGGGTCTACGAACAGTAAACTGGGAGATCTGGGATTGAGGGTCAGTAAAGGAAAGAACCTGCATTTGAGAATTATTCAAAATAACCTTGAATAAGTTGGTATTTAAAGAGCATAGAGCAGAAGTGCTCTGTATCTTAAGGATGCAGTTTTCAGGGGCTGTTGCATTCTACTTCTATTCTTCAGTCTGGTTCACATTCAAAGCCTAGAAGGGCCAGGTGATGTGTTTGCTTGAAGCAGCTCAGGAGAGACTGTGGCAAACTGGAGAACTCGCTTTCTGAAGAGGCAGGCTGGCTTCAGCTCCTGCCGATGCGGCCAGGATGCAATCAAGGTCCCTGGCACCAGATTTTCTACTTGTCCCGAGAAACCAGAAATCTTGACTTTTTGATCCCATCAGATTATTTCAATGCTGGCAAATAATTCAAAAACATTTTGAATGCTCTCTGGGCTAAACAATTCATGAGTGCAGAATAGATTCAGCCATGGGCCATGAGCTTGTGACCTCCACCTTGACACATCCTTGGAATTTCTGCTGATAGCCACATTTCAGTCTTTGTTTTTCAGAGTTGCTACAATGTCTCTATTGAGCATGAAAAAAATGAAATCTATTGTTGCCATGGGAGCCTCAGCATTTTCAATGATGGGTAGAGATGATTTGTATTTAAACACTGTTAGCTAATATGGAATTCTATGAGTTAAAAATATAACAGATTACTATTTTTTAGGAAAAGCAAGCAATTCCGTTTTAATCTTATCCAGTACAGGATTGGTCTTAGAAACATTTGTGATTTAGTAAAGTCAGAAACCCTATCTGTAAGCATTTCCCCTTTAATTTTAAGCCCTGTGTACCTCTAAAGGAAATGCAGTATATCCATTTCTGGTTCATTTACATTAAATCAGTAAAATGTTTCTTCATATAATCCTTTTGATGTCTAAGATGCTTTTGGAAGTCGTTCAAAGAATGTTCTAATCCTTTTCCCCCTGTAGTCACATTTTTGACCAAAATAAACAAGTTCAAGCACCAGAGGATTCTACTTCTAGGCTAGAACACAAACCCTACAGATTCTCTAAATTCTACATGGAGAAAAATGAATGATTCTCTCCCTAATTATCACTATCGTCACTTATTCCATCCCATAACAATGGTGAAATAAACTCATCAAGCAAAGAATTCCCATTTTACAGTTGCAAGACATAAAACCTATCCATTTTCAGTATGACTCTGAACTGAGGTCAAACCCTTAGATTCTTAAAATAACATGAACTTGGTCATGCTGCTCAAAGGTACTGCTTGGTGTTCCTTGGAATGCACACATAACAAGGGCTGAAAAGATGTGCCATATGGGAAAGGAATATGTATTTATGAGATGATTCTTGATGCAGAGAGGACATACATTGTTTTACATGCACATTCAAACAGACAGAATCGATCTTCTGTGAAAGATGGAGCTATCCCCACATTACCAAGAGCCGTCACTTAAAATAAATTTTGATTAATATCATTTGCAAATCGAATGCTGACTTGGTTTCTTTCCTTCCAACAGGAAATGCAGATCTGTAGGGCTACAGGCAGAGAACATATGTAATCTCTTGGGAATGGACCATGATGAAATGACCCAAAACATGATTATTCCTTTGCTACTTCCCGAAATCTGTTCCTCAAATCCTCAAACTCACAGTTCCCTGAATTTATGGTTCACAAAAGTGTTCAAGGGTTTTCAGACCACCACCCCAGCTCCACAGAAAGTGCGGAAGGGAGGGATTTCAAAGATGTGCACGAGTGGGTCAGCCAAGGTTCATTCCTTGAAATCTTCCAGATATTTATTAGGAGTTCATGGGAAGGGATGTTCATTTCTATTGACAAAGGATGGATTGCCCAAAATGTAAAGTGCAGGTACTTTTAAGTCTGTAGTCAGACTGAGATAAGCTTGCCTGCTGATGCTGGCTTGTTCAGATGTACAATGTCTAATTTACCCAGAGGCCACCAAGCAGAGCAGGAGGCGGAGTGGGAGACCTGCCAGGAAATTTTAAATAAAAGGGACTTTCCCAGGCTAGAACAGCAACAGTCAGTTGAGCCCAGAGTCTCCAACAGGAGAGCTATCCTGACCCACTTGAAGCTAATCTAAGAGTGAGGGGCTACTCTGAGCACAGCACCCAGCTCTGCATCAAAGGGGGAAGTCCACCCAAGGGCATCTTGTGAAATAAGCCTGTGTATCTTCACACAATCAGACTTGTTTCTTTGGGCTTTTTTTTCTTCTTTTTCTCTGTTTGTCATTAATTTTTTTTCATATTTTTTAATTGGAGTATGATTGTATTACAATATTGTGTTAGTTTCTGCTGCACATTGAAGTGAATCAGTTATATGTTTACATATATCCCCTCCCTCTTGAACCTCCCTCCCCACCCCTCTAGGTCATCACAGAGCACCAAGCTGAGCTCCCTGTGCTATATAGCAGGTTCCCACTAATGATCTATTTTAGACATGATAGTGTACGTCTAATCTCCCAATTCATCCCACCCTCCCCTTACCCTCCGTGTCCACACATCCATTCTCTACGACTGCATTTCTATTCCTGTCCTGCAAATAGATTCATCAGTACCATTTTTCTAGATTCCACATATATGCATTAATATATGATATTTGTTTTTCTCTTTCTGACTTACTTCACTCTGTATGACAGACTCTAGGTCCATCCACATCTCTACAAATGACCCAATTTCATTTCTTTTTATGGCTGAGTAATATTCCATTATATATGTGTACCCCATCTTCTTTATCCATTCATCTGTCGATGGACATTTAGGTTGTTTCCATGTCCTGGCTATTGTAGGTAGTGCTACAATGAACATTGGGGTACATGTGTCTTTTTGAATTATGGTTTTCTCAGGGTATATGCCAAGTAGTGGGATTGCTGGGTCGTATGGTAGTTCTATTTGTAGTTTTTCAAGGAACCTCCATACTGTTCTCCATAGTGGTTGTATCGGTTTACATTCCCACCAACAGTGCAAGAGGGTTCCCTTTTCTCCGCACCCTCTCCAGCATTTATTGTTTGTAGAAGTTTTGATGATGGCCATTCTGACCTGTCTGAGGTGATAACACATTGTAGTTTTGATTTTCATTTCTCTAATAATTAGTGATGTTGAGCATCTTTTCATGTGCCTCTTGGCCATCTGTATGTCTTCTTTGGTTAAATGTCTGTTTAGGTCTTCTGCCCATTTTTTGACTGGGTTGTTTGTTTTTTTGTTATTGAGCTGCATGAGCTGTTTGTATATTTTGTCTGCCTAGAAAACTCAATCAGAAAATTAGCAAATGTTTATTTACTATTGTGTGTACACCATGATGCTGGGTATGAGGGCTCTAGGGGGCAGCTTGATTGGTGGTGCTTTCTTCTTTCTCCCTTCCACCCCCAATCCTGGATCATATATGTCTCTCCATAGGTCGCAAAAGGCAAAAGAAAACTGAAACAACAACAAAAACAAATGTGTGCTCTTTCTTTTCCAGACTCTCTCGTTTGTGGCCCTTCCCCAAGTCAGTCAGAGGTATACACATTTCTTGGGGAAGAATTTAAATTGTTCTAAGAAGGAAAAAAGAGACAGAAATATTTGATGTTTATCTTTTAAATTTCCCAAGTAGGATCTTTTCCCCTTCTTATTAAGTTGAGGTATAACATGCCTACAGTAAGTGCACTCATCTCAAGAACACAATTCAGTGGATTTTTGCAAATGTATATATGCATGTAACCACCACCCAGATCAAGACATAAACATCCCCACACATTCCAGAAGACTCCCTTGGCCCTTTCCTGGTCAGCACCCACCCACTCTCAAGAGTTAACCTCCATACTAACTTCTATCACCATAGAACTGTTTGCCTGTTCCTGAACTTCATATAAATGCAATCTGAGAGAATACTCTTTTTTGGTGGCTTCTTTCACTCAACATAATGTCTTTGAGATTTGTCTATGTTGTTTGATAGAGGAGTAGTTCATTCTTTTTTTATTGCTGAGTTTTATATATATATATAATTCATTTCTTGTTCACTTACATTAAATTGTTAAAATGTTGTTTTATATACCTGTTTGATGTCTAGTGATATATATAGCATATATAACTATACCATATATATCACATTTACTTATCCATTCTATTATTGATAATATTTGAGTTATTTCTGGTTTCTGACTATTATGAATAAAACTTCTAAGGACTTTCTTGTGAATGTTTTCCTTGGATGTAAACACTTACTTCTCTTGGGCATATATCTAGGAAAACAATGTATGGTTAGCTTAACTAGACATTGACAAGGAGTTTCCAAAGTGATTGCATCATTTTATACTCCCAGCAGCAATGTATGAGAGTTCCACTTGCACACAATCTTGTCAACACTTGGTTTTGTCAACTTTTTAAAAAGTTTTGTACTCTGGTAAGTGTGTAATGCTATTTCACTGTGGTTTTAATTTGTACTATCTTGATGACTAATAATATTGAAGACTTTTCCATATGGTTATTGGCCCTTTATACATTCTCTTTTTCATAGTACCTGCTCAAGTCTCTCTCTCTGTGTATATTTAAATTTAGTTATCTTTCTTTTTCTTATTGATTCATAGGAATTCTTTACATATTATGGATGTCAATCTTTTGTCAGACATATGTATTGCACATATCTTCTTCCAGTCTGTGGCTTACCTTTACACTCTTTTACTGGTGCCTATTGAAGAATATAAGTCCTTAATTTTAATGAACTCTAATTTTTTAGCTTTTTCTTTCATGGTTAGTCCATTTTGTGTCCTGACTTTTAAAACTGTAGCCTGTGCCAAGGTCATGAAGATACTCTTCTATGTTTTCTTTTAGGGTATTTATTAATTTATTTCACACTTGAGGCTATTGTCAATCCTGAATTAATATTTTAGTGTGAGGTAAGGTCAAGGTTAATTTTTTCACATAGATGCCTAATTGTTCCAACATGACTGATGAAAAAGATCATTTTTTCCTCATTGAATCGTGCCTCTGTCATAAATCAAGTGACTGTATATGTGTGTGTCTGTTTTTGGAAATATTTTTAGAGGGCAGTATTTGATGTGCAGGTTTTGACTTCCAAAGTAAGCTCTTGCAGCCCATACCAGAAACAATTGTCTTGAAAGCCAACATTTTTTATTTGTTAGAGCAGGTTTGGTCCAGAGAGAAAAAGCTCTTGGGAAATGAAAGGAAATCGGCACTGTGTTAACTTGGAGTTGGAGGGAAGAGAGAGAGAGAGAGACCTTAGCTAATGACCCCTATCCATGAGGCTCACATTGGACCAGGGTTGGGAGGAGGGAGGAGAATGGGATGCAGCACGTGCTCCTGAAGGCTGGGGAGTAGACCAAAGCACCTTGTAGGGAGGAAAAAAATCGGCATGTAGAAAGATCAGCACAAATGGCACAGAGATCAGGTGCTTGTTTCCAGATCGTCATTCCAGGGACTACGACCCATGATCAGGGCTGAGAAGCCACATGAGTGATGCACAGTGTGAGGGCTTTCCCATGACCTCGGCTTGCAAATCACCCGAAGTATCTATCATCTAACACAAGTGACAACATCCCAAACCCCAAGATCTTCTGAGCCTCAGATGGACTTCCTCCTTTATATGGGCCCAACTGTCTAAAAGCAATACCCTCAAAGAGCATCTGTCGGGGTTTTAATGCCATTAAGATGGTGACCAGGAAAAACTTTCAGCTCTTTTATGTGGGTGGGGCTAGACAATGTGACACCTGTCTCCATTAAACATTACTAGTTCCCTCAACCTGAAGAAGAGAATCATCCCCATCATTAGGCATTTTACAAGTCAGTGAGAGGAGTACTGTATAGTATTTATAGATACCCAGCAATATCCTTGCCCTTCTAATCTTGTTCCCTTATTACAGAGCTGGAAGCCTAGAAACTACACTTCCCAGACTCCTTTGCCAGTAGAGTTCTTCTTCACATGAAGCCAGTGAAAGGCACTGATATGAGATTTCCATAGCAGAAGAGAATCAGGCATTACTTCCCTTTGGAAGCTGTAGGCAGACTATGGAAAGTTGTGAGTGAGGTTTGCAGCGGCTTCCCAGTGAGTTCTTGTGATTTGCCTGTTTTCTAAAGAGCCTGCTAGAAGCTCTCTGTGATCTCCTAAAAGCAGCAGAGGATCTCTAGAGGTGACTTTCACACCTTAAGCTCTTCTAATAGTTTTTTTTGTGTGTGGTACGCGGGCCTCTCACTGCTGTGGCCTCTCCCGTTGCGGAGCACAGGCTCCGGACGCGCAGGCTCAGCGGCCATGGCTCACGGGCCCAGCCGCTCCGCGGCATGTGGTATCTTCCCGGACCGGGGCACGAACCCGCGTCCCCTGCATCAGCAGGCAGACTCCCAACCACTGTGCCACCAGGGAAGCCCTCTTCTAATAGTTTTATAAGCACATAGTTCCTACTATTAAATCCCTTCCTGCTAAAATATTTTAAATGATTTTCTGACCAAATCCTGACTGATTCAGGAGGGCACCTTCTTAGAAAAATTTCTTTAAATAGTAAGTGGATCCAATCCATTATTCAACTTGTAACAAATTTTATACATTTGAGGAGGACAGCTCTTGGGTGAAGGGCTGTACATCAGTTTGTCTACTTGTCTTTTTCTTGGTGGCCGTTTCTTCATCACACCTAATTTCATTTCACCTGTTGTAGTACCAAGTCCTTACTCAGCAAATATTGATTGAACAGATCAATAAAAATTGAGGTGGCTTGAGGAACTTGCCTGGCAGTCCAGTGGTTAAGACGTTGCCTTCCAATGCAGGGAGTACAGGTTCGATCCCTTGCCAGGGAACTAAGATCCCACATGCCTCACCGCCAAATAAACAAAACATAAAACAGAAGCAATATTGTAACAAATTCAATAAAGACTTTAAAAATTGTCCACATAAAAAAAAAGTCTTAAAAAAATTGAGGCAGCTTGATATAGTAGAAAGAGTATGAAAATGGCCTTAAAGAGTATCAAATGGCCTTAAATTTAAGTTTCAACTCTGTGATCTTAGACAAGCTATTAAAATTCTCTGAGCTTCCTCTATGAGTATAACAAAAACCTCTGCTTTGTCTGTTTCACAGGATTTAGCGAAATGATGAATGTCCTGCCTTAAAATTGTAAAGTGTTTAACAAATGTTTGCTACTATTAATAAACACCTCTCTTAGAAATTATAGAATTTCAATCATGATATGGATCACTGCTGTGGAGTGAACCCCTTTTCAGTAATCAAATTGTAATAGGTAGCATTTATTATAGGTCAAGCACGCTCCTAAGTTCTTCACATATATTAATTCATTTAATTTCCTTAATCATTCTAAAAGTACCATTATTATCCCCTTCTAATAGATGAGGAAACTGAGGCATAGAGAGGTTAAGTGATTTGCTCAATTTTCACACAGCTTGTAAAATGGTGGAGACAGGATCTGAACCCTGAAAGACTGGCGACAGAGTCTGTGCTTTCAGCCACTAAGAGAAATTTGGAAGTTGGGAGAATAATATAAAAAGAAAAGTTCAGATAGTTCAGCTGCCGCCTAATATGTTCCATTCTACAAGAAGACAAACAGCCAGCCAGTCAGCTGTCAGTCCACATTCCCTCTCTTGACACTGGCCTGGAAAGAGACCATGGAAACAGGCTGTAAGCCGTGGCAGCTGCAGCCTCCACCTTGGGAGTAACTAGGTGGGAGAAGCAAGGCATGGCCTGGAGAAGATCAGGAAGCACAGAATGTGCTCAGACTTCAACAGAATGTGCTCAGGCCCAGTCAGCTATAGTACCAGGCATAAGCCAGGCTGTGAGGAAAACCCCAGGGTGGACACAGCTGCAGCTGTGCTTGTGACATCATCTGCATTTTTAGTGCCCATCTGCACGTGGCCATGCTGGCTGGAAACACTGCATCACATCCAGGAGAGGTACCACACCCACCTCCTGCTCCCCTGGGATGCTGGGAATGTGGGAGCAATGGCTTTAGGCCACTGACCTTGTTCTGAAATAGCAGCTGGTGCTGGACTCCTTGCGTACTCATCATCTCAGCCAACGGAGATGGTGGCTGCCTTCCTTCACGTTTTCTCCTGCAGCCACCATGCATGTCTGCTGGCCATTCAGCTTTGTTCCTTCCCTCAGAAGAGAAACGAGAGAAGTGGAAACACTTCCAGCTCAGGGCTAGGGGAAAAACCAAGTTTTTAAAAAAGGCTCCAGTTTTTTGAAAAATATTTAAAGACTCCCAATACTTTGAAAAGTTTTCATATAGTAACTGAACTTACAATATAGAATGATTGACTGAAATGGACAAGTCCAGAAACAGACATAGTTTGGGAAAAAAGAAATAAGTGGATTTGGTTTTAGACCTTGTGTTTTAGATGAAGGGGGAAAGGACTAGATGTGGCTCTGGAGAGTTGCATATCCAGCGTTCAACAGAGATCAGAGTTGGAGATGGAAATCAAAGCATCATTTTCGTATGGGTGGTAGTTGAAACCAAAGGCAAATATAAAATCTGAAGGGCAAGACTGTAGCTGGCAAAACCAAAGAATCAAAGACAAAGTCTGGGTAGCTCTTTTCCTGACTTCTTAAGCATTCTAGAAAAGCTTTCTTTAGGGGGAATGAATGGGGCGTAGGTGGTGCTTAAAGACTTTGACCTAAAATGTTTTAGTCTCTCACTATTTATTTTTCCACAGTTCTCTTGGAACTGCTCTCTAAATACAGAGTTGGGAAATCAGAGTAAACTTGGAATTAAGAGCCTTTAGAAAAATACACAGAGAAGTATTATATTATTATGTTACATACTGTATTATTCAGTCTCTGGGCTTTGGGATTATTTGTACTAAATAAATAATCTCACATGCAAGTGCTTGTCATTTCTCATCATTTTCAGCTTTAAAAATTATTATCTCAGTGGAAAATATACACCTTAATTTTTCAAAATTTTATCCCAACACTCTTGGGTTTTTCTACTAGTGCTCCCAGGTTAGAAGTTTGTAAGTAGATAAACTTCTGAAGTGCATGACCTCTCTGATATAGATTAATTGAAGAAAATGCTAAAATGAATTCATAAATAACAAGGGTCCTGGCTAGCTAAAATCCAAGATTACTAAATATTTATTCAATTGTGGAATGTGCTAGGTATCGCCCCACCTTCTTTTGCCCCCAGCCTACCCACTCCACCCCCCCAAGTCTATTTGCACCAACTGACTAACATGAGGGTGACTTGCTGCCTGAAGGGTGTCTCCCAGGGGATTCGAATGTGTGTGGACATATTTGGAGGGGTTAGGTGGTGGGAGATGGGTGGGGAGCAGAGAGAAAAGCAAATTCCTCAAGGGAGAATTTACTATTTGGAATAAAAGGATAAATATGGCCCAGCCAGCCGGACCCAACAGCAGGGTCTGCCTGCAGTTTAGAGTATTGTTTCTCCTTCCAGAAACAGTAGATGTTTCTGGAACATGCAGCATGGTGTCTGGGTGTGAAATCCTCTCATCCCTGATGTTCCGGTGGCATTTGTCCATTCCTTGAAGAATAGGAGCTGAGTGCGTAAACTGACAGGTGTTGCAATAAACCTTGTAATAATCCGAGGGCCAAGCAACCATGCTGTGGGACCCCCATCGGAAGGGGACATACAGAGAGTGAATGTTTTCTTTTCTAATTTACAGGAGAGTGTGAAGCTGTCACAGTCCTGTGCTGAGTGATAGCACTGGTGCTGGCCGGGGTGAATTAGCTGAACCTTGGCCAGATGGAAGTCCTTTGGAAAGGGTCCAGGTCAAAGGCAAGAATGTGGTTTTGGGAAGCAGGGTCCACAGGTGCCCACAGCTGCAAACAACACAGGCCAAGGCAGGGTGGCGGAGGTCAGAGCAGCAGATGGCAGGGGCCCTTGGAGGCTGAGCAAGGAGAGCAGAGGCAGTGAGAGCAGTGTCCCTGAACTGATTCACAGATGGATGTACGCACTCTCTGTGAATTCCATACATACGTGGGGGGACCATGGAAGGTACTATATGAACAATGGGAGTTCGGGGTTTCCAAGACGTGGGCAGTAGCAGTCATGTCATTTCATTGGAATCCATAGGCTGGCTGGTACGCTGAGGATGTTTGAGATACAAAGGAAACGTGAGGATCCTTGCACTGTGGAAAAGCAGCTGCTTTCTTATTCCAGCTATATATACAAATATATGTAGGTTAGGAAAGCATGGCCTGGTGGAATAGGTATGATGCATGTACAAGTAATTTTAAGTTACTTAAGTAGTAATGGATGCTTTTAAGATGCTCAAGCACAGTCTGTTCTCAGGCATTTTAACATTTAAACACACTCCTTGCCTCCCTCTAATCTTATTTACACTGTTAACTTGCTGAGCAAATATTCTCTAGCCAATGTCATGTTTGGAAGTGCCCCTGGCTTACATAACCGTGGGGACTCCAGCTCTGCTCTAGGGTAAATACCAGACACCTGGAGCCCAGAGGAACAAGGCCATCTGGCCCCATGGAGGTCACAGTTTCTTAGAAGGGACAGAATGTCTATGTGACAGAGACTAGCAAGGAACTTGGTTAAATGAGGACACGGCCCATGTTAGGAAGGAATGAGACCATCCTGAGTATCCAAGAGACTTTAATCTGTTGGTCTCAACCATGACCACACATCAGAGTCACTGTGGAGCGTTAGTATGTCTGGTCTCATGACAGGAACCCTGTGACAATCCTGCTAGGTCAGCTGCAAAGTTACAATGCTTCCTTCCTCTGCAAGGTGAACATGTAGCCTTGGTAACCTGCCATCAAGTGCATATGGGACTTCAAGCTGGGAACATTCTATGCCCCCTAGATCACTTACATACAGTAGAAGAAGGGGAGTGAAAGAAATCATCACTCTATACGTCTTACTCGATGTAATGATAATACTGGCATGCTGATTACTTTGCAACATTTCTGTTTATTAAAAGAGGAAGTGCCTCTCTGTGCCAAATGGGAAGGGAAGGGCTGTAATTTGGTGTCATCTCTATCAGTCATCCTCATTATTGGTATTGCCAGCTGGTCATCTTGTAGAGAGAGAAATTGTTCTGAGGTTGTGTCCATGGAGCATGACCTTAGATGATCTATTTCTCTGAGAACCTCAGAGGAGGAGGATTCTCCAGATCAACTTGGACCTTTGAAATTTTTCAAGACAAGCTGTCTTAACAGCAGAAGACTGAGTAATTTTACCTAGTGATGTCTTGAGGAGAAGTGCAATTTAAGAGTTTGTTGAAAATCCGTTCAGCCTGATTCCTGTTTCTTAGAATTCTGAATCTTTTCACTTGCTACCTAATAAGAATCTGTTAGTTAATTTGGGGTCTGGCAAGGAGCAGGGTATGTCTCCTGATTTTTGACCAGGGGTCGCTTTATTTTATTTTATTTTTAAATTAATTTATATTTGGCTGCATTGGGTCTTTGTTGCTGCACGCGGGCTTTCTCTAGCTGCGGCGAGCGGGGGCTACTCTTCGTTGTGGTGCTCGGGCTTCTCATTGCGGTGGCTTCTCTTGTTGCAGAGCACGGGCTCTAGAGCGCATGGGCTTCAGTAGTTGTGGCACACGGGCTTAGTTGCTCCACAGCGTGTGGGATCTTCCCGCAGCAGGGCTTGAACCCGTGTCCCTGACTTGGCAGGCGGATTCTTAACCACTGTGCCACCAGGGAAATCCCCAGGGGTTCCTTTAAAACAGGGTCCCACCCTTGTTCCAGTAAGTCTGGAATACGTGTTGCCTTAAGATGTGCAGGAGCCGTTAAAGAGTCAATACACTCTGTTTTAGATTTGAAAGTGTCTGAAGGACTTACTTCATGTTAAATACTATGTTAGTCTGTCTCCTGCATATCTAGTTTAATCCCCAAACAACCCCATTTTACGAGCTCAAAAATTGAGACTTAGAGTACTCTGCAACCGACTCAAGGCCATACAACCGTAAGGCGTTTAGCTGGGAGTCGAACCTAGGAGGCTGTGCCCCTCCCGAGGACAAGCCGTAACCACCTTAACGGCCTCCCTCAGCGGCATCAGCTCACCAGCCCGCCCTCCTCCCGTCGCACCTGCTGTGTACTGAGCGGTGACTGCTGTTACAAACACGGAGCTGGGCATTCCAAAAACACTCGCCCTTTTCATTCTTAGAGAGATCGTCAGTGGGGATTACTAGTCCCATTTTAAAGGAGAGCAAAGTAGGGCTTCCCTGGTGGCGCAGTGGTTGAGAGTCCGCCTGCCGATTCAGGGGACACGGGTTCGTGCCCCGGTCCGAGAAGATCCCACATGCCGCGTAGCAGCTGGGCCCGTGAGCCATGGCCGCTGAGCCTGCGCGTCCAGAGCCTGTGCTCCACAACGGGAGAGGCCACCACAGTGAGAAGCCCGCATACCGAAAAAAAAAAAAAAAAAAAAAGGAGAGCAAGGTAAAGCAAAGCTACATCCCACTCTCCAGGTGGGAACAGCGGGCTGCTACAAAAAGCCCTACCGGCTAGGAAGAGTGATTTACCCAAGGCTATACAGAATTATTGGCCTCCGCAGACCAATCAGCAAAAGGCGTCTGCCTTGGCAGACCAATCAGAAAACGGTCCCTCCTCCTGAGGCGAACGCCAGGCTTGGTGAGAGGAGTAGGGGTTTGGTTTCCCTTTGGCCAAGCACCTCTGTGTACGACTCTAGGCAGAGACCCCTGTCATCATAGTTGGGATAGTCCCAACTTTTAAAAATTTTACTTTTCTCCCCTTCTCTGACGGTCACTGTAGGAAACCAATATTATACCATTGTGCCTTGGCTCAAAATAACATAACTTTGGAGGAAACCTTCAGAAGAATTTAGGTCAGCAAAAGTAACCCCATCTGGAGACACTCATGGGAGCCCCAGAACACTCTCATAAGTGTACACTGATGGGACCAGGCCAACATCATCTATATTATCAATATCATATATATATATCTATATCTGTGATGCTTATTTTTATGTGTCAACTTGACTGGGCCACACAGTGCCCAGACATTGGGCCAAACATTATTCTGGGTGTGTCTGTGAGGGTGTTTCTGGATGAGATTTACATCTGAGTCTGTAGACTGAATAAAGCAGATTGCCCTCTCTAATGTGGGTGGGCCTCACTCAATCAGCTGAAGACTTGAATAGAACAAAAAAAACCTCCTCCCACCTGACTACTGAGCTGGAACACTGGTCTTTTCCTGCCTTTGGACTCAATCTGAAAAATCAGTTCTTTTTAAGTCTGGAGACCGCTGGCTTTGGGATGGGAACTTACCCCATTTGTCCTCCTAGTTCACAGGCCTTGGGACTCAGACTGGAATGTGTTCCATCGGCTCTCCTGGGTATCCAGTTTGTGGACTGCAGATCTTGGGATTTCTCGGCCTCCATAATCATGTGAACCAATTCCTTGTTTTGTACATATATGGGTTGTATTTCTTCGAGGAATTCTAATACTATATCTGTAGCTATATCTTTATCTATATCCTCTCCCCTGTCTTCTAAAGAAAATTCTGGCTTTGTTCATAGAGATTCTTATCTATTGTACCCTTCAAGGAACATGATTCTCATCAAGGCTGGTTCTTTTGGCCTTTTATGACACAGAATTAAGAGCAACTGGGGGAGAAATAGAAAAGGCCTGAGAGTTAAGGCTGGTGGAGGAGTTGAAGGGCATTTGCATCAAGAAAAGGAGAAAACAGATATATAAGTTTTGCTTGTTTTCTTTGTTTTTAAATGTTATTATGTTATGTTCTGTTATTTCTTTCATGGTGTTCAAGAAATTCTTTTACAGAACTTGAGTACCTTTTGGCAGCTGAACTGTGATTTATTGGCTGCAACTCTGTGTTAAGGCTAATACATTGGGGTCACGGCTTTATAAAAAGCTCCTACAGGGCTTCCCTGGTGGCGCAGTGGTTGAGAGTCCGCCTGCCGATGCAGGCGACGCGGGCTCGTGCCCCGGTCCGGGAGGGTCCCACGTGCCGCGCAGCAGCTGGGCCCGTGAGCCATGGCCGCTGAGCCTGCACGTCCGGAGCCTGTGCTCCACAACAGGAGAGGCCACAACAGTGAGAGGACCGCATACCGCAAAAAAAGAAAAAAAAAAAAAAAAAAAAAACTCCTACGAATATCCTCCAACTAAATAATCCACACATTCTCTATTTTTTCCAATAAGTTATTTCTTTAGCACTCAAGGAAGCGTAAAGTACAAGCAGTAATTTCCAATCCCTCTTTCCATGAAAGGAAAGAAGGAAGGAGGGAGGGAGAAGGGAGAGAGAAAGAGAAATGAAACTGTGAAGTTTTTGACTTCCCTTAATCCCTGAAACAAGATAGCAGCACAGCCAGCACAGTAAATCTAGGCTCTGGAAAAGAATTAAGCTGGAACTACCTAAAGCATCCATTGTATGTAATCAATCAGTTTATCTCCTACGTACAGAGTTTAGTACTAGTCATGTACCATCCTTGGGAGAATTGAGAAAATGGTCACACAAATCATTTTTTTGTCTGTGGTTCAGATGAGAAATACTGTTTGAGAAAGTCTAGCTCAGAGTTTCTGGCAGTGGCACCATTAACAACGTGGGCCAAATAATTCTTTATGTGGGGGTGTTCTGTGCATTGTGAGATGTGTTGCAGCATCCCTGGCCTCTGTCCACTAGATGCCAGTAGCATCCCCTGCCCCCTCTCACACACCCCCCAGTCATAACAACTAAAAAATGTCTATGAATGTTGCCAAATGCCCCCAGGTGACAAAATCACCCCCAGTTGAGAACTACTGGTTTAGATCCTCGTTACTCATGCAACATGAGCATCACTTGGAAGCTTGGTGAAATTGCAGAATCTCAGGGCCCACCTAGACCTTCTGAATGATTCTCTGTGTTTTAACAAGGTCCCCATGTGATGTGTATGCATACCAAGGTCTGAGAGGCGCTCTCCACCTTGCTGAGGCCAGCTTCATCAGAGCTCTACTGAGCATCTCTTATGAGTGAGACATCATATCTTGCCCTGGGAATAAACTGATCAATAAGGTAGACATAATCCCAGGTATCACTGACCACCCAGTCTATACCTGTTCAGCTAAGTGTCTTATACAATTATTCTCATCTATGTCTACACAATCGAATAATATATAGCCAAAAATTATGATGAAGATCTATTTTTCTTTACATGCATTGACATTCCTAATGTATCCTGTTAAGTAGAAAAGCAAGTTGCAAAGTAGTGTATACTATACAGTATGATCTCAGTTTTGCAGACACAAATTAATTTAAATGACATGCACATAAAGATTCCATCAGAATATATAAGCAAGAAAAATGTCAGCATCTCTTGGGAAAAGAGATTATGGGTGGGTTTTATTCTCCTTCCTTAAAATATTTTCAGCATTTTTTGGAATTTGTACAGCAAGCACATATTAGTTTTATAATTAGAAAAGACAAGAATCTTTTTTCAGTTTGTACAAGATGACCGTAACAGCGACATCTGTTGAGCCTCACCATCTGTCCTTGCCATCAAAAGGTCCAAGATTCATCAAATGTGTCTACACTACCACTCTTCTGGCTGAAATTCATCCTTTCATTCCCCCAGAGACCAGGATGAGTACGAAGGGTAGACAGGATTCTATTCCAGTTCCTGTGCTGGAGGCTCTTATCATCTCAAGGGGGTGGGGGTGGGAGGTGCTATACAGCTAAGCCTTAGTGCTAGAGCCGAGGTGGGGCAGGGACCAGCTCACCAATCCTATTTCCTCTTCTTCCTTCGTGGCTCTTCCTGATTCAGTCTGGCCTTGTGACTAAACAAATGTGAGCAGAAGTGGTATGTGACACTCCAGGCCTGGCCCTCAGACACCTCCAGATGTGCTTTGCCCTGTTCTTTCTCTTTGTGCTGGATTATTACAGATGGGCCACGTGAGACAGATGGCAGAGACACCCTGGGTCCCTGGGTCCCATATTGAAGCAGAGCAGGCTGCTAATGTGGAATATATTTTGAACTTGAGATAAGCAAGAAATAATAAACCTTGATCACATTTGAGCCGTTAGCATGTGGGGGGTTATTTGTTCTAGAATCTTTACGATAGATTTTGGATGAGGTACTGTTGATGTGCATAACTAATAGGGAGCAGTAACCCTCTGAAGAGGACAAGTTTGAATAAACTGGATTGTGTTGACATGAGTCTCACATCTAGGTTCATGGGAGCACATTGGCACAGATGACATAAATGGACGAGGCTGGATGTTTGGGCCCTGCCTGAAAACTAACTGACAAAGAGTGAATGGAAAAGTCATCTGTTCCCTCTAGGAAGATGCTCTGGAGTAGGAATCTGAGTTCACTGGCCACTAAGCAGAGTGATGATCCTGTTGTTATAGCAGCAAGTTGTGGGTAAGGGGCTATCAAAGAAGCCCGTTAGAAACCTGGGTCTTCCTGCTTGAACATTAACAGCTCATCCATTTGAAACTGCATTAGGTTAAAACTTGGCACCAGGCTTGTCAGCCCAGATGTGAAATTTCATTGTCAAACAGACCAAAAAAAGTTGAAAAGGTTCTGGGACTCTCAGGTTGTTGTGGTTTAAGTGTTCTTTCGTTGAAAAATTAGGCCAATAGATAGAAACTTCTGTAAAATTTTGCAAAGAGTTACTACTTTTAAAAAGGTATATAACTCTGTGTATACTTTCAAGAGCCTTTGAAATAACAAAGGAAAACAAATGTGCTTATTAATGAACTGTCTGGGTGGGCATGTATATGTTCTTTTCCTGTCTCTCCACTAAAATGAAACCTTGATGTTGAGTAACAAGCCTTGATCCACAAATAATTTCTCTGATTTTCATGGTTTTCTTTCTTGGCCTTTTACTAGGCACAGTCTGAATGATGTCTTCTTGTTTTTTAAATTAATTAATTAATTAATTTATTTATTTTGGGCAGCTTTGGGTCTTCGTTGCTGCACGCGGGCTTTCTCTAGTTGCATCAAGCGGGGGCTACTCTTCATTGAAGTGCACAGGCTTCTCATTGCAGTGACTTCTCTTGTTGTGGAGCATGGGCTCTAGGTGTGTGGGCTTCAGTAATTGTGGCACACGGGCTCAGTAGTTGTGGCTCTCGGGCTCTAGAGCGCAGTCTTAGTGGTTGTGGCGCACCTGCTTAGTTGCTCCGTGGCATGTGGGATCTTCCCGGACCAGGGCTCGAACCTGTGTCCCCTGCATTGGCAGGCGGATTCTTAACCATGTGCCACCAGGGAAGTCCCTGGATGATGTCTTGACAACACCTGCCTTTGGAGGAGAAAAACAGCTGTTGCTAAAAGAGTAGATAACTTCTGAACAATGCTGTGCCCAGTTATGGGGCTGAAATTCAGCATCATAAGATATTATGTTAACTAAAAGCCAGGATGAACCAGAGAAGCTGACACTTTAGACTAAAGGGCTACTTTGTCAGAACCAGAGAACACTGAGGCCACCTGACACCTTCAATAACTTAACATCCTAAAAATGAGGCACAGGGTGGGCAAGGACAATGTCACAGGGGAAGCGAGAAGAATGGCATTAAAATCTGGCAAACTATCAGAAGAGAGAGCATAAGTAAATTATAAATCCCTCTGGAGCGGAAGCAGAGACAAAGCATAGCTACTCCAGGAGACCAACACACAGACCCCTGGAAGTCCACTGCAGACCACACCAGGGAGGCCTGGACCACACGGGAGGACCAGTGGCCTGGTGGGTAACTCTGGGAGCACAGAGGCAACAACCTCTGTGGCCACAGCTCCTTTTATTGCCTGAAAGATACAATGATACTTACAACCAATTCTGGGAGTCTGTAGGGTTTAATAAGTTCCTGTGCATAGGCACTGAGCAGCTTAGAAAAAAGACTGGAATTATATTATTCCTGGCTGAGAATGTTCCCTTTAAAATACCTTGTAATTACAGTGCCACTCTTGCAGACATAGACCACTGTGAGGTCCTAAGCTGTATTATAAACTTATTCCCACCTAATAAATCTCCTCTCTTGGCATTTCCCTCCCTAAAGCGTTTGCTTTTAGCCCAAAACCTTCTGGGACCTGGCCTACCAACTTTAGTCAGAATCTCAGAGGGCTAAAACTGGAGGAAAACCAATAGAGCTTCAAGTCTAACCACTTTGTGTCACAGAGGAGGAGCTGAGCTTCTGAGGAATGACATTACATGGATTTTGAGCTGCAAGTAACTCATACCAGGTCACCTGAATGACCGACCCCCAGAGTCTCAGCCATTTTCCAGTGCTTTTCAACCCAGTTCCTTCTAAGCATTGGTGTTCTGTGAGCTGTGCCTGCCACATATGGACGTATCCATATGTGGACATTTTTCCAACCTCAGTCTCTCTCTCTCCCTCTCTCTCTGTCTTTTGTGTCCATACACATACACACAGTGTTAATGAGTTGCATCTCTTCTGTTGCAAGTCCTTTGTGTGTGTGTACTTGTGGGTATATGCTTACATTCTAGCGTCTGCTAATATTTATCGGGATGCGAATCCAAGATGATACATCACTTAGCAAAATCATACTACTTGGTTACTCTAAGTTAATAGATCAACGACTCATGGGTTTCCACAAAGAACACGTGTCTTCCTGGTACTCTGCCACCTGCACGTGTGTGAGGGTCTCTGACTCTAGGCTTCCTCCGCCTGGATGTGGGCTCATAGGGAGAGAGTGTTTGGCTGTACATAGAGGAGGGACTTTGTGAGACTCAGGACATGTGAGGGCTATTTCATGGTCAGGTCACATGACGATTGGCTGTGGGGTCATTCTCCTGATCTCTTCACAGAAGCCAGCTCAGGGCTGGAAGCTTTGGGAGAACTGATATTCATCATCCTTATTTTCCCAAAAGGCACCATTAACAGCAGCTTCAGTGTGGTGCCCTCAACAGCTTCTTGAACAGCAGAGGTTGACCACACAACACTGTAGCAGAAGGTAGAAGCTGTGGGTGGCCCAGGGTGGCTGCCGACCGACTCAGAGGTGGGTTTGAGAACTACCTAAACTAACCTTTGAAAATTTCAAGAGGTGTTTGTGCGTGCATGGCGGAGGTTGAGTAAATGGAGTGGTAGGTGGGGGGCTTTATTTAAGGAAAGAGATGCTGGAGAGGCTGCAGACGGGGGCAAAAACAAGGGCTTTGGGTCACTGATGTTAACCGAAGCTCACTGGTGGTCCCTGCCTGGGCTGGTGAAGCCTGGGACATACAAGGAACACAAAATTAACACTTTTATAAGGAAATCAGTTTCTCCTATTAGCACAAAATAGTATTCCAGGGACTGAAAGTACTATAGTTTATCCCTCCAGGTCCAGCTTATAGTAGAGTGACCTGAGCTCCAGGAAAACATGGTCCAATTGATGCATGCAAAAGGAATATTTTGGTGTAAGGGAAAAGCATCTAGGCTTGAATCCTGGCTCTTCTTGCTGTGTGATTTGGGCCAAATTCCTTAACCTATCTGATCCTCAACTTACCATCTGTTAAATGGGAATAATAATACCAAACTCACAGGATTTTTGAAGGGGGGAATCATTCATTTATATAATCAAGAAATATTTACTGAGACTGACTGTGTGTCAGGCACTAGAGAGATAACAATGAATAAAAAGCCAGTTCCTTCACTTATGGACTTTATAACTTATCACCTGGTAGAACATATGAAATAATGTAAAAAAAACCCACATAAACACCATATTTTGGAATAAAATGTACTGAATAGACACTTTATCAGTAGTTTCCATTGCTAGTATTTCCATTCGGGCTTTCATGCCTGCAGACAGAAGCTCCTGAATGGCAAGGAATTGTCTTTATTTCGTGCAATGCTGAATAGCACATAGTAGGCAACCGAGAAATATTTGCTGAGTGAACAAGTCCAATCATTCCTCATAGCTCTTAACAAGCTTTCTAGCTCCTGCACAAGAAACATGTCTTGGACTGCAAACGCCCATATTTCCCCATGTGCTGCACAGGGCTGATTTGTTAAAATGATATTTGCCTGGGAAATATTTTCTGTAAAACATCTGTATACACATATACTGATTTACACATTCACACGGACCCTTCCATTTTAGTCATTGTTCCTTTATATTTCCTCGTGCTCTGAGGACCAGAGCAAGCTCGGCCACCAGGCAGAGCCCCCAGCTCAGTCTTCTCCCTGCTCTTGGCAGTGGGCACGTGCCCTCTCCCTTGTGCTCCTTGGTTGAGAGTGTCCTGTAATGCACGTTGTCTGCTCCACTGTGATCTCTCTTCCAGCCATTCATCTTGTGATCTGGGGGAACAGTTTTTGGCCCCACTGACAGGAGATGCACAAGTGCTGGTGCCATAGCTGCCCAGTGGAAGCACAGGGCTTTCTACTGGATGGTAAAATGCAAGTTCATGGAAGCCCAATGGGCCTTCAAGGCAGTGGTGGTAAAAGTGGAAAGAAAGAGCAGAAGTTTGTGGGGGTCTGGTAGGTATCCATAGACATCTGCAAGGGAAATAGCCCAGGAGCTGGGAGGTCTGACAGGCCATGGTAGACCCAGGAACTTCAGAGATCACGGCCAGAGGCATGCCATGCATTAAAGAGATTTGAAGCATGGAAGAGCCATTTCTAATGATGAGAAAATATCTCCCAGTAGGAATGATATCCAAATGGGCAAGGTAGTGTGGGTTCCCTAATGCTCCCACATCCTGGAATGTAACCATTATGGGGGTACAGGGAGGTGAGAAATGACTCAAGCTGGCTTCAACCAGGGAAGAATTCATTCAACAATATTTCCAAAAGCCCAAGGTTAAGCAGGCAGCAGACCTTAAAATAAACTAGAACCTGCCGTTCAAAAGCCATAAAGGGGCTTCCCGGGTGGCGCAGTGGTTGAGAGTCTGCTTGCCGATGCAGGGGACACGGGTTCGTGCCCCGGTCCGGGAAGATCCCACATGCCGCGGAGCGGCTGGGCCCGTGAGCCATGGCCGCTGAGCCTGCGTGTCTGGAGCCTGTGCTCCGCAACGGGAGAGGCCACAACAGTGAGAGGCCCACGTACCACAAAAAGAAAAGAAAAAGAAAGCCATAAGGAATCTGACTCTTCTATCTCCTCCTGCTATGAGTTCACGTTCATTCCTTTCTATACCCTGGCTTTCTCTGCTTCTGTGGATAGCACCATTGAAAACATAACCAATAATGGTGTCTATCCACCTGGAAAAAACTAATTCTTTTCTCACTTCATTCCATATTCCTAAGAAGAGATGCTCCTGTTGACCTAGTCTGGGCCTGGTACCTACTCTTGTGGGCAGGGGTTGATTTGTATCCTATAAACATGGGCGCCAAGAGCAACAGTGGGGGATGGGTGGGGAGTAGGGGGAGAGGGGAAGCAGTTCCCAAAAAGGGCTGGGGGTGGAATGGGGGTGACCTGCTGGACACATAACCCTGTAGGCTTTTTCACAGTTCCTGATTTAGGACGTGGCCTATAGTACGCGGGCCTCTCACTGTTGTGGCCTCTCCTGTTGAGGAGCACAGGCTCCGGACGCACAGGCTCAGCAGTCATGGCTCACGGGCCCAGCCGCTCTGCAGCATGTGGGATCTTCCCGGACCGGGGCACGAACCTGTATCCCCTGCATCGGCAGGCGGATTCTCAACCACTGCACCACCAGGTGAAGCCCTAGGATGTGGCCTGTAAATGTACCAAATAGCAGTTTGAAATTGGACTGTAGGTCCTCAGTTGGATTCAGGATGGAGATTGGAATTGGTCTCAGGGTTGGAGACTCGGGTTCTTGTTTCTGCTTTATGGTCTAAGGCAAGTTCCCTTCCCTAGATATCAGTTTGTTTTTCTGAAAAACAGAGAAATTTCATTAGGCTGGTTCTACATAAGTGGTCAAAATATTTTTAAATATTTTATATTCAAATGTTAAAAATTTTAAATTTTAGGGCTTCCCTGGTGGCGCAGTGGTTGAGAATCCGCCTGCCGATGCAGGGGACACGGGTTCGTGCCCCGGTCCGGGAAGATCCCACATGCCGCAGAGCGGCTGGGCCCGTGAGCCATGGCCGCTGAGCCTGCGCGTCCGGAGCCTGCGCTCCGCAATGGGAGAGGCCACAACAGTGAGAGGCCCGCGTACCACAAAAAAAAAAAAAAAATAAAAATAAAAATAAAAAAAATTTTAAATTCTAATGTTTATCACCCATTGACAATAAGACTGCTTGGGTTAAACTTAATTAGAATGGTCTTTATCTTTTACCAGAGTTATAGCAGCTGATTTCTCAGATGAGAAGTTCTGACGGGGTGATATTAATGTGCGTGAAAACTAAAAGATAGGGAGAGTGAATTCATTACTAGTTCATAAATGTAGTTTTGTTGCCCATCTCCTTCAAAATAGAATCCATTCAGGGGTGAATAATAATAATAATAACAATAAAAGCTACCATTTTTCTAGCTAATTATAGCTTTTTCTGTTTTCCAGACTCTCTGCTAAGACTTCATTTGATATTTCATTTAGTTGTCACAATAATACAAGGTAGATACTATTTTCGGTCCTCATTTTACAGATAAAGAAACAGCTCTGGCTTAAAGAGGTCATCCAGTAAGAACACAGCAGAGCCACATTCAAGCCCGTTTCTTCTGCAAAAGATTGAAAACTATTCCATTAGCTATCTCTGTCCCTTAGATTAAAACTAAATAAAATGTGGTGTAATTAGTAAATTATAAAATGATACAATATGGTGCATGTATCATATATATCATGTATGTTCCCTTTCAACTCTGATATTCTGTACTTCACTGCATGTGTCAGGAAGATATAGGTGCAAATGAATGTTTAAACTTTTAAATAGAACCTATCCTTTGTCTGAAAGGCAAGACAGTGTTTCACTCACACCCAGGCGTGTGCGGGATACTTTGCAAGCACAGGCTCAACTACATTAGGGCTCAAAGTTAAGTTTTTATTGGCCTGAGTAGGGTGATTCGAGCCTTGATGTTTTACTGCTTGGGCCATGTGGTTTGGGAGGTGCTGTTGTGGGTTGTGTGAGTTTGTGACTGCTCACATGTGCACACGTGTGTGTGCATGGCTGGGTGTTTTCCAGGGTGGAACAAGAAGGATTGACTTACAGCGTTTAGCTCACCCTAACCTATAGCATATGGGCACTGGCTTTAAGTTCTCATAAAGCTAACCCCTGGAGACTTGTTAAATAATTTATCCTCAACTTTGGAAGGGCAAAGGAATAAGGTGACTAAGAAAAATGGAAAGCCATATGATAATGTGCCGTTGATGGAGTGGGGTTGCCTTTCACTGAAGTCCATGGTGGGTGTGTAGGTGGCTGGATTTGGAGGGGGTCGGAGTAGGGGAATGTGTTAGATCTGGGCTGGGGGAGCCCTTGGAGCAGACAGCTCCTGACTTTATCCCCAGCAGTTGCGGCAGAGAAAGTGAGAAAAGCCTCCATTCTCTACTCAGGGAATGGCCCCAAGTTTAAAACATACTGAGCCATGCTAATTTTAAGGCATCCCAATAGAACCATTTTATTTCATCCAGCTGTGGGACCTGACTTTTGGCTAGAAAGGAGGGCCAGAGGGAGAGGGAGGCCAGGGCTGGAAACACGAATCCACAGGACCTCTGTCAGTACCTGTTTTTAAGTTTGGGGTTGGGAGCTGTAGCAAAGTCACGTGGATGATTGAACATAGACCACCACCTCCTGCTGACTTTAAATGACCCCCTTTCCTGTCCCCACTGCCAGCAGCTGGAGAAGTAAAAGTCCATCAGGCCTTGATCATGAAGTTCTCACGCCCTCATTCCCTTTCAATAAAGATGCCATGAGCATAGCTCACTCCTCAAATACTCATCCATTCAATGAAACAGCTTCAAGGAGGCTGGGCTAGTCAGGATCTGTGGTTGCAAACAACAGAAACTATTTCTGACTAACATAAGCATAAAAGGAATTTACTGGAAGGAGATTGGATGACTTGCAAAATTGATGAGAAGGCCACATGCAGAACTAGGCTTGGGTGATATACAGGTTCCAAGGGAGGCCAGATGCTAGATACACAGCCAAGGTGGTGTCACAGAAGGGTCTGGATGTCACTGCAGCTGCATGTTGCTGGTAGTGCCAGAATTCATCTTTAAGTACCCCACATTTCTCTGTGTCACTAGCTTCAGGTCCCAAGGCCAGGGCAGTTGCATCCTACTCCATATGCTGGTGCCCAGGCTGCTGAGACAGGAACTATCTGACCTGAGAGGAACTATCAGAACCTTCTTTTCTGAGATGAGAGGTGAGCCCTGCCTCCCCAACAAGTCTTTGGGGACTCGGGTGCCGGGAAGGCAAACTTGCCAGGGGTTTACAACAGAGCTTTCTCTAAAATTGAGAATTTCCTCTTCCCAGAGAGGGATAAAGATTGAGGAGTCCCTAATATCATAATGAGCCCAAAGATTGGTATAGATGGCTGGCCTTTTGTACTTTGCAGGAGGCTTAGGTTTCTCTGACCTGGATTCAAAGGAGAATCGGTTTTGAGGTTGCTTGTCCAGGAAAGTTAACATAAAGACCTTTTGGCACAGGCAGGTATGGGCCCTGTTGCTATGACATCCTTTCAAGGAAAGAAGGGAACAGAGTTGGAGAAGTTACGTGCCTATAAAATGTTGGTCCCTCTTTACAAGTAGCCCGAGTGACTTCATCCTATGATGAAAATCAAAAGCAAGTATTTGTTTTGTTAAGCACCTCACTGGACATGGCATGTGTTAGGCTGAAAATTTAAAGACAGAGACCAGGGTCTGTTTGGTGTCTTTACTCAACAAAATTCCATGGCAGACAAGACAGGCCCCACAGCCAATCCTTCCACTACTTAGGGGGAGTACTTCCCAGCTGTTTGTTTGCTTCCTCTGTTACTATTTGATGGGAAGCCCTGAGGATATGGAGGAAGGAAAACTGCTCTAGGAATTGAAGACTCCACCTTAAGTGACCAATGTGATCCTGGGTCTATCACCAGACCTTTCTTGTCCTTGGTGTAAGAGGTGGGAGGAGATGCAAATCAAAACCACAATGAGGTATCACCTCACACAGGTCAGAATGGCCATCATCAGAAAATCTACAAATAATAATGCTGGAAAGGGTGTGGGGAAAAGGGAACCCTCTTGCACTGTTGGTGGGAATGTAGATTGATACAGCTACTGTGGAGAACAGTATGGAGGTTCCTTAAAAAACTAAAAATAGAATTACCCTATGATCCAGCAATCCCACTACAGGGCATATACCCTGAGAAAACCATAATTCAAAAAGACACATGCACCCCAATGTTCATTGCAGCACTATTTACAAGAGCCAGGACATGGAAACAACCTAAATGCCCATTGACAGATGAATGGATAAAGAAGATGTGGTACATATATACAATGGAATATTACTCAGCCATAAAAAGGAATGAAATTGGGTCATTTGTAGAGATGTGGATGGATCTAGAGACTGTCATACAGAGTGAAGTAAGTCAGAAAGAGAAAAACAAATACCGTATATTAACGCATATATGTGGAACCCAGAAAAATGGTACAGATGAACCGGTTTGCAAGGCAGAAATAGAGACACAGATGTAGAGAACAAACGTATGGACACCAAGGGGGGAAAGCAGGAGTGGGGGGTGAGGGGGGTGGGGTCAATTGGGAGATGGGGATTGACACATGTACACTAATATGCATAAAACAGATAACTAAAAAAAAAGAGGTAGGAGGAGAAAGAAACCCCTCCAGTCTTAAAATTAACCAAAGGACTGTGGATTTAAAATACAAAGTGGATTCTGTAATGGCTAAGACACTTTGGTAGTCCTAAAGGGAATGAGGAGAAAATGTAAACTCTAAGAGCACTGCCTTTGGAGGCCCATAGTTTCCCATCTCCAGAATAAAGATGGATTTGTTCTCAATTGCTGAAGCACATCTGATATGGCAAGTGCTCTCCTAGTGTCCCTCAGCTGAGGCTAATTAATTTCGCGGGGGCATTTCTTCTCCAGCTGAAGAATTCACATGAGGTGAGATGGTTCTTACACAATAAGCATGCCAAGTGTGGCCTCGATTTCATACCAAGGTGAAAATGCACTGGGGGAAGTCTAAGAAGAGCTCATCGAGACAAGTGGGTTTCATGGGTGACTATGTACAAGGTGAAGGTGAAGTCAGCCCAGCTCAGATGTCAGTCCGATAGGCAGTGAGCAGTGAACAAGGGCTCTTCTTCCTCCCCACCTGCTCCCCACCCACCGCTACCACCGCCACCACCACCAAGCCTCCCAAAGTCAGTCCATCTGCTTGATTAGGAAGACACCTGGGATTGACTGAATGGATGTGATTCAATCAAGAACATTCCCTGCCACCTTATGTTAAGCCGTGCGACCAAAGAGCTGGATGTTGGACTCAAGTGTTTTAATTTTTTGTCCTACAGCGAGAGACAATTTCTCTGAGTTCTTTCCTAGTCTGCCATACAATAAGACAGTGGCAGAAAGACTTAACATTTGAATACACAATGTGTTTCACAGAGCCTGTCCTTGGAGGCACTCGAGGCCATGGCAGAGATCCTTCCCAGGGCAGGAGATGGGGGTTCTTGTCCACCCTTGCCCTGCCCTGTTTGGGGGCAACTCGGAGAGGCAGGGCTGGGAAGGCAGGGGTAGTTTCACTCTGGTGCTGGTCTCTGGAGACATTCTCCTCAGCCAGGGTTCATGTTGAGCCCTCTTGGCAGTGCTGCCTGTCTACCCTATATGCACAGATCTGTTGGACCAGTTCTTATTTTTAATGCTCCATCCCTTTAACTCTGAAGAAATTCATAGTTGTCCGTCCTGACTTCTGATTTGAAGAGGAGGACCACTGACCACTCAGGTGGTTCTCTTTCTCTCTTCTCATGTAAGCCATTAGCCAGATTTTACTTGTGTAAAAGTATCTGTGGGAGTTCTGTTTAGACTATGTATTCCAAATACCCCTCCTACTATAAAATACCTTAAAATGCTGGGAAAATATAACAAACAAGAAAGTTAAGGAAACCCCAAGGGGCCAAAAATGAAGAAGGGAGCCAGAACCCAGAGTGGGAAGCAAGTTCCAAGTCAGGCTGTGCTGAGGGTCTTATAGGATTTTGGTGCCCTTGGGTCTTATCGACTATGCAGGGGACAGGGTCTGAGCCAGCTAAGCAGGTGGAGCTGAGACTCCTGTCAAAATCTGGGACTTCTAAAGTCAAAGCGTAGATTAAGGGGGGGAAATGGTGTGTTGGCAAAGGGAGATGACAAGGAGACATGCATGCCTTGATTTGGGTTTTGAGTGGTGAGAAAAAAATAGATTTCCTGGAAAATCTACAACCTGTGCTTGTCATTCTGTGGGTCTGTGGTTTGAATGTGCACCACCTACATGGTTGAGAACACCCGAAGCAGAGAAGTTAAAGGTTTTCCAAATGAGAAGCTCTCAATTGGGACATTTGGTTGGAACCAATGCAAATCCTCTTCAGACAATGAAATCTCCCCTGGGCCTTAGAAGATTCTCACAAAAGAGAAAAACCAGAATTAATGTAAGTGGAAGTAAGGGATCTAGAACGTCATCTAGCCTGGCCTGTGAGCTACCCTCACCCTCCCACATGCCACGCTGTGGCCCCCCCCACTCCAGAGTGCCCTTGGTGTTTGGGAAATAATCATTCCCTACAGTTGTTTGAGAAAACCAACTTATTGCTGTTTCACAGGTGGCAAGATTTAAGCACAGGACCAGTTATCTTTAGTTAAGACCTCATTTCTAAGGAGGTTCAAACTAGTTCTTGTGGTTACTTGACAGTTCAGTGGTCCGATTTAGAGCTGGGCTCCAAAGTCAGGTAGATCTCATTCGAGTTCAGGCCCACCGTGGGTCACATGACCCTCTAAGCCTCAGAGAAATGAGGGTAATAACAGCATCTACTTTCTACTATCATGAAGAGTTTTAAATAAGACAATGCATGCCAAGTGTTTCAAATAATTTCCTGACACATAGCAAATGCAATATTCACAAAATATTAAAGTATCATTATCTCATAATTATTTATTATTGTAATTTTCTTCATTTTAAAATTTTTACTCTGAGGCTAAAGAGCTAGTATTATGAAAGTCTGTATATGAGTACACAGACTTGCTTTACATAGAATGACCAGAATCATACTTTTCTTTGCTCAAGCTTCCTCTGGATAATATCTTATATGAGACTAACGCTATATAGTCTATAAATCCCCTTTTACATCCATTATCCTATTTTGCTCCATTATTCCCTTAGTAGGATGGGAGGAATTGAATCCATTCTGCTGTTGATGCAAACAGATTTAGAGAGACCGAGTGTCCAGCCCTGTTAATAAATGATACAGCAGGCATTCCTCCTGTCTTTTAAGTCTCAGCCCAGTGACCTTTGCAATATGGCAGCCCAGTTAATTCATAGACAAGTGACCTTACTGAGTTCCTCCTGGGAGCTACGGCCAGGGGCTGGGGATACCCTGCCACTCAGGATGCAGTCCGCACCGTCGAGGAGCTTACTGCGTCATAGGAGGGTCATACAAGAAACAGGCAGTGGGACAAGTGCTAGGGCTAAGGAGGAGGCCCTTTGGGGATGTGTAGGAGGGTACACCTAACCCAGAACTGGGAGCACCAGAATAGTCTTCCCAAGGCCCAGAGCCCTCACGCTGACCTCTGCCAAACTTCAGCCGTAGCCCCTCCCCATCTCTCTCTCCCAAAACACCACAGCCCCAAACTGACCTCTTCATTTCCCCAACACCATCCCACCCCCACTGATTTTACTCAGGCACAGGAATTCATTGTTCTGATTTCAGCAAATCACAAAGGCCAGTGACTCTCCTGGAGGGTGCTGGCCTGAGCGAGGATGAGTTGCTGTCCGGCTCTCTAAAAGTTGAAATGAGGGGTGGACTGGAGTTGGGGGGAGGAGAGTATTTTGAGGGGCAGGATTGAGTGGGGGTAGAGGAGCAGAACTATGCCCACCCTCCCTTCCTTATTCTCACACCAGACTCTCCAGGCAGCATAAGGAG
Organism: Kogia breviceps; assembly: GCF_026419965.1. NCBI lineage: Eukaryota > Metazoa > Chordata > Mammalia > Artiodactyla > Physeteridae > Kogia > Kogia breviceps. The sequence goes on along the minus strand of NC_081313.1, from coordinate 57,900,948 downwards.
CTGGGGGGGGGGGGGTCAGCTTGGGATCTGCTCCCCTATGGAAAAAGAGGATGCTGAAAAACTTTCAAAATAAATGGGATTCATGTGGAACACCTTCTTTCTTCCCTCTCCGAATCCTGTCCTGTCTCCCAACACCCCATCCCACCCACCACACATAAGTGGAGATTATCTTGTGGGAAGACAGAGGTCAGCTAGGGCCTCCTAGGGAACTAGAGAGGCTAAGAGGGTGGGGGAGGGGGGAGGTGAAGAGAGAGGGGTGGGGGGCCCATTCGTGTCCCCACCCAGCCCAGTCGCCTCCAGCAAACCCCAGGACCACTCTCCATTCCAGCTTCTGCCAACTTCCAGTTCCTCTCAGAGCTTACATTTGGGAGAACTAGGTAAGTATCCACACATTTTAGCCATTTGCTTTGCAATTTGGAGCTGTAAAATGATATATACTGCAGTTTCATTAAGGTGTAATTTTTGAGTAAATATTTTTAATAAAACCCTTTAAATCTATTTCAGTGTTTGGATTTAAATCATCTCTTAAAACCAAATATACATGATAAATTATAGTCACAAGTCTCAATTTTCCATAAGCCTAGTGCCTCTAGTTACAGGGTTTTAAGTTACAGAGCATTTTTAGTACAGCTTGGAGCTGGAATGCAATTTCATTTTATAGCTTGAGAAACCTTTCATACAGTAATTACTCTTCAAATAAATCTATGGAATAAATGAACGTTAGAAAAGCAGGGAGAGTTTTGTAAATCAGGTGTGGTGAGGCAGGGGAGGAGGGAGGTTAAGTCTAAATAAGATGCAGACATTTCTGGGGATATCTGATAAACAAACAGTCAAACTGCTGGGACAGACAGTCTTAGCCAGCTCTGGCTGCTATAACAGAACATCATAGATGGGGAGGGTTAAAAAACAGACATTGATTTCTCACAGTTCTGGAGGCTGGGAAGTCCAAGATCAAGGTGCGGCAGATCCAGTGCCTGGTGAGGTCCCTGTTCCTGGTTTGCAGATGGCCCGTTTTCTCCTGGTATCCTTACCTGGTGAGGAGCAAAGAGAATGATCAAACTCTGGAGTCTCTTTTTCTAAGGGCACTAATCCCATTCACAGGGGCTTCACCCTCCTGACCAAATCACCTCCCATAGGTCCCACCCCCTAACATCATCACATTGGGGGGTAGCATTTCAACACAGGAATTCATGGGGGACACAAGTATTCAGTCCACAGCACAGACCATGGGAGACCAGGTCTCCTGAGAGAGAGAAGTCTTGAGGAAAGAGCAGGGTCCAGCCAGTGAGCCCTAAAGCATAGCCTCAGCCATGGGGAGGGAAGAGTGATTTTGTACACATGGAGCCCATCATCTAGTTTTGCTCCTGGGGCAGCACCATTGGACTCAATGTGGGGCTCAGTGGAGAGCAGCAGGGGCAGCAAATAAGAATGAAGTCTCTGGAAAATGGAGAGGCTCAGGCAATCCTACTGTGATAATGCTGAACTAAGTGTGATTCAGAGTGGAAAGTAAGAGGAAACGTGGTGTGCCATGGGGCTGTGCATGTGGTGCCCAGGGCGTGACCTGGCAGAGGGACAAGGTGGTGTCCAGTGGGAGATGCAGCTTAGGAACAATACACATTGACAGACCTAAATACTGGAGGGGCATTTAACAGGGCCAGGGCCCTTCGTGGACAAGAAGGATCAAGAAGGGGTGGGCTTGGTGTAGGTTTGTTCATGTATCCTCAGGCTTGGGAGACTTGAATTACACAGGTTACTGCTACTCTGAACTCCAAGCTCCCGTGTCTAGTGCCCTCTCCCCTTGTCTTCTCTCTCTGTGTCCAAGGGCTGTCGCTCAAGCCAACTTTATTTCTCAGAATCGCACACACAGGCAAAGCCTGTGTACAGATCATAAACTTATTCAAACTGAGAGCTCTTTGAGGTTAAGGATCGTGAATTAACAATGCCCTGAAGAAGGGGGACAGATCATACCTGCACAGGGCCTTGCAGTGGTTTTCAACCCCCTGTTCTACATGTCTCATTTGGTCTACATAACAAGCAGGTGACGTAAGCACTGAGTTAGAGAGCTTGACGGGAAACCAAACACAAGTACAGCCGCACATTGAAAATCTCTTTGTTCAGGGGGCTCAGGCCCTCGCTAACAACTACCAGCTTCTTAGCAAAGCAAGGTCTAGCTCCTCTTGTGAGCCAGGCTGATGTGGTTATTTGAGATCTTATCAGTTCTGGAAGGGAAAGAAGTGAAATTCACGTGGCCTTATGGAAAGGATCAAGTATTTGGTCTTCTACCTGGAGATACGATTTTCCTTCACAAGGGGATGGACTTAATGAGCTCATGTAAGGAACCAGTTCCTACTGACTCGGTTTGTTTTGAATTGTATTTGTGAGGTTTGTTTTAAGATGTGTCTACCTGTCACAGTGATATATGCCAGTGTGTATGTGCTGAAGCAGCCCTTTTAAGAACTCCCCTCCCCCCTAAAAACAAGGGCCTGGAAACTTTGCAGTTAACCTCGGACCTTACAGGTGAAGGCACTCATCACTGTGTGCCTCTAGCCCCGCCACCAACCAGAGGAGCCCTGACTTTAATAGGGATGGCAGAAAACCCGGAAGAATATTATTGTTTAGCCCTCAGAAGCCTCAGGAGTCCTCTGGGTCTAAACCTCCTACTTCTGAATTAAATGGGGGTGGATTTCATGTTTTCTAATGTCTCTTCCTCACATATTAATTCTGTCATCCAATGGGGCTGGGTCTTTACCAAGGGATTTCTGAGGAAAAGTCCCTTTGGGCAAAGAAGGAGATGCTGAAAATTTCAGGAAGCCAGAGTTTCATCCACCCATCTGTGGCAGTCACAGAATTCCTCCTTCTGTTGCAGTCACATTCAGTAAATGTCTTTGTATGTCATGGGGACCCATTTTGTGGTTTTGGAGCTCTGTTTGTGACTTCAGTTCACAGGCTTGGTTGCATTCATTCATTCACTCAGTACACATTTCTTTGAGTAACTCTGTTCAGGCACACCATCTACTACTAACTAGATACTAATATTTAGTGGGTATTGTTAAGTGGCAGCTACTATGTTTTTTTTTTTTTTTTTTTTTTTTGTGATATGCGGGCCTCTCACTGTTGTGGCCTCTCCCGTTGCGAAGCACAGGCTCTGGACGCGCAGGCTCAGCGGCCATGGCTCACGGGCCCAGCCGCTCTGCGGCATGTGGGATCTTCCCGGACCGGGGCACGAACCCGTGTCCCCTGCATCGGCAGGCGGATTCTCAACCACTGCGCCACCAGGGAAGCCCTACTATGTTAAACATTTTACCCATGTCCTCCCAACAGCCTAGGAGGCAGTTACTATTAATATCCTTTTTTTAATAGGTGAGAAGATGGAGGCTGAGGGAAGTTAGGAGAAGCAGGTATCCCACATTAGACAGTCTGACTCCAGAGACCAAGATCTTGACCTTGATACTGCATTGCCTCCGGGAAATTCAGAGGTGAGTCAAGCATGGTTTGTGCCCTCATGAGCTCATAGCTTGGAAGAGGAAGCAGAACTGTAAAATAAGCACAATGAAAAAGAAATGTTATCCTAAAAGAATGTGCTCTGAAAATAGCACGAGAAGATGGAGCATCTCAGCCTGCCTGGCCTAGAGGATGTGGGCATCAGAGAGATCACTGGTGAGTCGAAGGAAAAGAGCATCCAAGCTGAGATACAAACTTCAATTGCCCTCAAGCTTTCTGAAACTGAAAATAAAATAAAATAAAGCTGAAATCACTGTTAACCAGCTCATCTCTCCTGTGGAACAGGTCAGCCCTCGCTGGTCAGACAGACATAAGCCGTGCCAAGGAACTTATAAATGAGAGAAACCTTGCCTGCAGAGAGTTAAAGTATCAGATGTAAGGAATTTTTTTTAACTTTTTATTTTATATTGGAGTAGAGTTGATTAACAATGTTGTGTTAGTTTCAGGTGTACAGCAAAGTGATTCAGTTATACATAGACATGTATCTATTCTTTTTCAAATTCTTTTCCCATTTAGGTTGTTACATAATATTCTATTGAGCAGAGTTCCCTGTGCTGTGCAGTAGGTTCCCGCCGGCTATCCATTTCAAACATAGCAGTGTGTACATGTCAATCCCAAACCCCCCAACCATCCCTCCCCACTATCCTTTCCCTCTGGTAACCACAAGCTCGTGGTTAGAGTCTCAGTCTGTTTGGCCTGCTATAACAAAATGCCATAGATGGAATGGCTTATAAACAACAGAAATTTATTTCTCAGAGTTCTGGAGGCTGGGAAGTCAAGATCAAAGTGCTGACAGCTTGGGTGTCTGATGAAGGCCTTCTTCCTGTTTCAGAGATGGCCATCTTTTTGCAATAATCTCATATAGCAGAAGGGGCAAAGGAGCTTTCTGGAGTCTCTTATATAAGGGCACTAATCCCTTTCAAGAGGGCCTCTGCCCTCATGACCTAATCTTTCACCAAAGGCCTCACCTCCTAATAGCAACACATGTGGCATTTGGATTTCAACATATGAATTTGGGGGGACACAGTCAGTCTATAACAATAAAAATATGCAAGGTCCATGTGGCTCTAGCTCCCTTGCAGGGCAAACCTCTCTGAAATTATTAACATAGATAAATAAGGGACACTCTAACTAGGAAGACTGATCATCCGTGTTTGATGATTTTAGACAACGAGAGATTCAGAACTAAAGATTGGTGCTGCCCCTCTTGGCACTGTTCAGGAAAGAGTATGCCCTTTTATACCAAAGCTTTTATACCAATGTGTCTCCCAACATTTGGCTGTCAATTCCTGATGGCCATGTTCAACATTTCCATGGTAAAACAAACTCCCCTATTTCTGATCCCATAACTTTGCTTCCCCACAATCTTGTCTGTAAGGAGAGTGCTTTCAATCATTTCATCCTTCCCTTCAGAATTGGGCAGGACAATATCCCTGTACACATGGGGAGGAATTACTGCAGGTAAGGGGAAAGGGTCAGGAAACCAGGATTATGGTTATATTCTTTACTTCGGTTAAAAAAAAAAAAAAAAACTAAAGGGTTTTTTTTCTTCCAGTGGGGAGATTTTTTGTTTGTTTTATTAGTGCTGTTATTGAATAGTGCTGTTAAAGAAGTGAATTTCTCGAGAAAGATGCTGAGTTCATTTCAATGAATCTGTATTGAACACTCAATGTACCAGGCACTGTATGAGGCCCTGGGACTTCCCCGGTGCCCTGGAGGAACATGTAGACCAGAGGGAAAAGAAACATGAAATAGATCATTTCAGAACAATAGGAGTGATTTAAAATATAGCAGGTAATTCTGATATCTACTCTGGGTTAAAAACCTCTCTAGAAACGAAGTTACAGGGGAGGGATAGCACCCAGAGCAGTTTTCATGTTATCCTTGTGTGCTGTGAAACAGGTGGCTTTGGAGCTAATGTCTGACCAAAAAAGGGTGAACTTTATGTAAATAATACCTCAATAAGTCTGAATTAAACAAAAAGTTAATATATATATAAAAAAAGAGAGAGTGCTTTGGCCAGCCAATTTGTATACCTACTTGGACTTGACAATAATATTTCTCAGTGTAAAATAGTAAGTTTCTAGCCTCAGTGGAAAATAATAAATTAGCCTCCTACATCAGCTAGGTGAGAAAATTGAGGCTCAGAGAGGCGCTACAAATTCTCAAGAACTCTCTTGGTAATCCTTCTTAAATTATCATCCTCAAAGTAAGCCATCACCACAGGCAGGGCACCCCCCAGATTGTATGGGCCCTTATCTTTATAAACAATTTGATTAAAAAACATATTATAAAATATTATATTACAAAAATATATTCTGAAAAAGAATATATATACATATAACTGAATCACTTTTCTGTACACCTAAAACTAACACAACATTGTAAATCAACTATACTTGAATAAATATATATGTATACATATATAATATATATGTATATGTATATTACAAAATTCATGGGCTCATGTGAGGTACACTGATTTATCATTGAAGATTTGGAACAACAGAAAACAGTACTTAAGCATTTGCTGATTGTTTAATATACACACATGAAGATTCTCCATAGTGTCCAAGCACCAGCTCTTCCTGTTCAAGCCCAGGAACTAAACTATCTCTTTGTGTTCTTTACTCTCAAATGCACTATTTCTGGCTAATTTCATATCTGTCACCACAAGAAAAATGTAACAATGCTGTTATCACATACGATGTCACAGCTCTTCGGAAACTGTTTGTATTGAAACAACTTAGCTCTGCCTGCCTCTGCCATCCCCAGTACTGCTGATTTAAGGCCAGTGTCATCTTCATTCATGACACTGCCTCTCTCGTTCTGCTGTTTGTGAATATGGGCTTCCAGTGACACTCTCAAATTTGTTACTGGGCTTCATTGATGATGACCACAAATGCAAGTTGTGCCCAGAGTATGTAGGAATGCATGAGCAATAATTTATTTTCTGGTCATGCTAAATTTACCATTTAGAATTTTATAGCAACAACACAGAACAGCACATATTCCAAGCATACCTTCTCCTGAACGCTTTAGGCCATGAACAATGCCTTTATGGATTGTGGTCTCTTTCAATGCTGACTGCACTCCTGACTTCCACACGTTTCCATCAGTAGAGACGATGGACGGGTGGCCTGGGCAGCTAGAAGAATGGTCCCATTCACACAAAGAATATCCACCATTTATCTGGCAGGGATTAAGACCCACCTGGGAGAACATGAGGTCATTCACTGGAAAGGTATGCTGACATCATGGAGCAAAGGCCTTGAAAGCCCTTATGGACACAGGTGTGAGCATCCTGGGGAACCACGTAATATGTGGCACAGAGGGTGGGGTGACTGCCCCGTGTGGTAGTCAGGAGCTTGCTGCCACCCCTGCACCTTCGGATGCTACAGCCCAGAGGCAGCACCATGGTTAGAACTCAGATGGGTGAGAGCAGAAGCATGAGCCCAACACACAGCTACAGGAGAGGATTGATGATGGACCTTTGGTTGCCCAGAGCCCTGAATTCAACCTCTGCCAAACATGAATTAGAGCCCAAAGTCAGTATGTCAGGACTGTCCTGGTGGACTGATCCCATGAAAGGAATAACAGGTTGACCAGGGGGAGGAATCTGCTCAACAGGCCAGCCTGGTAAGGGTTAGTGTTATGAACTACGTATGAATTTGTGTCCTCAAACTCATATGCTGACATTCTAACCACCCCCCCAACTGCCCACCGTGTGCTGATATTGGGAGGTGGGCCTTTGGCAGGTGATTAGGTCATGAGGGTGGAGCCCTCACGAATGGGATTAGTGCCTTTATAAGAAGAGACACAAGAGCTTGCTCTCACGCTGTCCTCTCCACCATGTGAGGATACAAGATGGCCATCTGCAAACCAGCAAGAGTGCTCTCACCAGACACCATATCAGCTGCTGCCTCGATCTTGGGACTTCCTACCTTCTTCCATAACTGTGAGAAATAAGTTTCTGTTGTTTAAGCTACACCATCTATGGTAGTTTTTTATTACAGCCTGACTGACTGAGGCAGTTATGTTACATAACTGCAAACCTTGAGAATCTTAAAAGATCTTGGTTCTTAAATGTATTGAAGTAGCCTGTCTTGGAGTCAAGAGCCTTGATTTTTTTTATGTTACTCTTTATTTTGATATCATTTAAAATTTACAGAAAAGTTACAAAAATAGTACATAGAATTCTATACGCCCTTTATACAGATTCACCGATTTGCATTTTGCCTCATTTGTTTTATCATTCTAACACCTATCTGTCTATAATATATATTATATAATATATACATACATGTACTTTTTATATCTGCACATACATGCATTTTTCCCCTAAACTATTTGAAAGTAAATGGAGACATTATGCCCCTAAAGACTTTAGTGTATATTCCTAAGAAGAAAGACATTCTCTTATACACTGTGCAATTACCAAAATCTTTTTAAAAATTGATGTTAATAGAATACAATTACCTAAGCCATAGAAGTTTTGTCAATTCCCTCAACACTGTCCTTCTTCACCTTGATATTTGTAAGAGTTCAGGTTAGTTAATTTCCAGCGTGTACCTCACTTTGGGTTTGTCTGATCTTTCCTTATGATTAGATTCTGGTGATGCAGCCTTGGCAGGAGTTCCACAGAAGTGATGATGTGTTCTTCTCAGTGCATCAAATCAGAAGAGACATGTCAGTTTATCCCAGTATTGGTGATGATAATTTTTGTCACTTGGTTATTGGTACTCACTAGGTTTCTCCATTATAAAGTTAATTTTTCCCCTTTGTAATTAAGATGTAATTTATGGTAAAATCCTTTTAGACTATGTAGATTACTTGTTTCTCATCAAGACTTTCACTCTCTAATTTTAGCATCCATTGATAACTTTATAAATCAATAATTTCTCTGGATTTACAAGTTGTCATTCTAGTTAAAGAGAACTTTTCAATACAGAATCAGGATTTTCATTTTATTCAGTGGGTTATAATATACTATGATCCCTCATTTTGATGTTCAAATTGTCCCAGATTTAGGACACATGAATTTTAATAACATTTTTGACTCTAAGAAGCTATGTGAACTGGGGCAAGTCATTGTGCTTTTTGAGTCCAATTTCCCATTTTCAATTACAGAGGAGCTACACTAGAAAACCTTTCATTTCTTTCTCTTTGTGTAGGTCTAAAGAACTAAGATACATAATTGTCCTTTTCTTCCTTTTCTAAAGGCCTTTTTTTTCATGGTTGTTTCTGTTTTGAGAATTTTTTTTGCTCAACTTACACTTAAAAATCATTCAAATAGCCATAACAGTGGTCAATGAGTCAAAAGAAACACATTAATAGTTAGTTCATGTATTTCTTAGCATGGGGAGAAGAAAGAGTGGAGTGTGGCCTTTTGTATCAAAAAAGATGGAATAAATTGAAGACCTGTGACGCTCAGCAGGAAATCTTTGCTGCTTCCTCTAACACTGGCCCCTCTTCTCAGATGGGGCATTGTTCTTGGAACTAATGGCCGGAGAAGAAACGATTCTCACCTAACTCTTTATCTTCCCTCACTTCCCCCATCATCTCCCCACCCACTGAGATGCCTAACACCTAAAGCCCTAGCTGCTCTTTTTCCCTTTCATCATTTTATGACCTGGGTAGATTTGGTTTTATTAAGGAGAATTGGCAGGGTGATTTGGAGATAAAGAATTGCACGGTGAGGTCCATTTTGTGTTCTCCAGTGATTCTATTACAGGCAAGCTGGCCTAAGGTTTCTGTTCACAAGCACAGGAACTACTATGTGGTAAGAGTGTCGTGTTTTGTGTGTGTGTGTGTGTGTGTGTGTGTGTGTGTATGTGCGTGCAAGCATGCCCCTATACATACTCTGCAAGAAACACCAATTAATAATGTTAATTTTCATTTCTGCCTTAAAAAATTTAGATACTGTGGAATGTACATTGCTATTTAATTGAGTTATAATTTTATTCTTTCTTTGCCATGCTGAGGAAACCATTAGGAACTTTTTTGAATTAGAACTAAGGCCAAGGGAACAAAAGTAACAAAAATGAAGAGCCTTTATATGATCCTTTTAAAAAGCTTTCCTTTGGTCATTTATGATCAAGGATTTCTGGCAGTTTTGGATTCTCACTCTTCTAGCTTGCATCCAGATCCAGGTCAATAGTGGAGCAGACTACATGGAAAGTGTTTGTTCTTTGTTTGTTTTAAATATTCCTATCAACTTCCTAGAATAATATTAATCTCATTATCAAAACAACTCTTATCTCATCTTTCCAAAGACTATGATTTGGGGAGGGCAAGAGGGAGAGATTATTTTTAGACCTTTACAGTATTTCCAGCCAAAAATAAGCCCAGTACAAACTTCCCTTCAAACAGATTCCCCATTGTTTGAAAATTCAGGTTTTTTCTGTTTGCTAATATCCCCAGACAGCCTCTTCTTTGAGGAATTCCACGGAGAAACGGATGTTCATCTAAATATCAGTCATACACAAGAGTTTGGACTAACCCTACTATGAATCAGAAACCATACAATATCTTAAAAGGTTAAGAAAAGGGCAAACACATAGCTTTTATTCTGTTCACTCAGCAGTCTGCAGAGGCCTTTCTGAATGCAGAAGCTTCTAGAGTCTAATGACTCTGAGGAAATGAGTTATTCTTGTTATCAATTGGGGACAGTTGCCATTCATGCTAGAGAAGAAAGCAGATCTATTGCTGGGCATGAAATTAAATTTTCCAGGTAGCAGCAAGTAATTGATACTGTGGGGTGACCTCTGCCCTCGGCAGCCAACTTCAATCTGCAGAGACGGCAATAGAGCCAGCTACCCTCTTTGACCCCCAAGAGCCGAGCTTGAAAAACAAGACACCCAAGTAACTTCGATTTCTTCCTCATAAATGCTGCCCATGTTCATTATCTTTGTTCTTGGCAGCCTTTGTTCTCATTCACATTTCCCTGATGGTCTTATACTTTTTTATGAAATTGTTAATTCACCCACCTGAGCTACTAAATGGGAATCAGATTTATCAACTTACTCTGTGGTTCAGGTTTTTGGTGTTTTCTTTTCTTGGTTTTGGTTTTTTCTTTTGGACACATGAATTTTTCTGGGTTTTCAGATCCTACCTAAAAATGTATCATCAGAGAGATTTCTGAAAAGTAGAAAAATTTAAGCCCAGATCATCCACATCATCATTTTTTTAAACTATTCATTTAGATATTCAAAGTTAGTTGGTTTCTTCTGGATTGTGGCAGAGCATCTATCACCAAGAATGAGTTTTAGGATGAGTATTGGATATATTTAAGTAACAGGTTAGGGAAGGAAAGAACAACCAACAGGAAAGAAATTGGGTGCCTATCTTTTGGAATTGCTCATAAATTAAATCATTTTGGAAACTCACTCCATAACCTATTGCTAGTCTTGAAATTTTTGACATTGGGTATGCAATAGCTCCCAAATTAGGATTATTTGGTTCAAAGGTCCAGGCCTTTTAAAACCCCTCAGGTAAGGAAAGTGGACCCAAAGTCCTAATGTAGCAATTTGGGGCATAAATTATGTAAGTGCAAAGAGCAGATCAGAAGATCACAACTCCTTGAGCTAATTTAGATTTTAATCAGACTTTTTATTCCAACTTTAATTAAAGGGTTTGACTTAGAAAAATGGCTATAAGTAAAAACTGACTGCCAGGACAGCAAAAGAGAAAAATTAATTCGAAAAAAAAGTAGGTACTGCTACTTCATAGCAGTACCCTGACTGCTATGAAGATTCATGGCATATGTTAGGAAAGGGAGCAGAAGAATGGCTTTTTTTTTTTTTTTTGCAGTACGCAGGCCTCTTACTGTTGTGGCCCCTCCCGCTGCGGAGCACAGGCTCCGGACACGCAGGCTCAGCTGCTCCACGGCATGTGGAATCTTCCCGGACCGGGGCACGAACCCGTGTCCCCTGCATCGGCAGGCGGACTCTCAACCACTGTGCCACCAGGGAAGCCCAGAAGAATGCTTTAATGAGCTATTATAACGTATAGTAGTGGTTTTCTCTCTAGACATATAGAAAAATTGTGTGTTGTGTTTTTCTCCTTTTATGCTGACATAAGTAAAAAAAATAGAAAATCCCCCCAACTTTTTTTTAAATTTAAAATCTAATGATGATACCCTCTAACTATCAGGTTGTAGCTTATCATTAACGTCTTCTGCCTGGCTTGGTCAGGTTCATTTCTACAGCAAAGAATCAATCAGCTAATATTTGTTGACTCTCCTGGGCCAGGAAGATTCCTGAAGAAATTTTGAACGTGGTTCCTGCTCTTGGAAAGTTTGTAATCTTATTGAAGAAAGAGATGGGGAAAGCCTAAGATGATCAGGTCTCAAGCTTAGAAATTGGATGGCTCATCTCTGATGATTATAGAAGTTGAGATAAGGGGGGATCTGTCTGGTTATAGCAACTCCACTAGCATCTATGAAGGTGGGAGATTGAAAAATAGACAGGCTTTGGACAGAGGCAGGGGTGTCCTGAGTTACTTCAATGCAGGGGACCATTTAGTAGGCTGAGGAACCAAACCTGAGCAAAATGGAGGGTTTGTTTGCGGTGGTGGGGGGGGGTCCAGGAGTTAAGCTGACCTGGACCTTGAACACCAGACAAAGGCATTTACATCAGAGATGATGTATCTAACATTTATTAAGGGCTATTACAGTCTCTCTGGGCTTTGGGCATTTATATTATTCCTGTGCTACACTATCTTTTTTTTCTATAGGCTCTGGAGATCTAGGGGTGAAAGGACGCAGTTTTTAGGAAGGGCAGCCTGGTGGTTTATGCAGATTCCATTGTCAGAGGAGACTGGCAGTGGGGAGACTAAGAGGCCAGTGTCCCGTCCAGGGGTGAGGTGGGCCTATCTGGGCTGAGATGGATGCAAGTGTGATGGATACCAAAAGGAGAACTCACACCACCTTCATTCAGCAAACGTTATTGAACACATTCTGTGGGCCAGTCCTGGAGATAAAGTCAGTAAGACTTAGCAGGGGGCGGGGGGTGGTGGTGGAGGAAACTTATGGTTACATTGTATCCAGCAACCAAGAACACTGCAGTCAGTACTTTAGAAAGTAGGGGTGCAAGCTCTATTCCATCTGGCCTGCGACAGCACAGGTTGACAAGGCAGGCGTGGGCGCAAGTGGCAGGAAAGGTGTCACCCAGAAGATGGCATTTTGCTGGGCTTAGGAGGATAAGTCAAATTTTGCCAGGTAGAGAAAAAAGAAAACAAAAAAGCAGAGGATCAAAATTAATCGGAGGGCTTCCCTGGTGGCACAGTGGTTAAGAATCCACCTGCCAATGCAGGGGACACGGGTTCGAGCCCTGGTCCAGGAAGATCCCACATGCCGCGGAGCAACTAAGCCTGTGCACCACAACTACTGAGCCTGCGCTCTAGAGCCCGCGAGCCACAGCTACTGAGCTTTCGTGCCACAACTACTGAAGCCCACGCGTCACAACTACTGAGCCTGCGCGCCTAAAGCCCATGATCCTCAGCAAGAGAAGCCACCACAGTGAGAAGCCCGCGCACCGCAACGAAGAGTAGCCCTGCTCGCTGCAACTAGAGAAGCCCTGTGCACAGCAATGAAGGCTCAATGCAGCCAAAAATAATAAATAAATTAAATAAATTAATTTTAAAAAATTAATTGGAAAGTTAGGCCAGCAAATTAAAAAATGACCTAAAGAGCTGCCACCATCTTCTTTAGTTTTATACATCGCATCTCTGGGGTTTTCTGAAGGGAAACAAAAAGAAGGCATCACGTGCTTTGGCAAACACCAAAACATTTGAGATAAAGAGGCAGAATGCTTGGGGTTGTGGGGCAGGGTTTAAGTGCTCATGCTTTACTGGGAAGGACAGTCACAGGGAGGCAAGAGTGATGGAAAGGCAGGGAGGGAAGGCTGGGAGGCTGAGACCAGGATGTGCATTCCTGCGTCACAACGAGCCAAGAAGAAACACAGCCAGTGGCCAGGCAGGCGCAGGATGTCTCCGGACAAGCTGTATGAAACTCAGAACAATGTCTTAGAGGGAGGAACAGAGAGAAGGTCCTGCCAATGCCTCCTTTCCTCCTTCCCTTTCCCATTTATCAAAATGAAGGCCATGGGAGTTCACCCCCTATATTTCTGGGTTGGGTCCCCTGGCCTCTTCAGGCAGCAGACCTCTTTCGGGGAAGCAGATCCTCTAACTTATGGCAGTGGCATTTTTGGGATCAACAGTGGGGGGAAGAGGTGAGGACAACACAGGGCTCTGTGAGTCCTGCATGGAGTCTTCCCCCCAGCTTCCAGCCCAGGAGCTGAGGGCCCAGGGGACAGGTAAGGCCAGGAGACTCTGATGAGGCCCATAGGATGTGTTCTATACTAGATGTATTATTACCACACAGATATATCATAATAATTGTGGTCAGTCCTTCCATTATACCAAGAAATTTCCAGACCCATTTCTTCTTTGACGTCTCCATTCCGTATCCTTACTCTGCCCATTTATTTAGATCTTCTACAAGGGCAACACGAGACAAGAGGAAGCAAAACCCATGCCATTTAGTGCTATCACTTAGAAACTCACTGACAAAACTGCTTAAGCAAGATACAGATGCATGAGGACAGCGCTTCCCTGGTGGCGCAGTGGTTGAGAGCCCACCTGCCGATGCAGGGGACAAGGGTTCGTGCCCCGGTCCGGGAAGATCCCACATGCTGCAGAGCGGCTGGGCCCGTGAGCCGTGGCCACTGAGCCTGCGCGTCCGGAGCCTGTGCTCCGCAACGGGAGAGGCCACAGCAGTGAGAGGCCCGCGTATCGCAAAAACCAACCAACCAAACAAACAAACAAAAACAGATGCATGGGGACAGATGGCGTTAAGGTGAGGGATGGGGGAGAAGTAGTTTCCAGACTGTGTTTGCTTAAGCTTGGTTTTCAGCAACACCTTTGCTTTCTTTTAAATGGGGGGCTTTGGGACCGAATGTGTCCCTTTGCTTGAAACTTGATTCTCTTCTCAGGGAAGGAGCAGGAAGAGGAGGTGACAATGGCCAGGCACGTAGGCACTGAGAAACACAAATGTTTACAGTCTCTGTCACTGGAAAGCCACGCAGAAGGCTGCCAGGAGATGTGTAGAGCTGGAATATTAACTAGCTCCCTCACAGCCTGTTCTGACACGTTCATAAACTTGAATACGACTTTAGGACCAACATTTGACAACAAAAGAGATGACAACCAGAAAACAATGCTTTGAGTTCATGCACATAAATGGTACAGGTGGCCACGCTCACAGGCCTTCTCTGGAAGGTTGCTCTTCAATTTGGAAATGATATTACCAGCAACTGACCAGAAGCTTCAGGTCCATCTGAACCGTGGCTATGCCGGTCCACTCCTCATTCTCCTGTGTCCTGCTGACTGTATCATTCACAGGAGGCCTACGGATGCTCCACTTTTAAGTTAACTCAGGCTGTCGCCTCATTCAAGCTAATTCTCCTGATGCTTCACAAAGAATGAAAAGGAAAAGATTAGCCATACCTGAAGCTACAAATAAGAAGCCTGAGTGGGTGGAGGAAGAGGAGCCATTATCTTCCCCTTTTGTCTGTCTGAGGCGGCCCCTTTTCAAGCTGTCCAGTGTAACTAATTAGCAGAGAGAATTCTGAAGATATCTTCTTGCCATGCTCATAATGGAACAACCAATTTATTTTTTTGTGTAAACAGATTTGCTATCATGTAAAGTATGATATTTACACTTTTTTCCCCCCCAAATTCAGTCATTTTCATACTACCTTTACAGTTTTGGCTATGTCCCTGGATCACTTTTTTTTTTTTTTCCTGGATCACTTTTAAATTGGCTTACTTTGATGAAAGTAAATAGCTATTTTAGACTTGTCTAAGCAGTAGCATTGTGAAATTACAATTTTGATATGCTTTGTGTGTGTGTGCATTATCATTTTTACAGTGTATAATCTCATACCATGCCAATTTTTTAGGGCCTTGGAGAATAATAAAATATGGATGTGGCACTCCTTAATTAGAGCACTGAAACAATAAAATGGAAAGAAAAACCGTATTGGAGACCTTTGACCTTCCTGGAAATGTGTGGGAATCTAAACGGATTTGTTTATTTGTTTTTGAAAGGGAAACACTGCGGTATTTACCACCTGCTTTGAATCTTTCACCTATCTGTGTGCTCAGAAGCACTCTCCATAAATCAATAGCCATATTTACATTTATTCATCTTTTTATCTGTATTTCTCCTAGTAAACCTATAAATAACCAACCAAAAAAATGTTACTCGTGTACTATATAAAATCATCCTATGACCTACAGCTTGTGAAAAAAAAAAAAATTGTTCATGAATTTAGTTGGTTAATTGGAAGGGCGTAGGGGAAAGCATTTTTTTTTTTTTTTTTTTTTTTTTTTTTGCGGTATGCGGGCCTCTCACTGTTGTGGCCTCTCCCGTTGCGGAGCACAGGCTCCGGACGCGCAGGCCTAGAGGCCACGGCTCACGGGCTTACTTGCTCCGCGGCATGTGGGATCTTCCCGGACCAGGGCACGAACCCGTGTCTCCTGCATCGGCAGGCGGATTCTCAACGACTGCGCCACCAGGGAAGCCCGGGGAAAGCATTTTGATGTGTGACTTCAAACAGGTTGCTCTCCCTGAATTCCCAGCCTTACAGCTCCTCACACCCTGGAGATCCAGTCACTGAACCTGGTGCCCTGAGAATATTGTGAATATTCATATGATCGATTTGGGTAGACATAGCAGGACCTGGTCTCAGACCTCCATCCATTTTGCTTTGTAGGGAAGTTGGCCCCATTGGACTCCCTTGAGAAACTGTCATACAGAAAATCTGGATTCATGTCAGGTGGGGAGACAGTTCCTTAAACACCAGAGAGTTCATGGAAATACAGTCGGCCCTCCATATCCATGGGTTCCACATTTGTGGATTCAACCAACCACAAATCAAAAATATTAAAAAACAATTCCAGAAAGTTCCCCCAAACAAAACTTGAATTGGCCATGAACTGATAACTATTTACATAGCATTTACATTCTATTAGGTATTATAAGTAATCTAGAGTTGGTTAAAGTATTTGGGAGGATGTGTGTAGGTTCTATAGGTTATATGCAAATACTACAGCTTGAGCATCCAGGGATTTGATATCCCAGCGGGTCCTGGAACCAATCCCCCGTGAATACCAAGAAATGGTTTCGATTCAAGGCAAGAAAATAAAAGGGGTTCCACCTTCAAAATGGTGGTGTAAGGAGGTCCATAGAATCATTCCCCAGCAAAGCAACCATAACTAGTGAAAACTGTTTTAAAAAGCAATCATATACAGTCTCTGGAACTTGTCCTCAGGGCATACAGCAAACTAAGAAACACTTATTTGAGAAATTCTACTAAATCTTGGTAAGAACAGTAAGAATCTGTGACACTTGAGCCACAAGCCATCTCTCCCCCCCTCCCCCTCCCCCACAGTCAGAGAGATGGAAATGCCACTCTGGGCAGGTGTGGCCAAGAAGGGAGACCCTCTCCCCTTACCCCCCAGTCAAGGCATAGAGTATCTCACTGAGAGGGAAAAGACACCAGCATTTCTCACCTCCTTCAGCTCTGATTTGCAGGGAATAAGTTTCTGCCAGTGCAGCCAAGAGGTTGCTCCCTTCCTTCCCTCAAGCCCCAACTCATAACGGAGAGGTCCTACCTCAAACATGGAAGGTCCAGTATACTGGAGCTCCAATTGCCCTCACCTCAGCTTGTTCTACGGGTGGTGATCCCATGCTGGGAGAAACACATGGAGAAGACCATAGGCCACTGCCCCTGCCCAGCACCCTGCTCATAAGGCAAGAATGTCACCCTCTTCCCAGCTCTGGAGCAGTGGCTCAGAGATTTTTCCAGGGAGTAAGGCAGATCACAAGAACAGAGAGTTCCGAATCTCTCCCTAAGGGAACTAACTTTATTTGAAACAGACTGTGGGGAAGTTCAAGACTAAGGATGCTCTCAAAAACAACTGATATTTTGGTGGCAAGCAATTTAGAGGCAGCTGGTAGTTCTCTGAGAAAAACAAATTAAACTGTAAGCCAGCTGGTTCATCAGAGAGAGCAAGGGAAAGAGGTAGCTAAGAAAAGCCCTCCTGGGGTCAGAACAAACCTCAAAGCCTGCCCCTGCAAAGGTGCTGGATTTAATAGGGTCAGACCGAAGAGCAATTCATGCCCTAGACATTGTCAAAAACACTAGTGCAATCAGCCAGCAATTACAGGAAACTATCAGCTGGTGGGATACTAAGCCGGACTCCTTAAAAGATAAAACCGAGGGAAAAAAACAAAGAGAGCCCTGCTTAGATGATTGTCATCCTAGGGCAGTTGTGTGCATGACAAAGTCTCCACCCTCTAAGAGGTGACATCATAAGTTTCATACTATGGGGGAAATAGACATGCTTGCAAGGGGCCAGCCAAATAAACAAACAACATCAAAAACAAGCCCCAGAGAGGGTCAGGAGGTCAGTATTCCAGAGGAGTTATTTTATATCTCCTGAAAATGTCAAGTTTTCAACAAAAATTATGAGACATGGAAGGAAACAAGAAAGTATGACCCACACCCAAGGAATGAAGAAAGAAACAGAAACTGCCTGTGAGAGAGCATAGATATTGGATTTAACAGACAAAGCCTTCAAAACAAGAAAGGAAACGAGGCTATAAAGGGAGGTGTGATAACGGTGTCTCATCGATAGAGAATATTAATAAGTTATTTGGAATTCTTTTACAATGGAGCTTCGCCTTTTCTCCCCAATTATTTATTTATTTAATCATTTCTTTGAGTCAGTATGAACACATGGATATTTAGTTTATTCTATGCTTTGGGTTATAATTCAATACTCCTACAGTTTGCTGCTCAAATTATTCCAGCTTTGTCCACTGGAAGCTCTTTCAGTTGATGTACCCCCATGAATGTAGGGTTTGATGGGTTTTGTTTGTTTTGTTTTTGTTTGTTTGTTTGTTTTAGCCTTTCTTTACTTCCTGGCACTAGAAGATGCTCCAGGTTCATCATATATATTTCCTGCCCAGCACTAGAATCAGTCATTTTTCCACGGAACTCTGGTTTCTTTTATTGGAGAACGGTGTTGGAAACCCCATTCTGGGTGCTAGGTTTCTTTGCAGAGAAATGAAGATGTTCTAAAATAGGTTGTGGTGATGGTTACACAGTTTTGTGAACATACTAAAAAGCATTGAACTGTACACTTTAAATGGGTGAATTGTACGGTATGCAAATCTCAGTAGAGCTCTCATTAAAAAGAGGGAAAAAAAGAAAATTAGTCTGGGGGATTACTCTTTCACAAGCAAGAGAACTATATAGACAAAAACTGTGCATAATAAATTCTTTTCCAGCTAGAATCCAGCATGTGGCCCCAGGGTGCCACATGAGGAATTACTGCCTGCAAATAAAAAAGTCTTAAAAACTTGTGGGCACTTTTTAAAGAAAATTAGACCATCCCAAATCATTCAAATGACCTCTTTCCTAGGGCCTTGGGGAGTATTACATGTGGCATTGTTTAATTAGAGCTCTGAAACAATAGGATGGAAAGAAGGACAGCTTCAAAAATTCCTGCATTCCTGGAAATGCTACAGAGTTTAAACTAGTTTGTCTTTAATGAGAAACATTGCAGTGGCGTCTAGGCAGCTGCCATGAACTTTTAACGCATCCTGGCTGGTAAGAAGCCCCCCTCCACCCACCGTACTCAAAACAAAGACCTGGGGCCATATTACGCCTCTAAAGCTGTCAGAAAGCATAAGCCTAAACAGGTGTGAGAGCAGCTTGTTTCCTGAATGCACTCGGAAGCCCAGGGCTCCCTTCTCCCATGTGTGGGGCATGATTTATTGCTATGGAAAAGAGTGGGAGAAAGAGAAGGAGATGAGAATTCAGCCCCAAGCAGTTATATGGCCACCTCTAGTGTTTATTATCACAGTTCCCAGAGAGGCCCTGCTGACCTCCTTTCTTGCCCTCACTTTATAATTTGTTCAAGAGCCAAGGCGTGCTCTTGACTGTATGAACATATGTGTAGGCATAAGCACAAATGTGTACAAGGAGTTAGATAAGGACGTAGGTACTTACATGTATGTATATACATGTGAGAGACTGAAATGGAATGTGATGGGTTAGGGTGCCTCTCTGGAGTGAGACTTATTGGGTCCCAAGTCTGACTCAGTCATGAACCAACAGAGGGCCATGAGTGTGCTACGTCTGTGCCTCAGTTTCTTCATCTATAAATGGGAAGAAAATAATATCTACCTCTGTGATCACCGTAATGATTCAATGAGATACTGTATAGAGCTTGGCATACAGCACATGCATGGCATTGTGCATGTCTACTTATCATTCATCTGTGATACAATCAGCGTCCAATTTCAAATGCACACACTATGTCCAAAGAAAAGCACTTCCAGCTGAGATGCTTTTTAATTTCTTTTGAAAACTTTCTCTACTTTGTGATCTTATTTTCTTTGCAGTTCTGTAAAAAAGTACTTATTCTGATTACAAAAGTCTTTCATGTTCAGTAGGGACACTTGGAAATAAAAGGACTAAAAAGAAGCTAAAAATCACCATTATTTTCTGTCAGCAATAAAAATTCACATTTTGACATTTTCCTTCCTTTATTTTTTCTATGCTCTTTAACCTGCCTGAGATCACATTATTTATACAGCTTTTTTGTCCCTTTTATTTATTATTTATTAAATTAATTTTTATTGGAGTATAGTTGCTGTACAATGTTGTGTTAGTTTCTACAAAATCTACAAAAGATTTTTTTTTTTTCTTTTGACAGTGTGGCATGTGGGATCTTAATTTCCTGACCAGGGATCAAACCCGAGCCACCTGCATTGGAAGCACAGAGTCTTAACCACTGGACCACGAGGGAAGTTGTCCCTTTTATATTAAGCATTATGAACTCATCTATATTATCAAAATTATTTCTAAACTTCTCATTAAATGTGACATATTGACCACAAATGTTTCTCTCCTCTCTCTTCTAAAACCCACTTTGAAAGTAAAAGAATTTCTAAAATATGCAATCATAGGGACAAAGAAAATGAGAGGTGAGAGCAAATAAAAGACTACGACAACAGAGTGAAGTAAGTCAGAAAGAGAAAAACAAATACCGTATGCTAACACATATATATGGAATCTAAAAAAAAAAAAAAAAAAAGTGGTTCTGAAGAACCTAGGGACAGGATAGGAATAAAGACGTAGACATAGAGAATGGACTTGAGGACACGGGGAGGGGGAAGGGTAATCTGGGACAAAGTGAGAGAGTAGCATGGACATATATACACTACCAAATGTAAAATAGCTAGCTAGTGGGAAGCAGCCACATAACACAGGGAGATCATCTCTATGCTTTGTGACCACCTAGAGGGGTGGGATAGGGAGGGTGGGAGGGAGACGCAAAAGAGAGGAGATATGGGGATATATGTATATGTATAGCTGATTCACTTTGTGATAAAGCAGAAACTGACACACCATTGTAAAGCAATTATATTCCAATAAAGATGTTAGAAAAAAATAAAGACTGAAAAATTTTTGGAGGATGGCAGATAGAGAAGCAATGTAATAAATTTTTAGAACAGAGGGGCCTACAGTTCCAAGGCCTGCAGTGGTCAACAGCCCAAGAAGATCTCTTCACCCTACAGAACTCAGGCAGGCCTAGGACTTGGTGGCAACAGGTATCACTGAAGGGTAGAGTGAGATGCAGAGCTGGAAACAGCAGGACTGATTGAAGTCTTAACATGGAGCTGTTGGATTCTCTGTCCTGCCTCTCCGCCCCTCCTGTCCACTCCCACAGGAAATCTGACGTTTAGTCTCTGGATAAATTGAGCCAGAGAGAATCTGGACTCAGGGATACCAGACACAGCAGGGGTGGAAGACAAGCATGCACATCATTTCAGGAGAATTGCTGCAATTCTGTGTTTGAATTGTAAGAACTCCCTAGCTCTCTTTTCCTTCTGCTTCAAAAAATTTGACAACCAGATGTGTACCCCTAGACAGAAGAATGGAGGATTCTTTCCTGCAAAAAAATAAAACAAAAAAACCCAACACATGCCTTGGGAAAAATGAACTTCAGACAATGGTATCTGAGGGTCCCTGAACAAAAAAGCTGGCTTGCTACCACAATCACCTTCAGGAGCAACATGTTTTACCTGCACACACAGAGCTTCCAATAAGTTTTCTGGTGTCTCACACTTAAAAATAAACAGAAAACCAAAGATCATCACACAAGAAGGAAATCCTCTGTGGAAGAGGCTGCTAATGTTCTCTTTCCCTCAGCACCTGCCTCACAACATTGTCCAGCCTCTTGTGACTCGTGGGGCCATATGATGTTTCTTCCCATGTGTGCAGAGAGGTTGATGTCACCTCCAGGCCTAGGTGTTTAAAAACAGATCTGCTTTCTCCAGAGCAAGAAGATATGGTATCTGCAAATACAGCAGGAAATAAGGGAAAGGAACAATCAAAGAACAGGGGGTTTAGAAATTAGAAATATGAGAGCTAAAATTAGAAATATTAGAAATTGAATAGAAGGATTATACAATGAAGTCAAGGAATTATTATGGACTGAATGTTTCTGCCCCAAATTTATATATTGAAGCTCTAACCCCCAATGTGATGGTGTTAGGAGGTGGGGCCTTTGGGAGGTAATTATATTTAGATAAGGGCCTGAGGATGGAGCCCTCATGGTGGGATTAGTGCCCTTATAAGAAGAGGAAGGGACACCAGAGTTTCATCCTTCTGCCATGTGAAGATACAGTGACAAGGCAGCCACCTGCAAGGCAGGGAAGGGACTTTGCCAGGCAACCAAATCAGCCAGCACCTTGATCTTGGATTTCCTAGCCTCTAGAACTACGAGAAATAAATTTCTATTGTTTAAGCCACCAGTATATGGTATCTTGTTATGGTTGTCCTAGATGACTAAGACAAGAATCTCCCAGAAAGTCAAAGTAAAAGGCAAATAAATAGAAGAGGAAATTAGAGCACCAATCCAAGAGGGCCAATGCTTAATTAGTTGTACTTCTGGAAACAGTAGGAAAACAGAGGGGAGAAAATGTTCAAAGAAGCAACAAAAAAAATGAGTCTCCAGATTTAAGGGGATCATCAAAATCGCAACACAATGTAAGCAAAACACCCACAACCAAAGAACATCCTTATGAAAGCTGAGAACACTAGAGATAAAAAGAAAATATTGAAAGTTTCTATGGAGGGGAGAAATTGTAGGAATCATATTCATATGACCAATATCACAAGATCAGTATCTGAAGATAGAATATACTGAAGAAGGACTTCAAAACTCTGAGGGAAAATTATTTCCCATCTAGAATTAATTATATAATTGAGTGAGAATAAAATAGACATTTTCAGACATGCAAGGTCTTAAAATATTTACCTCCCAGGCACCCTTTCTTAGGAAACTACTAGAGGTTGTTCTCCACCAAAATGAGGGAGTACATCAAGAGAAAGGAAATGTGGTATCCAGGGAACTTAGAGACACAGCACAAGAACCTACTGAGGGGAAGTCCCCCCCACTGACCCTGCCCATCAGGTGAGGAGGGCACTGGGTACAGGTCAGAGTGAGGTAGGAGGTAGGAGGGCCCCTGGGCCGAGCAGCTGAAGTTTGTCAAGTGGAGTAATTGGAGCCTTGTTCTCCCTGACACTCCAAGGACAAAATTAATGGCAGGAGCTGAGCTCTGCTGGAGTGAGGAGATAAGAGGACCACATCTATCACTCCTGAGGCCAGGGAAACCTCCCTGACTGCACATGTGCAGAAAGGCTCCTCGGGGGTCAAAAAGGGAGGGGGCACCACCCCATAATAGGTGCTGTCAAACCTCCCACAGGCATCTGCACTGGAATCCATCTTGGCAAAAAGTTGCCCATGCATATTGGGGAGGGTCCTCAGGCAGGTCAGATGTGGGAAAAGAAGTGAGATAATTGGTCAAAGGTAAACAAAGACCTGGAAGAACTGCCCCATATAAATGATTTAGCCACCTCCTTACAGGGCTCCTACTCATTAGGGAGGAAGCCCACACCCTTACTCTCCAGGAGTATATTTCTGCCTTGCCTCTATCTTAAATAAATAAACTACTTCTCTGTGTGCTTTCCCACTTGTTGTGCTTGTCTCTAATAATAAACTTTGTACCTGTTTTTACAGGTTTTGCCTCTTTGAGAAATTCATTTTTCAAATGGGGTAAGAGCCAACCATGCTTCTAGCTTCTAGCCTCTGGTGGACTAGAGGCTAGGATTCCTGGTGTTCATCCCAGCTGCCCAGGTTCAATTCCTGGGCAGGGAACTAAGATCTCTCTCTAAGCCACTGCTGTCTCTCTGAGGTCAAGAGCAAATGGAAGAAGGACAAGGGAGGACGAAGGAAGGAAGAAGGAAAAAGGACAAGAGTGAGGAGCTCTCCCAGGGGAAAAATGACTCCAAAGTTTTGGGGGGTTTGGAAAATAAAATGACATTTGAAAGATATGTTGGAGTTTTAGAACACAATATTGTAAAGCAACTATATTCCAATAAAAATTTTTAAAATAAGGTATGTTGGAGTTTTAATTTTTAAAATATAATATAAATAGGCACATAGAAAACCAAGCAAAAGAAAGGCAACGTAATAAGCAAAAGATAAATATTGTAAGATTTCACTTATATGTGGAATCTAAAAACAAACAAAAAACCAAAACAGAAACAGATTCAGATACAGAGAACAAACTGGTGGTCACCAAGAGAGGAGGCGGTGGGGGGAATGGGTGAAATAGGTGAAGGAGATTAAGAAGTACAAACTACCAGGTATAAAATAAATAAGTCATGGCAATACAGAGAATAGGGAAGATAGTCAATAATGTCGTAGTAACTTTAAATGGTGACAGAGGGTAACTAGACTGACTGTGGTGTTCATCTTGCGATGTATAGAAATGTTGCATCACTATGTTGTACACCTGAAACTAACAGAACGTTGTATGTCAATGACACTTCAATTTAAAATAAATGAACAAATAAATAATAAATTAAAAATAATCCAATGTTCCATTTTTAAAACGTAAATCAAATCCAGTAAAATATTACACACATGAATTTAAAAAGTTCACTTCTCTAAATAAAAATATTATGACTTACAGTCTGGCCTCTCTTCCTTGTTCTAAATTTTAAACACAAATAAAAACTCCAAGTGGTCACATGGAATAACAGAATTCAAGTAACTAAAGTTCTGTTTCTTTGACTTACGATCGCTATGTTTTCATTATTTCAAATCTATTCTTTAAATACAGGCATGTGTAGTACAGAGAAGTTTCAGACAAAAAAAACGTGCTCTGAAGGCAGCTGAAAAGATCTTGAACCTTAAGAGGCTTGTCCTCAAAACACGCGTAGCTGAGTGTGAGTGCATAGGAGACTGACCCAACTGGGAGAATTGGACCTTATTTCCATGTAAAGTGCAGTGATTATTAAAGGGTAAATAATAAAAATGTGCTAATCTGAAGCTTACATGTACATCATTAAAACTCAAGAGTAACCCTCAACAATTGTTTAGCGCTTAGACCAACAAAACATATTTTTCAGGGAGAAGTGTTTTATCACTAATGTTGTTTAGAATTGCTGGCATATGTTGGTAATAAAAAGCAGACTGACTTATAGCTAGTTTTATTACTGTTTTTAAATTATCTGCAGACAATGAACTGCCCGCTTATTGCTTGTACCCAGGACAGCCACTCCTTCCTGCTACCCTGGGTCACCACTGCCACCAGCCATTTAGGAAAGTTCCAGTAGTTCAATATCCTTGTCAACAGTTGGCATCATGTCTTTTAAAATTTTACACATTCTAGTGGGTGTATAGTATCTCATTGTGGTTTTAATCTTCATTTCCCTGTGATTCATGATATTAAAAACTTTTTCATGTACCTGTTGGTAGTGTATATATCTTCGTGAAGATTCTGTTGAGTTTTTGTTGGAACTGTTGAGCCTTTTATTCTTGAGTTATAAGAGGTCTTTACATATTCTGGATTCAAGTCCTTTGTCAGATATATGTTTGGCAAAAACTTTCTCCCAGACTGTGCCTTTTCTATTCATCTTCTTCACATTATCTCTAAATAATGTTACTGCTCTCTGTAGTAATTTTTCTGTTTTCATTTTGTATTTGGCATACTTGCATATTTTTTTCTTGATCATTTATTCTAGAAGTCAATCAATAAAGAATACATTTTTTTCCAGCTGCGCCACACAGCATGTGGGATCTTAGTTTCCCCAACAGGGATCAAACCCCCACCCTCTGCAGTGGAATCACGGAGTATTAACCACTAGACCGCCAGGGAAGTCTAGGAACACTTTCAAGAAACAACATTTAGCTTGGTTAATCTCTATTCCTCATTTGTGAGCGTGTAAGTGTAGACACGAGTTGTTTTATTCATTTCTGAATTTATTATGTCCTTCCTTCTTGTTTCTTTGAATGCTCTGTTACTTTTTCTCTAACTTGTGAGTTAAACCCTTGGCTAACTTTTGCTTTCAAACATTTTATTTCCTGATAAATATACTTAAAGCTACGTGTACCTCAGACCTGCTTCATCTGAGTCCCTTTAAACTTTTAGAAACAAGCAGCATTGTTAGAAGGCAGTTTTGGGGTTGTTTTTTTTTTTTTTTGCGGTACGCGGGCCTCTCACTGTTGCGGCCCCTCCCGTTGCGGAGCACAGGCTCCGGACGCGCAGGCTCAGCGGCCATGGCTCACGGGCTCAGCTGCTCCGCGGCATGTGGCATCTTCCCGGACCGGGGCACGAACCCGCGTCCCCTGCATCGGCAGGCGGATTCTCAACCACTGCGCCACCAGGGAAGCCCGAAGGCAGTTTTTTAAATAGGGAAATTCACCAAATTGGGGGATTTGGGAAAAGAGGGAGAATAAATGTTCTTTCATTAACTGCTCTTCCCAGTAGGGTTTTTGTTGCCCTGATATCACTGGGATGCCAGTGGCCTGAGCTATAGGGCCTGTTTCTACAGCCCTGGGGCCGGTAAGGATGATCCTGAGACCACAAAGGAAAACAGTGCTTTGTCTCTCCAATCTGTCCTCTCCCAGGTGCCTCTGGTGGCCCTGTGTCCTGCCTGCAACCACCACCACCTCCTCAGGCCCTCCACTCCCAACACACACACACACACAGAGGTTTCACTCTCCCTAAGGATTTCTCGCTTTTTTTTTTTTTTTTTCCGGAACTAACCAGAAATCCCTGCTTTCTTCTTATTCCACTAATTTCTCTAGGGTTGATACTAGAAGGTGCAGCCACAGGTCATGGTGACCCACTGTGGGTACACTGGATCCAGAAATACTCTTCATTTTCAACATTTTCTTAGCTATTCATTACTCATTACACCTGTAGTTTACTTTAAAAATAATTTTGGGGCTTCCCTGGTGGCGCAGTGGTTGAGAGTCCGCCTGCCGATGCAGGGGACGCGGGTTCGTGCCCTGGTCCGGGAAGATCCCACATGCCGCGGAGCAGCTAAGCCCGTGAGCCATGGCCGCTAGGCCTGCGCGTCCGGAGCCTGTGCTCCGCAACGGGAGAGGCCACAGCAGTGAGAGGCCCGCATACCAAAAAAAAAATAATAATAATTTTGTCTGTTTTTTTCCCCAAAAAGCCCTTTGGGATTTTAATCATGATTGTCTCAGAACTATACATTAATTTGTGAGGAATGAACATGTTCATAACAAGCAACACTGCCATTTAGCCATCCAGTGCGTGACTTTGTATATTCAAGCGTTCTTTTATGTCTCTCAATAAAGTTGCATTATTTTATTCATTTAGGTGTCACATTTCTTGTTAAGGTTTTCTAACTGTGTGATATCTTTTACTGCTATGGTGGGTGGGATATTTTTCCATTTTATTTTGTGGCATTATTGTCGATCTACAGAAAAGTCTCCTGGTGTTTGTAGACATGTTGGCTATTCATGGCTCTACTATCCTCTCCTCTCAATTCTAATAATTAGGGAGAAATTGGTTTTAAAATTTCCTCTCAAAAGCAAATAAAAATTATAACATACTTTCTTTTCATAATAAAGAGAGGGAAAGCTCATATGTGTATTTACTTGGGGCTTTGTCCTTTTCTCTGAGAGTGTTAAGTATCATTATACTTAATATCTTTCTCCCATCTTAAATGTACTATATGGTGGAGACTATAGAGGAAAAATTTATAAGATTATTTAGATCAAGAGGGATCATCCCACTCCATGATTTCAATGTTTATATTTTTGTTTGAACACACACACACACACACACACACACACACACACACACACAGACCCCTGCATATAAGGAGACTGGGTTATATCTGGAAAGCGTTCACTACATAACTATATGTGTCCATTAGCCTGGTAGACAGCAGCCAGACAGAATGAATTAGCACTTTCACAGTCATTAGTGGACATCCACAAAGCAGAGAAAAATCTGAGTCACCCAGATGACTCAGATGAGCTATGACCCCATCTGGGGTCAATCAAGAAGACACTGTGCTTTGTTTCAGCTCTCACACAGATGAGCAGAGGATGAAGAAGTAGGGGACAGTGCAGCATGGGGAAAAAAAGCTCTGGCCCTGGGGTCAGTTGAAGGGGGTTTGAATCCCAGCTCTGCTGTTAGTAGTGGGGGCTTAGGCACGTCATGTCACACTCTGAACCTCATTTTCTCTTTTGTAAAATAAAGAAAATAGAATCCACCAGACGAGTTGCTCTTGGAATTGAAGAGCAATATATAATATAATATATATATTATGTTATACAACAAATTATACTATATAATATAATAAATTATATTATTTTATTATATAATAAGTTATATTAAATTATATTATATAATAAAACTATAATCTGTTTGAGGCGGGGGTGGGGATGTATATTTTCCTTAGGAGCAATGGTTCAGTATTTGCTAATTGAATTGGCTTGATTTGGACTTTATAAAAATGGTAACATACTATATGCAATCTTGTAAAACTTATTTTTTCTCTACTTTACTCAATATTTGTGAGATTCTGCATCATGTGTGTAGTTCTAATTTATGCATGTTCACTGCTGTGTGGTACTCTACTATCACTATCTGTTCTTAAATTTGCCTATTGATGACCTTTTGGATTGTTTAGATAATTTTTGCTCTTACAGTGTGCTATGACCACTTGTAGATGTGCTAGAAATTACCTAGAGGATATGTCTAGGACTGGAATTCCTGGGTGAGTCAATTAAACCCAATCATTTTCCAGGGTCAGGGGACCTGCGCCGACACTCCAGAGCATAGACGCGATCCTTTCATCCAGACTCGTGTCAGTGCTTGATGTCAAACTGCTCAATTGTTTGCCAATCTGGTGGGTATAAAATAGGTTCTCATTTGGGTTTAATTTGTGTTTCCTGCCTACTTCTGAAATTGAGCATTTTTTTCCTGTACATATCCATTATTTGTGTTTCCTTTGCCATAAGATGTCCATTTCTGTGATTTACCTAGTTTTTCGATTTGCTTATTTATGTTGTTGTTGATTTCATACCTGTAGTCTTGATACTAAACACTTGCTGGTCTATATGTTGGAAATCTCTTCTGCAAGTTTGGATCTTATCTCTTTGCTTTCTTTATGGTTTCATTTGATAAATGGAAATTGTCACCTTTCATTTTAATATTCTTTATTTCTATGGTCCTAGTAGTTTCTCCCCATTCTGTCTTTTCTGTGTAACTACAGTACAGGAGTGACAATAGAGACCAATATTTCCACCTGTGCAGTACCCGCCAGAAAAAAGCTGGAAGATAGCCCTCCATGGGGAGACCATCACAACCCTCTTGCTCAGAGGGAAGAAAACCTTACTTGGCCCCAACTTACCAGGACAACAGAAAAATGTATTTTATGCCAAAAAAATTTCAAATCAGATTAACAAACCCAGCTGTCT
This sequence comes from Kogia breviceps, assembly GCF_026419965.1. Lineage (NCBI taxonomy): Eukaryota > Metazoa > Chordata > Mammalia > Artiodactyla > Physeteridae > Kogia > Kogia breviceps. The sequence goes on along the minus strand of NC_081313.1, from coordinate 57,871,548 downwards.
AGCTACCTTTAATAAGCCCCAAGCCATCCTGCATTAATCACCTAATTCAGCTTCCCCTGACTGGCTTTCTCATTTAGTCTGCCCCCACCACTCCTCTTTGCCTGTATGCTCACTCCTTCAAATCTTTTTTCTTTACCGATGAGGAATAAATCTGTCGAACGTGGCTCTTTTCACTTTTTTAAGTTCTTTATCATTGTTATGCCCATATGCTTGACACCATTAAGTTTCCCAGTCCTGAGAAAAAGAGCAGCATTCTTTTTCACACTTAGGTAGCCCTTATATCCAGGCCTTCTGTGTGTTAAAAGAGGAAATCAGATTATTTTTCCACCTACTTGGCTTAAGGGTTTCCTAGAATTTATAAGCAGGTTGCCCCAAAAGAGAATGAAAAGGGGGCTGGGAAGGCAGGCAGGACAGAGGGAAGGATCCCTCAAAAAGAAAAAAAAAGCCCCTTACTTGTTCTGACCCCCTCCTCCTCCTCTCAGCGCAGCTTGCTAAGGCAATGGGAGAGCCTCCTTTTAAGTCCATTCCTTGCCTGGGATACCTCTGTGGTTCCTGTCCACGCAGAAGTGTGCAGATGAGTGTCTGAGTTAACCTGAGAAGGGCCCTCACGATTCCTGGACTTCAGTGGTTTGGAAAGAGTTTTGCACAGAGCACTAAGGTTGCTGATAAAAAAAAAAAAAAGGTACAAAAAACTAGTTCACCTTCTCCAAGAAAACCCACCATCTAAGAGGGCACGTCTCTTCTGACTGGTCAGCGAGCTTGCCTTTTTAGAGGCACGGCCCTTGTTTTCCAAAAGAATCGACCATCCCCATTCCTCTGATGGCCTCTCTCTTTGGAAACTTTTATTTATGGTCTGATGTGTTGAAACAATAAACATGCACCAGCATCTGGGGCTGGGGGAGGCCGGGAGAGGCGTTTCCCAGCTTTGTGTGAGAGTGAAAATGAGGTGGCAGCTTTAGCAGACCCATTCCGGGCCCTTTTCTTCCTGCCAGAGTGCAAGTGCCAGCTGAGGCCCGGCACCTTGGTTTATTGTGTGAAGACAGGAAAGAGATCTCTCAATTATCTTCAAATTAACTGCCTCTTGCCATTATCTGTTCCCCGAGGACCAATCAGAGCCTGTGCTTGAAAAAGCTGGGCGTCAGCCTCCCACTTCATCCACACTCCGGGATCCCTTCCCACCCACCCCCTCCCGGACACGCGCCCAGCCAAAGTCATCTGTGGCTGCCATTTCTCATGACAAACTTGAATGCTTTAATTAGGAAGCATCTGCGCGTCCACTCTTCCCAAACACCATATGGTGCTCAGAACGAAATATGTTTCATTTTCATGAAGGCAAAGCCTGAGGAAAGGGCAGTGTTTTGAATAGCGATTGTTGTTCCCACATTGGGTGAAGAATTAATCTGCTGTGCTTCAAAAGGGGAAACAGTGTTTGGAAGAAGGGAAGGCTTTCTCTCTACCTGGCAAAACCTGGAGGAAAAGATATCTCGTGTTAGGACACAGCAGAAATCTACTTTCGAGGCTCAGAAATTAAAAACCCTTTACACGTATATTCCAAGAATCTGCTAAACAGTCGAAAGACTTTAGATAAAAGATGTCCTATACTAACATTTCAACAGCTCTTATGTGATGAATCTAGAAAATCTGGGACCCAGTCTGAGAGTGCTAAAAAGGCACCCACTTACCTGGCAGTCTGCTCAATCCTGCTCCGGAGAATGGTTCTCCAAGGGTGTCCCGCGTGGTGGGGAAAAGCAACTACTTTGCTTCTCGGACAGCCATAGACTGACTTGGGAATCATGGCCCAGCAGGATATGGTCTTTGGGTTTATTTTCCTTTCAAATATTGTGTCCTTGAAATAACAAATCTAAGCTTTCCAAAGTTCACATTTCTCTAAAATTCAAGAGCTAAAACAAGGCCACACTTCGAGATCTTTGCTCCAGTGAGAAACAGGGGGAGATACAGGCCAAATTCCAACATGGGCCTTTTCCTGCCTTTATGCAAATCTCTCAACATGCAAATGATTAAATAATTAAACCATGCTGGTGTTTCAATAAGCCATTTGTATTTTCTCCCCTGTCCAGTCAGCTCCCATTCTTTTGTTGGAGGCTACAGGAAAGGGTTAGCAAAATCCCACTGGAGGGTGAGTAATTGGACTGGGAAGGGCTATAATTACTCATTTTCGTTTTAAAATAAATAAAGCAGTGGATGCTATGGAGTGAATGCCATCCCCCGCTTCCTCAGTGAGAGGACTGGTTTCTCTCTTCTTTGTCACCAGGGCCCTTGTTCCTCTCACCAGCACTGAGGTGTCAGTCACCTGAGTTCCCTCTTAGACTCGACTACATAATTATGAGCTACCACATGTGGCTTCTGAGACACAACTTTAATTATCCAAACTCAGAGCACACAACAGACTCTGAATTGACTGAACAAAAGCCTATTAGAAGGCGATCCCCTGTGGTCACATTGTAATTATTGTCAGGGGCATGGCGGCTGTGGAATTATCTCGGCAATATCTCCCTAACCTTCTAGGTCAGAGTCATGTGAATGACGATTTGTGCCATAATCTCATTTCCTTTAATGGTGTGACAGTGAAAATAAAGGAGGGGCTGCCTGGCTTGCGCTCGAAACTCAATTCAAAAGGCCACCGCAGATGTGCAAACACAGCACATCCAGCCATTACTGCCATGAGAGCATCTGTCTTTACACCAGGCGAGCCTGGAGCTGGGAACCCAGGGGCTTTGCGGGTCACAGAGTAGCCAGCCAGGCACTCAGTAAGAGCAGCAGAAGAGGCCCCTGTAAAGGGAAGTAAACAGGAACCACCCGGCAACGTGGTTCAGTGTGTCTTTGCCAAAGAAGATGTTCAGAGAAGCTTAAAGAGGTACTCCACGGCAGTGGAATGTCTTGAAATACAGAACATTAATGAGATGCTCATGAGCCTTCTTTGCTCTCACTAAGGACTCTTTGCCCCCAGGAGATGCTCATATTTTATCCTTGGGACTCCATGAGCAGTACAGGTCGCAACTCAGCATGTATCTTTCCCTTCTTAAAAATGTGAAGTCGACTGTTCAGCTTCTGTTCAGAAATCCCAGGTCAGCTTAATCATACCGCTTTTAATGTAACATATGAAGAAAAGGCATTGGGCTTCCCTTCCCTGGCGGCGCAGTGGTTGAGAATCCGCCTGCTGATGCAGGGGACGCGGGTTCAGGCCCCGGTCCGCGAAGATCCCACATGCGGCGGAGCGGCTGGGCCCGTGAGCCATGGCCACTGAGCCCGCGCGTCCGGAGCCTGTGCTCCGCAAAAGGAGAGGCCGCAAGAGTGAGAGGCATGCATACCGCAAAAAAAAAAAAAAAAGGCATTAAGTTCAAAACTTACTACTGTTTTAATTGCTTATTTAACAAAACTGCGTCAATGGCTTTCTCTGCATGTTATTGGCAGGGCAGATAGAGTGATTTAATCAGAGCATGGACTCCGACATTACAAACAAAGGAGAATTCTGATTTGTCATCACAGAACTTAAAGACAAATTATATCATCATATTATTACAAATTTTTTTTCTTTCCTGCACTTCCACCTTTTTCCTTAGAACTATCATGTTTTTGGAAGATGTGCTTAAACAAACCTCACAGCCCCCGTGAGAAGCCAGCTTCTCCTCATGATTTGTCTGTGATCACTTCCAAATTGGCAAACCCAGGCATCCAAGATGCATATGATGAGGACCCAGTTTGTGAATCTTGTTTCTTTTCCCTTCCTGACCTGCACATGCCATGTAAGCTATCCAAACTCAACTCCTCAATGACTTTCTACCTGTCCATGTCTGTTCACTCTGTTCTCTCAGGCTGGAATGTCCTCCCTCATCTCCTATCCCATCCCTGCTTATGACATCCTATCCATCCTCCTGGACAATCTCAAGTACTACTTACTTCTGCTTACATTCTCAGGACTTGCCATTTGCACCTAAACCTAAACAGTGCTTTCTTTTAGCAGGCTCACCTCTGATGGTCCTTACCTCATTCCACCATGCATCATGATCATTTGTGTGCTTGCCCCTCTCTGCCTCTTTCCAGAATGTAATCTCCTTAAGGGCAGTGATCAGGAATCACTCATCTATGAACTCATGTATTCATTCATTCAGCCATCTACCCATTCAACAGTTATTTATCTATTATTGATTCAGTAACACGACTGAGCATCTACCAGACATTGAGGGACATTTTAGGTATTGAGGATCTAAGGATAAGACACAGTTCTCTCCATCCCTATCATCCGGGAACTTTGAGTCTAATAGAGAAACATCCTGTGTTATCAGTGTTCCCATAGGAGTGGCCCTCAGAGCACACCTAGAGCAGAGCCAAAAACATGGCATGTACTCAAACTATATTGGTTGAATTTTTTTTTTTCTCCTGAAGTATAGTTGATTTACAATGTTGTGTTAGTTTCAGGTGCACTGTAAAGTGGTTCAGTTGTACATCATATATGTATGTATATGTTCTTTTTCAGATTCTTTTCCCCATAGGTTATTACAAGATATTGAATATAGTTCCCTGTGCTATACAGTAGGTCCTTGTTGTTTATCTATTTTATATATAGCAGTGTGTATCTATTAATCCCCAATTCCTAACTTGTCCCTCTCCCCCTTCCCCTTTGGTAACCATAAGTTTGTTTTCTATGTCTGTGGGTCTGTTTCTGTTCTGTAAATAAGTTCTTTGGATCATTTTTTTAGATGCCACATATAAGTGTTTTCATATGCTATTTGTCTTTCTCTTTCTGACTTCAGTTAGTATGATAATCTCTAGGTCCATCCATGTTGCTGCAAATGGCAACACTTCATTCTTTTTTGTGGTTGAGTAATATTCCATTGTAGAAGTGTACCACATCTTCTTTATCCATTAATCTGTTGATGGACACTTAGGTTGCTTCCATGTCTTGGCTATTGAAAAAGTGCTGCTATAAACATTCGGGTGCATGTATCTTTTCTAATTAGAGTCTCATCTTTTTATATTGGTTGAATTTACAGTCAGTAGTAAACTGAGTAAGCCCAATTCCCCCTGAATTCACTTTAGAGTAATAATAGCTTTACCTAAGGGCGCAAAGATGTGTTATCTATGACGATTCCTAAACTATACATCTTTAGAGATATATAGCTCCCTTTCAATAATCCAGAAAGGAAAGGACTGATTTTCCTCATGCATAAAGACTTCAGAGATACTTTCTGAAAGCGTATGAGTTAGCACAGACTAGGGGATGGGGCTGGCAAGAAGGAGAGAGGGGAAGGTGTAATAATTTCTCCTTCAACACTTGGGTCCTTTCCCTCTTTCAGCTGGCAGTTGAGTGTATGTTAGTTCCAGGTGATGCAACATGGAAAGTGTCATAGAGCTTTGTCCTCTAATGTGAACAATAACTACTGCCGTAAAATCCAAGAAGGCTTCTGGAAGAAAGTCGCCTTGATCTGACTTGAATGATGCAAGTTCATGTGCATGTCCCTACTGGGAAGTTGAGTCATCTTCATTTCTGTCCATCTTCTCTCCAAAATAGTTTTGTTTTATTTTTTAAAAATTAAATCAGAAGGTGCTTTGATATTTCATTTTTTACACAATTCTTCCTGCTGAGATTTTTTTAAAAAGTCAGTGCAAAACCTGTGGTTTAACTAATAGTAAAGTGTCAGTGTTGATTTTTTAGTTTGGACAAGTGCACCGTGGTTATGTAAATGGAAATTAGGTGAGGGGATACAGGAATTCTCTGTACTATCTTTGCAACTTTTTGGTAAATCTAAAATTATTCCAAACTAAAAATACATTTAAACAACTGATGAAAGAAAAATTGATACTCTAAGGCAAGTCAAGGAAAATTTGAACATAAACATTTTTCTCTGCCCTTTGGCTTCCTCTCTCCTCTCTACTGTGCATTGTGTATCTGCATTATGCGTCGACCAAACCCCCCTCCCCTGCCCCCGGCTCAAACCTGCTCAACCGTAAAGAGCAATATTCTCCTAGCATCAACAAGATAACTCCTTAGGAGATAACCTTTCCGCTTAATCTTGTATGGGACCATGATGACCCACGTTTTGTATGTGTAAACCTCGATTGTGTAAACTGTCAATAATATGTCATTTAATGTACATATGACGTACATTTAATGTCTGTCTCAAAAATCTTAAATAACTGTGCTTTGACCTCTAACAGGCGGAACAGTTCTCGGAGCTATATGAGAGGCTATTCCGGGTTATAATCCTCAATTTGGTTCCAATAAAATTTTCCATTTCTTTCTTAGATCTACTGATTAATTTTTTTGTCGACACAGTAAACAAACAAACAAACACACTTTCCCGAAAGCAGTCACTAATAAACAGGAATATTATTTGGAAGCAGAAGCAAAATGCTCACCCTTGCCCGTCTCCATCTCTGTTTATGCTCTCATACATCCTCTTCTCAAGCTGACACAAAGATGCAAATCACGGATCCGCTCACCCCATCTGTAACCTCTTGAGCTCTTGAACTCTGTATGCAATTATAGGTCAAAGTCTTCTTGACTGGATTGGACGAGGTGGACCAAGTGACATTTTGCCTTGAGGCGCTAATGGTGACATAGGCTATCCCTGGGGTTCTGACCACGGCTCCGTCATTAGCCAGCTACCATTGTTTTGTAAATCTAATGAATGGTTCCATAGGAAATAACAGAGTAAAGGCTTATTAAAGGTGAAGGCTTCATCCATTAAAATGCTCTTTGTCCTTAATGAAGGTCACTGGAAGACTGATTGTAGGAGGAAATCTTGCTTTATGCTCACCCATACATCTTAATCACCCCGTCGAGCAAGTCGTCAGACTGGATTTGCGTTTGCTTTTATTCTTTAAAAACTGTTGGCGAGGGGATTACTGAAACAATCTTGATACGTTTTGCTGTTAGAGAACTGTGTGTGACATACAGCATTCTCCACATTATGTGAGTTTGGTTTTGGAGGTAAAATATTTTCAAGTATGTATTTTTCCTTTAATCTCTAATCTAACTAAAACTTTGAGATTTCCAATGTCCAATATAGTAACCACTAGTCACATGTGGTTACTGATCATTTAAAATGTGGCTCTGATGAATTGAGATGGGCTGTAAGTATAAAATGTACACACGAGATTTCAAAAACTTTGTACAAAAATATCTCTTGGAAAAATTTTATATTAATGACATGTTGAAATGGTGATTTTTTTTTTTTTTTAAGTAATGTACTTTTTGGAGCAGTTTTAGGTTTACAGGAAATTTGAGAGGAAACTACAGAGTTCCCATTAATCCCTTCACACACACCCCACCCCCAACCCCGACGTAGTTTCCCCTACTATTACCATCTTGCCTTAGTGCAATACATTTCTTACAATTGGTGAGCCAGTATTGATACATTGTTATCAACTAAAGTCCACAGTTTACATTAGGATACACTCTTTGAGTTTGATATTCTATCGGTTTTGGCAAATGTGTAGTGACATGTATCCACTGGTCATACAGAACAGTTAAACTATTAAACAGTTAAAAATCCTCTGTTCTCTGTCTATTCATCCCTCCCTCCTCCCGAATCCGTGAGCCTTTTGCTGTATCCATAGTTTTGCCTTTTCCAGAATGTCATATAGTTGGAATCATATAGGACACAGCCTTTCAGATTGGCTTCATTCACTTGGCAATATGCATTTACGGTTCCTCCATGGTTTTCTTTTTTGTGGCCTGATAACTCATCTTTTTATCACAAAATAATATTCCACTGTATGGATGTACCACAGTTTGTATATCCATACATATTGAAGAGTATCTTAGTTGCTTCCAAGTTATAGCAGTTAGGAACAAAGATGCTGTAAACACTCATATGCTGGTTTTTGTGTGGACATAAGTTTTCAACTCATTTGGGTAAATACTGAGGAGCACAATTACTGGATTGTATGGTATGAAAATGTTTATTTTGTAAGAAACTGCCCAACTGCTTTCCAAAGTGGCTGTACTATTTTGCATTCCCACCAGCAATGAATGAGAGTTTTGCATCCTCACCAGTACTGGTGTTGTCAATGATTGGGATTTTAGCCATTTTAATAAATATGTAGTAGTATCTCACTGTTGTAATTTGCAGTGCCCTGATGACACATAGTGTGGAGTATCTTTTCATTGGCTGATTTGCCATCTGTATGTCTTCTTTGGTGATATTTTATTTTTACTTTAATTTTTAATTTTGAGTTAAATAAAATGTTTTATTAAATTTTATTTCACCTTTTTCTTTTTCCTTTTTTTTTTTTTCTTGTGCTAGGAGGGCCTCTCACTATGTGGCCTCTGCCGTTGTGGGGCACAGGCTCCGGACGCACAGGCTCAGTGGCCATGGCTCACGGGCCCAGCCGCTCCGCGGCATGTGGGATCTTCCTGGACCGGGGCACGAACCCGTGTCCCCTGCATTGGCAGGCGGATTCTCAACCACTGTGCCACCAGGGAAGCCCTCTTTTTCCTTTTTTATGTGGCCAGCAGAAAATTTGAAATTGCATATGCAGCTCAAATTACATTCCTATCAGATAGTGCTGCCTTGGAGAATCAAAACAATATGTTCAGTGACTGCCTGAGCATACCTTCTCTTCAAATATACAGTATATATACATTTTTTTAAATTGAAATATAGTTGTACAATATTATGTTACTTTCAGGTGTACTACATAGTAACTTCACATTTGCATACATTACAAAATGATCATGATAAGTCTGGTAACCATTGTTCCCACACAAAGTTATGACAATATTATTGACTATATTACTTATGCTGTATATTGCATCCCTAAGGCTTATTTTATAACCAGAAGTTTGTACCTCTTAATCCCCTTCACCTAATTTACCCCACACCCACCCCTCTGGCAACCACCCATTTGTTCCATGTATCTGAGTCTGTTTTCATTTTGTTTTGTTTTGTTTTTTAGATTCCACATATAAGTGAAATCAAACAGTGATTGTCTTTCTCTGTCTGACTTATTTCACTTAGCATAATACCCTCTAAACGCATCCACATTGTCACAAATGGCAAGATTTCTTTTTCTTTTTTTTTCTTTTTGGCTGAATAATAATCCATTATATATAACCATCTTCTTTATTCATTCACCTATCAATGGACACTAAGGCTGCTTCCATGTTTTGGCTATTGCAAATAATGCTGCAGTGAACATAGGGGTGCACATATATATTTTCTAATTAGTGTTTTTGTTGTCAAAAAGCATATTCCACTTCAATACCCAGAAGTGGAATTGCTGGATCATATGGTAGTTTTATTTTTAATTTGGGGGGAACCTCCATACTGTTTTCCCTAGTGGTTGCACCAATTTACATTCCCACCAACTGTGCACCAGGGTTCCCTTTTCTCCACATCCTTACCAACACTTGTTATTTGTTGTCTATTTGATGATGGCCATTCTGACAGTTGTGAGGTGGTAGCTCATTGTAGTTTTGATTTGCATTTCCCTGATGATTAGTGATGGTGAGGATCTTTTTTTGTGTCCGTTGGCTACCTGTATGTCTTCTTTGGAAAACTATAGTAGGCAGAATAATGACTTCTATTCAGGGCCTCTGCCCATTTAAAAAATCTAGTTGTTTGTTTTTTTGAGGTTGAGTTGTATGAGTTCTTCATATATTTTGGATATTAACCTGTTACTGGATATATTATTTGCAAATATCTTCTCCCATTCAGTAGGCTGCATTTTTGTTTGGTTGATGGTTTCCTTCCCTGTGCAAATGCTTTTTAGTTTGATGTAATCCCATCTGTTTATTTTTGCTTTTGTTTCCCTTGCCTGAGGAGACAGATGCAGAAAGAGATTGCTAAGACTGACGTCAAAGAGTATACTGCTTATGTATTCCTCTGGGATTTTTATGGTTTCAGGTCTTACATTTAAGTCTTTAATCCATTTGGAGTTTATTTTTGTACATGGTGTGAGAATGTAGTCTAGTTTGATGGAGCTAGAGTTAAACCCAGGCAGTGTCATTGTATAGTCAGAGGGAAGTAGCCTCCAGCAATTTAAAAACTGACTCAGTATGGGTGGAGATACCATGCTCAGTCTGCTGGGAAAGTGCAAAAAAGGGTAAAACTGGCTGTCGTGTCTCCTTCCAACAAGAGCACTGGTACCTAGAAACAAAAGGCCATGTTCCAGCCTTTTCATTTACTAGTCAATTCTGGGAAGACGGTCAGATGAACACTAAGTTATTTTAAAGTAGGTAACAATCTGTCCTGTACATCCAAATGTTGTTGACGTGCACTGGTAACACCCCTGAATATGGCAGCCCCATGCTCTGTGGTGAGAACAGGTGGAGCCTCCACCCATGCTCGAGTACAAAGTGCCAATCGGCCAGGTCAGCCAGGTGTGTTCAAACCCTCATCAGCCATCCTGACAGGGGAGCGCCATGCCATTGTTCTTTAGGGAACATTATGACTTTCCTTTCCTTGCAGCTGTAGGTTGATGCTTCCACAGTACCTGACACCTTGGGGGAACATTGGGGAAAAGCCAATGATCACAGACACATGGCATTACAGAAATGCTCCCTCTTTTCTTATTTTAAGGAGTTATAGGCAAAAGGAGTTTCTACTTCAGCCACCTGCCGTAAGAAGACATTAACACAGTGGTTGGTTCAATCATCTAAACTGTAAAAATGGTTTCTGCTTGCTCTTAGGCTATAGTGTGAAATGGTCTCCTAGATGATTCTGGGCCTCCAAGAACTTGGCTTGTCATTCTCAATAACATCTTTTGAAAATTTCTTTCTCCAGTTAGCAATTACATTTTATACTGTGCATCTTTTGTGAGATATTTTCTTTTCATAGTTGAATCCTACTGATCGTGGAACACACACACAAAATCTTGTTTGTCATAAGATCTGAAATAAGAAAGCAAGGCAGATGTCCCGAACTTTAAAAAATGTGCTCGTAAGCGGCATTTACACAATATTGTTTTCCTGTCTTACCTAACGTTTCAATGTGTATTTTCTGAAGAGTGTATATTTCTAGGTCTCGTGGGAGTAAAGGTGAGTTTGGAGAATACATAACACAAAGCACTACATCTGACTTGTCTGGGACAGTCAATTCTTTCACGAAGTGTTGCTAGGTATAGGTGTTTGCATCTCTTTGATTTTAGACTTGTCTAATTTTAAATTGTAAGCCCTTTGGGCATCAACCATGACTAACTGTATGTTTCGAAGAGTGCTTAGAGCATGGTTGGTGCTCGGTAAATGTTAAATAATTGAAAATGTTAACAATAATTACATTTGTAAGCACATTGAACAGGACTGTTCCGAAATATGTTTCATTGGAGAGCCCAGTGTGTTGTTGGCAGGCAAATAACATGGATAATAACACCAAATGGTCCTCTTATTTTTTCTAGGAAAAAAACAGGGAATATAGTGCTACTTGAATTGATTTTAAGGTCTATAGTAGGCAGAATAATGGCTTCTCAAAATGTCCATGCCCTAATCCCTGGAACCTGTAAATAAGTTACATGGCAAAGGAGAATCTCCAGGTTTACTAAGACCACTATCTAGTAGGGAGCGTAGACAGTATTTTGTCCAGTAAAATGTAAATTTTTTCTTTTTCAAAATTCCCTTTACTGCTGTTCTAATAGCTTTAATAATATTTAATAATATTTTTTAAAGAAAGAAAGCAAAGAAGAAACTATTTTTATAAACAAACATGTAAACCAGTGATTTTTTTCATACAGATACATGTTTTTCAAGGGCTATGTGATCACATACAGTTCTGAGACTTTTTTTTCTCCCAGATCCTCAATTTCTGACTGTACTTTTTCCTAAAATTAATCTGGTCTGAGACTAACATGCCTGTGTTCCCAAAAGCCTTTCTCTGGTTTTTAAAGAAGAAAGGCAATGATATCCTTGGGAATGACTGCATTTCAATGATTCTAAGAGACACAATTTTTTTTCACATTTTAATATCTCTGAAATTAGGGTGCATCTTACAATGATGGTAGGTCATAGCTTGACAGTATTTTTGCTTTCTTAGCCAGACGTAATATAACACAGCCTATAAATATGATGAGTAATAGCTTGCAATCAATGCACATATTCATATTCTATAATATATGATATTTAAACTGAAAATAGAAATTTTAGATGTCAACTTGAAAATGTGTGGGGATACATAGTTTTTCAAAATTCTGCAACAATGTGAGCAAAAACCATTTGTAGACCACGGATGCAGACCGTTTTCTGCTGAAGTTCAGTGTTTTCATCACAGAACAGAAAGGATTGCTTAAACTAGTCAAGAAAGGGTCTGGCACTGGAAGGTGGTAGTGTAAGAATCGAGCTCTCAGGAATTCAAGCCCAGAGTGCTTGGCATAGGCTGGTCTCAGGAACCGGAAAACTCATTTTCCTAGGCTTCGCACCATTTCTTTTGGGCCATGTAGTTTCTCCTCTCTGATTTTCTCTCATGTCTGCCCCCGCTTTTCTAATTCTCTTAGCAGAAAAGCTTTTTCTATCTACCCATCAGGGCTCAGATAATGGCCTCAGACCTGAATCTACACAACCTTTCAGCTCAGCAACCTACAGCTCACTGGCTCAATTGCTCACAGGTCCCAAACCATGAAGAGGGTTCTGATTTGTCCAACTCACATAAGACATCCACTCCTGATCCAAACAACTGTGACTTGGAATACAAGCATCCCTGGGGGCAGAAGGGGTAGTGGGTGGTGGCAGTCCCCCACGATGGGGGCTGTGAGTAAGCAGGCAGCCACAAACATGTCTACGAGAGTCAGCAATAATAATAATGAACACTTAACAGAGTTCTTACAGTTGCCAGGAACCCTGCTAATCGCTCCAAATACCTGAACTCACTTAATCCTCAGTGCAATGCTAGGAGGTGGGTTTTGTTATCCACATTTTCCAGATGAGGAAACTGAGGCACAGAGAGCTTCAGGGAATTGCCCAAGGCCACAAGTCTGGTAAGTGGCAGAGCCTGGCTTCAAACTCTTTGAACTAAACTGCCTCAGCAATTTTCTCTCTCTGTATCTGGACTTGCTTGTGGCACTAAGCTTGGACTATTCTGTAACCAGGAAGTAGTAACTTACAGGGAAATGGTAGCAACTGACATATATTGCGTAACAAAAAGCCACTGGATATCTTGGGAATTAGGAGGCAAGGAAAGAGGACCTACAGCATTTTTAATACGTACTTCATTTCAGGCGGTTTGTATACATTGTGATACTTTATACACACTATGATCCAAAGAAATAAGTACTAAAATCCCATTTTACTTTTGGAGAAATGGAGTCCAGAGGATTGAGTAACTTGCCCCAGGTCTCACCACCATGAGGGAGTGAAGCCAGAGTCCTGTCCCAGGCCTGACACCTGGGCCTGTGGCATTTTCTCTGCCTCCTGTCAGGCTACTGTCAAAACAAACTAGGTGACATGCAAGGTAGAGAGTAAATCAGGCAATCATACAACAAACCAAAACAAGAATCAACTTTCTCAAAGCAAAGTCATTGTTCAAAATTCACTTACAGATATGTATTTGATTAATCTGATGAAGCATATTGGCTATTTCCTTTTGCCTGTACAAGCATTAATCTAGCTGTCCTCTAACTCTCTGTTACTGTTATTGAAGTTTCGACTGAAACAAGGAAAAAGCCCTGGCCAATTCTTCACCTAAGATACAACTGCATGATAAAGTTGATTTTTGCTCTGCCCTTCCTTATAGCTAATTCTTTGCTTGTTGACTTAAGATAAATTTCGAAGGTTTCACAGTATAAGAAGAATTTTAACTCTTCTAAGGCACACTGCAAAGGCAGGGACAAATTTTTAGTAAGTCGATTGGTTAAGACTGGTATGCTCTAGGAGGTTGGCAAATGACAGTTAGAGCCTGTTAGGCTCTTCTCAGCACCAAGAAACCATCTTGTCAGAGTCGGTCCGGTAGTGACAGCAGAAATAACACGTCACCCTTGAGTGGAAGAGCACAAACCATGTGAGTTCAGGGCACGCAAAGCATTTCTTAAGTTTTCCTTACCTGCTGAGTTTTTTATTTGTTCAATCTTGCATTCACCCAACTCAACTGCTCAACTGCCATTAAGAAGGAGCTGTCTCACCCATAAAGGCAGGCTGAGGATTCGAACACTGGGTTTCAATGCAAAATCAGAAAGTGACTGGGTCCACTTGTTAGAAAGAGCCAAAGGAAAGGCAGCTCCTGACCAGCTGGGCTTTCTCTGAACCAACAGCTTTAATGGAACCGCCTGAAAGCAGGGAGGCAGTTGACGCGTACCCGGGCTTACTGTGTGCCGGACACCACACGAGGGTCTTTATCTATGTCATCCCAGCAAGTGTCCCCCTCACAGCAACCCTTTAAGGGAGGCCTTATTAAGCCATGTGTTCCTGATGAGGAAACAGAGGCTGAGAAGGTAAATGAACTGCCAGGGGTGACACAGCTAGAAGTGACCTAGCAAGGAGTCAAATCCAGGCCTGAACAACTCCCCAGACCACATTCCACCACTTCACCATGAGACTCCCTACAGATACTACCCTAATGGGCTGCACAGAGTAAGAAGCAACAAAGAATCATTAGTTAGGCCTTCCTAGAAGAACCTGCTCATAAGTGTTAAATTGTATTTTGCTAGCTGAGCTGCAGCTCACTTCTTGCCCCCTGCTTCCAGGCCTAGAGTCACAGACCCATCTGGAACACAGCTGCCAGAGCATTCCTCCCCAAATGCCATTGTCATTGTGTTACTCCCCTATTAAGACCCCATCACCTATATGATAATGTTCTAGAGCTTTCCCCTGTGCAGGAGAGGAAAGAGACTGAGAAGGCTTGAGAGAGAATCATGGAGAGGGCAAGGCTCTGTGGGAGGTCAAGAAGGGTCAGGTCAAAGGTACAGGAGGGCAAATCACCTGACAAAGGGAAGGGAACTTCCTTCCTCTGAGATACAAGGAAAGATGAGACAACAAATTCCAAGTCGACTCAGAGGCGGAGTGTTCTTAAAAGGGAATCTCAGACAAGAGATAATCTGCAAGGAAACCTTTTGAAAAGATCCTCCACAGACATAGATCTTTGGGTGTCTGCCAAGAATCATAAAAGGAAATCTGGCTCAAGAGATGAAAGTAACATTGTGTAACAAGGAGAAAACTCGGCCTGCTGGGCTCCTGTGCTGCGAAAACACTCATTCTCAAGTATGGTTCCTGAGGAGGACCTGGGCTACGCCACTCAGACCTCCCTGTGAGACAAGGCCTGTTGTCCCAGCTTCTGGGCATCTGTCAGTGGACAGCCTTCAGCTGGTGGCCCCTTCAGGGAAAGCCTCACTGCAATGAGCCATCTCCATCAAGATCATGCCCCTTCCCAGGCAGCCCCTAACTAGTAGCCTAGTCATTATGGAGTGTGAAGACCTGACCATCTGGCTCAACTCAGGACAACCTGGAAGGCCACCCTAGCTCAAGAGGTCCCCATGGGGATGGCCAAGGCTCTCACTGGCCCTGCATCACATCTTCCTCCTCTATCCCCACCTGCTGCAGGCTCCCCCCAACCACAGGTGTGGAAGTCAAGGACACCCCTTAATAAACATCCTGCCCACTACATACAACCTTGGGGCTGCTTCTGCAGCAATCCAAACTGCAACAGAACTGCCATGAGCAAGGAGCCAAGAGCACACTAGAAAACTGGTGTCCCTTTGGCCTTATCCCAAGTCCATTCAGACTGTCACAGAGCAGCACAAAATCTCTCACCTTGGGGCTTGGACAACTGCTTGAGCAGGTCTGTTGGTTGGCTGCATTGTTACCAAAATAGCTTCCCATGCTACAATGTTCTTATTTTCAAAGAACTCACAGTGATTTCTTCTTATTGGTAAAACTTCTTGAGGTTAGGCAGTTTCATCTTTACTATCCACATATCCACTTAAATAAAGACTTATTAAACACCTACCCAGGCACTGTACTAGGGGATGAAAAAGTGAAAAAAAAGTCCCAGGCCTTACAGGACTCCCAGGTGGGTAGAGGACAAGGCATCTGAAACACTGTGAATAGGGCTTCAGTGGAGGCACAACACAATCTTTTTCCAGTCTAAAGGAGGGTGTGATTGGAGTCTCAAGATGGCAGAAAGAGGGGTGGCTAGAACACATGGAGATCGTGGCCTTTATCACAGGCAATCAACCATAGTGGAGAACGCTGACCCTGAAGCCAGACTAAGTGGGTTTGAATCCTGCCTTTGTCACATTCTAGTTCTTAGTAGGCAAGTTACTTAACTTCTCTTGGTCTCAGTTTCCTCTTCTGTAAAATGGTGGTTGTATTAGTCAGCTCAGACTGCCATAACGAAATACCACAGACCAGGTGGTTTAGATGGGAGTTTATTTCTCACAATTCTGGAGGCTGAGAAGTCCAAGATCAAGGTAGTGGCTGATTTGTTTCCCTGGCAAGAGCACTTTTCCTAGCTTGCAGTTGGCCACCTACCCACCATGCCCTCACCTGCAACAGAGAGGAAGCAAGCTCTCTGGTGTCTCTTCTTATAAGGACACTAATCCCATCATGAGGACCCCACCCTCCTGACCTCCTGAAACCCATTACTTCCTGAAGGCTCCACCTCCAAATACCAAGACATTGTGGGGTTAGGGGGGCCTCAGGATATGAATTTGGGAGGCACACAAATCAGTCCATAGCAGTGGTACGAAGAATGCTTTCCTCATAGGGTTTGATGAAGATGAAATGAACCAATAAATGTCAGGTGCCTGCACCTGCACATTAATATGTGATTGCCACATATTAATTAAGCTCTCTTTGCAGGTGCTATCTGTTTTTATTATCAGAGTCACAGAAACTGAATCAAAAACTGGGAAATGTCAAATGCATCAAGACTTTCCTTGCTGGAGCTCAGTGCCTTTGGGCACATTGTCTCTCAAAGGAAGAGAGAAAATGAGCTTATTCTTAGGAACTAGGAACAGGCCTATTTTCATGCAAATATTGGCTTGGAGAGCCCCTTTGCAATCAATTATTACCGAGGTGAAAATCTCCAACCTCTCTATGTTCTTTGCTTTCATATCTCTCTCTTCTTTCCTTTGTGATCAAATGCCTAATAGTCTCGGAAACATGTCCACTTAGGGGATTACTCCTGTTAAAGAGTGTTTAGCTCTTAATCCCACAGGTCACAAGCAGGTTGAAATATAAGACATCATAGAAAAAGAAGAATTTAGTAGGGTTAAGCTAGAGGTGAGAGGTGAAAAGGGGTGAAATGGAATCCCAAGGAACCCCACCTTGATGAAAATATCAGTTAGAGATGGACAATGGATAATTTTTCAGCCCGACTTTCAGTAGCTCTGGAATTGGGTTCAAAAATAATAGTTTTTATTTGGCTTCGAAATCTTTTTTTATGTCCATAGGGCTTCAAATGTATTTTCTACTGGAGACAGGTTGGGTTGTTGGATGAAGTTTTGCATTCAGGAGATGTGGTTAAGAGATTCAGGAGATCCTTAGTTAAGTAAACAAAAGGAGATCTCAAAACAGTTTAGGCTGAGACAAATGTGTCCTTCATCTCTTCTGGAATTTTTCTTTTAAGTCTCATTCCTACAGGACTGCTGAATTCACTGACAGTTATTGACAACTTGGTTATTTTGATTCTTGCCATCTCGGTCATTTCCACTGTTGTTAGACTGTAAAGTTGACAGCCCAAATCCTTAGATCCCCGCTGGCCCTTTAGATCTTGCAACTTATTTCCTGCTTGGTCCACCTCCTTGGAAGAATATGGAGAAAGACTATTATAATTAGAATGAAGGATGACGGAAAAATTTGAACGTACACTGTGAAGCGTGAGGGGGAAACAGATGCCCTCATTCATTTCTTTAAAATAACAGCTTTATTGAGATACAATTCACATAAGGTTCATTCTTTTACAGGGTACAATTAAGTGGATTTTAATATATTGTGCAACTAGCACCACTATCTAAATTCTGAACATTTTCATCAGCCCAACAAGAAACCTTGTACCCATGAGCAGTCACTTCGTATTGTCCCCTCCCCCCAGCCCCTGGCAACCAGCAATCCACTTTCTACCTCTGTGGATTTGTCTATTCTGGACATTTTGTTATAAATGGACTTATATAATATGTGGCCTTTTGGTTACCTGCTTTTTTTTTTTTTTTTTTTTTTTTTTTTTTTGCGGTACGCGGGCCTCTCACTGCTGTGGCCTCTCCCGTTGCGGAGCACAGGCTCCGGACGCGCAGGCTCAGCGGCCATGGCTCACGCGCCCAGCCGCTCCGCGGCATGTGGGATCCTCCCGGACCGCGGCACAAAGAACCCGTGTCCCCTGCATCGGCAGGCGGACTCTCAACCACTGCGCCACCAGGGAAGCCCGACCTGCTTCTTTTACTTAACATATTTTCCAAGCTCTCATACATTCTTGAAAAGGTGCAAATTAGCTCAATATTTGGATAAAAATGTGTCATTATCAAGCAAAAATTTAAATGCATATACTCTGATTCAGAAATTTTATGTCCAAGAATTAATCCCTCAGGAACGTTCCCACATAAAAGGCAGTTGTGTGAAGACATTGGTTGAAGCATTAACAAAGGTTAAGAAAAAAAAAATCTAAAGTCTATCAGTTAGGGATCTGGCTGAATACATTACAGTCCAATTCTACAATGGAGTGATGTGCAGACATTCACAGAATGAGTAGGTCCTGTATGGAATTGTGTGGAATGATCTCCAGAAGCTATTGATAAGTGAACACAAGGGAGCATAAGGGAACATAGCAAGACAGAGAACAGTGTGTAAAGTCGACTTTCACCTGTGTAAAAAAAAAGTGTGCACATATATTTATGTGTGTGTACATATGTATATGTGTGTATGTATATATATGTGTGTGTGTGTGTGTGTGTATATATATATATATATATATATATATATATATATATATATATATACATATACAGGGAGGAGGGAGGGAAAAGACAAAGAAGGAGGCTCAGGAGGATGAGGAGGAAAATATCTCTCGTAGGATGTCTAAAAATGACAAACAGTGGTTGTCTCCAGGGAAGGGACATGGGAAAGGGGGTCTAGAGGACAGGGAGGGGAACAGAGGGAGACCTACTCCTTATTGTATACCTTTTAGTGTTGTTTGACTTTTATTTATATCCTTAAAAATTAAAATGGACATGATGTCGATAGAGTTTATGAAGTCACTCCGTGGGCATATTAGGACTTGAGCCTCTGCCCTCAGGGTTCTGTGGTCAGTCCCAGCTGGGACAGACCGACACCCCAGGGGGAGAGGACCAGTTTTAGTGAAGCAGAAGGATCAGTGATTTGAAGCTCAGCGATTTCTGTTCTAATCTTCCCAGAGGCCTGGTGTCACCTGCACAGCACTTTCACCTGCCATGCAAAGCAGACACATGCCCTTTGATGTCAAAGACTGCCTGGGAGGAGAACTTCAGAGCTGCTCCATGAATCCCCCATCCCCACTCCCCACATTGTCTCTCTCACTAATGTTCCTGACCTCCTCCTGCCTTTGGGGAGCAGTTCTGAGTCTGTATTTACGCCACTGAACTTTAAAGGGGGACGTCAGCATTGGGTCTGCGATGCAGGCAATGCATTATCTTAATCCTCCTTTGACCTTTGGTGGAAGCACTGCCATTTCCTGGCCTATTTCCTCAGCCTCTCCAGCATCTACTGAAACACTGACCCCAAGCGGGAGAGAAGATATAGTCAAGTTCTCTGCCTCAACACCGTTGCTTCCTGCAAAGTCAAAATCACTTCCAAGTTTGACTCCAGTCAGAGCTCATTGCTTCCCACTAGTGCTGGAATGAAAGTCAAAGAAAGTGACAGACAGATTGTGTAAATTTTATTTTTAGAAGGGGTGTTTAATTATGGAAGGCATGAGTTGTATTTCAATACTGTTTATAATGGCTTTATTTATTTATTTTTATCCAATAAGAAGTGAAAAATCCTGTATCCTTAGCCAAAATCTGATATAATTCCTCCCCAGCTGTACAAAAGTCTCTCTGTTGCTAGCTAGAATAAAAATGTCAATGCATATCATGTATTAAAATTCCCCTGTATTTACCTGACACCTTTTAAGATATCTCTCCAGATTGCCTCAGTAACCTCTCACATCAAAGACTGGTGAGAATATGTGTTTTCCTTCCCGTTTGAGTAATGCCTACTCAGAAGGGTAGTAATTAAAAGCAAATCATAATGTTTAAGCCTTAAGGGAAGCTATTGCATGTGGTGTTCCTGGAAACAGTCAGTTATTGGAATGTTAGCTAACACCTACATAAACTGCAATTAGTAATGAAACGCCAACTCCAGCAAGCTTTAAAACAAAACCTCCCCTAAAAAAAAAGCAACATGTAAGTAACAGTCACATTCACATATGTGTATGAAATGTCATCCTCTCTCTGAACTGTGCAGCTCTCTGTGTTGCCAGTACTCTGGAGCTCTGACTGCTCACATGCAGGCCCTGGGAAGATGGGCGCCTTGTCCCTGCAGCAGCGGTGCACCCCACATGTGCCAAACTGGCTGCAGCCTCCAATCTGCAATGCCAGCGGCAGCTTAGCCTGGAGAGATCAACAGAGGATGTTTCTCAGTGCCTCTGCATTCCTCAGCAGTACACTTGACCTTGAAAGCTACATGGAGTGAAAGAAAACCCACTAAAGCTAGCTAGCTTCGTGGGTGTCTCTCGATTAATATCCTGTTCATAGATCCCACCCAGGAAACATCAAATCCTTCTTTCCTTTCCAACTGCCACTGCCCTAGAGAGTGGTGGTCTTATTTCCAGAGGCACATTGTAGTCACTTGGAAGGGGTCAGGGGGTTAGGGGGGCAGAGGTTAAAACAAACCCCATGCCAGAGACTCTAAATTAATTAGTCTGTGTTGTGCCTTGGAATTAGTAGTTTTTAATACCTCCCTAGGTGATTCTGAAGTACTGCCGGGGTCTGGAAACCGCTGGAGCCCAGCACAGACCTTTCTCATTTTCTTACTTGGATTATGGCAAAGGCTTCCTCAAAGCCATCAGGCTTTTGCACCTGAGTTGTCTTACTTTGTTACAGTAGCTGACTTATTTCCTTTATTAATTCATGTTTCCTAAAGCACAATGAAAAAATAAAGACAGGCATGATGAAAAAAATAACAACTATGATCAGAAATAACATTCGATATTTTGTTGTCTTTTTTCCCAGATTTTTCTTGTGTACAGGTATATAAAATACATATTTACAAAAATGAGCTCCTGCTACGATAGTTCTCCATAATCTTCAATTCTTCTTTAGTGATCTATTGTGGGCAAATTTCACTGACAGTGAACAAACATAGAACCATATCTTTTCTCTTGGTCACACGGCACATGGCTGGGCCACTGTATTTTTAACCAATCCTTTATTTCAGGGTGGAACATTTACATTGTTTCCTTGCTGGGTTTTTTGGTCATTGTTTGTGTTAGGTTTTGTTTTGTTTTTACTATTATAACCGACATTGGAATGAATCATTTGGAACAAAGATTTTTGTGAATGAATCTATTTACTTAAGATGTATGTCTAAAAGTAAATTTGCTGAGTCAGTGTATCAGTTCATTGTAACACATATTGCAAATTGCTCTTCCAAACCACCTGAAAGCCACTAGTACTTTAAAGTGTCTGTTTCTCTAGTCGTTCGACTAATACTGGGCACTACCTTCTTAAAAAAACCTTTGGTCAGGGGCTTTTCTGGTGGCGCAGTGGTTGAGAGTCCACCTGCCCATGCAGGGGACACGGGTTCGTGCCCCGGTCCGGGAAGATCCCACATGCCGCGGAGCGGCTGGGCCCGTGAGCCATGGCCGCTGAGCGTGCGCGTCCGGAGCCTGTGCTCCGCAACGGGAGAGGCCACAGCAGTGAGAGGCCCGCGTACCGCAAAACAAACAAACAAAAAAAACCTTTGGTCAATCTGGTAAATGAAAAATGGTATCGAATGTTTCGGTTGCTAGTGCACTTGAATATTTTTTATCTGTTTTATTGGACGTTTGAATTTCTTCTTTTGCCCATTTTCTAGGAGGTGCTCTTTGTCTTACTTATTGTGTAAGAGCCATTTGTATGTTCAGGCTATTCAGGCTATTAAATTCTCCCGAGTTTGTCCTTTTTAACTTTTTTAAAGTTTTTTTTTTTTTAACTTTTGTCCTTCTAATAGTGATTTGGTGGTATACAACTTTTAAATCATTACCTATTCAAATCTTTTTCTGTATGGTTTTAACTTTTCCATGTCATACACTGACAAAGTTTTCCCCCAAGTTAAAATTATATAAATATTTACCTGTGTCTTTTTCTAGTACTTTCATGGTTTTGTTTTTTAAATAATGAAATCTTTGTGACTAATGAACTTCGAAAGCACAAATCAGATCATTCCACTTTCCTCCTTAAATCCTTCCCTGCCTCCCCATTGCCTATAGGATTAAGTTCAAGTTCCTTCATGCCCCTCACATTACCTGGTCACCCTTTAACTTCTATGCCCTTTCCATACTTGTTCCTAGGGTTCCTGTTTTCTAGAATACACTCTAGGAGTCCCCTTCTCCCTCTATAGATAGGCAACCAAGACTGTTTTTATCATCCCAGCACCCAACACAACCTCAGGAAGAAAACAGATGTTCAGTAACTATTTGTTGAAAGAATGAATAAAATGTTACCTTCCCTGGGAAGACTCTTCCCACGGCCCTGGGTAGAACCTGTTCTTCGATTGTGTTCCTAAAACGTGACTTTCTGGACACTGTTCCATTATATCACACCATAGTTTGTCATTATATTGTATTATAAGTCATCAGACCCACATCTATCTATCGATCCGGTCCAACTCACATCTTACCCCTTGCTCCTCAGCAGGAGTGGGACATGCGGTAGGTCCTCAATATATGCTGTTGGAATTCAGATAAATGGCTTCTGATGAGATCTCCTGCTGGAAGTTCTGCCTTTGGTGTGCCCAGATGTGTCCTTGTATTTAGAGGTAAAGACCCTGACAGTCTCTAAAAAGACAAACTAAGTTATTAGGTGACAGTATATGCTCCCAGATAAAAGCTATAGGGGGGTCAAAATAGTGCACCATGAAAACAGTGCCTGACAATAATGGCGAAGCATGGTAATAATGCCTTCGGGCACCCCCTCTTGAGCACTATCCATTCATGCCAGTAAGGATCAGAGCATCATTGCTGGCCCCAGAGCCCTTCCCTAAGTGGATTCAAAACAAAAGAAAAGGGCTTCCCTGGTGGCGCAGTGGTTGAGAGTCCGCCTGCCTGTGCAGGGGACACGGGTTCGTGCCCCGGTCTGGGAAGATCCCACATGCCGCGGAGCGGCTGGGCCCGTGAGCCATGGCCGTTGAACCTGTGCGTCCGGAGCCTGTGCTCTGCAACGGGAGAGGCCACAACGGTTAGAGGCCCGCGTACCGCAAAAAAAACCAAAAGAAAACAAAAAACTCTGCAATGGGTGAGGAATGGTAAGGTAACCATCTAAATTTTCTATAAGAATGTTGTACCTGAAGAATGAATATATTTCAACAGATGATGAGAGCTGAGTTACTCACTGTTCTCCTTCGCTGCCTTTAACTTAGAAGTTTAATATGGTTATTTACTGTCCTTCTACATAAAATGCTTTTTAATTTTAGCAGCTTTATTAGATGCCTCCCTTTCACCACAAGCCACCACAAATCCTTTAGACAATTAGCAGAGTCCTCATTATAAATAATAATAAAAACACTTTCCTCTGCCTTAGTTTCCTCTGCACAGAGGGCTCCATGCATGAACCACAAAAATGGAGGCTTTTTACCAAGAAATAGCACTGAAGACCTTTAAGAAAGTTATCTTACAAACTGGTTCCACTTTGTAGCTTGGGAAAAGAATTGGGATTTTCTCTGGATGACATCCATGATCATAATCTCTGACATTAAACTGACCTTGGGCATGTCATTTTTACCACTGCAAGGTTCAGTTTTCTTATCTGCAAAGCAGCAATGCGGGTGGGTCTGTATGATCTCAAGGTTCTTTCCTACCCCAGAGCTGTATCTAATCATCTTTTCTAGGAAGATAGGAACAAAGAGACCACCCCGGCAGAGAAGAGAGAGCCCTTTCGCCTTCTGTCTGGCTCCGTAACCCTACCTTCTGGCAGTCACCCCGCTACAGATAAGGGGTAGGGGAGTCAATTCCCAGCCCAGCCACACAAACACACGAGGACCGCTGAGGGCACCTGCATCGCGCCAACCACATGGCTTCTCTCGACAAAGGAGCCCGGCTCTAAGCCAGCCAAGTGTCTGCTAGCGACGCTGTGCTTTCACTATATGCCTTAGAGGCTACTAGCAATGGGATCATTTGGTGCTTCTACAAAGGAAAGCCTTTTTTCCTTTTCTTTTCGACTGTATCTTGGGTTTTAATTGCCAGATGTGGGGCTTTAAAGCAGAATTGTTTTGGAGCTGGGAGCCCGTTTACACTTGCTCGAAGGGACTGGGGACCCAGGCTGGACCCTACCAAAACCAAGTTTCTGTTCCTAAGGGACATCACATACCCTCCAGCCTTCACCTGTTCCTGGTGCCTCCAAGTCCACCAAAGAGCCAAAAAAGAGTGAGCTGGCAGGACTGGGACCACCTCTCCTGGCTTCCCCTGGCGAAGCCTAGACCTGGACCAAGGAAAGGTTGTTAAGGAGAGGACGGGCTGTGGAGGAGTGAGTGGAGCAGCCTCTCTCTCCTCCACACCTGGCCGAGCCATAAACCCCAGGTGAGGGAGAATGGAGGTAAGCATTCCAATGACTGCTCAGCTCACCTTGCAGCTTCCGGATGAGTCATGATACATGGCACAGCCCTCACATCTTACATTCCGAGGCTTTCACATAGCTCCAGGGACCAGCTTACCCTAGCAGGCTGTACTCGGGACAAAGGACAGAGCCCAACCGCTGCCCAAGCAGACATGACACAATAGGGCAGCAGTTAGCCTCATGGGTAAAGGTACCGGCTGCAGCCCTAGACTGCCTGGTTTTGTAGCCTGGTTACATGAACGTGGGTAAATTGCTTAACCCCTCCCAGTCACAGTTTCCTCATCAGAAGAACACAGCTGCTCTGTGACAATTAAATGAGTAAATACAGAGTGTGGAATACAGTCCTGGCACAGAATAAACCCTCTAAAGTTAGTTACCTTATAGATATCAAATAAGCATCTATTGCCCTTTGTCCCCCTAGATGAAGCTCATAGAATAATTCACACTAATGTTCATGTTTAACCTTTTGAATTTTTGTTCTCCTTCCAAGACTTCCTTTGATGGCGTTCATTTTGTTGGTTTCTACTAGACTATAATGCTGACAGTAGGTGGTGTTGGGAGGGCAGGTAGTGAGGTGAGGGGGGAGAGGTAACAACTATTAACTCCCTAAGAGATATATCCAAAAGAACATATGAATATGGAACAATGATTAGATTTTACTCATAAAACACATGTAATACTGCCTCATATCCTTTTTGCACCAAGGCAAGGTAGACAAGTCATCAGGCTTGAGAGTGAACTCGTTACAGGAAAATGCAGACTCTTAGGCTAGGGGGGTTTTGTTTGTTTGCTCAGTTTTGCATATATCTGACCCAACTCTTGTGTTATTTCAAACGGTGGGAAATTACATGTGCTTGTACATTGAATAACATCAATATGCAAAACCAATGCATTTTTTCCCCTGGGGGAAACATTATCTCCCAAAGCAGGTCCATTTATGGTCCCACTCAATTTTTTTTTTTTTTTAATGAAGAAATTTGGATAAACTTGGTGATTCAGAAGGGTTGACTACTACACATAACCCAGTTATGCTTAACTAGCTCTTGAACCATAAATGCATGAACTTTGATTTGTAAGTCTCCTCCTCTGTAGCTAGCCATGTTTAGTGATGTTAGGAGGGCTGATTAAAGTGCCACACTAACGAGGAGGAAAGGCTTTTATAAGGAGCTACTAATTCGTCAGTCAACCACTGTAGAGCTCTCCATTCCATTCAGTCTGGTAGATCCATGTCCATCACACTTTCTACACCTCCGAGCTGCACTGCCCCACAGATGCATGTGGGTATTAAGCACTAGAAGTGTAGCTAGTGTTACCAAAAACCAGAAATTTTAATTTGATTTCATTTTAACGAGTTGATATTCAAATAGCACATGTGGCTAACGGCTACCGTATTGCACAGCGCAGATATAAGAACATTTCCACTCAAATCTCCAAAGTGACATAAAAGCCTGCAACTAATCCTTGATGATCTCAAAGTCAAAAACTGCAAATACTATACGTTAATATTCCTGCCACAAACCTTTATCAGATTTTTTTAATAGGCAGTGAGCTTATCACCTAAGATATTCAGTCTTCAGCCTCTGCTTCAAGACCACAAAAATATTAGGGAAAGAGATAAACTTAGAGAATTTTTCCTTTATTTTCAAGTGCCTACAATTCTCATATGTTAGACTGATTTCCTCCAATGACTGGTTTTTAGATCAAAGTGTCCAAAAATGAATAGGCAAATACATTGTCAGTGATTTCAATTCAGCATGAAGCTGCAACTGAATCTCATTACTCTGAATGACAAGGAAGAATCCTTTACACCTTGGCCATGCCATATCTCGCTCTTTTCAGCTGTAAGCTCTGCGAATCCCATTAACAGATTTTCCTTCGGTCGCCTGAACAATCCATGAGTGACTCACAGTTTGGAACACTTTGCTGCTGAACTACTTTGCACTTGATCTTAGCCAAGAGGCCGAGAAGCAATGCTGCTGAACTACTTTGAAGGGTGGAAGATGGGAGTGTGTAGCAAGAATGGGCCGAGAAGGGGAGGAATGGCTAATATGTGCCTTGCTGGCAACTTTTCATTGCAGTAGTTTAAAAAGCAATTAAGGAAAGGAATGAGGGTCCTGAATAGATAGAATTCAATTCCCCCCTTTTAATGGATTCAGAACATGAGGAAACATAAGGGTAATCCACCATGGCATCACTGCTATCACTGGAGTTTGTACTTCAGAGAGCGTTCATTCCCTTCACCAAGAGGACCCAGACCTCTGTGTGCTGATTTGGCGGTCAAAAACTACCAGAAAAGATGAACAGGGCTTCCCTGGTGGCTCGGTGGTTGAGAGTCCGCCTGCCGATGCAGGGGGCGCGGGTTCATGCCCCGGTCCGGGAGGATCCCACATGCCGTGGAGCGGCTGGGCCTGCGCGTCCAGAGCCTGTGCTCTGCAATGGGAGAGGCCACAGCAGTGAGAGGCCCGCGTACCACAAAAAAACAAAAAACAAACAAAAAAAAGATGAACAAAGAGAATCGGAAGCAACATCTCTCAGATCAGCGATGAAAATGTCTGCTCTTTATTCCGTGGGTCTTTGCTTCTTGTGTGTCCAGACACCTGTCATGGACTGGGATGCTGTGGGTGGCCCTATCTGTAGGATTTCCAAGCTCATCTGACTCTAGATAAACCCTGGTGTTTTTCAAGGAAGGGCCAGCTTAGGTGCTGGACCGAACAGTGAAAAATTGCTTTCTGACTAATTAATGAGCCAGGGTCCTTTGATGTTATAAGGGTGTGGTTGGAGCTTAGCGTGGCTGCTTCATGAGGAATCCTGCATCATCCACGGATGTGGCAAAACCACTTGGGAACTGCTTACAAAGAGGTGAACCATCCATAATGAGATGGTTTTGTAGCTGAGGTTATGAGTCATTGACATGCATGCCAGGTAGAGGCCGGTGCTGGGCCTCAGTGACACAAAGAGGATGTTTATAAGCATGGGTTTTAGGATAATTTCCCCAAATCATAGCAACCACTTATTGAGCACAGGGTGTGCTTCCCACAGATGATCTCTAATCCTCACCACGACCACTTCTGATGGGTGCCATCATTTCCCCTGTTTCCCAGATGAAGGAATCCAGGCCCAGAGAGGATAAAAACCTCACCCAAGATGACACAGATAAAAAGTGATGGAGCCAAGGTTAGAACTCTGGTCTTTCTGGCCCCAGAGCCTGTGCTTCTTCTGTTTCTCTAAGACAGGTCGCAGATGGCTGCCTGTCTCAGTTCTGTTTCCCAGTATGATAAGTCTAAGGGCAAGAGGAGGAACTTCAAGGATATATTGGCTTCCTGGTTTTAGAGCCAGTGCAGAAAGGAAGGGGAACTAAAGTCCAAAGCCCGGGCATCCTTGGCTGCAGTGAGTAGTGAGGGTGCCTGGCTAATACTTAATCCTCTGAAGGAACTCAGCTGGGGTCCTTGTTAGCCGGGTATGTCCTTGGCAAACCCACTATGCAACCACTGTATGCAAGTACTTCCTGTCTCACTTTGGCCTTATCAAAGTTTCTGGTGAGTATCCACAAAAAATTACAAATATAACCATTTTACCTCAGCAATTCTACTTTTAGCAATTTAACTGACAGATGTGCTTGTATATGTGCTAAAGGAAGAATGTACAAAGTTACTCCTTGCAGTATTTTCTAATAGCGAAAAATAAGGAACAACCCAAATTTTCATCAGTGGGGGCACTGATTCCATAAATGACAGGACGTCCATATAATGGAAGACAGTACAACTGTGAAAGAGATTGAGGAAGCTCCCTGTAAAATGATATGGAAAGATCTCTAGGAAGGAGAGTTAATTGAAAAAAGGATGAAACAATGTTTTTGATACGGTAACTTTTGTGTGAAAGCAAAAACAAGAAAAGAATCTCGTATTTCCTCTTAGGACATAAGGAGACCCTGGAAGAATGTGTAAGAAACCCACACCAGTGGGCACCTGTGGGGCTGGGGAGGAAGAAGTTGGCAGAGGAGGGAACAGGATGGTAGGAAGAGTTTTATCCTTTTTGGGTTTTCATACATGTGAATGTTAATCGTAATCAAGAAATAAATCAAAAGAGAAAAGTGACACATCCTATGCTATAAGATGCACTCTCTCTCAGGATGCATTTACAGCAGGGCTGCGCTCTTTTCTCTAGTAAAGAGAAATACCAGACTCGGAAATACCAGCCAGATGGCCAGGGTCCAAATGCTGACTTTCCCACTTCCTAATTGGGTTACGTTTTCTGAACCTCCGTTTTCTCTCTTAAAATAAAAAAGGGAGGGACTTCCCTGGTGGCGCAGTGGTTGAGAGTCCGCCTGCCGATGCAGGGGACGCGGGTTCGTGCCCCGGTCCGGGAGGATTCCACGTGCCGCGGAGCGGCTGGGCCCGTGAGCCGTGGCCGCTGAGCCTGCGCGTCCGGAGCCTGTGCTCCGCAACGGGAGAGGCCACAACGGTGAGAGGCCCGCGTACCAAAAAAAAAAAAAAAAAAAAAAAAAAAAAGCTCTATTCACTGTTAGAATTTTGTTAAAGTGATTTTAAGATCAAACACAACAAAATTCTAAGAATAATGTACTTATGAAAAATCGAAGGAACAACACGGAAAACTATCTTCACCTCTTCCTTTTCTCATAAGTATGATATCTAAAGGAAACTTTAAAAGGAAAACAACCTTGTAATTTATTGCTGTCTTTGACATGCGAAAGGTTAGTTTTGATGTTGTTTATATGTGTTTAGAGGCCACAACAGTGAGAGACCCGCATACCGCCAAAAAAAAAAAAACAAAACAAAAAGGGAGGAAATGACAATATCGCTGTGTTGATAGCAGACCAAGATAATGTGTAAAAGTGCAAAGTTCACCCTAAAATGGTCCCAGTACATAGTAGCTGTTAACCATTTTAATGCAGTGAACCCTGAGAGCCTGGGCCTTGCTGAATATCATGAACCCAACCTCCAGAGCATCCTCTTTCCTCCTCTCCTGGCTTTGAATTTCAGCTTCTCTAAGAAGTCTCACTAGAATGGACCTGAAGACACTTAGCAGTGCTTCTCCTGAACCTCCTATCCTAATGATGCAACCAGCCTTACCATCTTACCGCCAGGTGAACCCATTGTTACCTGGTCACATGAGTGATCCTGGTAGTAAAGCAAATCAATATCTGATGGTAAGTCCTGGGAGGCCAGTTTTTTACCTGACACAGGTGTCTCGAACTCATCTGCTGTAAATGATTCTGGTGACAGTGGCACATCTTCTGGGAGAAAGAGCCAGTAGTTGGCAATTACTGAAATGGATGTCATGCACCTGCAAATTGCTGCCCAGGTCTCGGCTTTCCTGACCGTGAGATGGTAAATGGAAAAGAACTTCTTCAAGACTGCATTTGAATTTAGGAAGCTGAAATTCCCAGGCTCAGCAGCCCATTTTGACGGTCACTTCTGGCCCTCTCTCCCACCTAAGGGCTGTGGCACGGCATTGTCGGGGTGCTATGCTCCTGCAGCACAGCCTGCTGTGCGCTTTCCAATGGCTTTTCTCCTCGATAGCAACACATTCCAGGAAGGACTACCGCCTGCCTTTCAACACACACTGAGCAGGTAAGCTGACTCAAAGTTCTCTGTCCACTCTCCTAAATCTAGAAAGTGCAATGCAAGAAGGGTCACCATCTTCCGGCAGCTAAAGCTCCCTTCTTTCCTCTCCTTTTTCCCTTGCCCTTTCCCTCTTCCCTCCCAATGCTGAGAGGAGTTTTGTTCAATGATGATTTGAACAAAACAATATAACAGGCCTGGTTATCGCCCACCACCCACCAAAAAAACCCGAGCACCAGATTCAAACCTATCCCCTGCCTCTCAAGAAATGAGAGAGAACGGGACAACTTCTCCTTTCCAGTCACCACTGCTTTGCCTCTTCTCCCTCAGCTTCCCTCCTCTCCTGTTACATCCCTCAGACCCTGAAACCTAGGACACCGGAGACTCCACCGCTCATCACTTATGGAGCTGGGCCTGGTGTTCCTGCATCCTGCTTGTTCACTTTCAAGCCTGACTGACCACCCCGGACAGCTCTGGCCCTTGCCTTTTTTAGGCACTCAAGCACAGCCACTAAAAGAAACATAGTTTAAAAGACGATTGTGGAAGCCCTTAGTTTTCAACTCCCATGACAGATTTGTAGGCCGCTCAGTTCTAAACAATAAAGGCTTCTCCAGTTCATACACCTGACGAAGACTAAAAATTTGATTATTTTCAATCCTTAATCATTGCTAACATTTACTGAATGAGTACCAAGTGCCAAGCACTCTTTGAAGTACTGGTCTCAGGTCAAGTTCCCTAGAGGAGCCTGAGATGGGATTCCTGGGCCCACCAGGGAGAACTTTTATTGAGGAGAAACCAGTAAAGGAGTGAGAGAAGCAGGGCAGGGCAGGGAGAGAAGCCGGGCAAAGTGTGTTTTCTAGAGAAGTCTAGCCTCAGTCCGATTCCAGGGGAGCTCCGGATGGTGAGTTGTACCCCAGTGTTGATCCCTTCCAGATGCAACGGTGCTGGCTCTTCTATCCCTGGACCAGAAGGTCATTGGCTCTGAGCCACCCCCAGTGGGGTTGGGTGGGGAGAGCACCTAACAAGCGTGGCCAGCAAGACAGCTCCCATCAGCCAAGGACAAGTCTTTTGGGGAGGTGCAGGTGTGAGGACCCCAGACCTGCAGCATGTGGGATGCGTGTGGGTACCTGGATAAGCGGTCTGTGTGGAGTAGGAACTGTATCTGTTATCACTTTACAGATATCAAATGATTTAATCGCCACACCATTGGAGGTAGGTTACTATTATTATTGATACCATCCATGTTTTACAGAAGAGGAATCTGAGACGCAGAGAGCAGTAAATTGGTGAAGTCCACACAGAACCATGATTTAAACCAAGATGGTCTGCCTTGAACACCTGTGCCTAGCCTCCATCTGGAGCTGCTCTTTACATGGGAAGATCTGAAGCAGCATAAATGGGCAAATCCATTTCCTGACATAGTCACTGAGCCACTTAGCTTAGCAGTCTACCCCACTCAGGTAAAATGACTACGACATTTTACGAAGAGATAATAAATATTTTTTCATTACTGCAACACGTAAAGATTGACTAAGACCAGCACTTTGGAAAATAAAAGAAGAAAAACTTGTTGGCAAGGCTATTGCACCAAAACGTACATCTCTCATGCAATGATGTATATTTCTTACTCCATTTCTAACTTTAAAGCACAGCTCATTACATTTTACTAACTATATTTCCCGTACTTTTCATCCATATCTTATTTTTAAAGGCCAAGACAAAAATTATAGACAGTGGGAAACAAACTCCTATATGTGTTATAACAAAGTTTCAAAAATATGGCTTCGAGCAGAAGTTCATATCCCACTTGCTGTGTTTATAATTATGTTTGGCTATTTTCTTTCCCTGACATCTTCAGTTTAACATGAAAGATGAGACAGAGTTACAATTTCCAGTGCTAGGGTTGTGTAAATGGTATGAAACAGAACTAGATGTTCAAGAAAGTGTTTGAAGAGCAGAGATTAATGTAGTTCTATGAAGGGTGCAGAACAGGGCTCTGTTGCTCAAACTAATGACATGCCCCTAAAAAAAGCATATTAGCACGTGGAGCAAGGCCAAGGTGAGGAGGCCACACCCTCTAGGCAAACAAAAGGGGAAAACACCTTTGACAATATCCTTTCACGCCCAACAACTCCTGGCTTGTCTCATAATTAATAATGCCGCCGATACTATCTGAAAATAATACAAACTCTAGGAAACAGACACATTTCATCCCTTTCTCCTGCTATTAGTTAAAGGCTCCTACTGCAGACGGCTTTGTACGCTGTCTGTTTAGCATTATTCTTCGAGATCTAGACAGTCTCTCTGGGAACCCCAGCCCATGTGTTTCCTGCAGTGTCTTGGCTGAGCTCAGCAAAGCCCAGGATTTCACAAGGTGTTAGGTAGTAAGATCTACCGTGACAGTGTGGACTTCCCCTCGAGGGACCTATTAGTAGGTCAGAAGACCTAGCAGACCTTCCTAAAAATGGTCCCAGAGGGGCCAAGGAGGTTAACCCAGAGTCAGTGTGGCTGTGAGGGACCAGCTGAAATAAATCAACTGAAAGCTCCATGGGCCCTTAGTTTAGATAAGCAAAAGCTAGGAAGGGAAGGAGAGAAATGAGGTCTCTGTTCTGACTCTCAGAGGGAAAGAAGGAAGTTTGCTAATTAAATTTGGGAGCCCAGGTGCGAGAAAAGACTCCATGATTTGGTTAACAGGGAGGAAATAAATTTGTTGGAAAATTAGAATACTGAAACTCTCATTTAACCTTTGGTCCTTTCTGAATGCTTGAAAGTGGAGAGGTTGGTCTTGGGAAAAAGCAGACAGCTCTGGATTTGAGATTCCCAGAGCTGCGTTGGTGCCACCACGCTCTTTGTTTTAGTAAAAGGAGAGTCTTGCTTGGAGCCCATCCAAGGCTGTCTCATTGCCAGAACACCTAGAGGACCTTGTTATAAAGTGGTCCTTTGCCCCAGGGCTTTCCATCCCACCCTCTCATCTCCCCCCAGACCCTGCGGCATCAATCATCTCCTCTTGTTTTACCTCTTTAATCTTCCTCTTTCCACTGGCTCCTTCCACTTGGCCTACACACTTGCTCTGGTCCCCTAGATCCTAAAACAACAACAAAACCCACCCATGATCTTGTTTCCCTTTCAAGTTACTGTCCCATTTTCTTCCTGTCACCACTCAACTCCCGCTTCCTCTACCTCCTCACCTCCTATTTATTCCTCGACTCTCTGCAGCCTGATCCTGCCCCACCTTGGACAGCGCACTCTTGAGGTTCCCAATCCACACATCCAAAGGCCTCTTTGCTCTCTAGCAGTTTACACTGTGAGCCACTCCCTTCCTAAAATCTTCCTCATTGTCTTTCAGTGCTTTCACTGACAGCACTCAACTACCTCCCCAATGCCTCCCAGACCACAATTTCCGAGTCTTCATTGCTAGCTCTTCTTCACCAACCACTTTAGACATTCGCTAAGGTTCTGTTGCTTACACCCTTCTCTCCATGTGTTCTCCCTCCATGAAGATCTACTCTCCCAGTTTCTACAATCTTCTATATGTGATGCTCTCAGATATAAATGCTCAGACCCAGCCTCTCTACTGAACCCAGGATTGCATCGCAAACTACTAGATAACTTGTAGGCACTTCAAATTCAAGAGCTACAAACCAAAGTCATTATCTTCCTTGTTAAATCTTTCTTCTTCCTAAAACCCCTAAGTCTTCTGCTGGCATTGGTACTCTGGCTGCATTCCATAGGAGCATCTTTGACTTGTTTCTCTCCCTCATCAACCGCATGCAATTTAATTTTACAACTCCGATGATATTCCCTCCACTTTGTCTTTCACGGAGGAATCCTTCTTTCTATCTCCACTGGCCTAGTTTAGACTTCCAGACGACCTCCTTTCACTTAGAGAATTTTAGAAGTCAGCCAGCCAACTGATTTTCTCATCACTTCCTCTAATCTGTCTCTCACACAGATGTAAAGCATCAGGTCATTGAGTTGATGACGTCATTCCCATCCTCAAAAACATTTGGCAGCCCCCCTGTTATTCACAGAATAAGTCCAACCTCTTTAGCCTGAGCACCCAGGTCTTCTAGAAACCAGTGTCCGACATCTCCTCCTATTACCCTTCCCTCTCCAACACAAATACCCTGGTATTTTTTCAGCTTGCTGCAGGTACTCTGCATTTTCCCTGACTTTTTAGTATTTTTTCTCCATGAAAACACTTCCTCGAGTTGCAGTTTACTAAAAGCCTAGCCATACTTCTAGGCTTTGCTTAAATACTACTTCCTCCATGAAGTCACCCCAGATAGCAACTCCCCCCCGCCAGAAAAAAATAATTCATTACTCTCTTGCTCCGTTATAATCCACCCTGTAATTTTTGACTTCTGTTATAATAGTGCTCCTCAAAGGATCAGCATCACCTGGGACTTTGTGAGGAACATAACGTGAATTCATGGGCCTGATCCCTAACCTACTGAGTTAGAATCAGTGGGGATGGAGTCCAGGATTTGCTTTAACAAGCTTGGCAGATGATTGTGAGACAGGCTAGTTCAAGCACAACTGTGTTAGAACCCATGCCCTAGTGCCAATATCATGTGTTTGCACATGTGTCCCCACATAGACTATGACCTTCCCGAGGGCAGAGCTTGTCATAATGCTTGGCCCATCTTGTAAGCATAGGAGTTTAATGCAAGCTTGTTGAGTAGCCACTGGTTGTATCTTGGTGTGGCCTGGAGTACTACTTAAGTACAGTGATTCTGTGAAGAATTTTGCTGCACATCATTAAAGGAATTGACTGTCCAGTTGCAATGTATACATTGTAATTGTCTGTCTTTGTTTGCTGGATTTGATATCAGTGGTGGGAAAAGAGGAGAATGTGTCATTTAATATAAATGTTCCAAAAGAGTTTCCTGCCCAGCCATTGACTTCACCTTGGCTTCCTACTGTTGAGGAAGAAAGTGAGTGCTATCAGACACTGATTATCTACCAGGCACCATGCAAGATGTTTAATCCTCCCAACAACCTATGTAATATATACTATGATTATCTCCATCTGAATGATGAGCAAATAAAGGTTAAGGTAGGTCATGATCAGCTAGGAGCTCAGCTAGGGGGTCTGAGGCTGTAAGTTCCACTCTGAGCTATTACAACAAATCCCCCCTATGGCTTCATGCCTGCTAACTAGAACTGGGCTTTTCATGGAAGCCACAGGATTCTCCACTGGGTCTCCTGAGATCATTTGATTTCCCAACCCAGTTGTGAAACCAGGTTTTACTCTGTCTCCATGTGCCCTGGCTTTGCTTCCACTCTTCTCCAGCACTGAAAACTCCAAGGCTACAACAGCATTTTTCTTGCCAGTTTTTACTAGACTCAAGGTCAAGGCAGTTATCACCTGGGCAAAGCCTCCCTCCCATCTTCAGACAGCAGTGAGAAGAGATGCTCATGAAACCCATTAAAACCTGCCCAGAACTCTGAGTGAGCAGGCCTGTGAGTCACGGAACCCTCTGAGTTGGAGCTGGCAGCAGGGCCATTGGTTTTTATGGCAATGTACTCTGTCCTCCCAGGGTATTATTAATTAGCTATTAAGGCCCTTGAAACCTCCAGGTTGGGCATGGGATGGTTACTCACAGTTATCCCCTGGCTAGAGGGAGATTGATTTTGGACAAATCCTGTGGTCTGGAAGGCTCTGCTTGCTGAAGCATGTGCCCCAAACACCCAGGACGCACGCCTGTCTAGAGCTCTGGGTCTGGTTTCCTAGACTTGGACTTGAGAGCTGAGTAAAAAGAAAGGTCAGACTCACAGTCCACCCCCCCCCCGCCCCCTGCCCACCTCCATGGGCTTTTCTCAGGCACAGGTTTACCAGAGGACCTGGGGAAAGGCATGTGTTGGAGCTTGGAACTCAGCAAGCTGGCTTGGACCCTGCACAGGTTCTCTTTTATTGTGGGTGCAGGGGAGGCGGCAGGGGGAATGACTTGACTTCAGCGCCTACTCCCATTCAGCATCTAGAAAGAAAAGCTCAGTTATCTGCTTGGCAAGCCAGCTTGTGAGCACTTTGACCACAGTGTTTAAAGATAATATTAACCCCAAACGCCAGCTGTCTTCCTTCTTCATGCATTCATTCACTCAACAACCACCCTTTAGCACCTACATTTACATTAGATGTTGTAAGTCAGCTGGGGCTGAGTTATGAAGAAGACACCACAGCCCCTTCCCTCACAGAAGTCCCAAACTAAGAGGGTACCTGTATTACGTATTTAGTGACTCCCTAGTCTCTTGGGGTCATCCTCTGCAGGTAACCCCTTGACTCATAGTCCCCAGAAGAAGTAGGAAGGAAAACGCAGGCTCCACGCCACTCCCCACTCCCCCTCTCCTCTCCTCCCCCCCTCCCCTCCCCCCTCCCTCTTACTCCCGCCCACCCCTCACCCCTCACCAGGAGGTGCCCCTCTGGCTCCTCCCTCATGAGCCCTTCCAGCGTCCTCTTTAGGCAGCCGCAGCCTCACTCAGCTGCTCAGCTCCTCCTGAAGCCCTCCCCCAGCCTCAGCCAAGAGAATTCTGTATTTTTCCCCAGCCCTCCTGAGAGCCCTTCTCTACCTGCATTAGAACCCTCCTTGTTCTTTCTAGATAGCTGCAGAGAAAAATATCTCCTCCACAAATGCGGTTGCCCACCCCAGATTCCAGTCTTACCCACAAGTTAGAGACTAGAAAGTTCAAAAGTGATTGGGGTCAGCCACATTCTTATTCTGAAACTCCCCCCAGAGGTACTTTAAGAACCGGAGAAACAAGAGAATCCCATCTACCTCCCAACTGTGGAAAAACGAGAGACACAGAGAAGAAATGGTGGGCAGCCAGGGTTGGGGGGGAACGGTGGACCTCAGGCCAAAGAAGACCCCTGGCACATCCTCTCAGAACGTGCTCCTCTCGCTGCTTCTGACGACCCTCTGCGTGAGGAGACAGGTCAGTGAGGTGAACACCAGAGGGGGAGACCTGGGAGCAGTGGTGGGGCAGAAGGGGATCCGTAGGGGAGTGTGTGCGGAGGGCGCCCCTGCTGGCCTCTTCCAGCACTGCAGGCCCTGCCTACCTAGTGTGAGGCCTCCTCTAGGGACCCACAACCTGCAGTGCTGTCTCTGCCCCCTTTCAAGGTGGGTGCGAGGTTTCAGGCTGAGGAGGGGACCGGTGGACCCCAACTGTTCTAGTCCCCGAGGTAATTAGCCGTGCATGGCAGCAGAGAGCTAAATGGTAAGCTCTTCCAAACCGGCAAGCTTGGATCTTCACGATGAGAAGGAGAGTCCCTTAGAAATACCCGAGGTGACGTGGGAGGTGGTAAGGGAAAGAATGGGGTGCCGACAGCTGTGGGACCCAAGGAGAAAATAAGAAGTCAATAGAAACAAGAGTGATTACCTCTCAACAGTGAGGGGCAGGGGTCGACAGGTGGGAGTCAATATCCCCGCATGCCGCTGCTTCTCTTTCCTAGAATAGAGCAGATGGATATGCAGAGTCATCTTCGCTGTCTGCCCTTTACTTTTAGGCTAGTTATAAGTTGCCTAGAGTTTGGTTTCACTTCAAATAAGTACAGCAAAACTACTTTAAACTATATCAAGTTATTACAGATAAAGACATCCAGTTATTTCCTCCCCTCCCTGTAATATGACATCACCCAGGCCGTTGAGCTGATTTTTCTGTTTAACCTTCCCTCCCCAGATGCATCTCCACCTTCATCCCACGACTCTGAGCTGGGTTCAGGGGGGGTGATCCCTGTGTACTGCCTCACTGGGGCCCCATTGCCTCTGGCTTCCAGTCGGTGGGTCAGTGGGAAGCACCACTGGGAGACAGGAGGGCAGGAGAGAGATCAAAGTATTTCTTCCTGTGCTCCTGTTTTCTTCAGCAGCATCTTTCGGGTGCCTCCACACTTCTCGAAATAGAGCTTCTACTGGGCAGCCCCTCTTCTGGGCTCCAACCCTCAACATGGTTGGGGAACATGGTTCCTAAGACTTGGAGGATAATGGGTTCCTGGGGGCCTCAACTTCCCTTACCGGTTCCCTTCACTCTGCACACATCTCTGTAAATAGTGCATACCATCTTCTGTCTACAAAATCTCAGCCGGGTGTGCCTCCTGCTTCTTGCCAGGATGCTGTCTGATACTCCCATATGCTGTGCAAATGCCCTTCTGCTCCAACACCAGTGCCATCCAATGGTTAATCTAGCTTTTTCGTAGGTGTTTGAGAGGGGTTTTGAGAGCTTACATTTGTAAATATGGAGAATCTGACTAGATGTCCAATGTGATATCTTCATTGGCTATTGAGAGAAGAGACTAGAAAATATAATGGGGAGGGGGGACCAAAAGGTCTTCTGTGTAAAAATAATAATAATTTACTTATTTCCCCTTTTTTCCATGAAGGCTTCATGTGCTGGGCACTGCGTTTCATCCTGGGATGAAAAGACACCCAAGACACAATCTCTGCCCTCAGCTCACAGCTTAGGAGAGGAGAAAGAAGCATAAAGAAATAGTTATAATAGCATGTGCTATAGGGCCTTGTCAGAGCCATGCACAGGTCTGAGACAAATACAGAAGATGGCACCTAACCAGAGGATTAGGAAAGGGTCCCAGACGAGGTGACCTTGAATCTGAGCCTTATTAGTGAGTAGGAATTAGTTTGGAGACAGACGCATGGAGGGGAAACTTCTAAACAAGGATATTCCAGGCAGAGCTGGAAAGATTACCATGTGCTTTCACACTCATCCTCACCTCAAGATTTGGACCCTACCTCAAGACTCTCACATTGCAATTGTGCATGTTGGAATCACTTGGGAAATATTTATGACTTACTGATGCCTGGGCACCCCTAGATTTACCCTGAAGCAGTAAAGTTAACCTTCAGGGACACTCACTTGCACAGACCCCCTCTGGAGGCCCTGAGAGGAGAGGGACCCTGCAATGTGTTCACAAGGTCCCATTTTTATAACATTTGCAAAAGTAAGGTACTGTTTTGCTCTTCTTCTTGACAGGGTCCCCTCAAACTATATGCTCTTCTGGACCTACAAACATAGATCAAGGCCCTACCCAATCCAACTCAATCAGAATCTCTGGGCAGCAGCATGCCTTAAAGCTGCCCAAGTGAATTTAACGTTGGGACAGAGTTGAAACATGGTATATTTTCAGAACTGGAAGAGATCTTAGCGTTCTCGGTAAAACTCCCTAACTTTAAAGCTGAAGTAACCCTAAATCCGGAGGGGTTGAAGGTCCCACAGCTGCTCATCATTGAAGAGCAGAGTCCAAACCTAATTCCTGAGCTCCAAATCCATGCCCCTCCTGCTTAGATATCTGGAAACAAGCGCTAGGTACCAAAACACATGTGCTGGCCCTCCCTTCCTTCAAAATCTGGGCCCCAGGGCTCTGGGTTAGTTGGCATCTCGTGGTGCCTGCTGATTCAAGGAGGCCCAGCATGACAAGCTGAGGGGGTGAGAGCAGC
Source organism: Kogia breviceps (assembly GCF_026419965.1). NCBI lineage: Eukaryota > Metazoa > Chordata > Mammalia > Artiodactyla > Physeteridae > Kogia > Kogia breviceps. The sequence goes on along the minus strand of NC_081313.1, from coordinate 57,831,815 downwards.
AGGCCTAGGGCCTGGGGAGGTCCCTTAAAGGCTGGAATCCACAGGGAACGCCTTTGGCTCATCTGCTTCAAGGTCAGAGAGAAAAGGTGCAAAACTGTAGCTGCTGGAGCCAGAACATCTTGCGAGAGGCTTTTCTGGAGCCAGTTTTCACCACACTCACAGCCTATGCACTGATCACCTGGGCAGAACCTCCCTTTTCAAACAATTCTGTATGCTGAGAAGCCCAGGAAACCCACTAACATGTGCCCAGGGGCCCCACTGAGTATGGCAGAAGGTTTTCCCCCAGGTCTGTAAGGTCATTCATTTCCTAACAGTGCACGTCCCAAGGTATTGATAATTAGTCTTTAAATTAGACTTCAAAGTGCCTCTTCAAAAGTACTCTTGTATATTCAAAAATCAGCAGGGATATGGAAAGGATGAGACAGTTTGGGGAAACTAGGATAACTTCACTTTGCTGGGAAGTCTATGAGCCCCTGGGGCATCTTCAGCTTGGGGACAAGAGGAGAGACGGAACTTCAGCTCTGTGTGGTGCAGCAGGTGGCAAGAGGCTTTGACCTTCACAAGGAGGCTGTGTTGCAAAAGCCTGTCTATTGAGGCAGGAGGTGGAGAAGTTCTGAGCTGCTGCAAAAGAGGCAGAATCGCATCAGGAGCAGGGAGGAGAAGAAATGCACTAGCCAACACACACAAGATGAAAAGCATTTCCCACCATCAGGATGTTGGATGATGTCTCTTGAATGCTAATATACTCTTTACAAGATTTAATGGGTACTATTACTAGGGCGTTAATGAGACATAGGTGTCTAGTAATGATGCTTGTGAGTGCCTGGGACTGCTGCTTCCTCCCACCCATCACTTCTGTGGGCCTCTCCTGTTCCTGACAGCCATGTGGCTGATTCGGGCAGTGCCGGGGTGCCTGGGTCCAGGCATGATCAGCTGGTCAAGGCTTCAACCCTGGCTCTCTCAGCTCCCACAGCTTCAGACCTGTAGTCAGGAAGCAAGATGCTTGTGTCCATGGGGAAAGAGAAATTCCTCTCTCCATTCGTCTCTCTCCTTGAAGAGACGCTTATAGGAATCTGCTATCCAGTGAAAAGTCAATTTAAATTTTGAAGAAGAAACGATCTCGGCCATGGAGTGTTAGTCGGCCTCCTACCACAGGTGGCTGATTTGGTGGTATGGGTTTAAAGAATTTGCTAGTGAACCAAACGTTGGAATCCAAATAGGATGGATTTGAAGAGAAATATTGAGTACCTTAGCTTCAGAAAATTATGGCCATCTGTGCTCCTTTGGTGTGGGAATACATCAGTCCCTGATGCATCTAAATCATGCGTTTCCATTGTTTCCATTGCTGTATCTTAACTGACAAAATGTATGTATACACTTCCATAAGACGATGAACAGTTTCAGGCCATAAGAAACATCTTATATAGGCAGGGGAGAGAGAGAACTTTACGGGGAATGCCCAGAGAACCATGCAGGCAGCATACACTTGGACGAACCTCCATGAAGCAGATGAGTTCAGAGGACAGGAGATTGATGCTCTTCTTTCAGGGGCTGATAAAGGAAGAGAATGAAATGAATTTAGGGAACTATGATCAGCTTGAAGTTACTTTTTCACTTTTAAGTTTGTCATTCTGACTTTCTATTTAAGAAAGGCATTTACAAATACATGCATTAACTTCTAGCGTATTTCCAAAATTAATCACAATAATCTTTTATTTCTCTTCCTGCTGTTGTAACAGAAGTCAATCAATGTAAACTGTGTGAAGTAGAATCAATATTTATGGGTTTTTTTAATTTTTAAAATTTATTTATTTATTTTTGCCTGCATTGGGTCTTCGTTGCTGCGGGCTTTCTCTAGTTGCGGCGAGCAGGGGCTACTCTGCGTTGTGGTGTGCAGGCTTCTCATTGCGGTGGCTTCTCTTGTTGCGGAGCATGGGCTCTAGGCATGCGGGCTTCAGTAGGTGTGGCACGCAGGCTCAGTAGTTGCAGCTCACGGACTCTAGAGCGCAGGCTCAATAGTTGTGGCGCATGGACTTAGTTGCTCCACGCCATGTGGGATCTTCCTGGACCAGGGCTCGAACCCATGTCCCCTGCATTGGCAGGCAGATTCTTAACCACTGTGCCATCAGGGAAGTCCCAATATTTATGTTTTTGATTTCATAAGAAGGAAATGCAATGTGGCATAAAATGTTTTGGGTATGGGGTCTCATTCATTGTAGAACATTCAAATTTTCAAAGCATATGATGTCTTGAATAATGACTAGCATCTATTGAAAGTTTTTCATGTGCCAGGCCCTCTAATGAGTATTATCTCTTTTAATCTTCACCATAACTTCACTAGCTAGATACTATTATTAGCCTTTACCACAGACACACACATCCTTTACAGATGAGGAAACTGAGGTTCAAAGAGGTTAAGAAAACTACCACTGTCAGAGCCAGACTTTGAACCAAGGCTCTCAGTTCCCAAAAGTGATAAGATGAACCCTTTAGCCCATGGTACTTATGGAGATACACTGCCCCAATCTCTCTTCAAGGAGAAACGTGCTGCCTAGCTGGAGGAGTGTGGTCTAGCCTCCAGCTTCAGCAAGTCCAGGGGCTACCTCAGTTGCATTGAGACCCCCTCCCTCGAGGTCACATCCTTCCTGGGGAGGCATAAAGGCCAGCCATTTTGAGCCAATGCTGAATGACTCTGATGGGTGCTACTTACCCCAAACTGACCAAGACCTTGTCAGGTCCGTATCACAGAACACCCTTTTCCTCTTTCCAGTCCTGCTCCCTCCAGTTTTCTTTCATAGGCGTTGGTCCCTAATAAACACCTGGCAAACACCATCTCAGTGTCTGCTCCTGGAGAATCCAGCCTGTGGCAATGCTGTTCCCTCCCAAGACTTCTGTGTGTGAACATATAAATACTCAGAAGCCTTTGCAGGAGTACATGATGTCCTGTTTCTTGGGCCATAGCTTCCTCACAAAATCTCCTGATGTTTGAAGCTTTCAGTTCAATTTCTCTGGCTGCTTAGGGGGCGGTAGTGGAGCTTAATGGTCAAGAGCATAATTTGAGGGTTAAACTTGACTTGAAATCACAGCCCTCTCCTCGTCTGTGAGCACCAAGTGTGATAATGTGCTTGAAGCTCTTACACAGCACCTGGCTCCTAGTAAACCTTCAATGAATGGCAGCTACTGCTGTTGCCATCCCAAGTTTCCAAGACTTGAGTCCAGGCCAAACATGCACTAAGGAACATTCCTTCCTCTCACGGTGAGACAATCTCTACTCCCAGCGTCTGCTGCTCACTCTCTGCTGATCTACAAGGGATAATTCAACTTTCTTGCAAGAAAAAAACAAAACAAAACAAAAAAACCCCTGTAGTTCAAACTTTCATTATCATTTCCTTGAATTGTTGCAATAGCTTCCTAATTGGTTTCCTGTCTCTTAATTCTCTATTTCCAATCCATTCTCCACTTCCTCCATAGTGATGTTTCTAAAATGTTGATAATGATCTGCTTGAAACCCTTGAATAATTTGCAACCCTATTATGGTCTTTTCTCTCTAAGTCTTAAAACATTAAGCCTGACTCTAATGTTAGAGAAAAGCTTGTATTGCTTTTGAGCCATGAGTTTTTTTTTTTTTTTTTTTTTTTTTTTTTTTTTTTTTACGCGGCCCTCTCACTGCTGTGGCCTCTCCCGTTGCGGAGCACAGGCTCCGGACGCGCAGGCTCAGTGGCCATGGCTCACGGGCCCAGCCGCTCCGTGTTAAGTGGGATCTTCCCAGACCGGGGCACGAACCCGCGTCCCCTGCATCCGCAGGCGGACTCTCAACCACTGCACCACCAGGGAAGCCCCATGAGTTATTTTTAAAAAGAGAAAAGTATAATGTGAAATATAAATTATTACAGGAATAATATAAACTCTACACCCATCAATTTGGGGACTTATGACATAATTTTTTAGGGTAACTCCTAAAGGGTGCTGCACCCTACCAGTAGGAGAGAATCATAATTGCTATTGCTTGGTCATCCATTACGTTCCTTGCCTCCTAGTTTTCAACATTTTATTGGTAGCACTTAATTCAACGTGGGATGATTTTTAGATAACTCTTTCCGTGGGAAAAATACATAGCATAGTTTAACTATGATCATTTATGCACATATACATCATTTAAACCTCAGAAAACTATGTTTCCAATAGTAGTCTAGTAGCCTGAGCATTGCTATAACTTATTTCAGTGCTTCTTAAAATGTGGTCCATGGAACACCTGCATCAGAATCCTTTAGGTGGTTTGTTTAAAATGCAGATTCATAGTCTCTGTCCCTTGTTTTCCCCCAAAGTCTACTGAATTAGATTCTCATTTTTAACAAGGTCCCTACGTGATCCTGGGCCCAGCAAAGTTTGCCAGCCAGGGCATTTCACCTCGGAGTTGGTCAATGACGATTTTCAAGTATTTAATGTTTTCATTCCCTGAGCCTAATTGAAGCTGGAGAAAGAATCCTTTAGGTAAATTCACTTGAAATATAAATGACAAAGAAAAACTTAACTTGAATTTTATGTTAAAAATAAAATTTAAATTCTTAAAATAAGTTCTTTTATTAAAAAATTTAGAATATGTTTAAGTAGGCACTATTTTTTTGAAATAGTATTGGGGAATGGAATGGCATTTCTCAAAAAACTGACAGCATCTATGAGGACATTGCAATTTCAGGTCGGACTGTTGTGTCTCAAGTAAAAAAAAAAATACTTTTGAAAAAAATAATCAAGATTTTATCATTTTTCACTAGGGTCTCTCTTATATTTTGATAAGTAACTCTTTGTTCATTTTCCTTCTTTAGTTGATAACTGATTAAACTCTCTCCCATCTTTATTTGCCCATGGCTATGTGTGTGTTGTAGGTAGTAGCACAACATCACTTCCAGCAATGTCATAAAATCTAACATCCTTTGCCAGATATTGAGCTTCACCCTGCCTTTTATTTACACTGAATTTTTATTTTGAACAACAGGCAATAAGTGGTCCAGCAATGATACTGATTCAAAGAGCATGAATCAATCCAGTGATTTGCTGGTAAATCTTGAACAACCAGTTCTCAGAAAAACAAAGAGCTCTGATTTACAATGTTTTCCAATTGCCTAGTACAGATACTGTACCATGGTCAATTCCAAGTGACCCATGTGATGTCACTAAATGAGGAGTTGAGAAGACACGTGTACACTGCTTCTGAGAGCCTGTATGAGCCAGCTCCAGCACCCCACTGAATAAATACCAGGGTTAAGCAGAAAGTGAGGTTTGAGTGGTCACCAATTTTTAAATTGGTTAGCTTTTAGTGGATATTTCCATGCTGTGATGACATTTGCCTTCCTAGTAAACCTCGTATTGTAATATAACCTACAGGATTCAATAATTAAGGATCTCATATATATCATATAAAACTCCCTAGAGTTGCCCTCAGATAGTAAATAAAATCTTAATAATATTTCATAATATCTCTAGAGCAGACCCTGATTCACTGTCCCTTCCCTATATCTTGGTGAGTTCTCTTTTTCCCCAAAATAATACTCCCCCCAAACCCACTACCACTCTTACATACAGGGGTTGAATAGCAGGGCCCTCACACCTTTTTAGGAGTATTCTTCAGAAACATCATGAGGCATAAAACTAAGCCTAAATCCTTCTGCATTTCTTCCACCTCCCCCAAAGCACAGGAGCTCCTTGCAAATTGTTAAGGACTGAATTTTTACCCACCCCACCCTGCCTAGTTCATATGTCGAAGTCCCTATACCCAACGTGACTTTGTTTTGAGATAGGACGTTTAAAGAGGTAATTTTGGTTAAATGAGGTCATAAGTGTGGAGTCTTAATCCAATATGACTAATGTCCTCATAAGAAGAGGAAGTGACACCAGGGAGGCACACACACAGAGAAAAGGCCACTTGAGGACACAGCAAGAAGGCAGCCATCTGCAAGCCAGGAAGAGAAGTCTCACCAGAAACCAATCCTGCCAGCACCTTGATCTTGCTTGACTTCCAGACTCCAGACCGGTAAGAAAATAAATGTCTGTTGTTCAAGCCACCCAATCTGTGGTATTTTGTTATGGCAGCCCTAGCAGTCTAATACACAAATGAATTGCTGGAAAAACCTTGAACATCTCCTAGTTCTTCATGGTAAATGCACAAATTAATAATGGCCCTGGGATATGTGCGAACATGTTTGTATGCATAAATTTACGTACGACTCTTTTTAATTTGGTACCCTGGCTATTTATTTAAAGATGGTTGAGAAGGTTGATCTTGGACAATCTGTAGATAATTACAACTTGACCTGCCAGATGAAATGTAACTGTCAGTTTCGTTCAAAAAATTTATTTATTTGGAGAATTGCCATGATTAAAATAACACGTTCTCGCATATACTTGTATGAGACCAGTGTAATCAAAGACATGTAGGCTATTAAAAAGAACTTTCGGGACTTCCCTGGTGGCACAGCGGTTGAGAGTTCGCCTGCCGATGCAGGGAATACGGGTTCGTGTCCCAGTCTGGGAGGATCCCACCTGCCGCAGAGCGGCTGGGCCCGTGAGCCATGGCCGCTGAGCCTGCGCGTCCGGAGCCTGTGCTCCGCAACGGGAGAGGCCACAACAGTGAGAGGCCTGCGTACTGCAAAAAAAAAAAAAAAAAGAACTTTTGAAGTTTGCTGAGCTAAACCTGGAGTTTCAGATAACCCTTTCTCACTTACCTTTGATCTATTACCTACTGCTGAAGCAAGATGATAAGGGAAATCAACTAAATTTTGAACTTTTTTTTTCATGAACTGGGCCAAAGAGGAGCAAAACTTTATTATAAATAAGGAGTATTATTCAGCCTATGTGGACATTACAGACCGGGGCTGACTGATCTGAGACCTGACCAACACAGCTCTATTGGCCAACCACCACCTCCCCCTACCCCCGCCCCAAGTCATTTCTACAAGGTTGCCAGTAACTCCAGATCTCTGGCTACCACCTGCAAACACACAAAGCAGCTCACTGTTGAAGGAACTGTGAACAGAGTTTGGTTCTTAGAGCTTACTTACACTTCTGTTTGTTGCTAACAAAGATCTGGTTAATGTTCTGGGTTAGGTAAAAGGCTCTCTCTGGCTTTCAGAGCATCTTGGCTTAGCTTCTCCATCCTACTCCACCCCGTCTCTTGTTCCACAGCCTCTCTGCGCACAGAGCAACTTTCTGGAACAGGAATCTGAAGTGTTTGGCCTCTCTGCCCCTGGTGTTGACTCAGATCCTGTGAGTGGTCCTTGAAACTAATGAAAATAAGATAAAGATCATGAACAGTCAAACCCACCGAAGAGGAAATGCAAGTGGCTAATAAAGAAAGTACATTATATTTCAGTAGTGATTTAAAGAATGCTATGTGACAACATAATATCTGCCACTTACCAAATTGACGCATTTTGAATAAAAGAATGGCCATTGAAGGTACATAAACTTGGTTCAACTGCTTTGCCACTTATAGTCTGATGTTACTGGAGAGCGATTTGGCAATATGTATGAAAAAAATGTATAAATGACAAAAAAAAAATCTATAAATATTAATGCACTTTCTGCTTCCAGCCAAGATGAAGTAATAGGTACCAGATTTACTCTCCTGCCTGAAATTAAAGAAGAGAATTAGAAAAAACTAGACAAAAAATATATTAAACAGTGGTTTTCCAGATACTTCCTGTAAGACAGAAAACAAATGGGGTGAACCCTATAAAATGGCTTCATCTTACTCCCTGGTGAGTTCCTAGACCATGGAGCAGGGAGAGCATTCCCTGGTGGATCCCAGAAGGTTCCCTGAGTTGAGGAGAGGGGGCTGAGAATCTGGGGAGATCAAGGCAACTAGAGTTCTTAGAACAAAGTACTGGGGAGGAAAGAGCTTCACAGAGAGTTCTGCTGAGTCTCCCTTACAGTGATCAGCACACGCCACATGTGAAAAACTACCCATGGACGGGCAAAGACCACTTAACAGGATCAGAGGCAACAGTGCTCAGCACTCACACAGGGCTGGATGCAGGGCATGTTCCTATAGGCAGACTGGAAAACCTCACAGTTCATTAGACAGATACACGGAAGGATCTTGCTTCAGTGGTGGGGAATAAGCCCTAGACAAAGCACAGCTCCTAAAAGCAAGACTAAAAAAGATACTAAAAAGGACCAAACTATTTCTGATCAACTTAACTGCATTCCAGAACAAAGCTCATGAATATTGATAGGGATAAAAAAATATCCAGTACCCAACAAGGTAAAATTCACAATATCTGGAATATAATTTTAAAAAATTAGCTGTCATGCAAAGAAGCAGGAAAACATGACCTCTAATAAGGTGGGTAATCAACCAAAACTGAATGAGAACTGACAGAGATGTTAGGATTATGAGGCAAAAACATGAAAGTTACCATAACTGTATATTCCATATGTTCAAAAATTAAGACACTAGGGATTTTTCTTTTCAGCTTTGAAAAGAAAAATTGAGGTATTGAAAGATTTTTACAAGAAAATTCTGAAGATAAAAACCTATAATACGTGAAGTGAAAAAAACACTTAATGGTACTAATGACAGATTAGACATTGCCGAAGAACAAAATCGGTGAATTTGAAGATATAGCAACAGAAACTATCAAAGAAAATAACTTTTAAAAAAAAATGAACAGAGCATCAGAGGTGTAGGAATTCAAGTAACCTGATATAGGTATAATCAGAGTCCCCCAAGTGGGGGAGGGCAGAAAAAAAAGGTTTGAAGAAGTAATGACCAAAATTTTACTGAAGAATATTATAAACCCCAAATACCAAGAAGCTTGACAAACCTCAAGTCCAAGAGTTAAATAAGCACAAGGAATCAAAACTAGTGATAAAGAGAAAAATCTTCAAAATGCCAAGAGAAAAAGGACATGTTTATAGAACAACAAAAATAAGGAGGACATCAGTTTTCTCATAGCAAAATGGAACAGTGGAGCAACATCTTTTAGATACTAAAAGAAACAAAACTGTCAACCTCAAATTCTGTATTGAGGGAAAATATCTTTGAAAAGCCAAGTCAAGATACATGCTTCTTCAGACATACAAAATCTGAAAGAATTCATCACCATTAAATCTCCATTAAAAGAAATATTAAAGGATGTCAATCAGAGCAAAGGAAAATGATACCAGATACGGCTCTACACAAAGGAAACAAGAGAACCAGAAATGGTAACTGCATGGGTAAATATATAAGATGATTTTCTTATTAATAAAGTATGTTTAAATGATAATTCACAGTTTAAGCAAAAATAGTAACAATGAAGTGTTGGGTTGTAGCAGATGTACAAGTTAAGTTGTATGACACTAATACCACAAAAGTTGAGAGAGAAGAAATGAAAGTATTCTAGTGTAAGATTCTTGAACTCCATGTGAAATCATATAATATCACCTGAAGTCACATAATACCACTTATAGTGCATGTGAAGTCACTTAATACAGCTATAGACTACCATCTAGAGTGTGGTAAGTTAAAGATGTATACTATATGCCCTGAAGCAACCACTTAAATAACAAAAGGTTCTAATTACTAAGCCAGGGGAGATAAAATAGCATCATTAAAAATATTTCATTAATCTAAAATAAGACATAACAAAGAGGAAAAGGGGAACCAAGAACAGATGAGACAAGTACAAAATACTGCTGAGATAAATTAAAGATCTAAATAAATGGAGAGAGCTATCATGCTCATGAGTCATAAGATTTAATATTAACATGTCAATACTCCCCAAATTGAACTGTAGATTCAACACAATCCCAATTAAATCTCAGCACTGTTTTTGTAAAAATTAACAAACTGATTCTCAAATTCACATAGAAACATAAAGGACCTAGAATAGCCTAAACAACCTTGAAAAAGAATAACAAAGGTAGAGGACTAACACTACCCATTTCAAGCCTTATTATAAGGGTCACTAATCATCACAGCGTCAGATTGGGATCTGAAGGACAAATGATCAAGGGAACAGAACAGAGTTGAGAAATAGACACCCACATAACAAGACAAGTGATTTTTGACAAAGGTGCAAAGGAAATTCAGTAGAGAAAGGATAGTATTTTCAATAAATGCAATGGAACAATTAGACATCCATATGCAAAAGAAATGAACTTTCATCCATACCTCATACCACATTGAAAAATTTATTCAAAATATCCAAAATTCAACCCAAAATAGATCACAGGGGGAGCTAAATGTAGTTAAAGCCAGGAGGTCTTCAGTCATTAATTTGCCTGAGTTAATTTGCATTAGGACTAGAGTTGCTGGGAGAAGCTGGTTTTAAGCACACTGGCCTCCCTCAAAGAGAGAGGAATGCAGAACCTAAAAAGCATGGCTGGAGAGGGAGCGTTTGTATTCCCTACTGAGCAGGCCATATGGAGGCCTGGGGACCTCCATGCCTCCCTCAAGGTTCTGTGATCAGGGGACGTCACAGAGCAAAACAGGAGAGGGTGAGTATGGGGGACCCTGAGCTACCCCAGGTACCCCAGAAATGATTGGGGGAGAGATTGGGGCAGCACTGGAGATCCTGCAGGCTTCAGCTGGCAGGGATGAGCCAATAAATATACTCATTTTTAAAAGTCTTCATATGAACCCTTAAGTTGGTGAGACATGGAGACAAGGGTACCATAGAAAACACTCTGGAAGAAAATAGATTAATATCATCAGTTTTTATCTTTGGATGCTGGAGTTCCAGGTGATTTTTATTTTCTTCTTTATAATTTCTGTTTTGTCTGAAAGTTTTACAATAAACATGTATTACTTTTATAGTTATAAAAAAGCAATAAATCTATTTAGTAAAACTCTCCAAAGCAAAATCCTAAATTAAAAAAGGATAATATGATCCCATTTTAATAAAATGCAAGCACAATATAAACGTATAGAAAAGAAGGATGGGTGGCAATACAATAAAATATTCATGGAACGATAATTTGAGTGGTAGAATTGTGAGGGTTTATTTTTTTTCTCACTTTGCTCCAATGAGTGTTTGTCACTTTTATAATCAGAAAGATTATAAAATGATGATTATTTTTTAAATCTAGTGAATAGAAATGAAGGCTGGCTGGACATGCTACTGTATACAAGTCTATTCAGCTCCCTGGGTTCTCTCTTTTTCACCTTATAAAATGAGGACAGGTTGGACTAGATGGATTTTAAAGCCCTTTTCACCATAAGAATTAATCTATCTTAAATTTTTGGAGATTACATGTGAAGAACTTTGGTACTCTTATGTTAAAGCTTAAAAATAAAATAACTAGTAGGAGAGGTTTTTAATTTCTCCAAAAGCTTTCCCCTCCTCAGATTGTCTACTGAGCTGGGCATTCTGCCCTAGATTTCTGTCTTTGAAACAGAGTCCCTTATCGCTTCAGATGAGATTAATTCTGAAGCTCAAGATTGCTAGACCTTCTTGTTTATTTATAAGCTCCTTATTGAGGCACATAACTCGTACTTGCTCGAAAACTGATGTAGCCTTTTCCGTGCCATACTGCCCATAAATTATCCAAATACCAAGTTCCCAGACCGATTTTTTTTCCATCCCTCCCCCTTTAAATCATCATATTAATCACTCCAACATTTTCCTTCATTGAGGATATTGATGAATAGGAAGTAAATTATCTGTCAATTGCATAGTCACCAAAGTATGTAAGATTATTCCAGACTTCTTAAAAAGTAGCTATACAGAACTGCCCACTAGAAATACCAGGAGTCTGATTTCTATTGAGTTAGAGCAGTAGATGTGCTGGGCTCTCCCTGGAAAGTTTAATAGTCAAGGAATCACATTGGTACACATGCCTTTGATTTTATCAGTTGCCATCATTATTACGGTTTGCTGAGGAGCAGTGATGCATAGCTCGTTGTGGGCTCACATTTTAGATCACTTACCATGGAAGTACTGGGCCCAGGATATACTTTTCCTCTGTTAGTGTCTCTTCCTTAAAGGCATTGGTTCACAAACTCAAGACTGAAATGAAGATCTAGAGCAACTGTAGTATAAGATCTGATGTGTCCCGATTCCTCTTACAGATGATGACCTCCTTTGGAGGGACACATTTTTATTACCTTCCCAATATGGGTGCCCTAGAGGCTAGTGGGATGTACCACTCATTGATGTGTGCGGTGGATAGCACCATGGTTCTAAGTGTGAGCTTTAGAGTCACATAGATCTGGATTAAATCCTGGCTCTGCCGCTTATTAGCTATCATTGGCAGAAAGTTCTCGGGGCTTCTCTTTGCTCAACTGTAAAATGGAAGGAATAATTTACCTACCCCATTGGGTTATTAATAAGGATTAAAAGAGATAAGACACTGTAGACCCCTGAGGAGAGTGTGTAGAGCACAGATAATAGCCAATAAATTTTAGCAGACATGATTAGAAGATGAAAACCATGGCTGCTGCATAAGTTCACAGTGAATTGCAATTTTCTTTTCACTGTTCCAGAGAGGCAATCTGACTTCCCCAGCCTGCTTAACTGTCTCTGTGTTGGGACCTTCTGGGACACAGACTTCGGTGATGAATGAATGACTGCATGATCTCGCTTAACACAATAAACCCTAAAGGCAACTCGCTCACTTCCAAACGTTGTAAGGCTACTTTTTAAAAAAGGACATTAAAAGAAAGAAAAAAACAGTCCATTGCACTTGTGCTGGTGACAGGGAAAAAAATCTGACCTCCTTCACGGCTGAAAAGAAAACCACAATGTTGACCACTTGCGTTTTTCTAGCCAAAGTGCTTTGCAGAAGTTATTTTATTTTTGTGGAAAGCCAAGGAAATGGGCAGAGGTACAGTACTTTAAACTTGTTTTATCTACCAGGAGACTGAGGCGTAAAGGAGGGTGAAGCAACATGCTTTCTGCTGCAGCCGCTCAGTAACTCCAAAAGCAGTAGTTCATGGTACCATGAATCACTTTTGCAATGAACATCCTCCTCTCCTCTGGGGACGCCAGAAGATTCCATGTGCAGTTTATTGGAGCTGCTCTGATTATTTAATGGCTAACATTATTGAGCCCGTATTACATAAGCAGATGGTGTTCTTCATTTTTAACATGTATTAACTCATTCAATCCATCAGCAACTCTATGGGATAAGGACAATAATTACTCCCATACTAACATCAGAATAATGCGGGACTTGTCTGAGGCCACACAACTGGTATGTAGTAAAGCAGCACGGTCAAGAGCCTGAGACTGGCAGAGTCAACCTTGAGGAGTAGCTCCCTGGACCTGTTGCTTCTCTCTTCGCACATTCATCTTTCCATCTGTTCTCCTCTGCTGTGTGAAGAGTAAGCATGGCACTCTTCCAAAGGCAGCCAAGTCTGGGTCCACGGGTTGACTAACACTTCCTTAAGTAAGAGAGAGGTAAAGAAAGGAAAGTTCAGGACATTGGCCCAAACCTCAGTTTCGTTTTTCAGACTTCTATCATTTCTTCTCCTCAGTCATGGGTGATGAGAAGAAGAAAGGAGCAGCATGAATAACGCTATGGTCAACCCAACAGTGAACAAAACAACATCTGGGGGGCTGTCTGTTCAACCCCAAGCAAATTGCACTTTGCACCACGCCTCACAAGCTGGACTCTCCTAACTTTTCCAGCCTTAGAATGTCCTCGGTCCTCATTCATCAAAAGGATGTGTTGGATGTCTTACATCTGCACAGAAATCACCTTAAGTCTGTGACTGTCCCATCACTAAGAGGAGGCCAGCCAAATGATGAGCTCACTGTTTCATGCTGGGAGTAAGGGGAGAAAGAAACTGGGAGGCTCCTTTGTCTTCAGGCCAAGCAAAGGGCTCACTGTAGCCTCAACTCTTTTTTTAAGCAGGAGAAAAAAATAGGTTGGTGGGAGGGGGTCCAAGTAGCTGAGGAGAACGTCACCATTAGGAAGTTGACTGTCCATCCAGATCCCCTGGGCCATGGAGACTCTCCACATGAGCCTGCTGCCGTGTAAACCTTGTGACACCATGCGGGAGTATGCCTCTTGTGGGATATAAAGGATGTGGGAAGAATAAAATGAGGCAAAGAGACTGGCTTCCAAGTTTGCTGAGGATTTGGTTTCCTTGGGGAAGTCATTCAAGCATGCCCTCTGCTCTGTCAAACAGATGGGCTGTTTACATTGCTCCTTTCCCATAATGATTCTAAATTCACGTTAGGACACGAGGAAGAGAAGACAAAGAAGGGGAAAAAAATTTCTAATACCTAAATAAAGTTGTTGGCTATTAGGTATATCCCACCTCTGCAGAAACAGAATATAGTTTGCGCTGCAAGGGTCCCGGACCCCAACCCAGTCCAGAAGACCAACCACCCCGAGAGGTCATGAGGGGCTCATAGAGGGAGAGGGGCAACTGGTACGAGGTGGTCACAGCTAGCACAACAGCTGGGCAGAGAGAAGACCCAGGGCTGTGCCTGGTGTCTGGGGGGTACTTAGTGTTGCTCACACACATTGCATACCCTATCATCTACCCCACAGTTTTGACATCGTTCCTATGCTCATGGATTATTAGGTATTCTCCTGGCATTTATTCCTTCCACTCGTACTAAGATCCTAACGTGTAAGTGGAAAATTCATAGAAGAGAAAACACAATTAACTTTAAAAAATTGTAAAATGTCAAGAATCAGAAATTCAAATTAAAAACCACAGTGAAATATTTTTCACTTCCAAAATTAGCAAAGAGTTTTAAAGGGTAATACCCAGTTTTGGCAAGAGTGTTATGAAAGGAAGCCTCTGTTGATGATGACGATCTTGCTCGTGAGCGAGCCTGGTACCTAGTCAGTGCTAAATAAAGAGTTGTTGAATGAATGAGAAGTTCAAGAAATTCTGCCTTCCAGTTCAACGTGGACTTAGCCTGGCCCACCCACGCTTGTGATGGTTTTCTCCTGCAGAACATCAAAGTCACCACAAAGCCTCCGACAGACAGCTATTTTATGAGGTCCTATCTACCCTAGAATACTTTCTTTATCATTCTGACAAACAGCCCCAGGGTAAATGACCATATCTCCCTCTACATTGAAGATTTTCCTTGGCCCTGGTGGAAAATGTGATGAGTTTTGCAACAGACTTGAAGTGTGATTCATGTTCTTTGCAAGTAATCTGTTAAGAGGGCATTCAACAGTATAAACTGTTCTTTCCAGGAAGGCTCGGCTAGTGGTGTGTTGGTTTAATGCAAACCTACTTGGTTCTATAAATACCCAGGGAAGCCACAGAAGTGGTAGTGGGCTACCACTATTCGTTCATCCTGTGAGGTCTTCAGCTGGTGGTGAGCTGACTCTCCCTTAATGGAGTCCTCAGAATACATTTTGGGTCAGAAAGAGATAAAGGAAGCACAGGGTTCTAGAACCATTAGGACTTAACTCACTCTTACTGCAGATGAGAAAACTGAGGCTCAGAGAGGTGAAATAAATGCCCGAAGATAAGCAGCCACAGCTGGAACCCCGAGAAACTAATTCCCAATCTTGGCCTTTTCCCACGTGAACAGTGTGGGTCACAAAATATTTCATGGAGCACCAGGTCCAAAAGATTTTCTAGGAGAGGAAAGCAGAAGGGGGTTTTATGATGAGGTAAGTTTTTGAAGCAGTATATGCACTATACCCTCTCCAGCCAAGCCCCATACCCCAGCCCCACTTTTGCCTGGAGGTTCACAGGGCACCTCCGAATTTAAAAGGCTCTGAGAAACCATGCAGCAAGGAAAGCTTTTAAGGTTGTTTAAATCATGTTTTCCAAGCTCCTTTGACCACAGAATTGCTATTACATTCAATGAAATTCTGGCAAAGAAAGGTTTAAGGTTGTTTAAATCATATTTTCCAAGTCTGTATGATCACAGAATCTCTGTTACATTCAATGACAATTCCATAGAACATGTGTTCCTCAGAGCACACTTGCAGAAATGCTCCGCTCTAACTCCCAAGAGTCTTTCCTTGGCTGAAACTGGCCTCAAACAGGTGATGAAAATGACTACTGGGACAAAGACGAGACTCAGAAATAAATATCTGTTGCTTGCCCAGGAAAGCTCCTGGTTTGGGAGCTTTGGGAGGGACTAGCAGATTTTCCCCTCTATCTTCATTCCTAAGTCCTAATCCTTCAGAAATACTGTGAACTGGCCCATTTCTTGCCCATATGAAATCTAAATTTTACCAGTATTGTAGTTATGCTATCTCCAAAGGCATATCTGATGCACCTTGTGCCCGGCCTGGGTAGGGTGGTGGATGTGGTGTGTTTACTCCACAATCCCAGCCCAGGAAGGTGGACCACTCTTTTAGTCAATTACCAGTTCGTTGTTTTTTTTACCAATGCCTCCTCTTCAGATAGAGCAAGTTTTTGCATTTTCTGCTTTATGGAACTTTTTCCTTAGCTTTACCTGTGATAGGAACAATTAAATAACTTTCTGAGCTCTCTTTATTGGCATTAACTATTCTGGGGAAAAGAAGTGGAAACTCCCCAAATGATGTCTTGCAATAGCAGAAAATCAGAGGACTTGCTCTAGGTGACTTGTTGCAGAGCTCCAAATGTACTTTCTGAAATACTCGCCTCTCCTAGACTTTCTCAATTCATTTTTAAGATTCCAGAAAGCATGTAGCTCTCCTTGTGTTGTTAAGAAGCACCGGATCAGGTAAGGTTCATTCATTCATTCTTTTTGACATAATCACTTCCCATGCTGGAAGGTCCCCTGATGGGTCCTCCTCAAGCTAGCATGGAGGTTCTTGCAGCCTGTTCCTGCCTCTGCTGTTTGACCACCTTGAACAATTCTGGAAAGGATACCAATTCGGAACTGAGCATGACCATAAACCGAGCAATTGAGTTTCTTTGAGAATCTTGTTCCCGCCTCAGAGAAACACACCCAGGGCACGGCTGAAACACCCGCAAAGAGAGATGGGATGGCAGCTGGGGGTGGGCACAGCTTACGCATCTGCAAGGGCTCAGTGGATCCTGTCAGGGGAACTGAACTACAACATGTGAACCGAAGCTTAGCTTAGGGAGGTGGAGGGGAGGTAGGGGCAGTGGGGTATGTGATTTCTGTCCCAAGCCCATTTTTCCAAAAGTGGTTCCCTCTCCTACATATTTTAAGGTGAGGTATAGACGTGCAGTTAATAAGATGTGAACCTTTGTGAAGTATGTGGGTAAATCACCCATGGACAAATTTGGGGACAGAAAAATGGAAAAATATAGAGCCTTTGTCATGGTCTCTCTCCCCCATCAACCACAGGCACAAAGCCCCTAAGGCTCCAACCTCCTCAGCAGGTTCCCCAGGTGTTAAAACGAGCGAAGCCTCTGTGTGCAAAAGCCTGAAGGGATTTTATGGTTTTTGCTTGACCATTCGGGATGGAAATGTTGTCTCTTTTGCGTTAAATGAGCACTTCAGTCTAAAGTCTCAGGAGAAAGGCCCCTGCTGTTAAAGCTTTCAGGCCCATTTCTGATAGAGACTAAAGTATGTGGAACCCTGACATAATCTGGGAGTAGATCTAGACAATTCTACACTCCACTTTGGGTACCTGAGAAAAAAGGAAAAGATGATAGATTTGAATGGAAAAGGAAGAGACATTGTGTGATTTACAAAGAAAGATTAAAGCAGTTAGACGATAGTTTGGCCAAGACATGTCTAAGATTGGAGGGCAAGGTTAAAAAGTCCATAAATATTTGTATCATAAAAAAGTTTCTGTCTCACGGGTACACACACACACATGCCCGCACGCACACACACACCAACACCCCACAGATGGGGTTAAATGCCTTTCCTTTTAGGAGTTTAAAATAGGCTGGTGGAAGATTTACTGCACACCTGAAAGAGTCTAGTGGCTTCTCTCAGGGGAACTGAACTAGAAGTTTAGCTTGGGGGAGGCAGAGGGGAATTCAGGGAGTGATTTCTCTCCCAAGCACATTATCTGAAAGTGGTGTTCTCTTTGGTGGGCAGGTGTGATGGCAAGGAGTGGAGTGTAGGTGAATTTTGGGGGTTATAATCAGCTCTCATTCCTGTAATTGATGCTTTTGGTGCAGTAAGACATGGAAGAAGAAAACTTGAGATAATAAACTGTTGTCAGTGCTGTGTGCAATGATTGGCTACCATTGTTGCCGGCCATGGTGAAGCCAGAGACTTGATTTGCACTTCATTGTTTCATTTGAGATTTGCCAAACAGTACAAAAAGGGCTTCAGGTAACTTCATTGTGTGCTCACCTTAGAATACAGCGGCTGGCTGCCATTCTTGCTCATAGTTTTATATTACTCAGAAAATCATGTAGCATTCCAAGTTATTCTCCCAAGGTGCATGAACTCTCTGGACACAGAGTTTGATAAGGAAAGATGAGTCCTGCAAGGTTGCCCAAACAGAAGACAAGTTATTCTCAAGCATGTCCTAAAGATGTTGGTGGAAACCTTGACTGGAGGATGAAATCAGAGATGACCCACAAAGCCAATAGATTGGAGCTGAGTCAGACAAGGACTAAACAAATCACCATGGCTCCCAACTCCATGTTTTGTCACACAAAACATGTGTGACATGTTTTTGCAGTGTTGCCCACTAAATAGTAAGATGTTAATTTCATAAGTAATAGACATTCACAGTGGGGGAAATTAGAAAACCCATTTCAGTTGTGATATACCAGCATTATAGTTACCACTTTACACCACCACTTGCATCCATGCCCTTTGCAAAGAATTTGCAGATCCTTCCACTAGAAACGAAGTCTATTTCCCTCCCCTATTGGCTTCGGCTTGGCCCTGTGGGCAGAACAGACAGTGTACCAACTCCACATCAAAGGCTGAAGAGAGAGCAAGTGTTTCCATTGGCTCCCTTGCCCTTCTGACACTGCCCTGGTTGGTCCACAGTCCAAGGAAGATGAGACACGTAGAGTAGGCTGGACCCAGCTTGAAGCCACAGCCAGCCAAGCTGAGCTCCACCTGGATCAGCTGACCAAAGGCACATGGCTGTGAGTGAAGAAAAAGCCATCATTATCCTTGGGCACTGAATTTGGGGGTGGTTTGTTACACACCATTACTGTAGCAAAAGCTAAGTGCTACAAGTATAAATAGGAAATTTAAAAAAATACCCATAACCCATTATCCAGAGATAACCAATATTTGGTGTGTATTTCTTTCCTAGTATTTATTCATGTATATGTGTGTTTGTCCTATGTATATGCTAACTTTTATAAAGCTATATATATAGTACATACTGCTTTGAAACTCTTCCCCCCTCTTAATTGGAAATTTTTTTCCAAATCAATGAATATATTTTATAGCATATTTTGATGACCCTATAGTGTTCTTCAATATCGATGTAGCATATATATTTTAAAATCTTAGTTCCTGAATTTGGGTAGTAGCTGGATATGTTTTCTTTATAAACAAGACAATAATACGTAGACTCAAATGTAAATCCTCCTTTAAACACACACGCTCCCCAATGGATATCCCTCCACTCCCCAGAGACAATCACTGTTAAAAGTTTGATTTGTCTTCATTTAGACCTTTTGTCCATGCATTTAATGCATGTACCAATATACCCATACACACATAGGATCGTAAAAGTGAATGGTATTATAATGGTTTTATGATTTGCAGCTTTTCTCATTCACTAAAAAACTCACTCTTCTTTTAGAGATTACTGCATGTCAGTCATGTAGGTTTACCTCACGATGTTTAATTGCTGAAAAATCTACCACAATGTGGACGTGCTACAATTTACTGACATACTCCATCATTGGTAGACATGTGAATCATATCCAAGTTTTTGGACTGTTCAGTGAACATCCCTCTTCCTGCCTCTTGGGAACATATGCAAGTGTTTCTCCTGAATCAGTACCTTGAGGGTAGCGGACCCTACAAAAGCTACCCTACTTTTAGCAGACGCTGTCAAAGTGCTCTCTGAAAGCCTGTGTCTAATTCACCCTCCACCAACAGCGTGCCAGAGGATGCATGAGCGCCAACGCCAGCCAAGTCATCTGCAATTATTTCCAGTTAACTCTTCAGCTTGTCTCAGAATCTCTGCTTCCTAATCTTTAAAATGGCTATGATAATTCTTTCCTGATCATTATTAAAGGAAATTATTATTATTATTTTTTAAAATTACCTTTATTCAAGTCAATTTCTGTGTGTGTGTGTGTGTGTGTGTGTGTGTGGTACGCGGGCCTCTCACTGTCGTGGCCTCTCCTGTTGCGGAGCACAGGCTCCGGACGCGCAGGCTCAGCGGCCATGGCTCACGGGCCCAGCCGCTCCGCGGCATGTGGGATCCTCCTGGACCGGGGCACGAACCCGTGTCCCCTGCATCGGCAGGCGGATTCTCAACCACTGCGCCACCAGGGAAGCCCAAAGGAAATTATTAAAAGGAAAGAACTTATCACTATGGGCAATAGCATTGCGCTCATCTTATCGTTAACTGCTAGGCTTTCTCCATGTGGACCTTTACTTCGTCAGCCCAGCCCACTCTCTTTCTCACACTCACACATTTCCCTAGGCCTCCACATCCTTCACACTTTTCAAAATCCAAATTCTCCCTATCTTTCCAGGTTAATTGCAGTTCCCTCCTTCATAACACGGTTTACTGGCAACTCTGCTGAACTCCCACACATGTCCTTGCTGTGCCTCTTCTTTTTTTTTTTTTTTTTTTTTTACTTTTCTTAGAATTACCAGCCATTTAATAATTGTGATAAAATCAATGCTATTTATTTATTCTTAATTCTGTAGGAACCATTGTGCCACATGCTTTGTAGACATTACCTCATTTATCATCACTATGCTGTTATTATTCTCATCTTACAAAAGAAATTCCAGAGGCTCCAAGAGTTTAAAGATCTACTCAAGGCCACTCACCAGTGGTCAAGCAGAGATTCAAAGCCACATATGTAGGCTGCAAATCCTGCCATCAGCCACTGTAAGGTGGTCCTTACACTCTCAAGTTCCTGATGGCAGGGGCAGAATCCTTCCTTTCTTTGCATTGTTTTCACAACATAACACAATGCACTGCACATGGAGGCTACTCAGTTACTGTGTTGACTGATCGAAGTTTCTCCCCTTCTAGGCCACATTCCAGGCATGAACAATCACTCGTTCCTGCTGTGGCATATCCCATCATAGAAGTCCTAGGGAGAGAGCTAAGATTTTGTTAAGTACACACTATGCACCCAGCTCTTATGCAAGAGCTATCTGGGCTACATAAGAAATAGATTACACAGACCCTTGGCTTAAGGAACTCCTACTCCATATTTGAAGGATAAGATGTAAACAATTGGATCAAATTGTTAGGAATCAAAACGCCTACCTAGAATAAAAAAGACCTGAGTTAAATCAAGAGTCATATGGCATTGCAACAAGCCATTGGGAAGAGAAAAATCTCCATCAGTTGAGAGCACATGAAATCGCCTTTGAGAAATGGGTGAAAGGAGGTAGGTGAGAGGACATTGTCAAGGTGAGGAACGGGCAGAATGAGGTCATGGGTCCAGATGTCCAACTCCTCCTCGTCCTTTCCCATGCCCTGGGCTTCCCTGTTCCTCTATTTCCCTCTCTACAAAGTGGGGATAATGATATAGCACATAACTTGCACTTAAAAAAATAATAAAAATGATTAGGCCATGCCTATAAAGCACTTTGAACTCTCTTACAGAAGGGAAGTGACTATAAAAAGGAAACCTATTATTAGTATGAATGTGGGACAACGCTTTTTGCAAAAATCAGAGCAAGTCTCCTTTCATAATTAATTTCAGTCCTAGAAAGCAGTGGCCTTACAGATTCCTGCATCGAGAAACTTCTCTATCTCTAGATTTCAGACAAAGACATTAGACTGAAAATAACAATTCCTCCTGGAAAATGGAAATAGTCAAAAATGATCAGGCCCCACTGGTATCTGAATGGGTCAAAGATGTCATGTACAGGGAACAACTTGAACAAGCCAGGTGATAAAGGGGTTTATGAGCTAGTGTTTCCATTGGAAGCCTGAAATGTGGCCAGTCTAGCCCTGGGCTGAAATGACCAAATCTCATACTTAAGCCCATTAGAACATGCTTGCACAAAACTGTTAGGCAATGCTGGTTGGCTGTGTCCAAAAAACAGTCCACACAGTAAGTACATTGTTCCCAGCATAATGCTGGGACCTGACTTCCAAGACTGGAGCATGTTCCCCCAGAAAACAAACTTTGGAAAAGGACAGAATTGCCAACTACCTAAACTATAGGGTTAGGGGATGTCTCCCTCTTGTGGAAGAGGATGTGGGGTGCTCCATGTTGCCAAGATGGCGGGACTGCAGTCAATTTGTCAATGTGATTGGAGGGAGACAGATGGCAGACTAACCCAGAAAGGAATGTGTAACACTTAGAGCTCGTGAAGAGTGATACAGACTTCATCCTGAGGTGGTGAGCACTCCAACCCTGGAGGTATTCAAATGCTAAGAAAGACACTAGAGGAGGGGTTCCTGAAACAGAGAAAATTGACTGGAGGACTTCCAGTTGCTTAGTTAAGCCTATGATCAGCGTGTTTCCTCATAATCCCTGGTGGCTCTGCTGACTATAAAATGAACCTGGGCACCTATGGTCAACTAATCTATGACAAAGGAGGCAAGGATATACACTGGAGAAAAGACAGTCTCTTCAATAAATGGTGCTGGGAAAACTGGACAGCTACATGTAAAAGAATGAAATTAGAACACTCCCTAACACCATATACAAAAATAAACTCAAAATGGATTAGAAACCTAAATGTAAGACCGGACACTATAAAACTCTTAGAGGAAAACAGAGGAAGAACATTCTTTGACATAAATCACAGAAAGATCTTTTCTGATCCACCTCCTAGAGTAATGGAAATGAAAACAAAAATAAACAAATGGGACCTAATGAAACTTAAAACCTTTTGCACAGCAAAGGAAACCATAAACAAGACGAAAAGACAATCCTCAGAATGGGAGAAAATATTTTCAAACAAATCAACAGACAAAGGATTAATCTCCAAAATATATAAACAGCTCATATAGCTCAATATTAAAAAAACAAACAACCCAATCCAAAAATGGGCAGAAGACCTAAGTAGACATTTCTCCAAAGAAGACATACAGATGGCCAAGAAGCACATGAAAAGCTGCTCAACATCACTAATTATTAGAGAAATGCAAATCAAAACTACAATGAGGTATCACCTCACACCAGTTAGAATGGGCTTCATCAGAAAATCCACAAACAACAAATGCTGGAGAGGGTGTGGAGAAAAGGGAACCCTCTTGCACTGTTGGTGGGAATATAGACTGATACAGTCACTATGGAGAACAGTATGGAGGTTCCTTAAAAAACTTAAAATAGAATTACCATATGATCCAGAAATCCCACTACTGGGCATATACCCTGAGAAAACCACAGCTCAAAAAGACACATGCACCCCAATGTTCATTGCAGCACTATTTACAAGAGCCAGGATGTGGAAGCACCCTAAATGTCCATTGACCAATGAATGGATAAAGAAGATGTGGTACATATATACAATGGAACATTACTCAGCCATAAAAAGGCTCGAAATTGGGTCATTTGTTGAGACGTGGATGGATCTAGAGAGTGTCATACAGAGTGAAGTAAGTCAGAAAGAGAAAAACAAATATCGTATATTAACGCATATATGTGGAACCTAGAAAAATGGTACAGATGTACTGGTTTGCAGGGCAGAAATTGAGACACAGATGTAGAGAACAAATGTATGGACACCAAAGGGGGAAAGCCTCTGCGGGGTGGGGATGGTGGTGTGGTGAATTGGGAGATTGGGATTGACATGTATACACTGATGTGTATAAAATTGATGACTAATAAGAACCTGCTGTATAAAAAAATTAGTAAAATAAAATACAAAAATTATAAAAAATTTAAAAAAATAAAATGAACCTGGACCCAGGAATGGCATGGGGGCTGATTCAAAGTCCCCTTTGCAAAATGTTCTCCAGCTGCAAATTATTCAGCATCAGCTGTGAATATTGAACAGACAACATTTCTTTTTTTTTTTTTTTGAAGATGTTGGGGGTAGGAGTTTATTAATTAATTTATTTATTTTTGCTGTGTTGGGTCTTCGTTTCTGTGCGAGGGCTTTCTCTAGTTGTGGCAAGCGGGGGCCACTCTTCATCGCGGTGTGCGGGTCTCTCACTATCACGGCCTCTCTTGTTGCAGAGCACAGGCTCCAGACGTGCAGGCTCAGTAGTTGTGGCTCATGGGCCTAGTTGCTCTGTGGTATGTGGGATTCTCTCAGACCAGGGCTCGAACCCATGTCCCCTGAATTAGCAGGCAGATTCTCAACCCCCACTGCGCCACCAGGGAAGCCCCAGACAACATTTCTTGAACGGCTGCAACATTTCTTGAATGAAGATTAGCAGAGTCTGAGGTTTGAGGATCTTTTTTATTTTTTAAAGTTTTAATCTCTCTTTTTTAAAATTAATTAATTAATTTATTTATTGGCTGCTTTGGGTCTTCATTGCTGCGCATGGGCTTTCTCTAGTTGTGGTGAGCGGGGGCTACTCTTCGTTGCGGTGTGTGGGCTTCTCATTGTGGTGGCTTCTCTTTGTTGCAGAGCACAGGCTCTAGGCACACAGGCTCTGCCCGTTTTGGAATGTGTGCTCTTAGAGTCCACAGCAGTAGGCCTGGTGACAGGCAGATCAAGCCCTGCCATCTCTCCTCTCTGTCACCAGCTGGGTAACCTACTCCTTCTCACCAAGCCTGCTCTCTCATCTGTAAACCAGAGGTAATAATATCTCCCCCTCACATGAAGAATGGCCATGTCTGTGCTGCCCCTAGTATGGCGGCTAGCACAGAGGAAGCCCTCAATACCTGGGAGGTATCACGGAGAAACACCCTGGAACTCCTGTGTCATGTGTTTCCGAATGTGGCATCATACTGACAATG
Organism: Kogia breviceps; assembly: GCF_026419965.1. Classification (NCBI taxonomy): domain Eukaryota; kingdom Metazoa; phylum Chordata; class Mammalia; order Artiodactyla; family Physeteridae; genus Kogia; species Kogia breviceps. The sequence goes on along the minus strand of NC_081313.1, from coordinate 57,806,947 downwards.
CAGGTGGACCTTCTGGTCTGTGACTACTGGTCACTTGCCAATACCTGGGCTTTCAGGAGACCAGCCCCAGTCTGGGCAGGCAGGGCCCACCAGAAACCCATAGTTTGATTGATTCACCACCTGAGACATGTCAGAGCAGAGACCAGTCTCCCTGGTGTTTACTATGAAAGCTGCCAAACACGCTCAGTGAGCAGGAATGACGGCCTCCTTCTCTCCATGGCCAGATCCCAGAGCCCGTGGGAAGTCAGCAGCACACGAGATTCCATGAAATCAGTCAGGATGCTCGCAGGGGTGGAGTGCTTCTAAAAGTTATACAGTAATTTGGGTAACTTCAGATTTATCTCACATCGCTCATAACTTGATGGGAATCACAATCATAGGGTGCTTCAGAGAGCCCTGATAATCCTCAGGCACTGGGAATTTTTTAGTGAAAGGCAACAGAAAAAAAAAAAGGTTGGGCGGGGGGGGCTCTCAGCATGTCTTTTCTCAAACAACAGGGCTGTGGAATGAATCCACAGGGCCAGATTGGTGCTTGAAGCTTTAGGGACAATAGTTATGCCTTGCACCACAGTGCAAAGCAAAGGGAATGCAGGTCGTGAAACCAGGGATATACATTTGTTGTGATAGACTTCAAACCGAATGGCATTGTGTGTTTCCATGTAAGAGCCATGTGGTTTTAAAGAGCTCTATAAAGAGAAGTTTGGCAAACAGATCCATTTCCCACGGACAGAGCTTGTCATTTGAGAACCTTTGTCTTTGCTTAACACTTGTGCTATGGAGGGCAACCTACAGTCCCAGTTTGCCTGGGGTGGAGGGGTTTCCCAGGACATCGGACTTGGTTTTAAAATTGGGACTGTCCATAATAAACTGGGAAGAGTTGGTCACTGCTTCATGCTCCCTAATCCTTTAGATTCTGGTCCTCTCCTCCCCCACTCGTCTCCTTTCCCCACCAGTATAAATCGGTAGTTCTCCAGGTTGGCTGCACATCAGAGCCATCTGGCGAGCTTTGGAAACGCCCGACACCCAGGCCACACCTCCCATGCATCACATCACGAGCTCTGAGTGGAGGTCCCAGGCATCAGGCACCAGGGTTTGGAATCACTGAGCACTAAATGGGCACCAAGTTAACAACTGGTGGGGGGAAGAATGGGGCTGCAAACAGCCACTCCCATTTAAAGGAAATCCTTCTGTCAACTAGGACTCCTCATGGCAAAAATAGGCTCATGTTAATTGGTTTGATAAATTTGTGTTCTTCTCTCAATGTCTTCTAAACACCCGTAGATGCTTATGTGCAGGCAGTTACCTCTAAGCCTTTTGGAGAGTAATGGACATTTATAGTTTTACCACCAGATATGCTCAAATAACAACATAATGAATTGGACTTGGATATTACTAAAAGGCGCTCATCATTGAGCATGCTAGCAATTTTCACAGCTCTTACAATATTTTTCTTAACCTGACCCATTACTTGTGCTTCAAGACATGGAGGACCAAGGAAGCAAGAGCACTGAAGGCAGACAGACCAGGGTTGGAGTCTTTTTTCTGCTATTTACTGCCTAAGGAGGGTCAAATCATTTCGCCTCCCTGAACCTCAATGTGCTGATCCGTGGAATGGGGACAATAATGATGTACTGATGGCTTCTTCAGAGAGTCACTGGAAGGTAAAATAAAGGAATGAATGTGTTGAGTTTTACCCAGTGCCTGGCACCTGGTGGGCACTTAACAAGCAGGAATGTCTTCACCCACCTAGAGGGAGAATGAAGTAAGTGTGCATTTACCTGAAAAAATGGTTGCTGAGTGTGTGGGAAAATCATTATCTGTGGCTTTGAAGCTGAGGGTTTCCCCTCCTGAACCAACAGAATCCTTCATCCAGAACAACAGGCAGGCTGCTTCCCAGCCCATTTGCACAGAGCTCCTCCCAGCTCTCTGGAAGATACCGTATTAACATTTGAGCCACAGGCTTTGGTCAGGGCCTCCCTGAGCTGTTGCTTTTGATGTGGGCTTAGGATCTCAGGTCACTGGGAATAAAGCCCCTTTCATCAGCAGAGGAAGAAGGAAAGGAGCATGTGCTCAGAATTTAACTCAGTCTGTTCCAGAGAGACGGAGAGGGGGAGGGTGGGGAGCATAGGGGTGCAGATTAGAGCTTCTAACTCAGTGAGCTGCCTGCACTGGGTACATGGGAGCAGGCTGTTAGGGGGAAGGACTTTTCCACATGCTCTAAAGCAGAGCCCACGATCCAGCTCTGTTCACCCCAAGTCCTCCCTCACTCTGCAGTGCTGAGTGAATCCATCCTGCTCATGACTCTGATTTTCCAGGATGTAAGGCCTTTGCCCCAAGCCTTCATCCGTTCGTCGGAAAACCAATGGGGTATGATTGTCTGGCGTCTTCCTGGAGAAGGATAAATGGTTTTCTCCAGTCTCCAGATGTTGTCACCTTGCCAGATAGTGTGTGCCCGCCAATGGCTCCTCTTAATTTAGTCTCCTTTATTCCAGGGAAGCTTGAGGGGGTCAGAGGTTCTAAATGAAGGTATCGTTCAGCTCTTCACTGTTACAGGACTAATCTCCATTTAGTTCCTTAGAGAAACAGATTCCACTGCAGACCAGAGGCTCCCTAAACTGGATGATTATCAGAATCAACCAAAAAGAGTCCAAAACTCCAGATTTTTTCCTGCACACAGATCTACTAACTCTGAATCTCAGTGATATGTGGGTGAGGACTCTCCAGGTAGACAGGGTCAGAATTGAATTGAGTTATATGACATGCAGCTGGTGTCTCGGGGAATTGCCTTTTGTGGGGAGAAACCCCATACGTTTGGTGACCAGAAGTGTCAGAAGTGAAGTGTTCTGTGTGAGTAATCAGGGACAGACACGCAGGAGATGCGTGTTTCTCCGTTACAGTTGCTCTCGGTTGAAAGCCTTGGGATGCCCATTTCTGTTTTTCTCCCCGGATGATATGCCTCTAACATGAGGACAAGGCTACGTGCTCAAACTGCCTGCACAGCCTCCCTCAGACTTATCTAGCCATCAGCCCACCCGCCTCTCTGCTTTTCCTTCTGACCCCTGCAAAAACTGGCCTTTTGCAAAAGGCCAACCCATCGGTTTTAGGCCACTTTGTGCCGAAATGCTTTTTCCAAGCAGATGAAATCAACTGATTTCTTTCAGGATACGCCTAATGGTTTCTTTTGAAATCGCCTTTTGAACTTAGCTTTCAGCTCTAGGTCGTATTTAGAACATTTGAGAGGCTACAGGCATCAGAAACTAACAATTTTCAGCTCTGTTGGAAGTACTTAACATCCTGTGATTCTCGGCTGGTCAGATGGGACCTTTTCATAATGATAGCATGGTCTTGAAGGACAACTGACCTTCCCCAACTAAATTCCCCCAAAAGTCAAAGTCATTTAAGAGTCCCTTCTGCTGCCAAACGGTAGACAATGTGAGCACCTTACAGGTCCCCTTTCCGGACACACTTCTACAACAATCTGTGTTTTAATAACAATGTGGACAGATATACAGGGAACAGAACATGAAGGGAATTCTTAACTCTGAGATGAACAGGGAGGAATACCCTTGAGGTGGAATCACAGAGCCAGGTGCAAAATCCACCTTTACTGGCTTCTAATTTTTTATTTGTCTGATTGTTTTGGTTTTGCTGAATCTCAGTTTCCTCTGAATTATAGGGGTAGTAATAATGAGAGTTAAGGTTTTCTGAGGGCTTATTGTGCTAAGGCTTTTGGATGGGTGCTGTCTCGTTTCATCACTACAGAAGTCTGTGTGGTCAGCACTATTATAACCCTTCTTCCCCATTTTATAGGTGAGAAAGTTGAGGCAGACAGAAGCTAAGTGAAATGTCTGAGGCCAGAGGTACCAAACCTGCCTCTGGAGTCTGTGCCCTTAATGGCCGAGGGACATGTCAACAACTTTCTTAGGCCTGTTGATATACGTTATAGGAAAGGACCTCTTTCCTTCCCTACTGCATTCCCACACAGCTGTCATTGTCACCTCTCTCGAACCAAGAGATGACACATGGCCTCTAAGGTCAGCACGCAGTTACTCCTGAAACTCACAACTGTCCTTCCACACCACCCTGTCTCCAGCACCAGACATGACACCTGGGACCTACCCTGTTCTGTCTGCCCTACTGCTCCCTCCTATCCCACGTGGCAGGATCCAAAGGTGGGACTCAAATCAGAACTTCTCTACAAAGTACTTAAACTGAAGCCACCATGTTTCCTCCAGGTTGTATCCTTATTTTAATAGGTATGAGACCGCAGGAGCTCCAGGCACCACTAATGAGCACTTCCCATGAGGCCCACACTGTGCTAATCGAATCATTGCCTAATTTAATTATTGCAAATACCTTGCAAGGTTGCTGTTCCTATCTACATCTTAAAAATGAGAAAATATAATTCAATTATCCCATTTAATAGCTAAGCCACTGAGCTGGGAATGGAACCAGGTGCATGTGATTTCAAATCCATTCTGTCAACTTCTGCTCTTGGAAACTTGTGATGTCAAGAAGCCTTTTCTTGAGCCTCCGCCCAGTACCAGCCACTGGGCTGTGCCTCTGTCTTCTCTACTACGTGTTTAATAGGCTTCTGTTTGTCAGGAATTTTTCTATTTGCTCACTTAATGTCTATCTTCTAAAAGCAAGCTGAAAAAGAGTTGAAATAGCATTCTGGAGTGACCTCTGACGCTCCAGGATTAAACTGTCTTTTAACCAGAGGGGTATAATAATAACTCACAGATGGGGCTTGCTACTCAACAACACTGTCCCTCTCTGCCTGTAGCTCCTCTCCTTTTCAATCTCTCTCTCCTACTCTCTCCCTCCACACCTTGAGTATCTGCTTATATGAGAAAATGTTATAGCATCTACCCAGTGCTAGCAACAATGATCTCACTTTGTCTTTCAAACAAGATCAATCTGATTTGAAAAAAGTGAGGGACTGATGCTGAAGGCACCTGAGTGATGTGCCCTGGGTTACAGCAGTGGTAACCTGGCAGAATTAGAAATCGGCAAAGCCCTTTGACGGCAAATCCATCAGAACAGCAACCAAGTTGGTCCAGGGCGATGGGGCCCCCTGCTGCCTGCCCGGGGCCTTCTCCCTCCACATGGAAGACACAAGCCCCAGGCCGGTCCTTTCTCCCCTGTTCTGGGCTCACCACTCAGACAACAGTGTGTGGTGGCATCAGTGAGTGCAGACTTGGGAGCCTGAAGATTTGGGGTTTGACTCTTGGTTCAGCTTCTCGCTGGCAACTTTTGAGCCTCCATTTGTTTAGCTGCTAAAAGAAGGTAATACTAGCCCTCTGCAGTGTTTTCTGAGGGGTCAATGAGAGAATGGTGAGTGAGGAATGTTGTATAGGCCTGATTCCTAGCAGGTGCTTATCTGAAATGTGTATCTTCCAAGTCGTTTCCCTCCTTCTACACGATGCCCACCTAGATAAACAGGAAGCCAGGGTTCCTTTGTATGTCATTTATGTTGGTGTTTCTTGGCTGTCATGTCATGACACAAAAGTTGAAAGTTAAGTTGCCAGCAATAAAATGGGAAAACAGTATAGGATTGATATTAAGATTGAGGGTTTTGAGTACAGCTGCTTAAGCTCCTTCCTATGGCAGATCTTGCTCCTGACCAGCTGAGTGAATAATTTCTAAGCCTCAGGGTCCTTCTCTGTAAAAGGAGATAATAGCACCTTCCTCACAGGGGTGATGCTGTCACCACACTTCGTAGACTTCCTGGTGTATAGTAAATGCACAACACATTTCAGCTACCATAATCATTCTTATTATTACTAGTTACAAAGACTGAAATTTAGAAATTATTTCATTAAAAAAAAATCAGTCCTGGTTCAAGTTTAATACTTTTTTTTAACATCTTTATTTGAGTAAAACTTTAAGTTTAATACTGTAATGTCACTTTTTCTTGCATTCTGAGTGGAAAAGAAAGGAGCAGAGCCATAGCTACAAGCCAAGAAATGTTCAGAGTCCTAAGAATGCCCACAGAGCGTCAAGCATGTGAGTGACATGTGACATCTGGTGTCCAAATTCAAATACTAACACATATATAGTGTTTATGATATGACAGTCATTATTGTAGATGCTTTATACTTATTAATTTCATCCTCACCAGCACTCCATAAAGTATTATTGTCACCATTTCAGAAAGGAAGGAAACTGGGCAGAGAGACTAAATGATTTGCCTAAGACTACACAGTTAATGTTGGAGTGAGGACGTGAACCCAGGCAGTCTGGCTACAAAGCTACATACCCTCTACGCTCTACTCTCAAACAAACAGATAAAGAAACGTAGAAAACCACAAATTTTTATATCATGTTCTTGATTAAAGGACTTAAATTCCAACGGTTGATTGTCTAATTGAACTTTAGAGCACAACTGGTCTGTAAAATAGGCATCAGTCATACTTTCTGTAATCCTTTTGGAATTCCATGTATATTTATTTAATCAGATAAATTCCAAATAAAGTAGAGGCCTTTGGGTTTCAGGCCCCTGGCATCTAGGCCTGGGGGAAGAGTAAGAGAAGAAGAGCCTCTTCCCAACCCCCATGTGGTAGGTCATTCTAAGATGACCCCCCAATGAGTCACACTTTTATACAATCCCCTCCCCTCCCCGTGACTGGCTTCTAGCCAGTAGAGAATGGTGAAGGTGATGGATGGATGTCACCCCTGTGGTTATATTACCAGGGAGAAAGCCTCCCACTGGCCTGGAGGATAGAAGCCGCCATGTTGTGAGAGGGCACAAGAGGGGGGCTACATGCAAGGACCCCAGTGACGGCCAGCAAGAAAGTGGGGCCCTCGACCCCAGTGACGGCCAGCAAGAAAGTGGGGCCCTCAGTCCTACAGCTACAAGGAACTGAATTCTGCAGACAGCACTGTGAGCTCAGAAGAGGACCCCGAGATCCAGAAAGGGACACATCCCACCGACACCTCAGCCTTGTGAGACCCTGAGAAAAGGACCCAGTTAAACTGTGCTCTGACTCCTGACCCACAGAAACTGTGGGATGACAAATACGTGTTGGCCTAGGCCTCTAAGTTTATGATCATTTGTTATGCGACAATAGAAAATGAAGATGCACTGCTTTTGTCATCATGCAGGGGGAGAAGCTGGACTCAACAAGACTAGATAGTTCCAGAGGGATTAAAAAACAAACCTTCTAACTAATCTGACTCCTTAACTTAGCCCAAAAGGGTGTGTTCCAGGCATCAAGTTAAAAATGAGAAGAAATTCAGGCAGATTCCCTACCTAGGATCACAAATATACCAACAGAGAGATGTTTCTTCCTTTTGAGTTATTTTTTTCCCAACAGGGCATTTTTCTTGTTTTGCAAGGTTGTCGAACCTGAAGAGCAGAGAGCACTTCAGGAGTCTATCTCCTTCATCCTCCTGGCTCCAGGAAGGGCCCCATCTAAATCACATTTAATGAACGGGTGTCTACTCTTTACTTAAACCTCTTCCTTGACATTCCAGCGACTTAAAACCTTCAACCTCAGAAAGTCCTTTCTGTCCACTGGAAGGTCTCCTTCCTAAGCCTGCTTTCCTTTGGCCCCTTCTTGGAGGGGTAGAAGGTGGGCTGTCTGCATTGTATGCACAGTTGCACTTCATATATTTGAAGGCAGATAAATCCCTCTTAATGCCTGTCTTCCTGAGGCTGAGATCCCCTCACCCCACATCTCTGCAGCTCCCTGGTGTCTCCTGCACTGGTTTCCTGCTACCCGCGTCTCTTACTAGAATATATAAAGACTCAACCACATGAAGTCACAATTCTATCAGCTTGGGTTGGGGGGGCGGGAATCAGAGATTCTATTTGACCACAATGTAGCTAAAGAGAGCCCCACGGGTTATTTGGGGGTAAAAAGATTAGGAACGAGAAACAGGGAAGTATTAAGGAACCGGGAGCTTGTGAAAATTCTTCTTAGGGAATTAAGCAGGTGCTGGCAGATGCAAGTAGGACTTAGTCCAGAAAAAAATTTATCATGGACATTGCAAGGAGAAATTGCTGAAGAGGGAGAGGAGTTACTTTTTTTTTTTTTTTTGCGGTTCGCAGGCCTCTCACTGTTGTGGCCTCTCCCGCTGCAGAGCACAGGCTCCGGACGCACAGGCTCAGCGGCCATGGCTCACGGGCCCAGCCGCTCTGCGGCATGTGGGATCTTCCCGGACCGGGGCACGAACTCGTGTCCCCTGCTTCGGCAGGTGGACTCCCAACCACTGTACCACCAGGGAAGCCCAAGAGATGAGTTACTATTGATCGGTGGTTCTCAAAGTGTGGTTTGGGGTGTCTTCGTTTTCTAGGTCTGCCAAAATAGCTTATCGCAAACTGGTGACTTAAAACAACAGAAATTCATTATGTCACAGTTCTGGAGGCCAGAGGTTCAAAATCAAGGTGTAGGCAGGGCCATGCTCTTTCTGAAGGCACTAGGGAAAGATCTGTTCATGCTGCTCTTAGTCTGTGGTGTTGCAGCCAGTCACTGGCGGTCCTTGGCTCGTTAGATGCATCACTCCAATTTGCCTCTGTTGTCACATGGCCTTCTCCCCTGTGTCTCTGTCTCTCTTCTTTTCTTATAAGGACACCAGTCAAACTGGGCTTAACTACGACATTTGAAATGACCCTATTTCCAAATAAAGTCCTATTCAGAGGTTCTGGGAAGGGCATGAATTCGGGGGGCGGGGGGTTGGTGGGGAACAGTAACTCAGTATTCTCATAAATCAGTTATAAATGTAAATTTTAGGGCCCTACCCAAGACCTACTCAATCAGAAACTCTGCGGGAGGGCTCCACCAAGCTAGTTTAACAAGGCCTCCAGGTGAATCTGATGCTTGGACGTTTTGAGAAGCACTGATTTTTTTTTTTTTAATTAATTAATTTATTTATTTATTTTTGGCTGTGTTGGGTCTTCGTTTCTGTGCGAGGGCTTTCTCTAGTTGCGGCGAGTGGGGGCCACTCTTCATCGCGGTGTGCGGGCCTCTCACTATCGCGGCCTCTCTTGTTGCGGAGCACAGGCTCCAGACGCGCAGGCTCAGTAGTTGTGGCTCACGGGCCTAGTTGCTCTGCTGCATGTGGGATCTTCCCAGACCAGGGCTTGAACCCGTGTCCCCTGCATTAGCAGGCAGATTCTCAACCACTGCGCCACCAGGGAAGCCCAGAAGCACTGATTTTGATATAACCGAGGCATTTTCCAAAATGCACCGAAGTGACCTTGACTCAGAGTTCAGAGGATAGGAGAATATCCTCAGTGACATGCAACGTGGGCCATTTCGTCTGAGATTGCATCTATGAGTTTATTTTGGTGGGGAAACGTATTATTTTTCTATGAATACATTTAGAGGGTGCCTTGCACTTACATATCAGGAACCAACGTGTGACTGTGTTCTGTCACCATGCATAAGGGACAGCCCAAGAAAAACTCTGAGTAGAAAAACACTCTGATCTTAGATCACAGTTCATAAAGAGCCCTTGACCCCTGCTGAAAGGACTCAGCCTTGCTCAAAACAGTACAAAGGATCCTGAGGGAAGTAACCTCCAGAATCCAAATAAAGCCCCAGAAAGTAGTCTGAGACCCCAAAGTGGCAAAGTCCAGGATCAAGGCAGCCCAGGAGGAAAACACACCAGGAAGAGGAAGAAGCATCCCCAAAGGAAGCATTTCCAGCTCCCCCTTTGCTGAATAAACGCACCTGCCTGGGATGCTAGATGGAGCTCCTGAATTTTAGTACCGTCAGCAGACCTTCTGGCAGTCTGCGAAGCTTCATCCTGTATCCTTCAAATTTGCTGAGTTTTTATTGCAGAGCGTAGCCTGGAGACTTTGACTGCCTCTCGGGGTGCAGTAAAGGAAGGGACATGAAAAGAAAGTAAGATAGCATTAGGAAACGCCCCTCCCGCAGTGTATAATGGAAAATAATCACAGAAAAAAAGAAATGGCGACGCATCCTTTGGGGACTCCGCATGCTGCTTTGTGCCTGGGTTTCTATTTTTCTGGAAGGAATTATGGGGTGATGTCTGCTGCTGTTCAGGCTGCGGGCTCAGGTTTCCCAGACAATATCCTGTCTTTGGACACATGTGTCTCAGCAAGATATATGTCCTTCGGCGTGGAAGAGTGCAATGGCCGCTTGGTGGCTTATTAGAAGAGTGAATATATTAAGCGAGGCAGCCGTTTTTATTTTTTAAATTCTGGGTCTTTCTGACTCAAACATGCCTGGAGGAATAATACTGCTTGCTACCTCAATTTTTTGTAGACTTAGTCCTCTTAAAAGCTTAAAAGCTTCTTAAGAGAGCAATCAGGCTATTTAGAACATAAAGGACTGCTCAGATTCTGCGTGTTTTCTATAGGTGCTTTGAGATTTGGGGAGTGCTGTATCTAAATAGTGTGGATGCCACATCTGCAAGCATGTTTGTGGGGGGATGGGGGTTGAATGGTACCCACCCCCAGAGGTTAGTAGGAGATGAGACAGGAGACAAGACCTTACGTAGATGCAACCCATCACCCTGTGTGTCACTCACCCCGCTGGCCTCCTTCCACCCCACCATCCCATCCCACCCTAGCCCAGCCATCCACCCCCTTCCCTACCCCTGTATACTTATCCAATGTCCCTCCACCTCCCCCCACCAGTCCCCAGCCAACACACTGAGGGAGTCAGCCAGGGACCGCCAAGGCCTTTATACTCGTCCTGCCCCGTGACCAGCAGAGTCCCAAGTTCCATTTCCATCAGGCGGGCCCCCAAAGGGTCAGAAGGAGAGGCCTGTATCCCCAGTCCACCCTCAACCCTCACTCCTCATAGGAGGGAAAAGGCACTTAGGACTCCTGGAGCCAAGGAGACCAAGCCCAAGAGAAGTGTTTCTTGAAAAGTAAATGAGGCCCTCTGACAAAAAGGCTGGCCTTAGTGCACCGACATACTCCAAGTATTTACACCCAGCCCAGCCCACCCTCCCACTCTCAGGTGGAAACCCTAAGCACCTGTGGGTTAAAATACAGGCGGAGGTTTTCCTGTGAAAAATGCAACCTATCCATGTGTTCTGAAATGCCTGGAGGATCTAGTGAGAGATTAACCATCAATAACCAATGTTAAAGCCAAGCAAAAAAAGAAAAAGAAAAAAGTTTCCTAAAACAGAGCTCAGCGGGGGCATACTTCCTGTTCCTTTCAGTATCGGTGGACTATTTGGCGGATCTGGGGCTGGAGAGATGGGGAGCCGTGGAGAGTCGGTCTGGAAATGTAGCTGTGTTCTGTTGTGCCTGCTTTTTCATCAACCTCACTAATGAGCAGATTTATTTAGATGATGCTAAATTATGGTATAACAAGTGTTATGCAAACAAAATATGAAGCACCTGAAAACTTTCTGGAAGCACAGCCAAATGCTCTCATAATACTGTCAATGATACAGCAGCAGAGCGCTCTCATAAGGTATAAAGGTAAAGATAAGGGATTCCCCTCCGAGCTATTATACACAGCTTGATGAATCGTTCTAATTAGAAAATATGAAAAGTTATCCCAAAGAAGCTTCCTCCTGTGGCAATATTATGTGTAGACTTTTTCAAAAAAAAGGTCCTTTTGAGTCTCCTGCTGTTCTTTGCTGCTTTTGCGCATAATTATTTAACATCTTTTTCTTTCCAGTCCTTTAGCACACTCTTTTTTTTTTAGAGCTTTTTTTACGAACTTGTCTCTCTTTCTCGCATTTCCTGTCATGGAGTAGGAGGATACGTTTTTATTTTGTAACAAGGTTGCTTAAATCACTTCCTCAATCTCTCTCTGGAGAACAGGGTTTCAGTAACAGCACTTCATGGGCTCTTAGAATGTCTTTCCTTTGTTGCTCCCTGCTTGGGAGATGGGGGGGAAATGGCACCTTGTCGTGGATCCGGGCCTGGCACCGGAAGCACAGGCAAGTCTCCAGAGATTAAGTACAAGTGGGGAGGGAGGGGCTGGGACCCCACTTGCAACAGCAGCCATAGGCCCCCTCCCTCCCTCCCTCCCTTCCCCGCCTCAGGAAAGATAAGGGTTAGGCTGCTTTCCACACTTTGCTGCTGGCAGCTTTGCTGCCCCCCCAAGGCCCATTTGTGTGTAGGCAGGTAGTGATGGAGTAACCGCTTTCATCCCCTTGAAAATATTTATGGCTGGTCATTGCAGATGGCCCTGGGCAGTAGCCTGATAAATTTCCTTGTGACCCGCACTGTCCCCCATCGTGGAATTCAAGATGAAACAATCCTAGAATGAACAAAGGGAGGAAGAACCTAAATTTGCTAATTCCTTATCTTATTGGCAACTCTGCATGAGCTCTGCATGAGCCACTTTGTTTGGTCCTGGTGACTGACCACTGGCTGAGAAAAAGCCGTTCCTGGACGGCATTTCCAAGGCTGAGCTGGAGATGGTTCAAAGGCACTCCGCCTTGTTTTGGAGGGATCGACACCTCATTTCTGCGGGCTGACGTTGCACAAGCCTGGCAGGAAGGGAGGTCGCCCTGTCCTCAACTCCCGGGCAAGAAGTGAACTTTTGAAACTAAATGGTCCCACGGGGGCTTTGTTGGGATTCAGCGGTGAGGCCTCCTTTGCCGAGTCTGGGGGTTTCAGGAGACTCCCTCCCCTCTGACCCATGCTGGGGTATTAAGCTGGGGTATTTTTTTTTTTTTTTTTTTTTTTTTGCGGGCCTCTCACTGTTGTGGCCTCTCCCATTGCGGAGCACAGGCTCCGGACGCGCAGGCTCAGCGGCCATGGCTCACGGGCCCAGCCGCTCTGCGGCATGTGGGATCTTCCCGGACCGGGGCACGAACCCGTGTCCCCTGCATCGGCAGGCGGACTCCCAACCACTGCGCCACCAGGGAAGCCCTAAGCTGGGGTATTAAACGTCACATGGTGCCAAGAACCCAGGGTGGCTCTCAGACAGGACTTGCCATCAAGAGTGGCTTTAAGAATTGAGGGTGCCCCTAAGGCTCCCACCCAGCCTGGTGCTTGTCTGGCCGTAGAGTCACACGCACATGCCTTTGCCTTCTGGCTCTGCCTCTCATCAGTTATGCGATTTGAGTCCCCCTTTACTTCATCTGTAAAATAGAAATGATATTTCTATCAACCTCAGAAGGTAATTGTAAGAATTAAACACGACAGTGTGTATAATCTCTTGAGTGAGATCAAGCACGGAGTGAGCCCTAGTGAGAAACCAGTTATCACTGCCATTGGTATGATGGTGGCGTTGTGATGGCTTCCCAGGGACTCTGGGCTGGTGGCTTCCTCAGTCTTTTCATGTGTGAGGGTCTGTGCTTACTGCAGAGCTTCTTCTGGTGCCTGTCCGGCCCCAAGTTTGAGCCAAAAGCCTGTTGCCAGGAAATTTAGGCCATCCCGGAATGTAAAGCACTAAGGTCTCCCCGCCAATGCTTGCTCAAAAGTATTTACATCACAGACAAACGTCCCTGACATACAAGTAACACACATTGAGCACGTAAATAAAAACTTTTTGACAGAATCAAGTAACACTTAGTCCCACACGATCAAGTGCTATGCGTGCCCTCATCGTGTGGCCTCCTCACGCAGCCAAAGGGATGAGCAGTTCACAGACATGACTGTACTTGGCCTGCCTTTCACACAACACAACTGCAGCTTTCATTTTATCTTCTCCTTTCCTTAGTTCTCCAGGACATAGAATCAGTGTTTGTGGTGACTGTTTTCTTGATTCTGGAGAAATTTTAAGATATGATGAAAGTCAGTGCTTTCAAATTTCTGAGACTTATAATCACTCCCCACTATCCCCAAGGCCAATTGGATGGTGCCTCCCAGGCTCAATTCTACACATCTTCTCAGACAGCAAGTGGAATTTCTTATTTACCTTTAAGGGCTTCCCTTCAAGTTCATTTCTAACTGACTGCCTACAGAAGCTTTCATGTGTGCTGCCAGAGGCGGCCTGCATTCCCCAAGGAGAATCCTGAACACACGTACTCTCCTTCCCTCCATACTCACCCCAGCCATCCTGTGTCACCAGAAAGACCTGTGCCTCACTCTTTCCCGTGCAACTCAAGGGATCTAGAACATTCTCCAGCACTAATTACCTTGGCCACCAGGAGCCATGGCCAGTATTTGCAACATGCTCTGCAGGCCGCCCTTGACCTATCTTACTTCATTCACTCCCAGATCGTTCCCCCCTAAATGACAATGTCCTATGCCTCACTGCTGTCCTAGGAGATGTTTCAATCTGTGAATAGACAGGAAAGCTGTTAGCTCAGTAACTGAAGTATTGGTGTTTCCTACCTCACAAGAAATAAAAGTGTCTTGGGTACTGGGGGGGAGGGTGTCCCATAGGGAAATGAGAATGAAAACGAAAATCTCAGCCCTTTTGTTCCTCAGCTTAAACCCTCAGCTTGCTGGGCCCTCACTTTTCGTGAATACATTTAGGTCAATACATTTCAGGAGATTTTTTTCCCCCCAATTTCCCATCTCCACCCATGACCAAATGAGACTGGGTCTCTCTGGGACCCAGTCCCATCTTGAATGGCATGTGGTTTCTAACACCCTTTCAGTGGAATAACATTGAAAGGCTCTCCTTCACATCCTAAGGTTCTTGAGCCTATAATTAAATCACTTCTGGTCAAAGAACACTACTCATATCACCACTGAAATACACAATCTCTATGTTCCTAGACAGAGCAATCATCAACTACCGGAAGAGTAATGCTCTTAAGAAGTTGAGACAATCGTTTCCATCTTTGAAACTGGATTTGACTTCCTTTAGCTCAATAAAGTCCCTATCCAGGTTGTACATTGTACTGTGAAACATCCTAACACATGGATTTCTGCACAACGTTCGGATTCTGTTAGGAAGAAATAGGGAATGGGATGGTTATTGGGTAGGCAACCAACAGTGTTGACCTTTCATGTGGCACCAGAGCACTGATGCTGTCCGTACTTCCTCTTCATCACACCCGCATGGGGTGGAAGAAAATAGGGGTGGCTGCTAATTCCAAATGGAAAAATACTACATGGAAATGACTTACTCTAAATTTCAGGGTAAATTCATAACATAAGACCAGGATACTGCCTTGTACTCCCCACTTCCTGCTTTTCCTGAATAAAGCACCCACTGGATATAGAACTTCAAACTGCCCACTGTCTTCTATAACTTCTGCCTTCCAGCTCTTCGGCCTAAGATGCCTCTATCTGGCTTTAGAAGGGACTTCATTTCACTGTGTGTCTTTGTCATGCAGTTGTTCTTTAGAGACAACAAAGATGGAGTTCATAGGATCGTCGATGAAAAGGAAAAGCAAGTTGTGTAATGGAAACAGGCTTGTCTCGGCGTTACATGGCTTATTGGCTGAAGAGCCAGAGGACTCAGCTATAAAGGGTCATGGACATTTCTGGCTTCTCTGCCCCTCATGTCAGTTGCAAAGTGGTTACCCTCTCCTGTCTCTCTCCACTCAAGAATGACTGAACTGTGATTGGGAATAAGAACTCAAGTCAGTTGCCTTAAATTAAAAAGAAGTTGGATTGGCTCATCTAAGTAAAAACGTGGGGAGATCCGGGATCAGATGTGGTTTATACAAGGTCCAGGCTGTACAGTTCATGATTCTCTTGGCTGCAGATAGGTATGGATACTCCACGAATAGTTTTCATTTTTGAGCGCTTATCGATAGAGCTACAGAAATTCTGGACCTTATGTCTGGACATGACCACCTCCATCCTAACATTCCAGGTAGGAGTCCTGAGATGCACTTCGATTGGTTCACTTTGGTCATATGCCTTCCTCCTGAATAGACAACAATGAGCAGAAAATGGGATGTGCTTATTGTCTTAGTTAACTTAACTAAAAATGACCCCTGGACCGTGGACTGTTAGACTGAACCATCTGAAACTGCTAATAGTCAGTTTGTCAAGTTTTGACTTGTAGAAACAGTATTTTCCTATGGTCCAACCTGACACATGGGACGTGTGTGGAGAGAGATGAAAGCCAAATGAAAACCCACATGGTTAAACAAGTGGGTAGGAAACCAACACACCCCATGTGCGTCCACTGCAGGGAAGAGGTTGGCAATATCTCTCTGACTGGCTTTACTGTGTAGTAGCTATGTTAAGTCGATTTTTCAATTTCTCGGTTTCCACATTCACAAAATGAAAATCACAATAGCACCTACCTTGAAGGGTTGTGTAAGGATTCAGTGAGTTAAAACACAAACATTTTAGAATAGTATTGAATACCTAGCTCTCAGAGATTATAAGCCATTATTATTATTGTTGTTGTTTTGGTTGTTACTTCCGGGCAAATGTGATGGCCTTCATTTACCATCACCATCATGGTGCTTCTTGGTTCATACTTGGGTGACGTGCTATCTTGTAACCAATAGCAATCGCTGCACTCCCAGAGCATTAATATTCTGGGGTTTACTAAAAATTGGAGTCATTACATTTCACCGCACTGAGAAAAGTTTGCTTTCATGTGTATGCTTTCATTTGTACCCACGGCGGCTCTGCGATCTCCACGTTCTCAAAGCCAGTTGAGTCCGTGAGTTACCCAAGGGACCTAAAGTTAATGAAATCTTACGCCAGAATCATTTTCTAGAAAGCACAGAGCGGCTCGATAGGCCCAGACTCAAATAAGATGACTCTTTTCATGCGCCTCTCAATCCCAAGGGAAATGTCAGGGTTCCCATTCTCCCTGACCCTCTTAAAGGAGGTCTACTTTGCCGGTTGTTGCTAAATCCTGGGTCTCAGTGTTATTGGCAGCATCCTAGGAAAATCATCTTGGTTCATTCCTCTAACTCTCACTAGAATTTTATCAAAACCATCCCAGGCTAGGTGGGCAGCCACACTACCCTGAGGGCACCACCCAGCCCTCCAAGAAGCCCACCCTCTCCCATTCCCTCTGCTGTGCCCTCAGAGGGAACCAGGGTTGCACTGCTGCGGCAGCTGCAGGGGAATGTTGGTGGTGGAGACAGGGGTGGAGCTCGGGCAGAGGAAGAACTGTTCTGAAAGGACAGCAACACCGTCCAACCATGCCCCAGGCTGCCACCCCTGCCAGCAATCTCTGCTGAGTGTTAAGAGCTGGGTAAAGGGGAGTAGATACCTTCTCCCATAAGATAAGGTGTTCAGGCTGCGTGACGTTTACATTCACACTCAGAGACAAACTTCTAGGACTCAGGGGTTTGGGAGATCTGGTGACATCCCTCCCAACCAGTTCCACTCTAAATTCCCAGGGACACCATCTGTTCACACACTTTACAACCCAAGGCAGACCCTGTGCTGGGCTCCAAACATACAAAACCACGTCAGGCCACAGCCTGCTTTGTACCCACCAAGTGGAGTCGCCATCATGAATGCCTTCACGACACAATCCAGGGTGCCATCTGGGCCAAACATGATTTATCTCTATCTGCCTGGATAATAAGGCCATTGTATAGGAACCACCTTTAATTCATTCCATTTTTTTGCATAATACAAATTAATTGTAATAGCCACAAAGATACTAGCCAGATTTTAATGCATGAGGATTCTGTATCAGGCAACTAAGCCCTTGCCTGCATTCTCTCATTGAACCCTGACAATAACCCTCTGAGGTATGATGTACCAGCCCCAGACCGGGTATGAGGACATGGAGGTCAGGTTCAAAGAGGCTAAGTAACATGCCCAAGGTCATCCAGCTGATATACGACACAAGGAAGGCAGAACTTAAAGTAGGTGTCTGCTTCCATAGTCAGTCTCCTTAGTTTTTAAAGTGCCCATGTTGCAGCCTCCTTGGGTACAAACACAGATCATTTTGGGCCCCCCTCTCAGCCCCCAGCACAGAGCTGAGCACCTATTAGAACCTCACAAACCCCTCTTCTCGTTTGCGTTTCCTCCCATCAGGCCCACTGAGCTCCCAACAGCTGCCCTGTCCACTTCTGGCTCCACCCCATCTTACTGTTCTTGTCATCATATCATCCACGACTACTGTATACCAAACAAAAGCAAGAACTATTAGTTTTAGAAGCCATCACAGGTATGAAATGAATTCAGAAAATTTGGCTTCTGGCCTGCTGAAACTTGAGGCATCAAGCGGGCACATGTTGTTCAAGTTTGGGCATTTTTCTAGAGGTGTGTGGCTCCCTTAGCTTTCGTTCCACATTCTTTGGGTGCTTGGCTGGATGTTCAATGTACAGCATTAAATTTAACTTCCCAGCCCTGATAACGTCCCAGCTCTGGTAAATGGACCAAGGTACCTGGTAATTCATCTTACCCAAAATGTTCACAGCTCAGCGAGCATGCCTTCATTATCATAGAAATCATTTGAATGTTTAACAAACATATCTGACATATTCTCAGCATTCACGGTTCCCATTTTCACCTAACCTGTCATGAAACGTGCTATGTGTATACAAATCAACAATTCGTGCAGGGATGATTTTTCAACGTCTGAGAAAAGACGTTCAGGTTTCAGATTCTTTTAGGAGAGAGGCTTCTCCTTCTTCGACAGCGTCTGTGTTTTGACTCTGAATAGTTATTCCTCCAACGTGGTAGGTTCTCCTTCTATTCAAGACCCAGTTTAAGATTCAGACCCTGTATGAAGGTTTCCCTGAGTAATAACACATCTACTGTGCAGTTGTGTAACACTCCGTTTCCCGAGCTGATAGTGTGTGGTTGCTATTTCTCGAGGATTACGAGGTCATGAGAGCGTGGTCCCTTCCATTAGACTCCAGGGGTTTGCCAGTTTCTTTTGTGTGTCTCCCACACACTTTTGTGAAAATATCCTACAAAGACCCTCCAGACAGCCACAGACAGGGTGTCCTAAAACACGAAAAAATATATAGCCTGCTCCTTTTTTGCAGGTTGCCTGCAGTTGAGTTGGAGAGATAAGATTTTATAGATGGAATAATAAACCATGTAAGTTAGTGTGGTAGATCCTTGGTGTTCGCCAATATGCAATTTTAATGAGCTTCCTCATGATAGAAGATACACGCTGGCAATCAGCCAAATCATCCAGGCATACACATGGAGCTTATCCTACACGTTGTTGGCTCACAGAGTGTTTAAAAATTTAGAAATTGGCTGCCAAGAAATTTGTAAAAATAGAACGTATTGCAGATCTGTTTCCAGCTTTTCTTTAAAAAGTCAAATAAGTTTCTCTTTTTAGAAAACAGGTAATGCTGAATCCATATTCCCATTCCAAGATGCCTTTGGATGGGGTGTGAGTCCTCCATTTTTCCCTAGTACTCATCGTTTCCTACTTTTCCTCCCAGCACTAAGTCAGAGCTCAGCTAACATTTATCATCTTTTTTACTTTCTTTAAATTTTAGAATTTTTCTTTTCAAAAATCAAGAAAGAGAAGCAGACTGAGAGGGCTGCCTTTTGTTTTTTATCAAAAAGTGGGTTAGAGGTACATTTCTAATGGAAAGGAAGACTATGACAATGTGTTTAACAGGAAGAAGTGTGTCTGAGTGAAATAACACAGCTTAATGTTCCATTACGAAACAAAATGTGATGAGAACTATGATCTGTGAACTGGTCAAGAATACGTCCGGCTGCAAGGAACAGAAAACTCAAAACTATTGGTTGAAGTATGAGCTCCACAAAGCTGTCAGAGACAGAGTCCTATCTTTGTTTTTCCATCTTTTGTGCAGTTTTCATGCCCATGGTTGAAAATTACTTCGCACATTTCAGGGAGCAAGAAGGAAAAGGGATATAAGGCAGCCTTCCCCAAGCCCTCTGCCTGTGCCCATTGGCCAGGACTCTGTCACACATCTACTCCTAATTGCAAGGAAACTGGGAAATCAAGTTTCAGCCTCTAGAAGTGAGGCAGAAGGGAGAAGGGGGTTGAGTGAGCCTTTCAACGTTAGCACCACAGTCAGTATGCGGAAAGCTGTGTTTGGAACAGACAGAAATGGAAATGCCATCAGAGTGCGTTGATCAACCTGGCCCTCTGCACTCATTTGCACGGCCCTGGAAGCATCTGAGGTTGCAGTCCCTGGTCCATGACCTACTGTAATTGTTGCAAGCGCAAACTTGAATCATTCAAGGTGTGAGCCTGGTATGTACGGGGAATCACTTAGCTGGATGTCGGAGCCCAGTGTAACCCACAGCGTCCCCCTCAGATCTGGACTCTGCTTCCCTCTGTCAGGGCCCACACAGTAATGTTGGTGAAATAATAAAATTTTATTTCTTTGTAAGAAAGGGCCCTGAAATGAAAGACAACCAACTTTGTAAGTAACTTAAGTCCTATATTTATAGTCATTAAGGGTCTAAAGGAACACTTAAATTTTTCTACCACACTTTATTGCATTGTGTGAGGGATATTATTATGTTACAATAATATTTGCAATTCTGGAGATTTGCTAAGACTTTAGAATGTATCTGTTGTGAATTCCACTGTGTGTAATAAATTACTGTGTGGTAGAGATCAAAGCCATACCATTAGGGAATCAGGGGAGGGATTAGCATGGGCTGGACTGATCAGGAAGACTTGCACCATTCATTGCTGGAGCAAATGGACACACAGGCAAACTAAGTTCAAGTGATGGATTCTTTTTTTCCAAGATTATAGCAGCATCTCAATTACCTAGAATTCAGATGTCTGGTAAGTTCCCCTATCTGGAACACTTTGGAAAAACACTAAAACAAGCACAAAAGTCTACTAGAATAGCCAAAAGGGAACTCACTAAGTCCATGTACTGAAATGTAAATGTTTTATTCCTCAGGAAACCTCACTCAAATTATGAACTCTTGCTTTACTTAAACGTTCACTAAGACTGGTATTCTGGTCTCAGTCTAAAGTTAGGTAGGAATGGCTGATTTAAAGAGACATCATAGAAGTAGACCTACTGATAGAGGCAAGAAGAACGGCAGCAGGGAAAAATACAAGAAATATTCTAAAAATCAGAAATCCAAAGACCTTGCCTCCCGGAACCATCTAATGAAAAACCATCTAAAGAAGGCCAGTCTTGGATCGGTACAATAATGGTGGTATTTAACCCTCATTCTGACTCATCAAAAAAAAGGTTAATTTATGTTGAGAGTCACTGTTTAGTAAGTTAGAGAACTGTGTTTTATATTTCAAAAATGATTTTCATATAAATGATTAAAATAAATGTTTTCAATCTTAAAGGGAATAAGTGTCAGTTATCTGGAAAATTCTTATTGGGGAGAACTTAATTCCCTAATAATGCTGGAGAGATGTGACTGTATTGTATCTATAGAGTGAAGTTATGTGTATATGTTCAATTTGTAAAAACATAAGAAAACGATCTGTTTAGGAGGTAACCATCCTTTTCTAATTATAATCCATTTTGAGTCAAGCTGTAAATATTGCCATACTTGAACACGGAATGAAATAAACATGGTCCAGGATATTTACTGACCCATACTAACTCCTTAAGTCAATGTGAGTCCTATACAAATTGCCTCCAAATCATTCCAAACCCCCTTCCTCTCACATATAACACAGGCAAGACTAGACATTACAGGACAGAAAACAGAACCACCAAAGTATAATGCTTATTAACCACAAGCATATGGAACACTCAAGCATGTGGAAACTCATGTTTCCACAGAGTCAGGCTCAAGGAAACTCTCTCAGTCCTGCTTGGAGGAAGTGGCCTAGTCTAAGAGCAGCATCAGGAAAGAAATGGAGGGGTTCCAACCCTCTGTGGCTCAGATTCTGGTCTTTGCTGCTCTCTGGCCTTGTGTGCTTCCCAATGACTATCCTAGCTCACGTTAGCCCCTCACGACTCCTTTCACAGCAATGCCCAAGTGGTACAACTGCAAGCTACCCACGTAGTTATACCTCATAGAAGGCAAGAATGATTGAACTGTAGGCAAAGGGCTTTCCTTGTTGAATTTGTCTTTAAACAGGTAGAAGGTCAATTGCCTAGTCCTACAGCTGCCAGGTATTAAAAAGCCTGAGGTAAGCCGACACAACGTTTTGCGCTTTCCTATTAGCCACCTCCCAATCATGTCAAATACGTCTACTAAGACCCTTCTTACTTTCCTGTAAAGCTGATTGGTTTCTCTCCACTAATATCTTTCAGCAGCATCACTTTCTTTGGGGTCCTTGTTCCCAGATCTTTAAAATTTTTCATCCCTTTAATGAGCTGGCCCATAACAGATGAAGCCAAATGCCTGGGCTGGCCAGGAAGAAGAAATAAGGTCCATGAGGAGGGAGGAAGAACAGTTGGCCTCCCCTTCTGTATGCCATTCTGTCCCACCACCATTGCTCAGAGGAAAAGGAAGACCTAATACATCCCCATTCTTAGTTAAAACTGTGGGAATCAACTTCTTCCTCCTACCACCTTTCTTCTCAGGGCATCACCTGCTTGCTTCTTTTGCCTGGTTCGTGGTTTCCTCTGAGAACTAAGCTTCTAGGCGATTCACATGCTTGGGTAGCCAAAAGAACCGAATTCTTGCATTCTGCCCCACTGGCCTCACCCCATCATACCCTTTCATCACCACAGCTGTCCTTTTCCTGAAATCACAGCCACCAGCTTCTCATGGCCTTTGCCAGAGTTGCCCACTCTCTGAAGGGCCCCTCCTACTCATGGGAACCATAGACAGCCAGCTAACTCTCCCACCTCCTCCGAACTTATCCCCAACACCTTCAACGTCCGTCCCGCCCCAGCCCCATGCTGGGTTGGGGGCACAGGGGGGAAAGTTGGATCACCTGGAATCTGGAAGGGAAAAGTGGCTGGTATGGAAAACTGGGAACTAAAGGGAACGTCAAGGGCAGCCGCAGGGGGAAGAGCTGCCCAGGTAGGGCTGGGCCTGAGAGCAAGAGACAGAAGCCGCAGAGGGTTAAACTGAGAGCAGGAGCACATAGGCCCAGAGTGAGTGAGAGGTGGCAACCAAGCGAGGGGATGAGTCACACGGAACAACCCAACACGCGCAGGGCCAATCCAGAGCCGGGTCAAAACAAGTCATGACAGGAGAAGCACAGGATTGAGGGGACTCCAAGGACAGGAATCGGGAGGCAGAAACAGAGCAGAGTTGAAGGGAAGTGGAAGGAATCAAGTGGAAAACAATAAGAAGATGGGGGTAGAGGGTGTGGCATGATAGCCAAGGGCTGAGTTTAAATTCCACCACTTAGACAACATCCCAGGCATATTTTGTGTCTGTTCATTCTAGAACAATATATAGGTTCATGCACTGTAAAGCCACAAGGGGTTTCTGATGGCTTATTATTCCCTGATCTGAGGCATTGTTTCTAAGAGATGCCAAGGACAGTTGAGTCCAGCTTCCCCCCACAGACTATTCCTTTGCTCATTAGCTGGGCACAGGCCTGGACTCAAGTCCGAGTTTTGCTGGTTAAAGTTGACTTACCATTTGGTTGGTTTTGACGCACAAATGGCAGTGTTATAGGGTTCAACCTGACATCACAAGAGCTTAGACAGTTTACATTACTTTTCCAAGCCTCAGCTGTCTACTCTGTAAAATGGAGATAACACCTCCTGTGCTGTAGTGATTCGATGAAGTCACAGATTTTAAGGCGCCTGGCTTAATGTCTCAAACCCGGTAAATGCTTAATAAACATTAGCTATTATTATCCATAGTTTTTAGGAATAAACATTTTGGAATTAAATTTGATAGTAAAACAGTAAGAACAAGCACTGGGCAGGTAGTCCTAGACATACATGAAATGCTTTTTTTTTTTTAACATCTTTATTGGAGTATAATTGCTTTAAAATGGTGCGTTAGTTTCTGCTGTATAACAAAGTGAATCAGCTATACATATACATATCCCCATATCCCCTCCCTCCTGCGTCTCCCTCCCTCTCATCCTCCCTATCCCACCCCTCTAGGTGGTCACAAAGCACCGAGCTGATCTCCCTGTGCTATGCGGCTGCTTCCCACTAGCTATCTGTTTTACGTTTGGTAGTGTATATATGTCATTGCCACTCTCTCACCTCGTCCCAGCTTACCTTTCCCCCTCCCCGTGTCCTCAAGTCCATTCTCTAGTAGGTTTGCGTCTTTATTCCTGTCCTGCCCCTAGGTTCTTCACGACCTTTTTTTTAGATTCCATATATATATGTGTTAGCATACGGTATTCGTTTTTCTCTTTCTGACTTACTTCACTCTGTATGACAGACTCTAGGTCCATCCACCTCACTACATATGAAATGCTTTTTTTTTTCTTTTTTTTTTTTTTCGGTACGCGGGCCTCTGACTGCTGTGGCCTCTCCCGTTGTGGAGCACAGGCTCCGGATGCGCAGGCTCAGTGGCCATGGCTCACGGGCCCAACCTCTCCGTGGCATGTGGGATCTTCCCGGACCGGGGCACGAACCCGTGTCCCCTGCATCACCAGGTGGGCTCTCAACCACTGCACCACCAGGGAAGCCCTATGAAATGCTTTTGATGCCGAGTAGTATGAGGCCCTCAGTGAGCTGTTTTATCTCCATCTAACTCAAGCAGGAGTGCAGCATATGTTTAAAACCATGCCCAGGCTTTGAAGTCAGCCAGACAGTGGTTGAATTAATCTACCTTTACCACTGGATGACCTTGAGCAAATCACTCAAACTTTCTGAACCTCAGCCTACTTATCGATTATCTGAGGATAATAACAGTACCTGCAGAAATACAGCCTGTGACGTGTTAGCACAACACATAACAAGTCGTGAGTGATCAATAGATAGTAGTCCTTACATGCTGATTGGATCTCTATTCTGACCCAGGCCTGCGCGCGAATTCCAGCTCCCAGCACGAAGCCACAGCAACTCTTGTATAGGAAGAGAACACTAGATAAGCACGCCCTCCTATCTTCCGTCTATTGACCCATCTCCCACCCAGATTCTAGGACTTGTCTTGCCTGGAGGTCCTGGATTTACTGTGTTGCCAGCCACTGGCCAGTTTTGTTAGGTGGCTGGTTGTTTTATGGCAGGCAAATCTGGGAGGCTATCTGGCTGGGTCTTGGAATTCTTACTTTGCCTGTGGTTTTTGGGTTTCAGAGGTCGGAGGGGAACTCTTGGCAGGTTGTTTCTCATTCAAAATAAAATAGCTTGTTTTAATTAAAAAGATTTACTAGGTTTCTAGGACATCAAATGGCTCTTATGAAGGAGAATATTAATTGGTTTCAGTAGAAGGGTCACACAGAAGCAAAGAGAGAATGTTTCCTTCTAGATATAGATGGGTTTCAGAACCTGGTGCAAAGAGCCAACAAGCACCCACTGGGTACAGCTGAGGCCGAAATGTCTGCAGGCATTGGGCTGAGCCTGGTCTGTCTGCTGTTTTTCCCAGTGGGAAGCTGAGTGACACCAACTCCACTGCAGCCAGATTACATGTTGCTCTGGGAATCATGTTATGTCATCTTGCAGAAAAATCGGCACAAACGTGTCAACTTTCTTCAGGAAACATCAAAGGCCCACTCCTCTCTTTCATCTTCCCGGCTCTATACCTCCCAGGCTCCTGAGTTGCCTCCTGTGGCTTACTCTCTGCATTGAGATCGGCAGAGTTTATCAGCTCAGCTTGTGTGGGGTAAACCAGGCTGCACAAACAGACCACAGCGGTAACAGGGAAAAAGCTAACAGAGCTAAGAATACACCATCGTGACATGGGCATGCTGGGCAGAGGTAACAAGGGCCATGGGACAATTTCACTTTGGTTCAAGAAAAATAAAATTTTGGACCCTATTACATCCAAATGGTTCTGTTGGAATTGCTGGCTTAGGAGAAGGTACTGGGTTCAATTAATGAGTCAATAAAGTTTCTGGTATCTTTTTTCTTTTGATAGTGTATAACCTGTGGATTCAGAATGGTCTTCTTTACGGAGTCTGTGGGAACAAGTTCAAGCCCAAGAAGAACATTAGAGCTAGACCCAGTTGGCCTCTAATCCAGCTGAAGAGACTCAGGGGATTTTATGTCTCATTCAACAACCCATCACACTGGGCCCAACAGACTGTACCTGAGAATCCACTGGGTCAGAAGACAGACCCAAGAGGAATTTCTGTGATACCGAAACATGAGGCATCCAGAAACCTCTACCTTTGGGAAATGGCTCCTTTCTCTCCAAGTCTACTCTGGGCTGTATTAATCTTGGTTCAGAGAAACGGATTGAAACTGAAATAGTCTTGGGCAAGTGTGTTTAACCACCAGAGTCCCATCCCTGTTGATTACATGTAATATGCCGGGACAAGAAGGTCATAGTCCTACTAAAATTAGCATCTTGCCCGAGAGGTAGTTTTTTACCAAAGCCATGGCAAATGCCATTCCTTTTGGCTCTATGGGTTTCTGTGGTGACTCTAGCGGCAGTTCCTGAGTGGAAAACCAAAAAAGGTCATACTTAAGTATCTCTCAAGTGACAAGAGCTTGAGGTCTCTCCATCCTCTTCCCCTTATCTTCCCTCTCGGGGGTGGTGAATGACCGACCATCAGCACTTCCCAGGGGAAGTCACGAAGTTCATGAACGTGATGCCATGGTGAAAAGAGAGGGGTTATGAAAATCCAGAGAACCAGCCAGCTCATGACCACCTAGGTATATACAGCATCATTTCCCCACCTTTGACAGTGATGTTATTAGAGGAACCTCTTCTCTTTTCCATTGTGGGAAAGTGGCTTATACTTCTCTTTTCTACTTCTTGATGATGTTGTGAGAATTAATGAGGGGTCTGCCGTCCACTTTTAACTTCTCAGATAAAGAAAACCTATGAATGAAAGTCATTTCAAGGGAGTAACGGGGGTGGTGAATGCCGTGATACAAATAAAGTATCTGAAAGCAAGCTCCAGTAAAGGCTAGTAATGTAATCATGGAAGTCTACTGGGGGTTTCCTATGTAAAGGGCACTGTTCTAAGAGCTTTGTATACACCTCAAAATAACCTTATGAGGTAGGCATTATTACCCAAACAGACAAATGAAAAACTGAGCCACAGAAGTGTTAGGCAATAACTCACTTAAGTTCATACAAGTAGTCAGCAGTAGCCCCAGGCTTCACATTGAGGTACTGACTCTAGAATCCAGGCTTATCACCGCTACTTCATACTGTGTTTTGTATTCACCTTAGATCTGTTAAGACCTACTGGTTCTACTGTATCCTATTTTAAACTGTTTCTACGAAATGGAGAAAATGATGGGGCTAAATTTCTTTCTACAAGGCTAGGATTCTCTCTGGCACATTCCAGCTGATGAACTCCCATCTAATTAGTTTGGGGTGAATTAACCTTAAATTACCTTGCCTCTGCACCCCCAAAGAGCTTAGTTGGCACCTTCAGATTGCTCCCCCTGGAGGAGTACTTTGGAACTTCAACGTAACAGTTGAATGTATTAGAGGCAAAATGCCTGCATCAGCGGAGTAAACCCTGACATCATGCATAGGCAGGACCAGCAATGAAATTCCACTCACTGGATTTATGCCAGCCATTCCTAGATGCCCATTTGTAACCTGAGGTTGCCCAGATGAGTCCATCAGCAGGCTTGTCGGAGGCAGTTGTTAGAATTCCACAGTCCCCCAAAGCCCTTTCTTTCTCTGCAGGCAAGGTTTGGAGCAAAGGGTGGGAGACTTGTGCCCCAGTGGGCTGCATGAAGCTGCCAGCCAGCACGCAGAGCCTCTGGCAATTAGCACACAATTCTTTCAGTTCCTTAAGCAATGTTGATGGACCCTTGTCTTTCATTAAGCTGCCCAGAGGGAAAAATCAAGGAAGAAAGAGTTTGTTTTCAGATACAGTTCAACAGCAACCAACTTAAGAAGCACAGAAAGAATAATTTGCTCCTTGGAGAAATATTTAATTAATATAAATACCCCAAGAGTTAGTCCACATAGATCTGTTTAGAAAATGTCCAATTAGGATAATATACACCACATTTCAAGGACCATAGGGACTGTGTTACTTCACTCTTTTTTGCCATTGTTGTTTCTAAGGGAATAGTATGTGTGTGTGTGTGTGTGTGTGTGTGTGTGTGTGTGTGTGTGTGTGTGTGTGTATTCTTTTTTCATGTTCAGGAGCAGCATATCCTCTCAAAGGAAGGACAAGGAGCCATATTTGGTGGCAAAATATCACTCCAATTTGGGGAGTCAATGGCTTCTTAACAAGAGTCAGAACCGAAGTTGATTTAGAGCAATGAATGGGATCTGATTAAAAGGACAAACCTCATTGTCAATCAAATTCTGTGTCTATTGATGTGACTCTTAGGACAGCAATCTTGTGCTTTTATCTCTGTTTAGCAAAATGAAATGAGCACCTACTTCTTCTGAAAGGAGACTAAGGGTTCTCTTCTCCTGTTAATTTTTATTGGGCTTCCAGAAGGCCTCTGTCAACCTGGCTTCCAGATAAGTGTCCCCTAGTGTGGTTTCATTCCAAAGGATTTAGAAGTATCTTGAGTTGATCCCTGACATAAAGTCCTTTACAAGTCTCACTTCGTTAATCTTCAGTGAGAGGGCGAATTTTATTAGACCATCTTATGGATGGGGGAAACGGAAGCATGAGAGTTGAGGCAATCAAGGAGGGCCCAAGGCCTGCTCTCTGCCCCTGCCTCTTCCCAGTCCGCCTTCCGGTCACACTGCACCTTGGGGCAGCCCAAAGGCAGCATTCTTCCCAAAACGGATGACAAGTCTCCAAATGAGGGGGTGGGTTGGTTTAGCTTTCTGACCTGAGCTTCTCAAACCTCCCACATGTGGCAGGTCAAAGCAGGACCAACCCACATACAGAACCAATTTTTGCCTGTCTGCCTACAGGGCTGGTGTGTCCAAAGCACACTGGGAAATTTAAGACAGTAACCACTAGTGTCTTTGACACAAGAAATGCCTACCAGGGTCTTTTTCCTGTTCATTATCAAGATTAATATAAGGATATGCTATAGTGAACAGAAGGAAAGCAGTATTTGAATGACTTTTAGCCTCAATGCGATGCAAATTCCTGCAGTGCAAATGCAGAAAGTGCCTCATCTTTGTTTCTAGCCAGGAATAGATCACCTATTAGCCCTCACCACGCAAAGCATGGCAGAGCCCTCATTATCTCATATCCATGCTTTCCAAACCCATCAGCTCCCTGCTACACTGCTGGGCTTTTTAATTTAAATGTCAGCTAAAGTTAGAATGTGTTTTATAAAAATGTCAGAGCCCCCGTTAACTTCGCTGCTGGGTTGGTCTCGTCTTTCACTTCGGGGTTGACAACGTTAAGGAAATGATTTCTCTAAGAACGCTTGCCTTAAAATTCCTCTTTGAATCTTCATGATACGCTCCTTAAAAATCTGAACTCTGGTTAAAAATCAAGGTGCTCCAGATACCAGTGTCTATAAAATAGTCACCTCTCAGCCTGTACGGAAGATTTCTAAATGCTTCCCCACCTTTGAATTCACATTGTGAATAAAAAAATATTCTAAAAAGCTGGCATTCGATTAGTGCTTCTCGGTGGGCTTTTGGAGGTGACAACTGTCCTTACAGGACGATCCTACCCACTGTGGCATCCGAGCATCCCTGCTCCTCCTCTTCGCTAAAAGCTAATAATTCTTCCCAGTTATGGTGACAACCGGAAAACCTTCCACTCATTTCCAAACACCTCCCCAGCTGTGGTATGCTCTGGGTGAGATGAGACTAAATCGAGAGTTTCAAAACCCTCACATCGGACAAAAACCAACCAAAATACTCACCAGCCCACAAAGTCTCTCCTCACTTGACTCCTAAAACCGTGTGCTTGGGTTGCTCATTTCGTTGCTGGGATTCACCTCTCTGTGATGCTGCTTGAACTATATTGTTCTCTTGCTGTAGATAGAGGTCTCATCTGGCTCCATAAATGGTGCCCTGCTGGTGGGCAGATATCTTAGAATAGACATCTGGTGGTGACCCCATGTCAAGAAGAGTTCTGGGCACAGCAGATGCTCATTGACTTTGTTAGATGAATAGTTGGTGCGTGGATGACAGAGAGGACTTAAATCCTGGACCCCTGGCCACTGGCTTAGGAAGAAATACAAGAAGCTCTGTATGCTTCTTGTCCTCCTGGCTTGCCGGGGTTGTGGATTGTGTCCGCAGCATTGTGGCAGTTGGGTTCTTTTGGCCTCATACTAACATAGGGCAGGACACAATAGAAGGCAAATAGTAAAGTTTGTTGCTGGGGCAGCAGGTATATTGAAGTGACCACGATATACACACACATGGAAATAATACATATTAACAGGTAACAAGAATAAAACACTTTCTCAAAATTTGATGAGTTAGGGGAAAAGTAAATGTTCCCCTAACTCCCAATACTGGCTCTATTTTTATTTGTTTCAAGGTTTCCACTGTTGCTCTTGTACTAAAGCACATAACAGATGTCCCTCCAAAGGCGTCAAACTACTGTTGTGGTTTTTCTCCCATCTCTATTTCTTTTTCAGTAAACAAATTACCCAGAATATATTTTTTCCCTTTATATGTGTTGGCGAGAAAAAAAAAAAGACAATTATATTTTTAAATGTCATTTTTCTCCTTAATGACCAGAGACAGAAACAAACCACAATTGATTCAAAAGGCAAATCCTAATCCTTTCTATTTCTGTAGCCTCAGTAGTGCTTTCTCCCATGAGAGAAATGGAGATAATCCTCAAATAAGAGGAAAAGTGGAAAATACAAACAGATTCAACAATCAAGTTTAAGGGTGAATGAACTACAGGTCACGTCTGGAGAGGACAATACAGAAAGGAAGATGTGCACTTGCATTTTCCCCCCAGATGATGATAAATTCACACTGATCCAATTTGTTCCTCTTCCCCTATCTCTAGAGCTCTCAAGGGCACACAACCGTAAGGTGTCTGACCTTCGCTAAGTTTGAGTGCCACCTGCAGCCTTCACCTTGTCAAAAAAGAAAAGAAACGGCCCCATTCATAGACAGAACCAGGATGTTATCAGTGGCACAGCCAAACTGGGTAAAGGGTACATCAGGGGTTGGGGCACAGGATGTCTGACTCTTTAGAGGCATACGTATACGATCAGACACCTACCTCGCATTGGATGAGACAGCTTTGTCATTCTCTCTCTCTCTTTTCTCCCTCTCTTCCCTTGCCTCCCTTTCTTCCCACCCCTGCCCTGCAATGTCCTATTACATCATCCCATTCTGACTCAGCTCCACAGTCTAGGAATGGGAAGAAGCTGAGTTTGGCCACTAAGACGCTAGGACACTATCCCCCAGGAAACAGGCACCTCTGCGTGTGATGCTCTGATTCCCATTTTCAGACAACACTGCGCCCACAGCTTGGAGACCAAGAAAAAAACTGATCACGCTTCAAAAGATACCAGTTCTAGTCAAACTGCTGCCAGCCCAGCAGAAAAATCTTAGGATGACTTCAGCCCATTAACACTCCTTCCTGCTGACCAGGGGGACGCAACGTGGGGACACCACTCATCTTCGGGGCCATTAAGCAGGATTCAGATGGAACCTAATTTGCTGAACTTGGACCTCAACCTAACATTAATATCGTTCAAGTGAAAATAGAAATGCAAAGCTTTTAAAAATCAACATTTAGTTCCAACTGAAACCATCAAATATCCTCCAAATCAAACCTGAACTAGATTGATGTTTCATTTACTTTCTAATCTAGAAGGCACGCCCGCGTCAATTTCTCCATGGCACTGGGCAGCCAGTCTCTTTCTTGGCTGCCAAGTCACTGATGACACTACACCCGACAGGTTGGACAACTAATATAGCTCCAATCCACACGCTTGGCCTCCCTGCCAGGTAGCTTACCATTTACACAGACCAGTTTGATTTTTGAGTGTTCAGAAAGATGGGTTGTTTGAACCCACTGATCCAAGAACATGTTTTTGTATATTCCTATACCTCTTATAAATCAGACCAAAGAAAGTAAGCATGAATGGACCACTTGTCCATTTCAAGCAATTCTTCTGTCTGGCGTGGGTGAAGGAGAAAATAGAGTAGTGTCAGCAGGTTGAGCGGTGGTTAGTTTTACCGGAGGAAATGTTACGTGTCCAGTGCCAAGCACATCTATCTGTCTGACTGCCTTGTCTCTGATTGTCTGTATTTTTTCTCCTCTCTCACGTACACACGTACCCTCTTTAATTACTAGCAGAAAACAGTGCATTCGGCACACTTCACAACATCTGTTCAGGCCTTAATTAATCCAACTCTCACAGTCTCCATAGCAACAGTGCTTAGCAGGCTCAGTCTCTGCATGCAGAAATCTTCCCGAGTGACTCAAAATACGGCCATTACCGAAACACGTTTACATTAATTCTAGTGTCAGATATAATGAGAACTTTGCACAGAGGGTGTTTGCGTAGAAAGACCCAAGTTATGAGATCATATTCAGCATCACCTTAGTAAAATCAACTGCCTCAAACCGGGAACACAAGTTAACACTAATTTTTCAAGGTATTGCAAA
The DNA here is from genome assembly GCF_026419965.1 of Kogia breviceps. NCBI lineage: Eukaryota > Metazoa > Chordata > Mammalia > Artiodactyla > Physeteridae > Kogia > Kogia breviceps. The sequence continues at coordinate 57,774,722 of NC_081313.1, read as the reverse complement.
AAAAATAAAATAAAATAAATCCCATTACTGCCTTTATGTTACAAGAAATTCCTGTGCTACAGAAGATTAATGACCACAGTTACCTTGATGGAGCATACAGTTATTGTTTGTAGGGCAGTTTGAAGAAATGCAAGTGTTAAAAAGAAATTCATCAGGAGAGGGGCTTCCTGAGCTTCTGGCCCTACAGACCTTAATTAAAAGCCTATTGTTCTTTGCGGGCACCTGCCAACTTCTTCCCCAAATTAGAGCTTGCCAGCAGCAGAGAGGTTCACTGAGCCTTTCCAAGGGGCTATGGACGCTGCCAAGGGAAACGTCAAGCACATTTCTGAGAGTCTGTTTTAGCTCCATGGCCTCTACAGATGCTCTCCTTGACGCTGGCTGTATTTGCGTTTATACTTGAAGCTGTGACGTTAGCGATAAGTAAAAAGAAACACTGACAACTCCCCAGAAAACCTGCTCAGACCTTACATATGGTGTTATGGGGTGCGGTGGTAAAGAGAGCATGGACAAGTGAAGCCAGGCATTTACCCCCAAGTAGCGGTTCAGTCCATACCAACTCCGTCATTAAATGTTTAACTTGGGTTGCTAACAAGAAGTAAACCAGGGCTTCCCTGGTGGCGCAGTGGTTGAGAGCCCGTCTGCCGATGCAGGGGACACGGGTTCGTGCCCGGGTCCGGGAGGATCCCACATGCCGCGGAGCGGCTGGGCCCATGAGCCATGGCCGCTGAGCCTGCGCGTCCGGAGCCTGTGCTCCGCAATGGGAGAGGCCACAGCAGTGAGAGGCCCGCGTACCGCAAAAAAAAAAAAAAAAAAAAAAAAAGAAGTAAACCACTCATCGGAGTTCCAGCTCCGTTGCCTATTCAAAGAAGGAAGCAGTGAAAGAGAAACAACCCAAAACCCACTGAGGAGGGAGAAGAAAAGAATTTAGACAAACTCTTGGGTAAATCAAAACTCATTTTAGTAGACAAATCAGATCCCTTCTATGATATACATTGGGGCACCCAGTTGAGCCTCTGAACAAGAAGGGGGAACTTCCTGAAACTTCCCCAGTGACTGGAACTCTGTGGAGCCTGAGGACAGTGGCCCTGGGGATGATGTATCTCCAAACTGAATGCAAGAGGAGTCATTGGGGAAGGGAGGGTTGCGGGCTCCTGCAGGAATAAGGGCCAGTTCTCTAATGTAACTATGGTATCTAGTGAAATTAGCAAAGAAAGTATAATCCTTGTTTCTCACCAAGTTCATTCTTCGTCCGCAGACAACTCTCTCTATGAGCTTTTTGGCTGTTGTAACTAAAACTTCTGACTTTCCTCTCTCCAGAGAGTTTTATTGGTAGGCAGATTACTAGGATTCGATTTAAAAAAAAAAAAAAAAAGAGAGAGAGACTAAGAAAAAGGGCTTCCCTGGTGGCGCAGCGGTTGAGAGTCCGCCTGCCGATGCAGTGGTCATGGGTTTGTGCCCCGGGTCCGGGAAGATCTCACATGCTGCAGAGCGGCTGGGCCCGTGAGCCATGGCCGCTGAGCCTGCGCGTCCGGAGCCTGCGCTCCGCAACGGGAGAGGCCACAGCAGTGAGAGGCCCGCGTACCGCAAAAAAAAAAAAAAAAAAAAAAAAAAAAAAAAAAAAAGACTAGGATTCGATTAAGGGCATGTTGAAGTTTCTCAGCCATGAAGCTTCTACAGAACTACTGAACCATGGTCCCCCTTCAAGTTACTTCACCCAAAACAATATTCAGTCACCAGCTTAGCTTTAAGGAATGGCTTTGAACTCACAAGCCAGAGGCAAAGAAATGGAAGCAGGATCAGGGTTCTAGTTCTGTCGCCTCTTTGATCTCGGATTTCCAAAGGCTCCTGTTCATCCGCTCATCCCCTCAACTGAGTAAGTCTCATTAAGCTCTTACTCTGAGGGCAGCATCATGGCAGGCTTTGTTAGATCATGGACATCTCCCAGGGCAAAGGAAGATGGGCTGTGAAAAACTGAAGCAGTGATGCCCCAGCTAATTTAGCTCTCGAGCAAGCTCAAGCTCACCTTTCTCCTACCCCTATCACCAGCATGTAAGCCCTGCTATCATTTTTAGAGTGGTTACCGTGTGGCATTTACTGTACTAGGCTTAACTCATTTAGTTGTCACAACAGCCCTGCAAGGCATGGCTATTATTATCCCCTTTCATCGATAAGGGAACTTAGCTCAGAAGCAAGGTTGCAGGATTGTGCAACTCCAAGAGATCCCATTCACGCTGGATTCCACGAGCAAACCCAGACAATGTAAGTGGCCGCTGTGTGACCCTGCGGCCCTAGGGAATTTCAGTAAGCAAAGCCCAAGTCTGATTTTTCCGTACCTTTTCACTGTCTCTTAGTAGAGGGAGCTCTGTGCCTGACAGGCTGTCGGGAAAGAACATGGTGGACTCTTGGTGGTAATCACAAGGTCACTGTGGAATCTTTCTTCCATGTGTCCTCTCTACTCCTTCTTCTTTTCCACAAAGCCTTAAGTGGTAGATGAAGATGGGGTGAGGGGTAAAGCTGATAAAAAAAAGGCAGGCGGTGGTCAAGATAGTGATATAGGAAGATCCCGTGTAGTCACCTCCTCCCCTGGACACACCGAATCTATAGGAGCATATGGAACAATCTTCTCTGAAAAAGACCTAAAGACTAGCAAAACAGCTCCACCACACCAGAAAACAAGAAAAGGCCCACACGGAGGCGAGTAGGAGAGGCTGAGATGTGGTCTCACCCTCCACCCCCAGCGTGGCAACCCATCATCTGGATGGAACTCACAAACTTCTCCCCAAGGAGCAAAGGGCTTATCCCTCACATCAGGCACCCCAATTTTTGATAGTAGCACTTGAGACAAGTCCCCCAAACACCTGGCTTGAAAACCAGTGGGGCTCACAACCCCAAGACCCAAGGGGCTGTAGGGACCTGAGGAACAACAGCTTTTTTTTTTTTTTTTTTGCGGTACGCGGGCCTCTCACTGTTGTGGCCTCTCCCGTTGCGGAGCACAGGCTCCGGACGCACAGGCCCAGCGGCCATGGCTCACGGGCCTAGTCGCTCCGCGGCATGTGGGATCCTCCCGGACCAGGGCACGAACCCGTGTCTCCCGCATCGGCAGGCGGACTCTCAACCACTGCGCCACCAGGGAAGCCTGGAACAACAGCTTTTAAAGAGCTTCAGCCTCACTCTCTCCAGGGCCCGGTGCAGAAGCAGCCCTTTGAGAAGCGCAGACTTTACGTGAAAGAGATTCATGTGCTGATCTTAAAGCCTGGGCCTACAGGGCGGAGCCCCGTACTTTTCCGGAATGGGGATGGAGACACTGGCACTCCCTAAAGCCAGTGGAGTCCAGTTGTTTTACCCTCTGCAGGTGCCGCCTCCCCTCTGGCTGGCGCCTCCCTAAAGCCGACTCCCCTCTCCCTGCACTAGCATCTCCCACAGGGGTGCCCCAGGTTTTTGCAGCTGTAGCCCAGGGGAAGAGGCAGGGATGCCGGCATCTCTGCACCCTCCCTCTGCCTGGCTCCAGCTCACCGGTATCCCTCAGAAAGGAGGTGATACACTCTTCTGGTGCCCTAGTTTTTGCAACTGTCGTCCAGAGGACACCTCCAGATCGCCCGGCTCTCTTGGCCAGCAGGGCTTTGGCCTGCGTTCCTATAGCACTGTATATATTTTACGGTATTTATATATTTTAAAGCTGCTGCCTGAGGGTCTGGCTTCATAAACAGCCTAAACCTAGGCGCTGACTGAGGTTCCCCCCCCCCCCCGCCCACCTTTAGGACACTAATAGGTCTTGGCATGCCTCAAACACTGGGAGCCACGAAAAATAAAATAGGCCGCTTGGGAGATCACGAAGGTTTGGGAGATAATCAAAAGCTAGGGCAGGTTTGAACAATAAGGTTCATCTCCTACAACAAGAGCAATCCTGCAAGATCTGGAGAGGTGGCTGTCTCATCTAATATATAGAAACCCCACAGAGTCAGGTAAAATGAGAAAACAGGAATATGTTCCAAAGGAAAGAAAAGATAAAACCTTAGGAAGAAAACTTTACTGAAACAGAGATAAGAAAATAAAGCAGAAGAGCAAAGTGAGACTTTTTCCCTCCCCATCACCACTTTATTCCTCTGCTTAAAACTCTGCACCCTCTCTTCCAATAAGCATCTTCAGGTAGCCCCCAGGAACCCCTTTACTTTTGGTTTCTTGTGGCTTAGGAGCACTAGGTAGATACCCAACTGGCCATTTGACCAGAACCCAGTTGCTTTATGGTGGAGGTGGATGTGGAAGGGTGAGGGGACACGGCGTCATCATTTTGCCCAGCGCTCAGCAAGCCAAAATGCTGAGACGCCGAGGTTTGCAGCAAAGAGAGGGCTTATTCGCAAGGCAGCCAAGGGAGAAGCACGAGAGAACGCACCTCAAACCCACCTCCCAGAAAAGCAAAGGGCTTAGGGGGTGGGATATTTATGGGATAACAAATAAAGAGGCAGGACCGGCAAAGGCGTGGGGAGCGTGGGGAAAGGATTGGAAAAATCTGTGGTAATCATGGCTCCACTCACTTGTAACTAGGCTCCAGGGCTCTGCACGTTCTAAAACGGAGGCGCTTGGCACGCTCTGAGGGTGGAGTTTTCAACCCCCTGACGTCAAAAGGTCACGGAGCGGACACTCACACATGCCCAGTTGGAGGGTCCTGGTCCTATCCAGTCTTAACCAGCGCAGCTCCAACTAGACACAGCTGACTCCAATTCCCGGAGAAAACTGGGACAAACATCTTGTTTAGGCTCCGTGCCACCTGGAGGACAGGCAAGACTTTTGTAGATGACCTTGATTAGTGAAGGCAGGTGAAATGGATTTGACTAATGCTTCACCAGGGTTTCAGCAGTCCACCATAATCCAGCTCTCTCTGGAACCGTATCAGTTACCAAGCTGAGAGAGACACTTCCATGTTTTCCCACCACTTGTACCAGAGTGCTTGGAAGAGTCCGAGATAGATGGATTTTCTCCCTGGACACCTTGATCCGGAGGGGAGGAACACATTCTGCAGAACCTCCAAATATGTACTCCAGTGGTCTTTTCTTTTGTGTCTCTGGACTTTTGCTTGGGTTTCCCTCCTTCCTTGGAATGTCTCTTCCACACCCTCTGACTCTACTTATATTTCAAGCCTCAGGCATCTTCTACTTTAGGACAACTCCCTTCGTTCCACATATTACTGGCCCCAACATGCCCTTTCTCTGAGCTCCTGTGGTGATCTGTATTTCTCAGTTATCTGTTCATGTGTTTGTCTTTTCCAACAATTTGCAGGCATGTTCATCTTTACATGCTCCCAGATTGTTTCGCCTTTAGCAGAGGGTCAATAAATGTTTATTGAATGAGTTGAATGGAGGTTTAGAGATGCAAATGAGTTGAAAGCTAACCTTATGAAGCCTTAGTCCACTCTTACAGCTAGCCGTCCCCAGGCACCTGAGCCCTCTATTCACTGTTTCTGGCTGTGCAGGAGCAATCTGCCTAAGGACTGGGACCAGGCTGACCAGTTATTAAAAGAGCTTATGATATGATAATAGTAGCTAGCATATGTTCAGTGATTACTATGCCCCAGGTACTGTTCTAAGCACATTGCATAATCATTTAATTCTCACAGTTCTGTAAGGTAATCATCCCTGCTTTATAGATGAGGAAACTAAGACCTAGAGAGGTAAGTGACAGGCCAGGGACACAGCCAGGAAATGGAAGGTCTGGCTCCAGAATAGATACTCTACTGCTATGCCTCTCTCATTGAGAAAGACAGATGGTTGAACCTTAATAACTTCAGTTGGATCCTGAGTTTGAATGGTGTGTCCTAGGTCATAAGAAGGAAAACATACTCCTTTTCACTTTTTGCTAATCCCATGATTTCATCTTGCTCACCTTCTTCATTTTATATATCCCTTACACACAACATCACCACCACCACCTCTGCGGCGATTATTTTTCCCCTTTTCTCAATCAGCAGGGCTCCATCTGTGAGTGGGCTGGAAGTGTCGCAGGAAGGACTCCAGCAGTTATGCGGCCCTGATGAAGTGCAGAGAAGCTTGGACTGCAAATGAGATGTGCATGAATTTATGAAACCTGGAAGGAACAGGGCAGAAATGTTGTTTTCCTTTCTGCAACAAATCTCTAAAGGGATGAAGGTTTCCTTAAGATCTTCAGTCGGTGGGAAATATCCTTTGAGGGAAACTTATTTATGATGCTGAGAAACAGGGTGGTTTTCTCCTAAGATGAGTGAATTTCTGTTAGAGCCACAGAGTGAATTCCATGAGATCTGAGCTCATCATATAGCAAGAACAAAGTGAAAAGGAAGAACTTATCAAGAAAGTGTTGAGACTTAGATTCAGTTGAGAAGTCATAATATTAAATTTAAAAATTACCAAGAGGAACCTGTGAATAGACATATATTCAATAATGCTGAAGCTTCCCCTGGGTGGCTACACAAAGCCCCAGAGTTTGCAGGGCTTGAAAATCAACCAAGCACATGTATTTTTTAAAGAACTCCATGGGGATTTTGAACATCTTTACCTATTTTCACGTGCAGTTATTTCCATAACCTCTGTCAGGAAAAAAGGAAAGATATTTATAATTATCAGAGCAAGGATTTATACTGAAATATCTATACGCTTTTTATTTGAAGGATAGAGAATTCTGGAATAGACATTATTGGAGAGAGAGGGAAGATAGATCTTTCTCCCTAGATGTCTTTAGGAATAGAAGATGCACCTTATAATTTAGGAGTTCATCTTGGAGATGAAGAGACTGATTAAAATTTTAATAAGCTATTATCCATTTTGTGAAAATGAGTCTCTGAATCTGTTACTATGATTGTGACCGAAATGGCCAGAAGCAGCAAAAGTCAGAAAAAAGAGTGTCCCCCAAAAGGTTTTTTTTAAAACTCAGATTAGACTTGCCCAAGTGAAAATATAGGTTAGTTATTCCACTGGTAACTTAAGTGGGAAAAAAACATAATGGAATCAGGGTGAATTTTTTTCTCTTCCTATCACAGCTCCCTCCTGGTAAGTATTGCAAGCCTGGGTGAATTTAGTATTCCTCCTTTATTTTCATATTTAATAAAGGGAGATCGTATTTGAGTGTGAAATGTGTATTTTACTATGGTTCTAAACAGTTTTAAAATTTCAAAGTAAAATAGCGAGGTAAAAGATATTTATTGACACTGACCAAAATATACACAAATACTTCTGAAGAACAAACTGAAAACATTTCCTGGTTTATTTTCTCACACAGAGACCCATATTACCCTGAAAGCAAGATGTGCCAGTTTTCCTTTGTGGAAAAGCACATTCAGGCAGCAAGCTTCACCAAGAGAGCAGTTTTTGTCCTTCAGTCACTGCTGGGCAGCGATCCTTCCAGTGAGTGGTGGTCTTTGGTGCTCCCGGGACCAGAAGGAGGCAGGGCCAGCGGAGAGAAGCAAGGGCTCATAAAGTCTTACTTCAGTAGCAAAGTGTTGCTAGTAAAGTTTACCTCGAACTGACTTGCTGGGGCCCTGTCTCAGGGCTGTGTTGAAAGATGCTGCTGAACTATGACTTCAAAGCCCACAAGCATTAGGACCACGAAGGTGCATCTGAACAGTCTCTGGCCCAGGTCCCAAGAGTCCAGATTGTGTCCACAGCAGAGTGGCCACCCGGTTAGGACAGGGGTCCAAATAGGGTACCTCGGTTGCTTGGTGACTGTAACAGCTCACCACCAGGAGTGACCCCTTTGATGTCCCAAAGACTAGCCAAGAAAAGTCCTTTTCCACATCCTCCTCACCTTTGAGGGCCCTGAGGTCACTCCTCCTAATCAGCTGCTGTGATTGTGAAAATTTGCCAATTATATCACTTTCCATCCAAAGTGCTTCAACTAGATCTTAAAAGGCATTTCAAAAACCAAATGATCCCGTAGAAAATACAATATGGAATTTTACTCTAGGGTCATAACAACTTTGAGCATATTTCTGCTTATCTAAGTTAATTTCTCCTCCAGGAGTCTGGAATTCGGTGTGATAAGTTAATGATGATACAAAGTTGTTTTCAATAATTTAATTATTAGACTCATGCCCCCAAAATAAACTTGCACGAAATATTAAACATTACTCCTAAAGCAATTTGGACACAGTCACACACACATCAGGAAAGGAAAAAAAAAAATTCTCCCCAAAATGCCAGTATTTTGTTTCATTTGGAAAAATAACAATTAGAGGTAAACAATAGTTTCTTCTGTTCCATCTCCAGTTTCCCCATCTTGTCTGGTTACTCTCTGTAGATTGAGCTTTGCTTCTGCTATGAACGTTTGCAGCTGAGGGCCATGCGCATTTGAGTCCTGAGGGGGTGGGTATGCAGTCTGAGAGAGATCCAAATCTGCAACAAACAGCACAGGTCACAGGAGAGTCAGCTTGAGACCTACAAGTCAGGTGAAACTATGTATCAGAGTCAGAGCCCTCGAAGATTGGGAAATGCTGTGGCCATAGAGCTAGCCACGGAGAGAATGAGGGAGTCCGGTGAGAAAGGAATGAAATGGATATCTAATGATTTAATCAAAAATCACTAAAATGGTTGGTTGGGTGTACAAACATCTCCTGTGGCTAAAAATAACCTTTACAAAATACTCCCAGCAAAACCATCAAACAAAAACTTGTTACCATTTGTGGGCTGTTCAAACACTGCACCTGCTGAGAAGGGAGTGCCCAGTTATTTTTTAAAATGGGTTCAACGTCTTAGAAATACAGTTATCTACTCCAGCTGTGTGCAAAAAGCCATATTTGCATCTGCACAGCATCTTCCCTCAGAGTAACTCAAAGTCAAGAACAGATCGGGAAGACTCAAATAACGGTACCTGGGACTTTCCTGATATGGGGGGAGGGGAGGGGAGAAAGGAGATGAAGGATGGAGACCCTCCAGCCTCGGCATTATGCAAATATGTTAACACCACACAAATCACTTAGCAAAAGGAGCCAGGTTTCTGGCGAAAATCTTTCTGGTAACAACTGACTGGGTTTGTTATTTTTCTGGTTACCTAGCAACAGCAGGGCACAGCCTATTTTCCCTTTTCTGGTAAAACCCTCTAATACATGGTTTAAAGGAAAGGCAAAGGGGGATTTTGATTTGAAAAAAAAGCAAGGCTGTTGCTGCAAACCATATTCTCTGCATTGCTCCACTGACCACCCTCCCGGAAGCTTGGCTATGTGGGAAAATTACAAATAACCAGCTTCAGCTGGAGCAAAAAGCAGTCTACATGGAAACCCAGGTGGGGAAGATGCAGAGCCCTGAGGCCCACCTGTTCTTTTCTCAGTCATTAACAAGAGGTCATTGGAATCCTTGCCACATTTTATTCAAAGCCTCTATTATTTAGATGGATACATATAACTGCCAGCACTCTGATGACAAAAATCTTGTAATTTTTAAGCTCCCGACAAGGCTCTTTGGTTATTAGCGAAGACAGGAAGCAAGGCCTGGCTGGAATGAAGAGCAAAATGTCCTCACAAGGCTCCACCTTCAGGGATGTGGCTTCCTTTGCTACACCCCCTTTCATCACTTCTTCCAATAGGAGGCAGAGCCAGTGGGAGAGGGGCTGCCAAGGCCGCCGGAAGTAGACACAGGTCCCCTGGAGGAGCTGACCTGTGCCTCCAAAGCCGGCCCAGGAGGACCCTGGGGGGAGGGGAGGGGAGGGAAGAGGTGGGGAGGAGAAGGGAGGGGAGAAAATGGAAGGGAGGGGAGGGGAAGGGAAAGGAGGGGAGGGGAGGGGAAGGGAAGGGAGGGGTTGGGGAAAGGAGGTGAGGCTGCACTCCACAGCTCTGCTCAAAGGTTTAGGCCATCCCTAACTCTAGGTATCAATGGGGCACAAAGAAAAAAATCCATTTACATCGGGGTGACTTGGTTCTGTTGATCCTAATCCCATACCTCAAATACTGGGCTCTCACTCGCTATTGAAAACATGACTACTGAAAATGCCTCTAAATCCACCATGTGTACGGTGCCTTCTCTGGGCACAGCAGCTGTTCCAGGCCTTTTACAGTCATCATCTCCTTAAGCCTCAAAATGTGGTAACACAATTTACAGATTGGGAAACTGAGGCTCAGGCTAAATTCTTGCCCATCGTGCAGCTAGGAAGTAATCCAGATTTGAACTCAGAGGCTCATTCCCACTTGCTCATCTGCTCAAGATTCTCATGGTCTCCATTTCTCCTTGTGCTGGAAATGCCTTGACCATCTTTGCAGAATTAAGACACCCTGGATGTGTAATGCTTAACCTCCCTAAGTACCCAATTTTGAACACTTACCGAAAAAAAGAAAGAAAAAGACATTCTGAGCTCCTCCAAACCGACACAGCAATTACTATAAAATAAGGAACCTCCCTCATTCAATCAGGTAAACACAAAAAAACCCAGGCAATGATTTCACTATCAGGGCAATACAGATCAACCTAGAATGTTCTCTGTCCTTCACCTGTCTGTGGTCATCACACATTTTCACACTTTTAACCTCTTTTCCTAGCCACTGAAATAAAACCATTTCACCTCTAAAAATAAACATTCCCAGTTAAACCACCGATGTTTAATATTATACAACCTAAAAAACAAAAACACGCCTCAGGACTTCCATCGAGCAGAGGCTGACAGACTGGAGAACAGTTCACCTAAGCCACCAACCACACCGATGCCTCCTAGCCCACAGAAGGTCCAGCCAGGGTGCAAGAAGCACAACAGGGAGAATGTACAATCATCCACTGAAAGAGGCAGTTGGGAGGTGATTGCTGACAAATGTGACAAAGCCTAGCAGAAGGGAAGTCCTTAATCCATGTAAGTTTCCTTCCTCTGGGGTATGAAACATGCAGCAAAGAATCCAAAATACTGGTGATTCTAGGCATCTGGGAAGTCCCCTTCACGGTTTCAAGAAAAGACTTGTTCAAAAAGAGCCAAAGAGCCAAATACATTTCAGAAAGAATTCTTTTATCTTAAATCGTAGGCTCCAGTTCAGGAAGATAAAGAACCAAGAGTAAACATGGGGGGAGATTTTTCATTTGTCTGTGAGTATAAGGTGGGTAAGAGGGAGAGATTTAATCAGAACTTTTTCAAATACGAATAAAAATACAGGAGAAAAACATCTCCTGTACCCTAAAGTGAATGAATGGCCCACGTTGTAATTCCATATGTATTAATGTTGCGCTTGTGTGTCACCTGGAGGGGAACTCAATTTCCTTCTCCACGGTCCTTCTTGGTTTTTACCTGAACTACTTAGGCAAGGTCAGACAGTCTGTCTTTGAAATTAGAAACCATTCTGTGATTTCTGATTTTATTACTCCATTTCAACCCTGAAAGGACTCCAGTACAGCAACTGTATATTTCTCAAGGTCAGCCACCTTTTTCCACACGCTCTACCCTAGAGAGGATGATCGTCATATAGAACCCTAAACTGAAAAAAACATTTGTTAAAATAAACCCTCGTTGATTCAGAAAGCAGAATTCTTGGGGAGTAGATTTAATCATCTAATTTTATTTGTGATCAAAATGCCTGTAAATTACTGGAAATAAAAATAGAATACCTCTTTTTTTGTGGAGAAAAGAACCCTCTTGTACTGTTGGTGGGAATGTAAATTGATACAGCCACTATAGAGAACAGTATAGAGATTCCTTAAAAAACTAAAAATAGAATTACCATATGACCCAGCAATCCCACTACTGGGTATATATCCAGAGAAAACCATAATTCAAAAAGACACATGCACCCCAATGTTCACTGCAGCACTATTTACAATAACAATGTCATGGAAGCAAACTAAATGCCCATCGACAGATGAATGGATAAAGATGTGGTACAAATATACAATGGAATATTACTCAGCCATAAAAAGGAACGAAATTGGGTCATTTGTTGAGACGTGGATGGATCTAGAGACTGTCATACAGAGTGAAGTAAGTCAGAAAGAGAAAAACAAGTATCGTATATTAATGCATATACATGGATCCTAGAAAAATGGTACAGATGAACCGGTTTGCAGGGCAGAAATTGAGACACAGATGTAGAGAACAAACGTATGGACACCAAGGGGGGAAAGTGGGGTGGGGGGGTGGGGGGGTGATGAATTGGGCGATTGGGATTGACATGTATACACTAATATGTATAAAATGGATAACTAATAAGAACCTGCTGTATAAAAAAATAAAATAAAATTCAAAAATAATAGAATACCTCATTTTTTAATAAGCAAAGAAATATTAATACAATCATAATTTGGTCAGATAAAAAACCAAATGCTCTTATGATGAAGCAAAACTTCAAACTACAAAGAACCTTTTAATCTACTGTCTCAACACAACTGTCCCTCTTAGTTGACATAAAAGAAATAATTTGATCCTTCCCATACCTCTGGAAACTCAACAGAGTGAGCATTATTAACCTTAAAATAAGGACAAATAGGCTAAAACACATCAAAGCCTAGCTAAACCAAGTGGAGAAGTAGAATCTTGGTGCAGGTTTTTTTTTTTTCCTATTTAGCTGAACTTTTCTTCACAGCCTAAAACTTCTTCCTTCACAAGGAATTTCCTCAGTCTCACTGTAGGGTCTAAGTCAGTCTTCTCATGAAGTTTTTAAAAATGATAAGTATACACATTTTGGCTGGTACTATCCCCTTTGTCTTATGGGTGGGGGGCAGAAAACACCCAGACCATGGGCTGTATGATGTGCTGATACCCAGAGACAGTTCCCCAAATCCCTCTATTTTTAGCCCTTCATTGTAGCCTTGAAGGGCTAAAAATGCATTTGTTGACATTTGCATTTATCATTTTCACACTTTGCTCACCTGCTACTGGAATTTCAAACTATGAAGAAAGAGAATGTGGGATCTGGATGACATACAACCACAGGGATTGGCACCTGAAAAGCTGACACGAGTGGGAAGAAAAATTGGCCTTCCTTGCATCAGCTCACCATCATTATTATTCTTTTGAGCCAACTGGATAATTGGTTATTTGCAAGACCAGACTGTAAAGTCAAGGTGTAAAATGCAACCATGTGTCACACTGAAAATGAATGAAGTGCCTCCCAAGCTGAGAAGTGAATGAAATCTTTTAAACCACAAGGTAAATGTAACCTTGGGCGAGTCAATTCCCCTCTCTGGGCTTCAGTTCATGAAGGATTGAACTGAAATCATCATTCAGGCCTCTTAAACTTCTTATACTGTAGGAGAATGTTTACACCTGTGTTTTGGCTCAGTAATGCAACGAATACTATTCTAGAAGTGCAACAAATGAATGCATTTTTCAACTGCTTTCTGCTCAAGGAATACAAACTTATTACCTTAAGTTGCATTTAAAATAATGTTTTTAGGGTAATTTCCAGATATATGCCCCACTTTCAGTCTTCCCTACAACACGTATTTGAGTTGAGCCCACACAGCCCTCCGAACACAGGATTTGGAAAGCTACCTAATGAGTGGAAGATAAGGTCCACGGTCAATATCTACACTTGATCTTCCCTTCTATGAACAGCAAACCTAACAGTAGTTTGTCATAAAGAAAGCGGTTGTCTATTGTTTTAAAATATTTAATTCATGTAGTCTTCGCCTTTTTCTGGATTTTCTGAATAGAAAAGCATTTTAAATTCTAATAATTTCTAAAGAAAAGCTTTGTTTCAATTTAAAAGCACCAAGGTAACTTCCATCATAAACATTAACTGTCCAGGTCTGAATTTAACTCCATATTACCCAATGGCCAGGCAGCCAGCAGCCCAGTGCTACAAAAGCACGTTGAGTCAATGTTCAGATCATTGATGATGCATGTCAGCCCTCTCCGTGTCTTATCCCAATCTGTTCTCCCCAAGAAGACACAAAACAGAGCTTCATGTCTCTGCATCTTGGCTCTGTTCTTGGTTATTTTAATGAAGTGTTCCAACTCATACTCTTTACTACTGTATCCCTCGTGCAAGTTCCTATAATCAAAATTCACACTTTCCTAGAATAACACCACCTCAAAAAAATTGTCATTCATATTCCAAGTCTGCAAAATAAGTTGTATTCCCCCATTTAATGATCGATTCATGCTTATACTGTGAAACATTTACAAAATTGTTTCCTGATGGCATTACTGGCAATCACTATTTTTTCTCAGGAGCATTAATGCACAACATTTTCCTTCTAATGGAAAACACTTATTGTACAAAACTCAAGGTGTCCTCAGAGCTAAGGAAAACTGGTCTCCCTCACCGCTTTTGCTCAACTGCATTTCCCATAGTGAGCCACAAACAGCATGTGAGCATCTGGCATAAAAACCAATCTGGAGATCTGAAGCCAGTGATCTCAATGGGTGTTAGGATTCCCTTCATTACTCCTCACATACCAATCCTGCACCTGAAATAAAATAACCGAAGTGTACTCTGGGGTTGTATATGTGTAAATGTGTAAGGTAAGAAAGCAAACTCATAATTTTTTTAAGTTGTGACTGTTAGAGTTGGACTTTATTTTCTTACCAGTAATTAACATATTTGGAATAATCCATGTTGGTTATGTAGGTAACACTGATAAGAAACACAGCAATTGAAGCAATCAATACAATGAAGTTACAATTATGTTAACACAAGATGCATTGTGATACGTCAATTGTCTCTGTGTGAACGTTGATTTGCTCTCACACTCTCTCACCCAGAAGGGTGCCCGTGTTACTGAGTCATGACCTTAACATCAGCAAGTCCCACGGGAGAACGGGGCAAGTGCCTCCACCTTCCCCTCTTCACTGAGATGCATTTCAAAGTGTGTTTCTCTAATCAGGATACTAATAGGTATTAATGATAAAAGAATACAGTGGTCAAGTAAGTTGATGAGACTCCGGGTTAATCAAGTTTCCTTATTGACAAATTCCTCAGAACTTTAATAGGCTCACCTGCATTATTAATCTCTGAGAGGGAAAAACTGTATGTGGCAGGTCCCAAACTTGGGGAGCTTTTTCTCACAGTGTACTTTTCAGTGTTGTGTTCTATGTAATATACTTTGGGGGAACAGTGCACTAGAGAATAATAAATCTATTATAGACTAAGAAAGAAAGAGACAATAAATGACCAAGATGCCAGAATAAATCAGGGGTGGGAAGCTGCAAACAGGTGAGGCTTTCCAAATTCAGAGACTCTTAACCCTGTATATAACATCTATAGCAGACTCGGGCAATCATCATCAATGGCTGCTAAAAGCATTAGGAGAAGAGCTGATGGGGAACTTTACAATGGATGGACAACATCCGAACCCACGGGTCAATCTTAGTACCACAAAGAGAGAAACAGACATCTCAAGCCTCCTGATGGGATGCAAGAGGAAATATACAACATCTACAACATAGGAAACAGACAACTCCATCTATGAAGATTTTCTCATGTCAAAAAATAAAGCCTGTATCTAGTCAAATATCAAATATCTATTCCCAACTACCAGTTTACAGGAAATATAGAGACAGAAGACTACATTAAGTGACACCACAGGGATGCAATCAGCGAAATCCAGAATGTAGAAAATTTTTCAGAAAATATATTTTTTTCAGAAAAAAAAAGTCTTTTCACCAAATAAGCAACCCAGTCTTTTCAACAAGCTACAAGATTTTTTTTAAAGGCAAGGGAACTTTAGATTAAAAGACTTGTGAGATATATAAATCAAATGCAATACATGAAATTATTTGGATCCCGATTCAAACAAACCAAGGGAAAAAAAATTGAGACAATCAGAAAAATTCAAGTACTGAGAGTATGATTTTAAGTAAAAACTGTTAAATTTTTTCAGGTGTAATAACGATACCGTGGGGACTTCCTGGGCAGTCCAGTGGTTAAGACCTTGCCTTCTAATGTAGGGGGTGTGGGTTTGATCCCTGGTCCGGGAGTGAAGATTTCACATGCCTCATGGCCAAAAAAACCAAAACATAAAACAGTAGCAATATTGTAGCAAATTCAATAAAGACTTTAAAAATGGTCCACATTTTAAAAAAATGATACTGTGGTGATGTTTAAAAAAAGAGAAAGAGTCCATATCTTTTAGAGAAAGATACTGAACTATTGAGTATTTTGGGATGAAATGATAGGATAACCTGGATTTGCTTTCAGATAACGTAACATGAGAGGACAAGAGAAAAGGGCATGGATGAACCAGGATTGGCTGTGTCGGTAATCATTAATTCATTAAGTGATTCTGTTTTTGTACATGTTCCATGATAAGTTTTTTAAAAGTACATACTCTTTCATATACTTGGACTATAAAATTATAAAGGGCTCTCTGTTATTCCAATAGCATAGCTTCTACATATCTGATATAAACAGAATACTGTGGCAATAAACTAGATGTCTCCTCTGGATGTGAAATATGTATAGATCAGTTTTAATACAACTGTATGACAAGTCATTGGCAAGTGCTGTGTAGGGGGTTATATCTATTTAGAAAGATACACAATTTCTATTAACCTATTCCAGAAAATAGATGAGGTTCATTTGAGTTTATAGCTCCCCATAAAAATGATACAGATTCAGGTATGGTCTTTGCTCTTGCCTGGAAAATCTAACATCTCCTCAGTGAAATATAATTCAGAAAAGATCTCATTTTATACCTTAAGTCTACTTGTCCATAGCACTGAATTGATAATGTTCTTTTAGAATTTGGATTCCTATTCTTTAGTCTTCTGAGTTTACTTAAAACTAAAAAGTAACATTTTTTAAGAAATAGGAACTAAAAGATGTACATCTAGTCCAACAATATCTAAGTAAATTTCAGTTCCTAACAATAGTAGGTGTCAATATATAATGTCAAATGAATGAATGAATTAGTGAATACCTTATTCAAAAATTCTACCTACTGTAATTAGAGTTGTGGGAATCACCAATTTGGAATTCTTATGTTAAGAAAGTACCTTACAATTTCATTTATTCTAATCCTTGTTTTCTCAGTAGGAATGAAGCTGAAAATGTAGTCAAGATAGAACTGCATGATAGGGCTTCTCTCTTTAAGCCACTAACATTATTTGACCTTGAGTCAAGCATTCAATTCAAACCTCACACCAATCCACAATGGTAGGTACACTATGGAATACGAAGAGGAGAGCTTAAAACAAACCTAACTTGAAAATGGAACACAACTCAGGAACACAAGAAGGTGAAGAAAACATCCAAAAACCATAATTAACATCTTCAAAAGTTTTTTTAAAGCTATTTCAGCCACCAAACAAGATTCCATAAAATAGGAACTATAAGAGAACAAGGAAAAATTTCTTAGAAATTAAAAATATGCTGAATTTTTAAAAAAATCAATGGAAAAGCAGGAGGTTAAGGATGAGAACATCTCCCAGGAAGTAGAACAAAAACATGAAGAAATGGAAATAAACAGAAAGACAAAACAGAAAAATCAGAGGCTCCAAGAGGTCCAATTTATAACTGGAAACAGTTCTAGTAAGATAAAACTGAAGAGAAGCATTTTTTAAAGAAGAAAATGTCACAGATTCGAAGGAAATATATTTCTTGATTGAAAGAGTCTAATGAATAACCAGTAAAAATGATTTTAACAAAAGACCAGACTAAGGCATGTTATAAAATTCATCCAAGAATGAATAAAGTGATTAATTCTAGAGACTTCCTAAAGCACAAACAGGTTACAAACAAAGAATTAGGAATCAGAATGGCATCAGACTTTTTAACAGCAACGCTGAGAAGTGGAAGAATCAAATCCTTCAGAATTCTGAAGGAAAATAATTTTGGTATAGAATTCTAAGCTCAGATATATTATAAAAACCAAGTATAAAAGTAGCAAAAATAAATAAATGAAATGAAAAAGACATTTCAACTGATTTGGAAAAAAATCCTTTCATTATTAGACATTTTCTTAGGAAGATTTAGAGATATGCTCCATCAAATAAAGGAATACGCCATAAAAGAGAAAGACTGGGATTGAGGACACTAGGATCCAACACAGGAGAGATATGAAGAGACGTCCCAGGTGACAGCTACACTGCTGGCTGGGAGAGCAACAAGGGCATATTAGAGTAAGAGGACAGAGGATTCTGGAAGGGAAATTTCCAGGAAGGAAGATGAAGCTGATAGATTTTGGAATGTGTTGAGTGTGTGTAAAATAACATTGATCAGTTATTGAGAGAAGTATAGGAACTCTGGAGGAAAATATAGGAGGTAGAAAAAAAGTGAGCAAATGAAAAAATAAGGCAGATGGTTAAAGTCTCAGTAGGATAGAACAGTCAATGACATTATTTTTAGTAGCTTCTGTTCATACAGTTGATTTTTCTCCATCTTAAAAGGGCTTAGCTCTCACAAATGTCCTTTTCTAATCTTAAATGTCTACATATAACCATAAATATGATTTTCCGGAAAACTACTTCTCAAAGTACGAAATATATTGAGCCCATTCAAAAAGAATGAACATGTCTGTATTATTAAGATTAGAGACTTCTGAAGTTCTAATATCTGCTGTTAGAAAAAAACCTTTATAAACAAGCACTTCAGAGAGGAAGAAACCTAAAAACCTAATAAATATTAAAAAGGAACTAAATCTCACTGGTAATTAGGGAAGTACAAATTGAAAGAAAGGGGTTATCCATTCCATACCCATGATATCGGCAAATATTGAGAAGCCTAACAATGCTAAGTGTTGGGGAGAATCTGGAGAAACTCGACCCCTCGTACATTGCTGCTGAGAGTTATACTATACAATTTTAGAGAGAAATCAGTAATACCCAGCGAAACCAAATACATCCCTACTACTTCTAGGTGTTCATAATCTACATAAACTCTCACTCATGTGCACCAGGAGATGTGCATAAAAGGATGTTTACTGAAAAGCGTTTGTAATAAAAAAATTGGAAACATCCTAATTGCTCATTAGTAAGGTAATGAATATGCTGGTGTTTATTCACATAATGGAAGAGCATACAGCAGTTTAAAATTAACTGTGCTACATGTACAAATATGCACGTTGAGTGAAAAAAGTTGCAAATAGACATATACACACACATATACATGGAGCAGGGGAGAAAGGGAAGGAGGGCAGGCTCTTTTATACTATCACTACATATATATGTATCTATAAACAATATATATTTTTTTGTTTTCCACTACATTTATATGTATCCATAAATGATAAACAATATGTCATATTTTTGTTTTGTTAAAACAAAACAAAAAATATGTCTATTGATACATATATATGTTTATGGCATAAAAACATACTGTGGAAATGATGTACACCAATTACAGGATATTGGATAACTCTGAATAGGAAAAAAGAAAAAGATAAAGGGAAGGGATTTCATATCTAACACTTCTTTCAAAAAAAAAAAAGGGGCAAAGAGATGTCTGAAGCAAATATGGTATAAAGTTAACATTTGTTAAATGCATGCCTGATACAGATTTTCTATACTTTTCTGTAAGTTTGAAATTTTCATAATTACAACTTTTATGTTAAAAAATGCACGAAAATACACAGCAACCAATTGCAATATGTGGTCTTTATTTGCATAGTGAGTCCAAAAAACAAGCTGGAAAAAGGACACACGCACTACATTTATAAAACAATTGGAAACTTGAACCCTGACTATATGTTGATATTATGGAAGTTTTGGTAATTTTTCCTAGGTGTGATAATAGTTTAAAAAAGAGAGCCTTGGGCTTCCCTGGTGGCGCAGTGGCTGAAAGTCTGCCTGCTGATGCAGGGGACACGGGTTCGTGCCCCGGTCTGGGAAGATCCCACATGCCGCAGAGTGGCTGGGCCCGTAAGCCATGGCCGCTGAGCCTGCGTGTCCGGAGCCTGTGCTCCGCAACGGGAGAGAGGCCACGACGGTGAGAGGCCTGCGTACCGCCAAAAAAAAAAAAAAAAAAAAAAAAAAAAAAAAGAGCCTTACTTTTCAGAGATACATACTGAAATGTTATGTATCAGTAAATGTTTACAGATGATTTTTAGAATTTGCTTCAAAATAGCACAAGGTGTGTGTTGTTGCTGGGCATGGGGGATCGGTGGGTAGGAACCTAGATAAAACACCACTGGCCATAATTTCCTAATTTTTTGAAGTTGGGTGATGGTACATGAGCAGTTATTATACTCCTCTGCTTAATTTTGTACATGTTTCAAATTGTGCATACATTCAGGTAATCAGGGAATATGTCAAGCTCAAATTTTAAATCAAAACAAATTAAGATGTTCCAACCTCAGAGTCCCAGTTAAGAAGCAGGGACAGCTTTTTAAGATTGTGCTGAATTAAACAGTATGTAGGTCTCCAGCTACAAGGACAGGGCAGTATTTTCATGGCATTGAATTCCTCTTAAGGCTGTAGAGACCAGGGACTCCTAAGTACCATGGAAATAAAACTGGAAACTGCCTTCTGCATGACCCTACCCACACTGAAAGAGTTATGCCTCTCATTTTGCTGAAAGAAGAACTGAATTCATTTCTCTGCCAGGTGAATAATGCAGGAAATCAACCTAGGAATTTTAATGCTGCATTTACTTCTTACTGGTTCAGTAGAGGGAAAAGCAGATGGTAAAATTCTTAAGCATACCAGATCCAGTGTTTTTCTTTAAACAAGAAGAAGGCAAGCAATTAGATCAAACACCCCAAGCTAATTAGTTCTACCTACTGCTTAATAATTATGTTATTACCAGACTTTTTAAAAAAGGCACCCAATTCTTTAAAGGTATATAAATGAGTGTTTTTTTCTCTTGATCAACTACAAAATTATGAGATGTCAAAGAACTTACATGCCTTTTTCTGTTCTGAGAAATTGGTATTTACAGTTTTCAGAGCAACATAAAATTTTTTCTTTTTAAAAACGAGAAACACTTTGTAATTCTTATCTGTTTGAAATAACATTTGCTGAGAAACCAAACCCTGAAATATCTTTTCCAACTGCAGCTTTGAATTTATGTCACTCAAAAATGATTAAAATTTTAAAAGTACAACATAATATATAGAAAATGTTTTGTTCAATGTAAATTTGTCTCACTCAGCATTCTTTTCATATTTATGTTTGCAATCAGAGCAAAGATTTCTATATTACATTTCTGGAAATTAAACTTAAATACTTTTAGAAATTGTTCCATTAGAGAAGTAGGCAGTTTGCAGAACAGAGGCAAAATTAGGACTTTATTAAAACAGGAATCAAATGAGAACATATATACTAAGATTAATTACTTTACTCCTTGGAGCCATTCTCTTCCTATAGGAGATGATTTTACACTGTCTTATGCATACAAATGTCATGTGGAGCTACTCTAGATGTTAATATTTGTGCTTCCTGACTTGTGACCTATGACTAACACTGGAGCCTAAGAAACAAATTTCCCTTTAATTATCTACCAGGTGACACAAATTCCCAAGTTTGCACTACATCCTCTTCCTTTTAGACAGATCTCTTTCTTCTGTAAACAACTTTTTTTAAGAAGGAGCCACAGCATTACCATACAATTTAACTTCTCTTTAGTGGAATCAGCCACCAAGAGCAAAGAGCAAGTAGCCTCAACGACTTAGTGACCAATGGCCCCAGCGCCTTCCAGACCAATAAGGGCCACTAAGCACACTGCCCTCTGATAGCCTGTTACCTCACAGAGTAAGAAGATGCAGACACAGATAACTATAAAAGAAGCTAATGAACACTGTCCACAGGCAGACACCACTTCAGAGATCTTCCAAAGACAGCACTTTTAGATGTGGTAGCCAGGACAGGCTTCAGAGCAAAGACAGAACTGGAATTGAGCCTGGCTGACCAGAATGTCAACAGGAAGAGGTGGCCTCGGGTGGAGGTATTTTAGGTAGAGCTCACCCCTACTGCAAAGGGGAGGAAATGCTGGATGCCATAAGAAAAGAGAGCTATTGGGTCTGGAGGAATTATGAGTTAGTGCAGATAAATCAAAGCTCCTAAAACCCAGATTGGGAGGGTCTGGATAGGCATGTGGAGGAAAGTGACCCTGGAGCTGGGGTCTTGAAAGATGAACAAGAGTTTACCAGGTTGAGAATAAAGGGTGGAGGAGAGGATTTTCCTGAAAGAGGAAATAGATGTACAAAAGGGGCAGGGGTGGCTGGCCTTTCACATAAATGGAAGAACTTCCTATGGCTGGACCACAGGGAGAGAAAGGACAGAGCAGCATGAGATGAGGCTGAGAGATCAGAGGTTAGATCAGGCCTCCAGGCCCAAGCACAATGACTAATTTCAGCACACGGTGCATTTGAATAAGCCCAAGGAAGGTGACCCAAAAAAGCCCTAAGAGGACTGGACACAAATCCTTATCCACAGGCCCAAATGCTGGCCTAGGGGCTAAACAAAACTCTATCTAAAATTCACTGTGTTGTATTTGGTACTCAGAAGACAACCCATGTGGTAAATCATGTTGGCATATGTCGTTTGGATTGAAGGGAGAAAGGATGTATTTGAAGGGTGTGCCATGCACAATGAGTTTATTTCAACACCCACTTACATCACTGGTTTTCTTCCTAGTATACTTTAAGGAATAGTAGCCCTGCAAGGTTCTGGGCTGGAGAAGAGGATGTGGTGGTTAAATAGGCTTGGGAAGTGCCACTTTTGGAGAGTCACAGTACACATGAGCACAATGAAAGTTTTGAAGAAGTTGTGTAGTCGCCAAACCACCATTTCCCAGTACCATCTAATTATGGGAACTTTCTATCATGTACTGTGGAATGTTTTTTGAGAAGTGTCTATTTAGATAATACTCCAATGAGACATAATATGTCCTTCAGGTCCCCAGAGCAACTATTTTGGAAGTGGCGCAGTGGATGAAGCAACTGAATGTTCTTCCTTAATGCTCTGCTCCTTTTTTAGCACAAGGTATAACAGTAACAGTGACAATAACTGTCTACTAAGTGCTTCCAAAGTTCTCAGAATTGTACGTTTCGTCTTATAAAACCCTCATACCACCTACAAAGTAGATACTATCAGAAGTCCAATTTTACAGATGAGGAAACTGACACCCACCAAGTTTAAACACTTGCTTAAGTTTTCACAGGTGGTAAATCTGAACCCAGGCCTTCTATCTTCACCACTATGCCACTCAGCCACCTCCACTGTTCAATATTAATCAAGTTTATTCCTTCATGCATTCATTTGTTAATCTGTTCATTGATTCATTCATTCAAATCCCTCATGTAAAAGAGAAGTACCAGAAAACACACCTAAAGTTCATTACATTGGAAAAAGCATCGTTTTCGTCTATGTTTGCTGAAACTTGGTTTAGGAGGTGGGAGAAGATGGATACTTTATCTTTTCCTCTTTGAATGACAGGGAAATATCACATCACCTACCTTCTTCACATGAACATATGTCTCGTCTTGATCATTCTGGTCAAAAATGATATTGCTAGGCAGGTTTCTGCCCTAGTGTTTTTCCTGGGTCCTTGCTGAATTAGTCATTTAATCAAGCCCTTCATGAAATACATTTTCTGAAATTTCCCTGGACCACACATCCTCAAAGTTAGCCAATAGTCTAAAAAGATAAAATAACCATCTCTAAAAAAAATACCTACCATATCTATATATTACCTATATCTCTTATCTGAAGAGGAAATATTTTAATTTGAAGATGAAATATCTTAACTCACTGGCAGCAGCATTTGCAAAAACCCTTCCATATTCCTATCAGAAGCAATGATAATTTCTTTGAGTAGGATTATTTTAATGTGATTTTTCCCAGTGTTTTGCTCACACAGTTAAGATTTAAGCTTTTCCCCGCTACGTCCATTAAGGTAATCACCTCATACACAGCTCAGAGAAGAGGGAGCTCATGAAAGATACATGTAGTATCTGATCTTTCACGATGCTTTACCTCAGGCTGCTTGTTCAGCATAAAATAACTAAAATTTTTTTAAAAAATCTTTTCAGAGAGTGAAGTACCCTAAAAGGCAGCTGAACACACCCTCCCCCTTGCAGTACTGCTGCATTCTCCTTTCAAGGGGGATGGGATTCCAGCCCGAAGTCCTCGGGGACACATCAGTGTGTGACTGTACTTCCTCACACTGGAGCCCAAATGCAAAATAGGGCCTCATGACTATGCTGACTAACAGACCATCACATTTTGGCCCAAACATTCCTTTTGTTTTCTCCTTCCAAGCTATGTGCCAGTGAAAAGTAGTCTGCACGCGCAAAACTTTGCGGGTGTATTTTAGAGCTCATGCTGAACAGAAGAATCGAGCGTCTAAAAATACAGGATGAGCTCTACTTTGTGTATAACCTATCATACCAATCTGGATACATTAACAAGTAATCAAAAATAGGTTAACTATTTTTGGTAGGAATAAATTCATCACGAGTCACAAGTTTAATCTACTCATTGGAAGTAGCGCAGCTTTAAAAGCCTTTAGTTTCTTAAAGGAAGGTTCCATTTTAATCAGATGGAATATATATTAAGAATTATACATTCCATATTCTTGTTATATAATAACATCCCCCAAACAGAGCCATATGGAAACAAGTCAAGAAAACACAACCTATATTTATCCAAGAGTTTAGGCTTATATAATTTTAAGAATATTTAATAGCTCCATATTTACTACACTAAAATAAGAAGAAAAAAAAATCCAGCACAGCGAAACAGTTAACTGCAAGGGTGCGTCTGAAATGACAAGAATACAAGCCTGAGATCCTAAACACAGATTCTAGAAGCTTTTGGCAAAGCCAAGTATGTGAAGTCTCTTTCTCCTTGACTCCTAATATCTCACCATCCCATCTTCTGCCATCTGCCTCTAGCAAATGTCAGTGGATTCCCAGGATGGAAACATGTTTCCTTTCTGATTAATTCTTAAAAGACTCCCCAAAATATGGCCTACTGCAATTGAGCATGATTGCCCTGAATTCACGGGAAATAACCAAAGCCATAGTCTTCTTTCAGCTTTCCAGAAGAATCAAGAATCCCTCCCATCTAAAGGACTGGTGTCTAAATTGAGCACTTACAGACTCCTATACTGACAGCCCAAACCATCTTTGAGAAATAGGAACTTCAAAATTCAGAACCTACAAGAAAGTACTGAGGCTTCTGAAGACATGTTAGAAAACAGAGTGTTAAAATCACCTGCTGGGGGCTTCCCTGGTGGCGCAGTGGTTGAGAATCTGCCTGCCAATGCAGGGATACGGGTTCGGGCCCTGGTCTGGGAAGACCCCACATGCCGCGGAGCAACTAAGCCCGTGAGCCACAACTACTGAGCCTGCGCATCTGGAGCTTGTGCTCCGCGACAGTGAGAGGCCCCGCGCACCGCGATGAAGAGTGGCCCCCGCTCGCCGCAACTGGAGACAGCCCTCGCACAGAAACGAAGACCCAACACAGCCAAAAATTAAATAAATAAAAATTTCAAAAAAAAATCACCTCCTGATTTGGGGTTTTGCATGGAGAGGGCTCTGAGCACGTGATTCCTGTGTCTTGATGCTGGTGGATTTATGAGACTCTTAGAATGCAAGGTCCTTATTGCAATGTTATAACATTCTCTGTGATTAACTGATTGCAAATCACTGCACAGGGTGCCAAGATCGCTGGTAGGCAGCAGGTCATTAAATAAAATTAAAACTCTGCCAATGTTTTGCTTGTAAATGCTTCTTCCAAGTCTTTACAGCAGCACCAGTCCTTACAAAATGACCTCAATTCACCTGAGAAGTAGAGTCTCCTGTATTTTTGGTGGATGATCCAAATATTCTATATTTAATCCAAACATCCAGCATGTTATGTTTTAGGAAGAAAAACCTGTAGTGTAATGAAATTTGCACAAAGAGAGCTATGGAGAAGAGCTGCCATGAAAATAATTAAATTCTGCACAGTCGTACTGTGAAATTGTTCAGCAAAAGGCTCAGAGTCCTATCCTGCAGAACTGGGAACCTCTGTAAGACCACATTTTTCCTTAGGTAAACCTTCAAACCAAGCATTAACATTTCAAATTAAATTGAATTAATATCTTATCTAGAAAGAGAATGGATACCCTGGCCCCTTCTCCAAGCAAACTCCACAGTGATTTATCATGGCAAATAAGCATCTCCACAGATCAAAACCCAGGCCCCAGCTTATTTATTATCTGGCTCGAAGTCTGAGCAGAAAAACAGGACAAGACGTCGCCCGCTCAGCCAGCTGTTTCTGGGAACTGACCAGCTGAGGACACATAGGTGCCTTTCAGTCAGTCTGTCTGGGGTAGAGCAAAGGGGTATATTTCTTAAGATGCCACCACATTTAATTTTTAAATTGCTATGAAAAATATATGATCTTTCAGGCAATACTTTAAGGCTGACAGGTAGAAGGTGGTGCCGTGGAAATTGGTTCACATTCTAAGAGTGTTCTTAAGGAAACAAATACTAATTGTTTTGCCTGGGGAGATACATTGGACTGTTAAATAGGATTTAGCAGAAGAAAAAGGGTTTAAGAAAGTGTTTCACTGACGTGGAGCTAGCTGCCCATGTTTAATTTACTGGTGTTCAAGCTACTTTATGGTTAAAAAAGAAATACCCCAGTGAACAGATAGGCTGACTAATTGTTGTTCATATAACAATTAAATGCTAAATTGTTTATGTGCCATCTTCCTAAAATGACAGCAATGAATTCATTTCTACTTGTTTAGAATAACTTAAGGCATTTTATGGAGAGTATGTTTTAACTGTTTGAGCTTTCATTTGCCACACATGGCCATGTGGGGCTATATGGACAATATTCTAAAGGGAAAAATAACTCATATAAGAAGATGCTCTCTAGAGCTGAACAAAGAGTACCTATATCAAACTGATAAATGAGACTATACATCTGAAGACAAATTTATTTCAACATTAATGAGGAAGAAAAGTTGGCAACCGTTAAAGTCTGCTACCTAGAATCCAGAAAGGTTCGCAATTTTATAGTTATCCTGACATTTCAGGAATGCTACCTCATATATACCCATCTTACAAAAGTTCTCAAACTCACTCAATCCAGGTAGCTAGCCTGAAGCACTTGCCTAGTCCACCTTTATTAATCCCCATCACACCCCACACGTCTACTGGCTTTCCTTAACCTGTTTCAATGCCTCAGTCAAGTCAAGCTGTGTGACTCAAGCTCATAGTTGCTTTCATTTCTGCTAAAGAGTGTGGACCTTGACTCCTTCATTCATGTCACAATTTTTTATCAAATGTTCATCAGATGCCAAACACTGTACACTGTGCTTTGTTAATTGTGATAGAGCGATGAACAAAGGAGATACATGGAGTGCCCCATTCTCTTGAAGCTTATTCTACAGTGGGACAGGCAGACCTTACATAAATTATTACACATGTCATTAATTCAAATTATGAGAAATGCTAACAAGGGGTGCTTCCTGGTGATTCTGAGCCTTGATTTTTATCAGTCTATCCAGGACTAACAAGGACAAATAAATTCAGGATAACTGAACTCAAAAAGAGATTAAGGTCATAAACTAGAACACAATTTTTAAATTTAAAGTGAGAAATGGTTTAAACCAAAATACTCCTGTTGGGTGTTCCCAATATTTTCTTTCTGGTAGGAAAGCCTATTCAGGGAACTCAAGTATTATTAGAAGTTTTCCTGGGGATATATTGATATAATGCAAACATTTATATAGTGCAACCCATGAGGGTTGGATGTTCTGTAGATATGGAAGTTCTACATCCCAAGTTGAGATGTTCAGTCTTGTTGGCAAAATATCTCTTACATTTGGTTCTGAAAACATGGTTGACTGATGTACTTCTTCCTCTACAGAGAGGAACAAAGGGAAGCAAAATGCTGTGACTTTTTCCCTAAGACAGTTCTGGTGATACACTAACAAACACCTCCTCTTAGACCAATATGGAAAAGTAGTCAACACTTTATATTCTAATATATTTCCATTCTGAGTAAAAAAAAAAACCCAATTTACATATTTTAAAAAAAAATCACATTTGAAACTATTGGCTTCCTACTGACATTTAGGAGACACTTTCATTTCTATCAGCAGGCCACCTCGGAATCACAATTACAATGAATTCTTTCTACCAGGTAGGGATGAAGCTGAAGTTCACCGGATCCCAGAACATGCTTGGCAATTTTTTTTTTTTTTTAATTCTGCTAACACTTCCTTCTCTTTTGTACAGATGAGGAATTAAGGCTTAGGAATCACGCAGCAGCCTTATGAGCCTGAGTTAGCATTTGAACTGAGGTTCTCTAACATCAAGCCCAGCACTCCAGGCTGGCAGTGCAGGGGAAGATAACAGGATGGCTGCTTCAGAATCACTTAAAGAACATGTCAGATACATAAATTTGCAGGTCCAGCCAAGTCCTACCAAATCAGAATCTCTACACAGAGGAATTCATATTTCTATTGCCTTCTCCCAGAAACCATGGTACACAGCCAGCTACAGTAACCACGGTTCTAGCAGCCAACCCCACCCACAGCATCTCACTTCTCATGAGCCTCACAGTTAGAGGGTGGCCCTTTGTAACATCATCACAGGATTTGGGGAGCTGGAGTTGGGGGGGAAACTCTCTCTGGGTTTTAATACACTGGCCTTAACTCCATCCAGTACACTCAACTCCATTTTTCTAAATTCATCTTTTCACAGAGACTGAATGAATAAAAAGTGAAAAAGAAAAGTTGTTTTCTTTGTAAAACAGAGACAGCAACCACATCTCACAGGATGTTGTAAAGGGCAAATGAGACCATGAATTCAAAATGTGTTTTTGAATGGCATGAAGTGCCATATAATATTACATTAATTCACCCAAACGTGAATTAATTGGGATGGAATTTCTAAGCCAAGAGGAATATAAACTTCTCAATTTAAGTGAAAAAGAAAATACAAGTTAGACGATCTACTTTTACAAATAAAGTTTTACTGGAACACAGCTAATCTCATTCTTTTTTTTTTTTTTTTAACATCTTGATTGGAGTATAATTGCTTTACAGTGGTGTGTTAGTTTCTTAATGTACTGTCTTCGGCTGATTTAGAGCTATAACGGCAGAGTTGACTATATGCGACAAAGACCGACAGCCTGAAAAGACTCAAGTATTCACTGTGTGGTCCTTTAAGGAAAAGTCTGCCACCCCCTCTGAACCAGATGGTCATATTTTTCTTAGGCAAACATAAAACATCAGTCCTTAGCTGAACACCCCACATTTTAGGCAAGTCCTAAAAATTGAATTTTCACGGCTGGATGGACATGGGGGTGAGAGAGGAGACAGTCCCCAGATTCTGATTTGTGGAAGGCATGATGTTTTCTTTGCCCACTTTGGATCATTGTCCCAGGAGTCATTGACACTGACAGGAGCACGCCTTATCCTTCAGGTATGTTTGGTACCTAAATGATTACAAACTTTCCTTGCAAACCCAACCCTTAATCACTTTGAGAGTAAAGCCACACTGTACTAGAGAGGTCAAATATGTAACCCATAGACCACATATGTGTGTATGTACATGTATGTATATATGTACTCGTATGTAGGGTGGGTTTTTTTTTTTTTCCAGGATTTAAGCTAAGAATGACCCAAGGTCAGGCCTAACCCCCTGGAATCCTTCATACTGAGTAGATTCCCACTTTAGCAGCTTGTTCAAACCAAACTGGAAGCTCGGCGGGGATGAACAGCCAGCCACACGGCTGGCTGGCTGCCTCTGAATCCACCCACCTGCTGGTTTTGCCCTCCTGCTGTGTACTGGGCTCTATTCACTAAGGCGGGATGGCCCTGGCCCAGCTGGCTCACATAGCAAACCTGCCCCCAGAGAACTATGGAGTCAGGAAGTTGGCAGTCAGCACCCCTGGCTCACCAGGCTCTACAAGCAAATGGCATGTTTCCCTTTCCTGGTACAAAATCTGCAAAATCATCTATACTTGTCAGTGAGAAAAATTAAAATTAAGTCTTTAAGCCCAATTATTTATGCTCTTGTCATAACGCAGATGACCGAGAGCAAGCAGTATTGTGATTTCCTTTAAAATGTTAACCAAAGTGATAGCCAAGATCTTAGAAGAAAAGATAAAGAGCTGGTCAATGATTTCCCAATTTTGACTTCTACAAACTCCCATAGATATATCTGGATAATAATTTGATGTCATATGAATATTCTCGATACTTCAGCTTTGGTTTTATTTAAGCAATCCAAAATAAAAGCGTCTAATATTCCCTCCCAATCATAGAGAGAGTTCAAAATTCCCAAAGCTCTTTAATTAGCTCTAGGTTTGGGAAAATGTCCTAATGAATATACAGACATTTTTCTGCCCTAATTTCTATATTGACACAGGCTTGATAACAGATACCTATATCTACAAATATAAAGAATATAGATATTTATCACAATTTTACTGTTACGCATTTTTTTAAACAAAGTTTAGTTCACTTCCCTAACCAAGTTAAAAAAAAAAAGCTCAGATTGGGGCTTCCCTGGTGGCGCAGTGGTTGAGAGTCTGTCTGCTAATGCAGGAGACACGGGTTCGTGCCCCGGTCCGGGAAGATCCCACATGCCACGGAGCAGCTAGGCCCATGAGCCATGGCCACTGAGCCTGCGCGTCCGGAGCCTGTGCTCCGCAACGGGAGAGGCCACAACAGTGAGAGGCCCGTGTACCGCAAAAAAAAAAAAAGCTCAGATTGTTAAATTATAGTTCAAGTTTGGTACATTTTTTTAAAAATTAAAGCTTTCATGGTACCTAAAAATAGCAAAGAGAAAATAATAATTTTATCCTGTGTTAAAGGCTAATTGTGTCCCCCCCAAACTCATATATTAAAGTCCTAACCCCTGTTACCTCAAAATATATTCGAAGATAGAGCCTTCAAAGAAGTAATTAAGTGAGGTCATTAAGGTGGGTCCTAATCCAATATGGCTGATGTCCTTTAAGAAGATGAAATTAGGACACAGATTTGCACAGAGGGAAGACCATGTGAAGACAGGGAGAAGACAACCCTCTATAAGCCAAGAAGAGAGGCCTCAGAAAAAGCAACCCTGCCAACACCTTGACGTTTGACTTCCAGCCTCCAGAACTTTATTATGGTAGCTCTAGCAAAGTTATACATCCACCTTTTCAAATACTTCTTTGTCACTAAAGTTTAAATTATCTAACGCCAGCTTCAGTTTTATGGGAAATTGCCTGTAGGTCTTTAGCAAAGTTTCCTTCCACACAGATTACACAAATAAGGTACCCATTTCTGAATTGTAGAATATGTTTAAAACATTAGAAATTATCACATACTCACTTCTTAAAGACTATTACTTAAATACTAACTACAGCATAGCCTTTTATTTGGAAATTTTCTATTCTATTTCCATATGTAAAAAACATGTCATTGAAAGTTCAACGCAGCTGTCTGTATTTTAAAAAGTATAACATTGCCAAGATGAAGTATTCTGAATACAATGCTTTGAATTTGAAAATATTTTGATGGGCACCAAATTCTAACAAGCAGCAAAGCGAAACACTCTTCTGGAATCCAAACTTGAAAAAGTTATTCTTTTTCCAATGTCAACTACGTGACTAAGGCATGAAATTTGGTTCTCGATTTAAATTTTATCATATGCATTACGGCAAAACTATGATGCTTTAACTACATTGAAAAGGAACTTTTTAGGTAACCTGCAAATACTGAGGTACAGATAAAAATATAACTGAAAAGGCAGACTAAGAAGATTTCAGATTAATTATACCGGAAAGTATTTTCTCTGTTGATTAATGAAAAAAGGCAAATATAAACTAAGAGAGACACTGAGTAAATAGTCCTAGAATTCTAAAGCTAGGAGAGAAAAAAAAAGGCACAGAAAAATGTTTTTTGTTGGTTTTGCCTTTAAGAAGACTAATACAGTTGAGCATTTCATGGGGCCAATTACATAGCAATTGTCCTACAGGGACTATATTGTTTAAAGAAATTCAAATTTTCTGTAGCCTTGGCTAGTGTCCCTCAGAGGAGTGCAGATTAAGTTCCTAAACCAACCATCTCTTCTACTATAAATAAAATCAAACACCAATTTGGATCTAACGTTCAAACATCAAGAATTTTGTTCATGAGACAACTTCCAAAACTGGAAAGTAAAGTTCTTTATAAAGTATTACCTTAAAAAAATATTTACAAGTAACACAGGGATATTGTCAGGCAATACTAGAGAAACAAATGATCCTTAACAAAATGTGTCTTATGGGAAAAAAGTGAAGCTAAAAGGTATTTATATCTGAAGATCCTCAGAGCTCATGCAAGCACTGGCCACCACAGCCCAAATGATTGAGAAATATTTTCCAAAGGGTAATATTAAAAAAAGAAGGAAGGGACAAAAACAACAACAAAGAACTGGGCCTTCATGATGGACATCCTGCCAGATATTACAATAGGATTTATTCTAGTTATACTCCAACTTCTTTTAAAAGGACAATTCAAAACAGCATTCTAGAAATTAACAACATGCAGTGTAATGGTTCAGAGCATGGGCTCCGGGACCAGTCTTCCCACTTCCTCTCTGGCTCTGCTATTTACTAGCCCTGTGGCCTTGGACAAGTCACTGAACCTCTCTGTGCCTCAGTTTCCCCCCTCAACTGGAGATAATAACAGAAGCATCTCAGAGGGTGGTTGTGAGTACTAAATGAATTTCTCCACGTCAAACCTGAGCACAGTGCTTGAAATTTGGCAAGTGTCATATAACTGTCAGTGGTGGCAGTGGTGATAGGGATACTGACAAACCAATTGGAACACAAAGAGCACAGTAAAATGTCTGGTGAAGCTGGCTTGAACAACTAAATGAAAATTCCAATCTAGGCAACAGCTTAAACACGTTAGAGAATTTTATTTACATACAATTGTTTTCCACCAGGCTTACTGTTCCCCAAATTCACATTTCCACTTATCTGAGCTGCTCTTAGGCACCCAGTACAAGACCAGACCAAAGAGCCAAGCATTCTTTAAGGAGCTGCCTGAAAACAGCAGACCTTAGGGCCTACTGATGAATCCAAACCACGGTTAAACACACATTTAACAAAAACACCAGACAAGAACAGGAGAGGCACACTTTGTTAGCCAGGGTACTTGTCACTGATGACCACTCACACGAAGATACAGGAGCAAATGTGAAAGCAGGGGACGCTGACACGGCACCATCCTTGATTCTAGAACATGGACTGTCCTCCTCTCCACCAGCATAGCCTGGACTGGTTTCTTCTGACCTCCTCCTGTTCCCCCCTCCTGCCTCCCACCCCTTCCCCCAGGCCTATGTGGACAGCACACGCAGAGTCTAGTGAAGACCACCATCAGTGGCTTATTTTGAGCTACTTTTGATTCCAAGAAACGTGAAAGCTCTGGAGTGGCTTGAACAATTTTATCTGGACCTGACAACCCTCTTAAGTATATCCAATTTTCATTCCACTTACCTACCACCTCCTTAATCTCTGACTTTCTTCTCTCTCCTCCAGAAACTGCTTATCGCGCTTAAGTAAACAAACGTAAATAGGGTTTTCTGACCAGTTGCAAAACTCCAGCGCTTGACAGCTCACACTGCATTTCTGATCTAATCCCTCCTGCACACACCAGGACGCTCCTGAGAGAAGAAGGCCAAGAGTCGATTTTGCTCTCTTCTATCAATGTCCTGAGTGTCCTTGGCCTACACTGGACACAGCATCTGAAGCTGAAGCACGTTTTCTCAGCATTTCCCTGGGCTATATTTAATTCCTTACATGTGGAGACACTGGGTTTGTATATAATTACTGTTTATTTCCTTAGTACATGTTCTGTCTCCTGCATGCAGGCTGCCAAATGTTTAAAAGCTTTCTACTTTAAAGCACAAGTCAACAGAAAAAGGTAGGAGATACAGAAAAAGCAGAAATACTTCTTTCAAACAAAAGTGGAATGTGGTTTAACTCAAACTGAGTTTCTGTATTACCCCAAAGCCAGTATGAAAAAATCACAGTGACGACAGAAAGTACTGCAGATAGCAACTTAATGAATCCAACACAGCAAAGCAACACGTATCAAGAGAAAGCATTCTGCAATATGGTCTCTGTAGTGTTAGGGCTGCAACATAATATATTAAAGGGGTTAAACTTTGCTACATTCTGCCCATTTTTTAAACCTCAATTCACTATTCTATTTTTTTCTTTTTTATTTAAGGAATACTTGAAGCGATACTTAAAGAACTATTTCATTCTTTCTTATATGCTGACAAGAAATAAGAATATTACACCAGTGACTGAATAATGTAAAGAATTATCCACCGCTAAGAATCAACATAATTTGGATTAGTAATACATCTACTTTCAGGCACTGTCAGAATTCTTACTCTCTAATTCGGAGAAGCTGAACACATTCAAACCTTTTCATTGCTGACAAATCATCCTACTGACAAACTTAAGAATAACTATGAAGCATGGAAACCAATCTCTGTCCAGTTCTGAAGATCTCTCTATACCACTGCTTGTTTCATGTTTCTGAAACATTTTGCTGTCAGTGATTTATTTCCCATCCATGTGGCCAGCCATTTGCTTATTCTATTGCGTGCCATCTGTCTTTCAGTACGGAGGTTTCGAGTTCTTCTCATTCCCTACCTCATATCCCACAGAAAACAATTTATAATAGACCTAGATTTAAATCATTTGGATTCATGTGGAGTTGGTAACTCGAGCTGCCTTTCATTTATATTTGGCAAATGCTTTAATGGGATTAGCAAATTGTGTCATTACGAGGTACTTATGGAGACACAACACCTTTTTTTTTTTTTTTACAATGACAAATGATGTTAACGGTTTCATTTGGAGTATTTAATGGCAGTACAGAAGATTTTACTAACATTGCAGGAAATTGCCCCGAGAGACAATAAAGCCCTACCACAAACCCTGTCCATATCTTTTATTTCTGAGACTCAACAAGTATGTGTATCAGGATGTGGTTGGGTCTACAGTGAGGAATAAATATCAAGTTGCTTCACTTTTCAAGGAAAGTTATTATTTAACCCACAGACCTAAAAACCCTGTCTGGTTCTCACATCTCAGTGGCATCCTCTAAGCCCTCCAACCATGGTCTAGTTGTCTCAATACTCACAAGCGATGGCCCCCAGACGTCCCCAAAGAAAAGTTTATGCCACAAACTCCAGCTCATCAGCACCAATTTATTCCCATTCTAGGGCCCACTTTGATTCGCTCTAAAGAAGAGCCAACCATTCAGAAAAACAGCTCCTTGTGGAAACTATACAGATGATGTTTAAAGTATTAATTACCATTTTTACAAGAATCCTTGCTGCTTTGGTGGAGAGGGGGTATCTGATGACAGGACCCAGCGGCTATCCACAGTTCATGGCTGACATCCAAGGGCTGAGAAATGTTCATCTTGAGGTCTACTTGATTTTCACTAGTCCTTACCAAATCGGAATGAGATATACTTGGGGGGTAAGTGGCATCCTGATGGATATCTGCTGGAGTCGGTTTGTTCAAGGTGTTAAGTGACATTTGCACTAAAGCTTCATTGATGAAGAGTGAATTTTCATGACATAAACCCTCAGATTGATTAAGTTCCATTACCTGTGTAAGAAAAAAGAAAAAACACAATAATTCTTCCAGCAATGTGTACCAGTTTTATAAAGTATTTATTCCTAACAGAATTTAGCCATCAAGATTTTAATGAGTGAGTTGGAGAAGGATATTACCCTTGACTCCCTCCTCCCACCCCCTTGTAATGAGCTAGTACCAAAAACTTCAATTGGCAATGCACAGCATATCTTAAAAGAAATAAAAATCAGGGCTGCCCTGGTGGCGCAGTGGTTGAGAGTCCGCCTGCCGATGCAGGGGACATGGGTTCGTGCCCTGGTCTGGGAAGATCCCACATGCCGCGGAGCGGCTGGGCCCATGAGCCATGGCTACTGAGCCTGCGCGTCTGGAGCCTGTGCTGCGCATTGGGAGAGGCCGCGACAGTGAGAGGCCCGCCTACCTCAAAAAAAACAAAAAAACAAAAAAAGAAATAAAAATCAAATGAAAAGATACGTGCAGCTGTGTGCTCACTGCTGTTAAAGTGTTTCTGCTTTAAGGGAATAGCATTTTCACTTTTGCTAAATCACAGTTGAAGACATTCACGTACACATAAAGTATTTGCAATAAATATAATTTAGCCAACTTGAAAGGAAAGTGAGATATAACACAGATCATTCTTAGAAGCTTGTCAACTTTTACAACTTTATGTACAGTATTTACAATAGCCAGGACATGGAAGCAACCTAAATGTCCATCAACAGATAAATGGATAAAGAAGATGTGGCACATATATACAATGAAATATTACTCAGCCATAAAAAAAGAACGAAACTGAGTTATTTGTAGTGAGGTGGATGGACCTAGAGTCTATCATACAGAGTGAAGTAAGTCAGAAAGAGAAAAACAAATACCGTATGTTAACGCACATATATGGAATCTAAAAAAACGGTACTGATGAACCTAGCGGCAGGGCAAGAATAAAGACACAGACGTAAAGAATGGACTTGAGGACACAGCGAGGGGAAGGGTAAGCTGGGATGAAGTGAGAGAGTGGCAATGACATATATACACTACCAAACGTAAAATAGATAGCTAGTGGGAAGCAGCCGCATAGCACAGGGAGATCAGCTCGGTGCTTTGTGACCACCTAGAGGGGTGGGATAGGGAGGGTGGGAGGGAGGCTCAAGAGGGAGGAGATACAGGGATATATGTATGCATACAGCTGATTCACTGTGTTGTACAACAGAAACGAACACAACTTTGTAAAGCAATTATATTCCAATAAAGATATTAAAAAATATATTAAAAAAATTAAAAAGTATGTGCACATAGTACAGAAAAGTAAACTCTTGGAATGAATGGAATTGTCAAGCATGGTTAGAGTGGGTGCAAAATGAAACACGGAACTTTTTGAAAGGCTTTATCCTGCCCAAACATTAATTAGTATACTACTTATGTTAACTGTCAGTGAAATGGATTTTGAATTTATGAGGTCAAATTTACAAAAAGAGAATAAGCTTGGAATAACGGAATAGTAGTGTACTTGTTAAATTCAGTACCTATGGACATTAATAGCTTAACTGATCTGCTGAAAGGTAAATCTATACAGAGCTCTGAAGACTGGAGCATATACAGGGGAGCTTGAACTACAGCATGCTCACGGTGAGCGTGCCTCCAGGGTAAAGCTCGCCTCACTGGTACAACTCTATTCTGTATTTCTTCCCTCCGGTAAGGGGGTCTCAGAGTACAATGAACCCATGATCTAGCAGCACCCAGACCTTTCACGTGTCCATACTTCAAGTCAAGGTGCATATGTATTGTCTCTAAGGGGTCCCAGCTTTTGCTACCTACACACCGAGTAACTTGTGAGCTCTCACACAAGCAGCGAAAAAGACAGACGTGTGGTCAGTGGCTCCAGAACCACCACGACCACGGCCGTCTCACACACTGCTTCTGCAAGCATGGGGAGACCCGTACCTCCACGCCTCCTGGAGGCAATGCCGCGGGAAGGCTCCTCTGCCGGCTGTGCTTCCAGCCACGCAGCAGGCTCTGCTGGGCCCGCATCCGCTCCCTCTCCGTCTCCACCAGGCGCTGGCCCTCACGCAGCCGCTCCAGGCTCTGCTGGTACTCCTGGAGCTGCTGGTCCAGCTGCCCCCGGCTGCTCAGCAGCAGCTCCTCCTGCAGCCGGCACTGCCTCTCGCGCTCCTGCAGCCGGCTGGCCTTGGCCTCCTGCTCTCGCTGCTGCTGGTCGCACCTGCGGCGCCACCGCTG
The DNA here is from genome assembly GCF_026419965.1 of Kogia breviceps. Taxonomy (NCBI): domain Eukaryota; kingdom Metazoa; phylum Chordata; class Mammalia; order Artiodactyla; family Physeteridae; genus Kogia; species Kogia breviceps. The sequence goes on along the minus strand of NC_081313.1, from coordinate 57,737,078 downwards.
CTGGTCCTGCTGGAACCGATGCTGCAGCTTGTGGAGGCTGGCCAACTCCTCCTGCCGCTTCTCCAGGCTTCGGTGCTTCTCCTGGTCCTGAAAGGGGCTGCCTCGGAAAGAGGGGCCGGAGGACAGGCCCTCCTGCTGCTGGAGAGCCAGCCTGTGGACCTCAATGTGGCTATCCTGAACGGTCAAGGCGGCCTGTCCGAGCAGAGGGCAAAAAAAGCAAAGGCGTCCATACCGTGTGCACCTTGGGTTGGTACCACCTCAAAAGCATGACCAAATTACTTTCTCTGAATATTTCTGTCCTTGTTCTAAGTTACCTCCTGAGACTGACCTTGGCACTTCAAATAGGCTTGTCCTCATTTCCTTAGTGGTATGGCCTGGAATTTATACACAAAAGAAATAAAGCACAGAAGCAATACTCATCCCCTCTTTTGGAAATGCGGTTTGTTGCTGGTTGTTGGATAATATTTAAGCGAGTGTTCTGAATAAGAATTCAGTACCTAAATTCACAGGACTCTGCATTCCTGTGCTGTGCCTCATTCTCTTTCTGAGGTCTTAACAGTCATTAATTCAGCAGAATTTAAGAATCTATATAAATCTGGTAGTACCCTTTGAGTCTCAAACCAGAAATTACTTAAGCTATATGACATACACGAAGACAAAAAATAAAAGTCAACCACTTGGAAGCTTTGCTAAATAAACTTTTTATAATATAATGCCCGAGAATAACAGTTAATATCATATTTAGGAGATGTATAAATGGTAAAGCTAGTCTCATTACTGTTATTTCTTTGTATTATAGCAGGAAGGTCATGCACAAAACACTAAGCTGAAATTCATTTGTTTAATAGTGCTAAAAGGAGGCTGGACTGCTTCAGGGGACATAGGTACTCTAAAACCCAGAGGACATTACCAACCAGGGACACAGATACTCTGAAACCCAGAGGTCATTACCAACCAGATTAAAAAAACATTTTGAGTTACGGCATCTGCCTGCGAAAAGTTTGGCAGTATCACAGGAAATAACTGCCAAGTTTTGGAAGGATTCCACAAAACAAAACAAAAAAATATCTGTAAATGCCCCTGGAAGCTTTTAATTTTAAAAGTCCCCAATGAAAGCACAAAGAAACAGAAAAGGGACAAATTGAAAATGGCCACATACTGGGTATGTGTGTGTATGTTGTGACTCATTATGAGAAATTATTACTCTCCTAAGGATAAATTCTCATTTTTCTTTCCTAAAAATTTAAAAAGCTGTCCATGTAACAGATGCTGGGAAGATGGGGATTTGACCATTAGTTATTTGTTAACTCAGCAGTTTCCCACGCTTTTGGAGGTTAAAGAACTAAGGAATATTTTAAATTGGTATTTGTCTTCGAGTAAGACTCAAAAATGTATTCGGTGGGGCCTTTTGAAATAAACTTCATGTTTTTAAATTTGAAAATCAATTCAAAAAATTTCAAATTCACATGAAAATTTGATTAATGTCTTTTAGCAGTTATTATAAAGAAAACAATGGTATCATTGAGAATAGGTACTAATAACTTTGATATTTAAATGTGAAATAATAAGCCATTCAGGACTCTGCTGACCTGGCTAAGCAAACTGTAGACTGCACATCACCACTTAATTCTAACAAATCCTAAGCGCATCATCAGAGTAAAACAAACAAACAAAAAATCCAACATTTTATATGCCAAAACTGCTACAGGCAATGGTAACTCTCATTTAAGGATTACAATTAGATTAATTAAATGCTACCATGAAGTATTCTTCATATATATTTAACATTTGGGATAAGACTACTCCCTTCTGTAGCAGAGAGGTGAAATTTGAAGACTGGATATTTATCTTCACATTTAAAGTTTACATTTACATTTAGGACAGAAAATAACACTTGTTTTTGAAGTTTAGGAAAATTCCCAATTCACTCTCTCTCCTTTTCTTTTTAAAATTATACTGAAGTATAGTTGATTTACAACATTATGTTAATTTCTACTGTGCAGCAAAGTGATTCAGTTATACATGTATATTCACTCTCTCTTAATTTTTCTCAGCTGAACTGTGCCCTTTCCTTTCTGCCTTGCCTATACCTCATCTCTAACTCTATTCTTCTAACATAGGATCAAATTTCATTTTCATCTGATTCAAAAATCCTTTGTAAAAACTTTAATCATGCGTAAAACATTCAGCTTCAAAAGAGATGACTGTGCCAGGAACAGAAATCTTTGAGAGCCCATATCCTTAGACCAGCTCAAAAGCTTTGGTTAAGAGAACCCACTATAGAATTTGGTATTTGCTTCAGTGTTGCAAAAACTAGGTCATTTAGGTCATCCAGCTTTTCTGAACCTTGAATCCACAGAGGGCTGCATTCAAGGTTGAAAAGAGATATGACCCTGTGAGTGTTTTCATCAGGCAACACAAGCTGGGACACTCAACGTTTTCATCTCCCAAAAGTTAATAAACTGCACGCAAACTATACCCCTTCTCAGTTAAAGTTTAAAAGAAAGAATATTTGCTTTACATGAGAAATTAATCTCCAAGAACATCTACCCCAGACCAGCATATCTAATACAAGACACTAAAGGCATTCCCACTAAATCTTGAAAACGACAAGGATGCTTACTATCGCCACTATTATTTAAGACATTTCAGAATTTCTAGCCAAAGCAGTAAGCCAAGAAAATGAAATTGATATGATTATTGAAGAGTAGCCAAAATACCACTACTTTCAATGTTTTACTTTCTACTTGGAATACTCCAAAGAATCAACAGAAAAACTATTAAAACAAAAAAACAAAAATTCAATGAGTTGGCCAGTTAAAAAAAATATAAGAAACCAATACCTGTATTTATACCAGCAACCAACATTGGGGAAACAGAATGAAAAAACAAAAATTCCATTCACAATAGGAACAAAGAGACAAAAATATCCAGGAATAAACTTAGCAGAAAAAAAAAGTACCTACATGAAGACAATTACAAAGCTTTCCAGCAGAACATAAAATAACATGTTCTCAGACAAGAGAACCAATTATTGCAAAAGTGTCAATTCTCCCCAATTTAATTCATAAATATAGTAATATTTTAATTTAACTGTCTCAGTAGAAGATTAAGAAATTTGTCAGAGTGATTCAAAGCTCTTATGAAAGAACATACAGACAAACATGGAAAATAATAAGAGGAGACTGTCATGCATTCAAATGTAATCCAAAACTTTAATAATTAAGATAGTGGTACTAGATCAAGAATAGGAAGATGATCAATAGAACATAAAAGAAGTCTTGATGCAAAGTATTAATAAGAAAACAGCAAATGTAGCATGATATTTTTTTCTGGTAAAAACTTAAAATCAGACTTTTATGTTCCTTATTTTCTTTTAATATTCAATAGGTATAAGATATGAAATATGAATGACAAAAAACCAGTGGGGAAAAGTCTAATTTCAGTAGTAACCCCAAAAATGCAAATTAAGATCATGAGCTAACTTGACCTATTTTCAAACAGAAATTTCCATTACTTTAACATTTTCAAATTGGCAACAAGTTGTCCATATTACCCTATTGTAAACTTTTCCAGGTGTACGTAATCTATGTCCATGTCCCCTTTTTCTTGCTGATAATGATTTTTTCATGCCTTTTTCTTTTTTTCTCATTAATATCAATATGAGGTTTTAAAAATTTTACTAATGTCCTAAAAGAAACAATATCTGAATTTTATTGATCTTCTCTATTATTTATTTTCTATATAATTAATGCTAACTTTCTTTCTTTGGATTTTATTGTTTTTTTAACTTTTTGAGATAGATGCATAACTCATTGACTTTTAGCTTTTCTTCTTTTTGAATATGAGCTTTTTAAAGCTCCAAATTTTCTCTAAGCATGACTCTAACTGTATCCTACATATTTTGATACTTAGTAATTTTATTATCCTTCAGTTAAAACTATTTTATAATCTTCAATATATTCTCTTCATTGAGTCCTGATTTACTTAAGCATACATTTTCTTAATTTCTAAATCAACAGGGATATTCTAGTGGAATATTTGATACTGGTTTCTAAATTAATTGCACTGTGACCCTGGAATATACTTTGTATGTTTTTAATTGCTTGAAATTTGTAGAACCTTACTTTATGGTCCATAATATGGTAAATTTTTGAAATGTTCCAGGTGTACTTGAAAAGAATGTGTATTATTCAGTTTTTGTATGTATTATTTTATGCATGTTAATTAGGTCAAGTTTACTCTTCCTGTTATTCCACTGTAACCTAACTGATTTTCTGTTTGCTTTTATTATAAAGAGAAATGTGTTATAATCTAAAAAAAAAACCAAACTTAAAATCACTTTTATTTTCCTTATTTTCTTTTAATATTCAACAGATATAAGATATGAAATATAAATGACAATAAACCAGTGGGGAAAAACGTTTAATTTCAGTAGTAACCCAAAAAATGCAAATTAAGATCATGAGCTAACTTGACCTATTTTCAAATTGAGGACAAGTAGAGAGGGGTGCTGATTATTTTGGCAATGTCTATCAAAAACCTCAAAAAATAATTTCAGTAATTTATCCTAAGGAAGCACCCACATATGTTCAGAGATCAGTGCACAAGGATGTGTGCTAGACTGTTTTTAACACAAAAGTATAAACTATGAGGAATGGATAAATTCTATAGACCTGAATATTATTCAACCATTAAAAATCGTGCTATAGAGACAAGTGATGACATAGAAAGGTACAGGTTCCAAGAGTATGTATAAAATGATTCAAAAAACTAGAGGGATACATACCCCCATGACAACAGTAATTCTCTCACAAAATCACAAGTCATTTTACTTTGTTTACCTGTATCAAGATTTTCTATAAATTTGTCTATAAACATTGCTTTCAAATCGTTTTAAAATGTTTTTTAACTCACAAATTAAGCAACTGGATGTATTCAGCCTTCCTTGTGCACGACCTAAGGGATCATCCAGCCTTAGAGTCCTCATTTTCACAATGCCTGTCTTTCCTGGACAGACCCCGTCTGATGGTAGACTTTGTGGACCACTTGCCCTTGTGTGCTTGGCCCTCATCACGGTGCCAGGCCCAGAGAGGGAACTCAATAAATGTTAGGTGGATGAACCAAGAAAACAATGAAAGAGCATATGAATTATTTAACTGCCCCAAAGGCCTAAGGCCACATGTGGAAGTGAAAAAAGTTTAGGTGTGAATTTAAGTTTTCACCAGAAAATGTGAAGTCATGCTATACTCACCTAAGAAAGAGATTCAGTGTAAACTTCAAGCCAGATCATACTCATCAATATTTTTTAAAGATATGAACTGTTTTATGGTTTCAGAGAAGAATGGTATAAACTGTAGTAGTGGTGATGCCTCGTGATTACAAAACCAGGTGAAGTTCAAAGCATCTAGCTGAGTTACACTTGGGGTGAGGCTTGGTGTTCTTTTAAGATCATTCACTACCTCTCAAATGTTCTAATTTTTAAAGTCCAGGACTCATCGAATAAAGTGAGTTGCATGAAGGGAAACATACACAGGGTCAAAGCATAGTTACCTGAAGGCTATATAAGAGACGGGTTAAATTCTGTATCGCTTGTATAATCTGAAAAATAAGATTGTGAGTGTCAAATTTTTGAAAAAGCATTCATTACCCACAAACAAAGGATGGTAACATATTTATCGTATGCAGAGCTCACCTCTGACTGTGAAGAACTTGGGAAACTTCTATATTCCACCTAAAATACATAAAAACATAAGAAAATGAACACACTCTACTCTTGAAAAGCTGCACTGTAGTGTTCCACAGTATACGACCTCAGGGAAATCACTTCTCTCTCTCTAACCTCTTCATAGTGACTGTTTCCTCCCAGAAATCAAAGCCTGTAGAATTAAACCACCACTTGATGAGAGAGAACCCCCTCTGTGCAGACTTGGTATCTGAGATGCATGGCAACTTGCCACCCAGCCATCCCTTAAAACACCCAGGGAAGGTGGTCAAGGAGTGCTGCAGGCTCTAAGTGACAAAGTTTACCTCGTGCAAACCATATTGTAAATGGAGCTCTCTGCGCCCAGGTTGAAGTTGTCTCCTGGGCCCAGCTTCCATCCTGGAGGCCAGATTTGGAAGCTAGAGATCATCACGCCTGGTCACTAACTCACTTTGAGATTTACAAAGCCACAATACACAATGTTTGGGAGGAGAAACCAGACCCAGAGGCAGCCCAAAGGAGGGCGCTTAGCTGGCCAGCTCCAGGTCCTCCCTCTCAGAGCTCACTGGGCCCATGCATGAGCGCCTCAGTAGAAGCCCTGTCAGCAGAGGCCTTGAATGAGGCCACAGGAGACCATGTGCTCCCGGGGGAAGCACCTCTACCTCACTCATTGTCTCTCCACTGCACACACTGGGGGCACATGTGGATAGTGAGGGTTTCCAGTTTTCAGAATTCAACATTTGTCTATTTGTTTATTGTCTCTTTTCTCTCATTAAGATGTAAGCCAACGAGTAGCAAGATTTCATCTGTGTATTCAGTACTGTACCTGCAAACCTAAAAACGCTGCCTGGCGTGTAATGGACATGCACACTCCATTCTATAGATAAAGAGTGAGGGGCCACTAGGCCCTCCACACCTCACGCCATGGGGATCATCAGATTCCCTGCCCTCCTACAGTCTCCTGCACACCACTTGTGGTCTTGTCTGAGCAGCTTTAAATTGAAACCTCAGGAAACCGTTCTCAGGTAACCTGAGACTGGTTGAATTCAGTTAGTTCAGGCTGATGAGGCCATGATGAGCTAGCCAGGTCTTTTCTTCCCGCCCCTCACCCTTCCCCAACACTGCCCATGAACGACGTCATTACTAAGCAGCACCTCAAACAGGAGAAGGACAAACGAAGGGAAAGGAGACGAAGTTTAGTCATTAGATCTGCGCCCAACCCTCAGGAAGATAACCGGGGCTGAGAACCCCTGTTCTGTAGTGAGTTCTGGAGTTCTCTCTGCTCTTCTGGTTCAGTCCTTGCTCCACATTCCACTGCTTTTGTAATAAAAAGATTGTATGGGATATAATTTTTATATTCTACACACATAAGAAACATAGAAATGAGCTGGATTACGCTACATGTAGTTACTTATTCCCAAGATCCACTTGGTTTGATACCAGCCAGGAATTTTGAACATCTTTTTAATGGAGTTCGTCTGCCACCTTGTGGTGAATGTGCATAGCTGCAGTAGGTGCTATACACACGGGATATTTTGCCATTTGGGTTACAAATCAGTAATTTTGAAAAATCCTTTCAGAAATGCATTTTTTAAAACCTTACCATATTAAGAAAGATAATTACAAAATACCCATCATATGCTTCTTTAAAGTGTGATTTCAAATGACCCTGCCGTGTATGTCAGTTCGTTTCTCAAAATGCCTTATGAATGGCAATGTTTTCCAGGTAGGTTCATCCAAAGAGGACCCGGAACACGTAACCTCTTACCTGTCACTGAATCATGGAAGGGGAGGGCTTTATGGGTGGCAGTCACCTCAGCTTTCCATTCAAGAGAAAGCTGTTCCTACTCAAGTCCCCTGCAACTCCCCCCCTCTAGTAACATAAAAGCAGCTGGAAGCTACAGACCTGAAAGTGAAGTCTGCCCTGAAAATGATGGAAAAGCAGGAATGTTTTAAGAAGAAATAAGTCAGAAAGCTCACAGTCAGAGTAAGTGGAGTAAACTCTAACGACTATTTTCATTTTGGCCTAGGAAGTTTAAAAAAACACTAAATCACAGCCATCTTTTTCTATGGCTCTTAAAATATCTTTGGTTTCTCAGTCATATGTAATATATACAAAAATATATATGATATACAAAACATTACATAAAGATCTGACAGATGTCATCTTCCCACATTAACACACAGTGGTATCTGGTAATGTGCCTAATTCGACTTTAGATAAACGCTTGAGCCCCAAATAATCCTGGGAAGGCCCACTAGCCACTTCCCAGAATCGTATCCTTATTCCCTCTCTCTCTGACATCTCAGTTCCATTTGATGTTAACAGAAAATTCCATGCATTTAATGTTTAAAAGAGTGTGTTATAACCTATGTGTATAGTACGTAAAAAAAAGAAGAGGCGTTTGGAATCACTTTGCCCCAGAGCAGAAATTGGTTAGGGTGATTACAAGTCTATCACAAAAAGGCAGGTGACAACAGGGGTGGTGACAGGAAAACAATCGTAAAGGAGAGGAAGGTAAAAGAAAGTGAAGAAGCCAGAATATTCCAAAGTCAAAATTGTTTCTGCCACTTTAGCACCACCTGGTTGCATAAGGGCCTGGATGTCCAGGACCACCTCTCAGCCAAGAGTTACTGTATGTAGTGGGTGAAAAGCTCGAGGTTTGCAGGGCGGAAAGTGAGACCAGAAGCAAAAGCGCAGACACACAAATAAACATTTGAGTTTTAAATCTTTTTAATAACTTTTCATTTGTTTCTTGGTTTACACCTACACGATATCAGAAAAGCGAGAACATTTTAAGAAGAAAAAAAGTTGGAAAGTTTAAGTACGAATACTGAAATTGAGAACAATGCAGGAAAGCACTTGTGGACTATTCACTGCCGAGGACACACCAGGAGCTGAGGTTGTTTTATTACACAAAGTAACCGGTGCTGTTTACTAACAAATCAGTTCACAATACCTTCTCCCCCGCATCAGAGACCGCCAGGTCGGTTCCCACACCCTGGGTCCCAGGATCCACATCCCAACAGCCTCTTCCTCCTGTCCCTTCTGTGACTAGTGCTGGAAGCACGCCATTGAGACAGAAACAAAAAGGACATCATCAAACATCAGCCAGTAGACTGGGTTCTTTGTACTCAGCTGACACATATTCCAAGATAAGAAACATCACAACATCACATGTATAGAATATTCTTATAAGAGGTGCTAAAAAAGTACAGAGCAAAGTGCAGAGTCCCTGCCCCCAGGGAGCTTACACACTAGTAGATGCCAAACTGACCCACAGCATCCATTGTCACCCATCTGTTTACTTTTCTTTCTCTCTAGCGGAGAGATGTTTGTGGTACCAAAAGGGTAGGATTCTGCATCTCACTTTTACTTAATAGGAAAAGCCGCCTGGGGAGGGTTAAATTGAAAACAGGCACCATAGAAGAAAATCAAGGGCTGGCAGGCCAGGTCTAAGGAGACAGGTCTGGGAAAGGCTCCCTTAGGGCCGGTATAAGAGCAGCAGACCATAAACGAGGTTAGAAGGGAGGCATCCAATGGTAGGAATGAAACATCTTTCTAAGCAGGTGAAGACGGCTAATATTTTATGAGCTCAGAGTCATACAAACTGAGAAGCTGTCCTTATCTCCAAATAACTTAATTTTTAAAATAATTTCCAAGTGTGTTTTTTCCCTCACAATTCTTACTTATGCTGTAAATTCACAAATACTGTAAATACTGTATATTTAACATATGAAAACACAGAGATATTTCTAGTCCAGAGATATGTTTAAGTACCAAATACAGATTTCACGCCATCCATTAAATCTCCATTGGTGGGATTTTATTTCTTTACCCACGTGAACTCAGTTAAAATTTATACCATGCTCACCTTGCACATATTAAAACTAGACTTTCCAAAGCCCTTTCACACACAGAATCTCAATGGAACCATGTCCAATCAGGACCCTGGTGAAATAGATATTTGCTTTGTGACAGTGCTATCTTGAAACTTCATTACTGATGAAGGAAATACTTTTTTTTTCTTTATTTAAATTAATTAGAAAACACTTTGGTCTTTGGGAAATGACAGTCCTCTAAGATTCCAAAGGCCTCTTTTATTCCAAAGACGTTTTTGTTTAAGCAGAAATAGCTCCAAATTATATCAACTAAAAATTAAGTTCATTTTGCCCAAGCCAGTCAACACTTTTTCACTACAGTGAACAAACATTTTATAGAGATTCTTCCGTCACTCAAAAAACGGTTCGACTCTTGGGTACTATTCTTAACTCTTAGAGAGATGCCAAAAGCATTACCCAGAGAATTAGCCATTCTCTCTTCCCCCCAATAGATACGAGGACCATCCAATGGGAAAAGAAGCTGATGGTGAGCCAGATGAAGGCAGAAGAGTGGGATGGATCAGGCCCCTCTGCTCCTGTATTCTATTTCAGAATTTCACAGGAAGTAGATTATACCTGTCCACCTGATTAGGTATTTCAAGGACTAAAAATAGAGGGCCTTGCTTGGTCTGTAAGCTCAGACTGACAGGGGCCTTAGAAGGACCCAGTCCTCAAAGTCAATCATAGAACCAAACCATCCAGTTACAGACTTTCGTTCGGGAGAGTGCTTTTCACCCTCATCAACTCTATAAAGAGAATCAAACTCTTGTAGCACCGTGTTCCAATCCAGCCCAGCACAAGACTAAACCAGGACAAGACCCCACCAACCCTGCCCCTCCTCTATGTGAACCCTGACTTCAGGCCACTGTGAACAGCCTCTCGATGGTTCTAGCAGATGTCAGGGGAGATGTGGATACAGACAGGGAGAGCCTTCATTGCCTGGTCTGACGGGAGGTAGGTGCGGCCTGTGTTCTGAGCATCTGCAGGAGCTGAGCGGAGCCTGTGCAGCTGTCCCTGGGCTGAGGCTGAGAGTGGCAGGTCCCTACACGTATTTTTAGCTAGAACTTCCTCAATGGCAAAATGAGGCTCTTCTTTAAAAAGGAAATCACCTGGGGCAGCACAAGTCCCCTGACAATCTGGGCTGTGTCGAAATGAAAAACACATGTGCACATTCTGCAAATAGAAAGCCAGGATTAGATAAAGTAGAACTTAAGAATAATTATTAGCTCTGGTTTTAAAAAAAAAAAGGTATAGAATTTTAAAACTGTACTGCTTCCATGTATCTTAATTAACCAAGGGATGCTGTTAAAGAAATTCTAAGACAATTGAATCCTCCAATCTCTAACTACTAAAGACATTTTTATCTGTGCACAGAAGACCTGGTGGAAGTAAGGTTTTTAATCACCAGGACATAATGAAAACTATATCCTTTACGGGTCTATCTCAGAAACCTCTAGGGAACTAAATATTTAGCTCACAACTATACATATAATTCGGTTCTGAGAAATTACCTAAATCAATTCACCACATTCTATTTTTCTGTATTTAAAAACTACTGAAACACTGTTTAATAAATGAGTTCTGACCTCAACTGAAGTGTATGACAACAGTGATCAAGAATCTTCTGGCATTTCTGCTTTTAACCCGAACACCAAACCTCGTGTGTGTGTGTGTGTGTGTGTGTCTGTCTCTGTGAATGTGCATGTGTGCATATATGCATTAGATTCTAGTTTTCTGAGTTATGTTTTCTGAGTTGACAATATGAGATTAAGGTAAAGGACTTATTCTTTAATGAACTGCAGGGACCCTTTTCCAAAAAACCAAAAAGTGTAAAAGCTCTTTCAAGACTGTATTCAGTAAGTCATAGTAAATACAAGGCAGGGTAGGGTTTGGACAAAGTACACAGCTTCCCTGGATAATGTCAGTATAACCTACAAACTACTCTTTAAGTCCTTGTCCTTCAAACACCAGTGTCACTTCTATAGGTAAAGGAGGCTAGCATATTTATTCTCAGGTTTTTCTCAAAAGAATACATTCAGTACCCTTCAAATCAGGACAGAGTCATTGCCTTCATTTTATGTGCCCACTATATGCTTCAGGGACTGTGCCCAGGCTCACTGCAAAGGCTACATGCTCACTTACAAGCAGTAGGCGATCCGGATGCATCCCGAGAACTGAACACATCCTGCAAAGCAGGTTCTCCACAACCTTCCTTGGGTGACTGACACGCATCGCTCATCTGGGAGGCCTTCACTGCAACTTGCAGGCTCTCGGCTAAGGAGAAGGAGGAAAACAAAAGTAAATTTAAAAAAATACACACACACACACACATACATACATATACATAGTTCAGGGGTTGGCAAACTATTTGATCTGCATCTGTTTTCATATGGCCCCGGAGCTAAAAATGGCTTTTACCTTTTTAAAGCATTGTTAAAATACACACACATGCACAAAGAAGATTGTGTTCCCCAAACCGTATATGGCCTGCAGAGCCTACAACGTTTACTATCTGGCCCTATACAGAAAAAGTTTACCAACCCGCAATCTAGACCAATACTTTTAGCATTACTTTATGATAGAGAATTAATTCAATCAAAAAACAAACAGTATAAAAATAACTCAAATGCAACTTCCAGTAAATTAGTATGCTAAAAAAACTTCCTGAAATCAATTAATTTAAATATGATATTAGGCATTAGGATTTTATTTTTTATTATTTACTTAGCTGCGCCGGGTCTTAGTTCCGGCGCGCAGGATCTTCCGTGTCGTGTGCAGGAATTTACTTGCAGCATGCGAATCTTAGTTGCGGCATGTGGGATCTAGTTCTCTGACCAGGGATTGAACCAGGGCCCCCTGCACTGGGAGGGCAGTCTTAACCACCGGACCACCAGGGAAGTCCCCAGGCATTAGGATTTTAAAACTTGCTACTCAGAAATATTAGCTATTCTTCAAAAGAGTATTTCCTCAAACGTGCCTTAAATAAAATACGGATTCCCAATCTTCACCCTAGACCTACTGGATCGGATTCCCCAGAGGAGAAAACAGGGGATTTGAATTTTACACAAGCACCAATGGCTACTCTTAGGATCTGGTAAGACTGGGAAACGCCACACCAAGAAAGTCAAGTTCTTATTTACAATTAAAAATTTGCAACTAGCTCATAGGATAGTATAATTCTGAGGACTCTACAAATATTTCTAAAACCCTCTGTCCAGTGATTCAATTTAGCAACTACTCATTGAGCACCTACTCTGTTCTGGGGGCCACTGGGCGTCTGCCAACTAATAAGGAGAGCTTGCAGACTAGAGAAGGAAAGAGACACACACAGGTAACTCTACTACAGGGCAGAGCATGATCAGTGCCAAGTTCTACCATCCAGGTATCAGAGCATCACGAAATGCCCAGCCAGCACAGGCTAAAATTGAGAGTGCATGACTTATTTGATAAAGACATCGTCAGGGACAATGAGAAGGTCCCTGGTTGTGTCAACCCATTTGGAAGTTCTGGCTTTATTTCTAAAATCTACCTTGCCTCTGCCCACTTCTTTCTACTTGCATTGCCAAAAGTCCTGGTCTAGACCGAGGCCCCAGCCTCTCTCATCTCAGCCTCTGTAACCACTTCCTAGTTTGTCTCCAGGCAAACTAGTCTCCTTCCAATCTTGTTTTCCATTCAGCAACCCTCATTCTTTTCAAGGTATAAATAATATCATGCTACACTCATGATTAAAAGCTTCCAACAACTAACTTTCCACTGATTTTGGAATAAAATGTCTCTCTCTCTCTCTCTTTTTTTTGAAACCACAATCTACAAAGATCTGGTCCCTGCCCGCCCATAGCAGCCTCCTCTGCCTCCTGTCACCCTGCCTTCCTTCTTTCACTGAACATGCCAAGCCCATTCCAGAGGCAGGGGCTACATACTCACATTCTGTATGCCCAGGAATGGTCCTCCCCCAGATCTCCAAACAGCTGGCTTCTCATCTGTCAATTTTCACCTCAAAATATAATCTCAGAGCAGTCTTTCCTGACCTCTCTACAGCAAAGCCTTCCCCTCATCCAATCCCATTATCTTATTTTCTTGTGACTTTCTGAAATAACCTTGTTTCTTTGTGTATTGTTTATCTTCCCCAACTAGAAGTTTTTATGAAAGCATTAGTTTCCTTAGTTGGCACCAACAGTAGTGCACACAGTAGGTAGATGCTTAATGAGTATTTGATGAATAAATGAGTAAGAGATTCCATCAGTGGACTCCACTTCAGACAACCTCTATACCCTCCTTAAGACCTCAGTCTCTTCAACCGTGAAATAGATACAATAGATCTGATCATTTCTAAATTCTCTTCCATAGGTAGTGTTCTGAGATTCTAAGGCAGAATGTGGCATATGTTTTCTGCAAACATTTCTGCAGAGAGTAAATATTTTAGGCTTTGTGGGCCATACGGTCTGTTGCAACTATTCATCTTTGCCACCGTAGCAAGAAAGCAGCCATAGATGATATGAAACAAGCGGGTGTGGCTGTGTTCCAATAAAACTACAGCTAAAAAACAGGCGGCGGGAGGTAGGACGCATTTAGTCCGCGGTCTATAATTTACCAAACCATGTGCTGAATGACAATATTCTCTGCCACTCTTGGGTGGTGGCTCTTTTATCTCCCAAACCCTCTGTCCCTATTGTCACTTCCAGACTATTGGCCCCATTTCCTCCCTAAACCTGTTTTTCCCTTGAAGTTTATGCCACCAGATTACACCACTCATTGGTCCTCCTGGTTGCCATTCATCTACAGACTCCTCAAACGACATGGCACCTTGGGCAAGTTCTCTCACCTCCCCCAATGCTACTCTTGTCAGAATTCTCTGTAATTTCAATTCTGTGAACACAGTCCTTCCAATACCCTGGCCTATCATCTCCCTAACATTTTCCCCTTCAGTGAGCTTGTCCTCCACCCTCCTTCAGCCACCAACTCCCACAGTCATGCCCTAGACTTTGTTATTCTCCACACAGCACCCAGAGGGTTCCTTTTAAAACACAAATCAAGTCACTCCTCAACTCAAAACTCTGTACTGCTTTCCCATCTCACTCAGAATGAAGTTCTGAGTGCTTACCTTGATCCGTTCCACGTAATCTGAGTCCTAGGTAACTCTGACTCATCTCCTGCCACTCTCCACCCCTACGTCACTCTACCAGCACTGTCCTCCTTGCTGTTCTTCAAACAAGTCTGGCACTCACCTGCCTCAGGACCTTTGCACCCGCTGTTCTCTACATCTGGAACATTCTTTCCCCAGATATCTACTTAGCTTTCTCACTTATTTCTTGTCTGCTCAATATCACTACATCAAAGAGGCCTTCCCTGGTCATCCTATCAAAAATAGAAACTTCCCTGCCCTATCACTCTCTATTCCACTTACTCTTATTTTTCTTCATAGCACTTGAACCAAACTGACATTTTTTTTTAAGATATGTTGCTGTTTCTGGAATAAGTAAGGACTCTGTTTCTGGAGAGTAAGGATTTAGTCTTATTCTGCTGTGTCCTCAGCAACAAGACCGTAGCACATGGCACATCGTAGCTGTCCAATAAACATTTTATGAATTTGTTGAACCAAATCCTTTTGGAAGCAACTTACCTTCTTTCAGTGCTGCTGCCAGTAATGAGGCTGCCTGGGGAGGCTCTCCGGGGTCTGGTTTAATGAGGAGGTGGGGCTCTAGATGGACATCCTCAAATCCACTCAGTTCTCCAAGTTCAGCATAGATATGCAGCTTCTCTTCCAAATATGTGCAAATTTGTTGGTCTTGGTTACTGAGTATTTCTAAGAAATAGCATTTACCATCGAAAGTTATCACATGAATACAACTAATGAAAATCCAGGCTCTAAGATAAAGATGTTGCTAGTTAGCAAGCAGTACACTGAACGGGTCAAGTACAAGTTATTTATTGGGTGGGACAAACCTAGGTTGAAATCCTAACTATTCTACTTGGTGACTGTAGCTTCCAGCAAATAATTAACATCTCTGAGCTTCCTTTGTCTTTTCTGTAAATTTGCTGTACTCAATAAATGTTCGTTTCCTTTCCCATTCCCCTAATTCCAGAAAACCTTGCAAAGCCGATCTTTGTTTATTCAGGCTGTTTTCTATTAAGACTAAACATGAAGGTCAGGAAAGAAAATTGAGGTGGCACTGTCCACGATGAGTGCTTCCCACAAGGGAAAACAAAGCAAGGCCTGGAACTGCTCGGCCTTCAGCCAGTCCTGGTCAAAACCAAACATACCGGTTTATGTTTTCGTTTCTCAACATCCAATGTCTTTAACCACCTTCGCATGCATCGTCTTCCTCTAATTTCAACATGTCACAGAACTCTTAGAGCTTAAAGGGACCTTAACCAGAAGCGAATTCAGGGGTTCTCAGTCTGCCTCAGAATCAGAGGGAGAGTTTAAAATACTGATGTCTACAGCCCATTGCCCTCAGATTCTGGGTGAACTGATTGAGGGTAAGGTACAGGCATCAGAACTCTTAAAGACCTCCCCAAGTGATTCTAAGGCCCAGCCAGAGATGAGAATCACTAAGCTCATCTAATTTCCTTACTTCACAGATTTGGAAACTGAAGACCAGAGCTATCATGTTGCTTGTCCAAAGTCATACAACCATGACCTAACAGTATGAGATCTAAAATCAAAACACTAGACAGCAGGTCCAATGCCCATCTGCACCATACTGTTCACAATTGCTGTTATGTTACATGCAGAATGTTTAAAATATATTTTTAATCACCAAGGAGGGAAGGAGTCATTTTATTTGAGCACCTTTAGTGCCGGTGTGTGTGTATATATATATATGTATATGTATATAGATAGATTGATATCTATCTATATAGATACACAGATATGCATGTATGTATGTATTTTTTGAGAGTGGTCGGGGTGGGCCTCCAGTGCACAGAATTAATCATTTAGTCATACGTTCCCATTCATAACACCTGGGCTTCCCCAACCTCCAAGGAGAACTGCACGACTCGGGAACAAGAGGTGCCTGCACTATACCTTGACATTGCTGAATTTTGGCCACTCTGGCTTCAGCTTTCCGCCTCTCTTCGTCAGACTCACTTGTCCTTCCCCCTTCTTCTTCTGGGCAACTTTAAAAGACAACAGTCAAGAGAGACAACTGAAACCAAATCCAAGTATCTTTAGGTTCATTAGAAAAACATGGGAACTTGGCAGTAGAATTATTCGGAGAAGAAAAATTCAGCATAAAGAGAATTCATCATGTCCCCTGGCCAAGAGATTTGGTTTTCTTGATTACATAATGGACCTTGCATAATATAATATAGCTCTCAAAGTCAGCAGTTTAGGATGACTCAAATATTCCAACAAACACACACATATACAAACATGCACCCATACATGCACACAATACCAATGCCACCAGTAGGTACAACTCAAATCATAATTGTTGCTTTCTACTGCATTTGGGCACTTCCATTCTTAATGAGGGTAGAGAGACTGGAGGGGATGGTGGTAGGGTGCCAGGTTGGGTGGGGCGCAGTAGAGGAGGAGGAATTTTATACAACATCATTCAAGATCTAACTAATCAAATTACCATTAAGAATGATCACCCTCACACCCCCGTTTATAAAAACTGTCTTTGCACAAGTAATGAGGGGTAAGTTGATGTAGCACACTTAGATCCACCAATCTTAAAACGTTTATTGAATGATTCTTCAGAATTAGGGACAAAGAGAAACACAGACATGGTCCCTGACCTCAAGGATCTTCCAATCTAATAATCAAACATATATACAGAAAAAAGATAATAGCTGCAAGGCCAAAGATGACAAGCACCAAATAAATGCCTTGAGAGCAGGTGTTAAGGAATTTCAGGTAAGGAAGAGACCAGTGGAACTGAAGAGGTCTTCACGAAGGAGGTGAGCCACGAGTGGTACCAAGATGGGTAGTATTCACAAAGGCAGAGGGAGATAGGGCGTTTCAGGCAGGAAGGCATGGAGAAAAAAGGTGCAGATGAGGGGCTACTGCAGGCCGGGGCAGGGGGTGGGGAGCAGACCCTTCAGGCTGAGCCTAAGTTTTCATGCAGGGGAGACACAGTTAGAATATTTTCCCCAATGGAACAAGTCCATTGCCTCAATAATGGACAGAAGGAAATGTTACCTTTCTACTGCCTGTTGGATCCGCCTCATCCAGGCATTCCGTTCCTCCTTGGAGTTGGTATGAATTTCATACATCTCAGGACCAGCAGATGAAGCACTGATCAGAAACATTCCTCTCTCCTCATTCGCAACTTCCCTAGCAATGAGCTTCTGAAGGGAAATAACTGATGGCTTCTGATCCTACAGAAAATAGGATGAGGTGCAGATGAAACAGTGTCCTATTTAAAGCAAGGGTCTCACAAAACACAGTAGCTAAGGAAAGCAACAGTATTAGGCAAATCTTATTTCACTTCAACCTTTTCCACAGAAGAGCTGTGGAAGTTCATAAGATTTCCAATGAAAAGGGTATGCTGAAGAGAGGATGGAAAAAGAGGATACAGGAGAATGTTTGTCCTTAAGAACTGGTGGTTTAAAAGGATATCTTTTAAAAAGACAGAACAATCAGAGCAGTAAGAAAAAATATCAAAACTGTTGTAGTCAGGGATGGAGAGATTTTTCTAGAAGGGCATGGTACAGGAAACAGTGTATCAAATATTACAAAGAGATTACGAGGGTTGGAAGACCTACAGAGTCCACTGGATTTGGCAGTTAACAGTAACACTGTTTCAACAAGCTGACGAGTACAGAATCACAAGTACCAAAGAGTAAACTGTAAATATGAAAGGTAAGGAGTACAGAACCCCAAGTACCAAAGAGTAAACTGTAAATATGAAAGGTAAGACTAGGGAGGCAAGGGCTTCCCTGGTGGCACAGTGGTTAGGAATCCACCTGCCAATGCAGGGGACACAGGTTTTGAGTCCTGGTCCGGGAAGATCCCACATGCTGCAGAGCAACTAAGCCCATCCGCCACAACTACTGAGCCTGCATTCCAGAGCCCGTGAGGCACAACTCTTGAAGCCCGGGCTCCTAGAGACCATACTCTGCAACAAGAGAAGCCACCGCAATGAGAAGCCCACGCACCGCAACGAAGAGTAGCCCCAGCTCGCCGCAACTGGGGAAGGCCCACACGCAGCAACAAAGACCCAACCCAGCCAAAAATAAATAAATAAAATAAATAAATTTTTTTAAAAAAAGAAAGAATGGGGAGGCAAGACCTCAGATTCCCCAGAACCAATGTCTACTGCTATTGTAGTACTGAGCACAATAGCCTCACTGCAATCTGCAAATGCCTCCTGGTTCCCACCAACCAGGTGAGCCCTTGGTGGGCAGGAATGGGTCTAATCCATCTTCATATGCCTAACCCAATGTTTTGAATAAAGTAGGCAACTCAGTAAATGTCAGTAGAACTATATTTGGCATAATTC
Source organism: Kogia breviceps (assembly GCF_026419965.1). Classification (NCBI taxonomy): domain Eukaryota; kingdom Metazoa; phylum Chordata; class Mammalia; order Artiodactyla; family Physeteridae; genus Kogia; species Kogia breviceps. The sequence goes on along the minus strand of NC_081313.1, from coordinate 57,718,037 downwards.
CATCAGAGAGAAATAGGAACAAAGTCTAAAATTTGGCATCAAAGCCATGATTAAATCACCTTTTGTATCAACATTTACTATGATCCTTCAATGCCCCATTCTAAGCACTGGGGATTCAAAGATGAATAAGACACTGATAATACTAATTTGGGTAGGTAGCTATGGTTGAAAATGATGGCCAAAAGAATGCCAGCAGGATGAACAGTTTGGGGGCTGAATATGAAGAATCTTCTTTGGTTTGTGGCTTCTGCCACTGTTTACAGAGTTGGTTGCAGCGTGTGGTTTTGTTTCTTGGACTCTTGGACTGAGCGACGCCTTTATCCAGAACACACTGCTCCATCCCTCTCTGCTGACTCCTTGGTGCTGACATGTCGGCTTTCCCAGCATCACCAAGCTTTACCACATCTGAAGTTGTGTGCAAGGGTATGACCAGAGGACCTCTTCATTCTATCTTCATCCAATTCTTAAGAGTAGAAAATACAAAAAAGCAACCCATGATGGGACAGACCACTGGTCTACCCAGTCTTGCTCGCTGCCTCTGCTCATGGAATTAAAAGCCACTTTGTGGCAGAGCTTTTGGAACACTGCCCGTTCTAATTAGGGAGAGCCCCTGAGCACTGTTAACATCCTTTATTCGAATATGGATCTACTATCTAAGACCTTATCTGCTTTCCTTCTTGCAAAGCACAGTTTTAGCTTCCTCAGCTTACAAGGTCAGTAGCCTCTGTACATAAAGAGGCAGAGTAGGTTTGAATACACACACACACACACACACACACACACACACACACATAACTATTTGAACTAGTTGTTTAGTGTTGCAGGAAAGGAGGTGGTGGTGTCAGATATTTTAAACATGAAAAATAGGTCAGTGGGTAGAACATAGCATTAATTAAACCACCACAGACCAGGAGGCATCAGGGACATGACCATGATTATTCATACTAATCACACATGGACATTAGAGATGATCAAGGATTCAAATTAAATCTCTAGGAATAGAGGCAACCTGTCTACTTTGGAGACAGATGTTAAAAACTAGTGATGCAAAGGCCTAACTCAGCCTGCAGAGAGCTTTTCTTCGTGCCACAGCAATTTGACAAAAGATTTTAAAAAATAATTGCCAGCCTTTAAAAACTGAGCATTTCACTTTTTTAAAAACTCTAGATTTCTGGGTTTTGGGAGAAAGCAGAAGATGGGCAATCCTGGGCCCATAGCTTCATTTTAAAACACAGGCGACAGCTGAGCCATCCCTGCCCTCTTTGAGACAGGGCATGAATTCACCAGTTCACTGTGGTCCTTACCACTCTCTATCAGCTCCTTGATAGCAAGAGTCCGGTCCAGTTTACTCATTTACATTTCCTGCCCAATCCCTGTAGACACCGGAGTTGACAACCTCTGCCCAAGGGAAAGAGGAAAAGGAACTGCTACATTCAGCCTCATTGTTACACCATATCCACTGGTGATTCCATAAAGTGGCTGATTCTATTAGTGAATCATTCCATTCAGGATTCCACTGTGATAACAAGATCTTAAGGTCACTTCATACTGAACTTGCACTTGCACATCTACACATTCACGTTGTGTTTTTTTTTATTGTTCATTCATTTTGAAACTACCTTCTTTGATATTCAAGAGGTCCTCCTAGATTCAGTATTCCAGGATTTAGTGAACACATGTACTTTTTCCTACTCATTTATAGAGTTGGTCCTACTCCCATTTCCAGAGTCCTCTTTAAAAAAGAACAAAATTCTCTTGTAAGGAAGCTATTCCAACCTCTGGCTACTTTCAGCTGCTTATCGTCCTGGCCATTTTCAAATTCATCACGTCTTCTGCAACATGTAGCAAGTTAAGAATTTACTAAAGAAAAGTTTCAGGGCTTCCCTGGTGGCGCAGTGGTTGAGAATCCGCCTGCCGATGCAGGGGACACGGGTTCGTGCCCCGGTCTGGGAAGATCCCACATGCCGTGGAGCGGCTGGGCCCGTGAGCCATGGCTGCTGAGCCTGCGTGTCCGGAGCCTGTGCTCCGCAACGGGAGAGGCCACAGCAGTGAGAGGCCCACGTACCACAAAAAAAAAAAAAAAAAAAAAAAAAAAAAGAAAAGTTTCAAACAGCACAAGGAGCAGAGCATCTCACCTACGGTCATCAGCATTAAGTTAACTTTCTAAAATTCTAAAATACTATGGCGAGTACTAGGAAATCCAGATATGTGTACATTCCTAGCTAATGCATCAATTCTCTCATGCTGTTAACTACAAAGTAAGATACCTGGGTTTGTGTCCACTAAATGTACATGATGCAACTAAAAAGCATAGGATTGAACAGTAGTGTGCATTGACTCTCAGAATAATGCTTTCTCTTTTGCTCCCTGACACTGACAAGGCCTTGACTGGCCTTTATGAAGGCAGTTATGTGGCAGACTAACATCATCAGGAAACAGTATCAGCACCATCTTACTACTGTCCATAGCCAAACACATTACACCAAGAGGACCTAAGTTGTGGCTGCCTTCGTTCTGACATTTGGTGGATTGCATTCCTAGTGTCCCACTTAATGGCAAATGTGCTCTAAGGGTGGCACCAATAACTCTTCAAGAGATCAGATAAGATGGGAGGGCAGACAGCAGGAGCAAGAAGAACTACAATCCTGCAGCCTGTGGAACAAAAAACACATTCACAGAAAGATAGACAAGATGAAAAGGCAGAAGGCTATGTACCAGATGAAGGAACAAGATAAAACCCCAGAAAAACAACTAAATTAAGTGGAGAGAGGCAACCTTCCAGAAAAAGAATTCAGAATAATGATAGTGAAGATGATACAGTACCTCAGAAAAAGAATAGAGGCAAAGTTCGAGAAGATGCAAGAAATGTTTAACAAAGACCTAGAAGAATTAAAGAACAAACACCTAGAAGAATTAAAGAACAAACAGAGATGAACAATACAATAACTCAAATGAAAAATACACTAGAAGGAATCAGTAGGAGAATAACTGAGGCAGAAGAATGGATAAGTGACCTGGAAGACAGAATGGTAGAATTCACTGCCGCAGAACAGAATAAAGAAAAAAGGAATAAAAAGAAATGAAGACAGCCTAAGAGACCTCTGGGACAATATTAAACACAACAACATTCACATTATAGGGGTCCCAGAAGGAGAAGAGAGAGAGAAAGGACCTGAGAAAATATTTGAAGAGATTAGAGTCAAAAACTTCCCTAACATGGGAAAGGAAATAGCCACCCAAGTCCAGAAAGTGCAGAGAGTCCCAGGCAGGATAAACCCAAGGAGAAACATGCCACGACACATAGTAATCAAACTGACAAAAATTAAAGACAAAGAAAAATTATTGAAAGCAACAAGGGTAAAATGACAAAAGCATACAAGGGAACTCCCATAAGGTTAACAGCTGATTTCTCAATAGAAACTCTACAAGTCAGAAGGGAGTGACATTATATATTTAAAGTGATGAAAGGGAAGAAACTACAACCAAGATTACACTACCGGGCAAGGATCTCATTCAGATTCGACAGAGAAATCAAAAGCTTTACAGACAAGCAAAAGCTAAGAGAATTCAACACCACCAAACCAGCTCTACAACAAATGCGAAAGGAACTTCTCTAAGTGGGAAACACAAGAGAAGAAAAGGACCTACAAAAACAAACCCATAACAATTAAGAAAATAGTAATAGGAACATACATATCGATAATTACCTTAAACGTGAATGGATTAAATGCTTGAACCAAAAGACACAGGCTCACTGAATGGATGAAAAAATAAGACCCATATATATGCTGTCTACACTTCAGTGGGTCTTTAGACCCACTTCAGACGTAGGGACACATACAGACTGAAAGTGAGGGGATGGAAAAAGATATTCCATGCAAATAGAAATTAAAAGAAAGCTGGGTCAGCAAATACTCAATATCAGATAAAACAGACTTTAAAATAAAGAATGTTACAAGAGACAAGGAAGGACACTACATAATGATCAAGGGATCGATCCAAGAAGAAGATATAACAATTATAGATATATATGCACCCAACATAGGAGCACCTCAATACATAATGCAACTACTAACAGCTATAAAAGAGGAAATCAACAGTAACACAATAATAGTGGGGGACTCTAACACCAATGGACTGATCATCCAAACAGAAAATTAATAAGGAAACACAAGCTTTAAGTGACACAATAGACCAGATAGATCTAATTGATATTTATAGGACATTCCATCCAAAAACAGCAGATTACACTTTCTTCTCAAGTGCACACAGAACATTCTCCAGGAGAGATCACATCTTGGGTCACAAATCAAGCCTCAGTAAATTTAAGAAAATTGAAATCATATCAAGTATCTTTTCTGATCACAATGCTATGAGATTAGAAATCAATTGCAGGGGAAAAAAACGTAAAAACCACAAACATATGGAGGTTAAACAATACATTACTAAATAACTAAGAGATCACTGAAGAAATCAAAGAGGAAATCAAAAAATACCTAGAGACAAATGACAATGAAAACACGATGATCCAAAACCTATGGGATGCAGCAAAAGCAGTTCTAAGAGGGAAGTTTATAGCAATACAAGTCTACCTCAAGAAACAAGAAACATCTCAAATAAACAATCTAACCTTACACCTAAAGGAACTAGAGAAAGAAGAACAAACAAAACCCAAAGTTAGTAGAAGGAAATAAATCATAAAGATCAGAGCAGAAATAAATGAAATAGAAACAAAGAAAACAATAGCAAAGATCAATAAAACTAAAAGCTGGTTCTTGACAAGATAAACAAAATTGATAAATCTTTAGCCAGACTCATCAAGAAAAAGAGGGAGAAGACTCAAATCAATAAAATTAAAAATGAAAAAGCAGAAGTTACAGCAGACACCACAGAAATACAAAGCATCCTAAGAGACTACTACAAGTAACTCTATGCCAATAAAATGGAAAACCTGGAAGAAATGGACAAATTCTTAGAAATGTATAACCTTCCAAGACTGAACCAGGAAGAAACAGAAAATATGAACAGATCAATCACAAGTAATGAAATTGAAACTGTGATTAAAAATCTTCCAACAAACAAAAGTCCAGGAACAGATGGCTTCACAGGTGAATTCTAACAAACATTTAGAGAAGAGCTAACATCTATCCTTCTCAAACTCTTCCAAAAAATTGCAGAGGAAGGAACACTCCCAAACTCATTCTATGAGGCCACCATCACCCTGATACCAAATCCAGACAAAGATACTACAAAAAAAGAAATTACAGACCAATATCACGCATGAAAGTAGATGCAAAAATCCTCAAGAAAGTACTAGCAAACAGAATCCAGCAACACATTAAAAGGATCATCCACCATGATCAAGTGGGAATTAACCCAGGAATGCAAGGATTCTTCAATATACACAAATCAATCAATGTGATACACCATATTAACAAATTGAAGAATAAAAACCATATGATCATCTCAACAGATGCAGAAAAAGCTTTTGACAAAATTCAACACCCATTTATGATAAAAAACTCTCCAGAAAGTGGGCATAGGGGAACCTACCTCAACATAATAAAGGCCATATATGACAAACCCACAGCAAACATTCTCAATGGTGAAAAACTGAAAGCATTTCCTCTAAGATCAGGAACAAGACAAGGATGTCCAACCTTGCCACTATTATTCAACACAGTTTTGGAAGACCTAGCCACAGCAATCAGAGAAGAAAAAGAAATAAAAGGAATACAAATTGGAGCAGAAGAAGTAAAACTGTCACTGTTTGCAGATGACATGATACCATACATAGAGAATCCTAGAGATGCCACCAGAAAACTACTAGAACTAATCAATGAATTTGGTAAAGTTGCAGGATAGGAAATTAATGCACAGAAATCTCTGGCATTCCCATATACTGACAATGAAAAATCAGAAAAAGAAATTAAGGAAACACTCCCAATCACCACTGCAACAAAAAGAATAAAATACCTAGGAACAAACCTACCTAGGGAGACAAAAGACCTGTATGCAGAAAACTACAAGACACTGATGAAAGAAATTAAAGGTGATAGAAACAGATGGAGAGATATACCATGTTCTTGGATGGAAGAATCAATATTGTAAAAATGCCTATACTACCCAAAGCAATCTACAGATTCAATAAATCCCTATCCAATTACCAATGGCATTTTTTACAGAACTAGAACAAAAAATCTTAAAATTTGTATGGAGACACAAAAGACACAAAATAGCCAAAGCAGTATTGAGGGGAAAAAAACAGTGCAGAAGGAATCAGACTCCCTGACTTCAGACTATACTACAAGGCTACAGTAATGAAGACAATATGGTACTGGCACAAAAACAGAAATATACATCAATGGAACAAGATAGAAAGCCCAGAGATAAACCCAGGCACCTATGGTCAACTATTCTATGACAAAGGAGGAAAGGATATATACATTGGAGAAAAGACAGTCTCTTCAATAAGTGGTGCTGGGAAAACCGGACAGCTACATGTAAAAGAATGAAATTAAAACACTCCCTAACACCATACATAAAAATAAACTCAAAATGGATTACAGGGCTTCCCCGGTGGCGCAGTGGTTGAGAGTCCGCCTGCTGATGCAGGAGACGTGGGTTCGTGACCCTGTCTGGGAAGATCCCACATGCCGCAGAGCGGCTGGGCCCGTGAGCCATGGCCACTGAGCCTGCGTGTCCGGAGCCTGTGCTCCGCAACAGGAGAGGCCACAACAGTGAGGGGCCTGCATACTGGAAAAAAAAAAAAAGGGGGGATTACAGACCTAAATGTAAGACTGGATACTATAAAACTCTTAGAGGAAAACATAGGAAAACCACTCTTTGACATAAATCACAGCAAGATCTTTTTTGATCCACCCCCTAGAGTAATGGAAATAAAAACAAAAATAAACAAATGGGACCTAATGAAACTTAAAAGCTTTTGCAAAGCAAAGGAACTACAAACAAGACGAAAAGATAACCCTCAGAATGGGAGAAAATATTTACAAATGAATCGATGGACAAAGGATTAATCTCCAAAATATATAAACAGCTCATGCAGCTCAATATTAAAAAAACAAATAACTCAATCCAAAAATGGGCAGAAGACCTTCTTCTCCAAAGAAGATATACAGATGGCCAAGAAGCACATGAAAAGCTGCTCAACATCACTAATTATTAGAGAAATGCAAATCAAAACTAGAATGAGGTATCACCTGACACCAGTTAGAATGGGCATCATCAGAAAATCTACAAACAACAAATGCTGGAGAGGGTGTGGAGAAAAGGGAACCCTGTTGCACTGTTGGTGGGAATGTAAATTGATACAGCCACTTTGGAGAACAGTATGGAGGCTCCTTAAAAAACTAAAAATAGAACTACCATATGACCCAGCAATCCCACTACTGGGCATATACCCTGAGAAAACTGTAATTCAAAAAGACACATGCACCCCAACGTTCATTGCAGCACTATTTACAATAGCCAGGTCATGGAAGCAACCTAAATGCCCATCAACAGATAAATGGATAAAGAAATTGTGGTACATATATAAAATGGAATATTACTCAGCCATAAAAAGGAACGAAATTGGGTCATTTGTAGAGATGTGGATGGATCTAGAGACTATCATACAGAGTGAAGTAAGTCAGAGAAAAACAAATATCATATATTAACGTATATATGTGGAACCTAGAAAAATGGTACAGATGAACCTGTTTGCAGGGTAGAAATAGAGACACAGATGTAGAGAACAAATGTATAGACACCAAGGGGGGAAGTGGGAGTGGGGGGGGCGGGTGTGATGAATTGGGAGATTGGGATTGACATGTATACACTAATATGTATAAAATGGATAAATAATAAGAACCTGCTGTATAAAAAAATAAATAAAATAAAATTCAAAACAAAAATGGTATATAAGCCCCCCTCCCCCAAAAAAGAGATCAGGTAAGAGGTACAGATTCATATTTCAGGTCATATTTTAAGTTGAGCATCACAATTTGATCTGAATCCATTTGCACATTGTCCTAGAAAACAAGATAGTGGTGTTTTTTTTTTAAAATTAATTTATTTATTTTTGGCTGTGTTGGGTCTTCGCTTATGTTCGAGGGCTTTCTCTAGTTGTGGCGAGCAGGGGCCCTCTTCATCGTAGTGTGCGGGCCTCTCGCTGTCACGGCCTCTCTTGTTGCAGAGCACAGGCTCCAGACGCTCAGGTTCAGTAGTTGTGGTTCACGGGCTTAGTTGCTCCGTGGCATGTGGGATCTTCCCAAACCATGGTTAAAACCCGTGTCCCCTGCATTGGCAGCAGATTCTCAACCACTGCGCCACCAGGGAAGACCGATAGCTGTCTTTTTGCTGTGTCGAATTTTTGATCCATCAGCAGGTCACCTGGCCTATACCACCCGAGAAGCAGGATTTGCTTCTCTTTCCGAACTTAGTTTTTAAAGAAATCTTTGTTTATAAAAATGTAGTGTGAATTTGTTTTCTCTTCCAGCATGCTCCTCCCCATCCCACAGGGCAAACAAAATGTTCCCACCTTCCTGCCCATTTTCTCTGTGTTCCTTCAGAGCATCCAAGATAATAGCAGAGACGTTTGTTGGACAAATCAGTAGGTTGTCATGAAATATGCAATATATACAGTTCAAATGGATCAGGGCCATGGAACTAGCTTAAGGCCTGGTGTAGCTTTGTGAAATAATCTCTGACCTTTATACAACTTGGCATCACTGTGCTGATGAGAGGCAATGTGTTGAACAGGGTGAAGACGACTACTGGGCCAACCTGACAAGATGGAGAGGAAGCTGAGACAGTGCTCCAGCCTCTTCCTCCCCGGAATCCATCACTGAGCAGGCATGTTTCTTGGTTTTCTCTGAACGGCATACCATAAACTTCCTTAAGCTTTGAATTTGCCAAAACCAGTTGGAATTGAGGATATCTGCTAATGGTACCCAAATACCCTATCAGTCAATGGATGATAAACACTAACATTGTAGAGAAGCACCATTATACCGCCCACATTGGCACCGCATCTTAGATTCTTTCCTATAACGGGGCCTGATGCTCCGTGATGCTGACAAGGGGGTGACTCATGACATCTTCCATCTTTAAGAGAGTCACTGTGGACAAGATGCTGTATAAGAAATGCTATAAAATACTGGTTTCACTGCTAGTCTGAGTCTCACTCTGTGCTGGCAATGAGACTACAATAACACACTACAAAGGTAAGTGTTATGTGAACAACCTTAGTATTAGTAGCCATTATGGGAGAATTAAGAAAGAATCGTCTTTACACTTTAGATACCAGGATGGTGTTCTCGTGTCTGGCAAAAGGAGCATCAAAACAGTTATGAATGGAGTTGGCAACTGGTTACAGCAGGCACTGTCCAATGGGGATAGTGAGAGTGAGGTGCCAGAAGTGACTTGTTATTCCCAGCATTAACATTTGAGGTGCTGGGAAGTCAGGACTGCAGGGGGAGGGGGTTTCTAGAGGAAAGACCAAGATAACCAGACAGCAGAGGGTCCCCTTGTGGGGTTTAGGGCAGTGCCTATTCACCAACCAGTATCAAAGTACTTCAATATTTTCCCGACTGGTTAAATTGCTGCATCAGCTGACTACCAGTCCTAGTTGTGATAAATCAATGCATATCATGCTTGGTAAACCCAATTGGATCCTTGCTACGGAACAGTGTAATCACTAATAATGGGACTATACCACAGGAATGATCTTGCCAATGACCATTTAATTTCACTAGGAATTTCAGGCATTTTTCAAGGAGATGTGGGATTAAACCAATTAAAATATTCATCACACGGCCATATACTTACAACAGCTGCAAAGATGTACTTCTGGTCTTTTTCTTGTAAAAAGAGCAGCACATCAGTTAGAAGCAAAGCTAGGATATCTTCAAAGGAAAAATATTACTAGTATTAATGAAGCAAACCACAATTCAAATGCCTCTATTAAAATTCTAATTTCATGTTTAAATAATTTAAACATACTAAAAATACTCACTTTTAGTCTAATTATAAAACCTTTATTAAAATGCCTGTATTATGATAGTTAAAGATATATTTTATAGATAACTTAGTAGGTAAGCTGTGTTTAAGTGCATGCTTGTGTGTGTCACTGTTGGTACAGCTAAATCTCCAGCAAAATTTCATGTTGTAGCCTTCCAAATGGAAGAAAAATATTCAATAAAAAACAAGGTTCTAATAGAATGGAGCAGCCCTTACATTCACGGCAAAAAAGTACTTAATTAAAAATGTTCATGGGCAGCTTCTGCCTTGAATTACTATATATACTAATCTGCTGTTTTGTTCCATCTGGATCTGAGGGAAGTCTGAGGTCCTACACCTCCCTTACATACTGTTCACAAGAACCCACCTTCACTATGCCACTAACATTCTAACACAAAGCTACCCAGCTGTTCATTCCACAAAACAGATAAAGAGCAAATGACTTGGAACAATAGGACCTACAGACTGTGGCTAATATTTTCGTTGTGGTTAATATTCTAAGTGTGATTCATGTTTAGTTGCAACACTGCAAGCTGCTGCTTAATAAGTCCTTTGGTCATTTGTTGCAAGCACTACCAAAACTTGATAATCCTTCAGTGGGTAACAACCTTGGAGTACCTGGATTTTAACCACCTCTTCCTCTCATTGCTTACCTAAGGGAGATACTAAGACATATCAGAAATAAGAAGGTTGGGCTAGTGGTGCTTAACCCTGACTGCAGACACACCTGGGTGCTTTGAGCATCCCTATGCCTGGGCTTCACCCCCAGACCAATAAAATCAGAACCTCTAGGAGGAGACTTGAGCATCAGTATAATTTTTGAACTCCAGAGGCCATTCTAGGGTTTAAAATCCAGTGGCCAGTGTTGACAAAGCCTCGGACAAGTTGCTAACTACAGAATCATTTCTTAAGGATCAGAATAAACTATTTTAGACTCTAACCAAATTAACAGGCAGGTTAATGCCTGTGCTGCAAACAGCACACCAGTATCAATGTGTATATTTATGCATTACTATGTATATTTATGCATTATATAATTCAGTCCCAAAGATGATGTTTAGAGCTCATTTTCCCCCTCAGTGGTCTGAGCTCCTGGCTGGCTTGGCACACAACAGATTCTGAGTGTATAGGCACATTTTCCAGAATAATATTTCCATACCAACAATTAGCAGAAATCTCAGGTCCTTTGATTCAAACATCACAAACTTGAAAACCCACGCAATACATAGGAAGCCTTTTGCTTGAGGCAGCAAACTTCCCCCAAAGGTTTGTAGCGTGGACCACCTCTGCCTATGGAAGTTTTCATCTTGATCCTACAGGGATCTTTCCACTGACCTAGGGTTTGTGTGTGGGCCTGCATCGCTGAACCATTTTTCTTTGGAAAATCTGTCCTCTGTTAAATGAATCATGTGCGTGAACAAGAGGGAGAAATTGGTCTGTTAGAGCCACGGTACCTTTGAAACGACCCGTAGCGGTTTTCCAGTAAACAAGGCCATCGTATAACAGGGTCCTTTCTTTACTCATCAGTGCCTGTTTCCTAAACACGTGGCCATTTTTAAGCTTGGTATATGTTTTGTTTTCAATCTTATTTAGGATCTCAAGCCATTTTTGTTTTTTCTCATATTCGCTGACTTTTAAATCCACAGCTGCAATCATGTCTTTAATTAAGCAAAGAGCTTTGCATAAGTCTTTCTGTTCTTCAGTGCTCTCTGCATGGGAAAAAGAGAGAACAGACACCATGAAATAAGCCAGAGTGCTAATAAGGAAGACACTTTTTCTTTAGTTTTAAGTAAAGTTAAATATATCATCCAAATAGCAAAAATCCCAGAGCAAATATATTGGATTAACTTCAAATATTCTATCATCACTCCACACCCCTCCTCCCCAAAAGGGTGGTTAAAATGTGTCATTAAGAAGATTTACTAAAAAACAACAACAACAAAAAGAAGATTTACTTATCAGATGCTTCAGCAGAAACACTGTGACAATATGATGTCTGAATTCTAGAGACTGGTCTGACCTTCCTTCCTAGAGCAGTGAATGTGTCACATCCCAAGTTAGGCCTTCCTTCCACCTTCCCAGACACAGGTAATTAAGCAAACCCCACACCTAGCTTCTTAGAACTTAACTGAGCTACAAGCCCAAGCTGGAGTCCTTTCCCAGATGGGAGCTGCAGGGTGACTTGAATAGACCTCAGACTCATTTGCTTTCCTAGATCCCTCTCTCCCTAAAAAAATAACATTTAATATTATAACTTACAACTGCATTAGCATAAAGATAAATATATTAATTATATATATTAAAACATTTTTTCAACCTAAAATAAATGGGACCAAGGCACTGTGAAGAATAGGTAACTCAGCCACGTTCACGCCAACAGAGTAGACGATCATCGAATCCAGCTGTTACTCTGAAATACTGGCCAAATCTCATCTCTAGATTAACTTAAGAGAAACTTCTGGAGAAGTTTCTGCAACAGCCTCCTGGAGCTCCAGATGAAACCAAATTTAGCTATTTTCTGTAACTGATTTAAAAAAATTAATTGATGTTTATTGAGGTGAATGGAACTGAAAGGGAAACTTTCAGGAGGTCAGAAAATGCGAGAAGGAGAGGAGAAAGAAAAACAACAGAGAAAATAAAGCATTCTCTAAGAGCCTAGAGCGGCAGAAATAAACACACAGAAATAGCAGTGAAATGGAATAAGAACAAGTCTTCCAAAGGGTCTAAACTTTCCAGGCTCTAAATGCCTCAAATAGGTACATGAGAGCTTTGTGAGAAAACCAAGGAATAGATCATGACACCAATCATTAACAAGGAAGATTTTCTCATTGCCCATGAAAAGAATATACTTCATTTACTTCACTGCTTTACTATACCTGCCACCCACCTAAGCAGCACTCTCCACTATGGAAAAAAAAAAAAAAAATTCTTCTTTATAAAGAGCGTATTTTAAATATAGGAAAGTTGAGTCAAGAAAATCAAAGTTGAATTACAAAGTGACTTAAAGTAAGGCCAAGAAAAGGCTCCGAGTCTTCTGACCTTCAGGAATAAATTACTGTCTTTTAACTGCTTGCAACTCAAAGTGCAGCAGCATTGGTCCCACCCGGGGGGTCTTGTTAGAAATGCTTACCTTGGGTTCTACCCCAGACCTACTGAATCAGAGTCTGCATGTAAATGAGATCCCCAGGTGAGGGGTACTCCTAATGAAATTCCAAAAGAACTGCCATAAAGAGTCACATGAACCAATGTTCCCAGCAACTAGAGACGTTAGAGAAGTCTGACCTAACTAAGGAGGCAGTGTTCGCTCAGCCACTATGACTCTGCGCCTGCAGAGCCATAAGTCACACTTCTCATTTCCGACACACAGTAGGCAATCACTGTCATGCATCCTACCTGGAATCTGGCATGGGATGATTCTTGGAGGAGCACCAGCTGGCCTAACACAGTCCGACAGATGTTAGTCTTTGAGTATTGTATTAAACTTAAGAAAGAGAATATAACCATAATATAAACTAAAAGTCTTAATTTTGTTTTCATTCTTTAACTGAGAACAAAATTATGAGGCTTTTCTCTTTCTACTGTGCTTATATTTTCTTTTATGTTAAATTATAGGAAGCAATACAATTGGGAAATAAGGAATGGATGCTACCATTCCTGCCTGAACTTAGGTCCTAATGTGACTAAAAAAAAAAATGGAAAGACCAAATCATGCACTTCTATTCACCAAGACCCCTTCCAAAAAAAGGATGTTAAAAGTTGATTTTTTTAGAGTGGGAATTTAAGATATCATTACCACTTTCATGATCTCCAAGTCAGTTGGTCATAATAAAGATAATAAAAAAAGCTCCCACTTATCAAGCACCTTGTTTATACCAGGCTATGTACTGGGCACTTTCTAAGACAATCTCTCTTAATCCTCACAACAATTCCATAAGATAAAGATTAGTATTCTCATTTGGTAGTGGAGAGAACTGAGGCTCATTTCATTACCTTGCCCAACTAATAAGCAGCAGGGCCAAGTGTCTGCAACAGCCATGCAAGTTTATGCAAGGCCAAACCAAAGCCCTTGTTAACAGAAGACACTACAACCCTAATAATTTACTCCCAATCAATAAGCTAGCTTGAGGAACAGGCACTTTTATCTGTCCATTCATTGCACTGTTATATTTATTTATTGATAACCTATTCTGCACTATGCATTGAATCTAGACCCCTCAAGGAGCTTACAGACCAGCCATGTGCATTAACAGGTTCTTAAAGGACATCCAGATGTTAGTCCTTGAACTTGATGAATTGACAGGGTCAAAAATAGCTCCTTCATAAATCATTCTCAATCTAATAAATCACTGCTGGGAAGGTAATAGGAAAATGAAGAAGAAGAGGTATTAAGGTCTGGATATGGGGGAAATATAGATGGGAAGGGTAGGGTCAAAGTATGAGGAAGTCTACTTGCTTTGGGCTGCTTGGAGGAATTCAGACTATTGGCCAAGTCACATTATGAAAGATAACTTTTCAAAATGGATCTAAATCCTAAGGCTTCACAGTTTTTCCATAATGAAAAATCTTTATGAATCAGGCACCCACAAGCATTTATAGCTGTTTACAACACCTCAGCTATGTTTAAAACTAATGAAAGAGGCAAATGTTTATCCCAGAAGTCATCACTCACCCTTTGTGTACTGCAATATCCTTTCCACCAAGACAGGGTATTTTGTGATGCGCTGAGTGACCAGCAGAATGCATTCTGGAATTCCTCGGCGTCGAGCCAAAAGATTACTATTTCGGAGCTTAAAAAATATATATATATGTTTATTTTTTTAAAATTTTAATATACACAAACACTACCTGTATTTTCTTTTTAGGAAGGAATTTAATAATACAAAAAATCTGCAACAGCATAATTCTATTCAGACATAACATGCTGCATCATTAATTAAAAGTTGATATATTGTCATTAAATTGTATATTTTGAAATTAATTTCAATAACCCAACTCTCCAAGATAAAGAAGTTTCAAGTTACACTGATATACTTAGAGTTAATTCCAAAAATGAGCAGGTTTTAAGACTTATAAGTGCTAAGATTCATGAATAGCAGAAGTTTTGAAAAATACTCAGAAATCAAAGTTACACTTTGAACATGAGTTTGCAATTAACTGTTTGTTTCTCTAACAGGTTTTCTTCTACATTTGTTATTATTCATCATAGCATTTAAGTTTCCTCTAATCCGGGCAACTTTTTTCTAAATATCTCAAAGCCTTATTTTCAAGTTCTCAATACACAGGTATTTTTTTTAAAAAAAAGGAGGAGAATCCAGTAGCATTCTTAAAATGGTAGATAAAAAATTAGAATCTATGAAACTCTAGAGGACAGATTTCTTCAATAAGTAAGTAGGACACCAAAAAAACGGTATGGGAAGCATTCAATGTAAAGGCGATTTAAAAGACATAACCCCCCATGGATAATATATAAACCTTGGTCAGATCCTGATCCAATTTTATGAGCTAATGAGGGAAATTTGATTACTGGCCAGCTGTTTGAAGATATTAAAAAATTATTGTGTATTTAAGTATAATAATGCCACTGTAATTTTTGAAAGATATACTGTTCAGTGATACAAGTTATATATGAAATGATGTGCATCACAGACTTGCTTCAAATTAATCCAGTGGGGGTGGGGTGGGTTCTTTATTTTTACTGTTGTTCTTCTGATTTATAACTTGTCAGGACATGAAAAGCTTCACAGGATATTACAAAGGTGCTCAGAAGTATGGAGAACATGGCTTTGCAAATATAAATACAAAAGTAAATGATTTGGGAGAAATATTTTACTAACACAGAAAAAGAGGCTTTCTATCTTTGCCACAAACCTATCACTTCCTTCTTCCCTGAAAAACAGTACCTAGATGTGAAACTTGGTTAGATCATCTAAAAAACAAGTATGAACTTCATGCCGGCTTACCATTTTGTAAAAGAGTTTTAAAATACTTGCCTTAATAAAATTCTGAAACTTTTTATTCTGCTGGAGTTCTTTAAAGAGGCTAACAGCCTCCTTGTGATGGCTACAGAATTCCCCATATATTTTCTTCATTTTATTTGCATTTTCTTCTGAAAACTGAGAAGAAAAACATTTCAATGATGGTTTATAAATTTAGTCAGTTCTAAACACTAAAAAGAACATGCAATTTTAATATATTTCAGTACATTTTTTGCAAATAAAGAATAAACATTCAGGAATTTCTGACCACAATCACTTCTCTTTCCCAGATACTTTTTAAATTAAAGTAAGAGGAAGTAGTCAAGAGGTAAGAGGAAGACGTCAACCTAATGTGATTATATTATATTGAACTAACTCAATTATCAATAGCCCAATGAAAAACATTTGATATCTTCTATTTTTGTGTTTATGTAACTTTATAATTTCAATTTATAGTTTTAATACTTTTATAGATTGAAGGGTATGGGGCACATTTGGGGATCCTCAGGAAGGTTGACAGA
Source organism: Kogia breviceps (assembly GCF_026419965.1). NCBI lineage: Eukaryota > Metazoa > Chordata > Mammalia > Artiodactyla > Physeteridae > Kogia > Kogia breviceps. Next base: position 57,701,518 of record NC_081313.1, on the reverse strand, counting down.
CATTTACATTGGGTAACTGATCATGTCCATGAACTCAGTCCTCGCTGGGAATTTAATTTTTGTCATCACAAATGGATCAACAGGCAGGTTATCATTAGCCAAGATGACAGAGAAAGATGAGTAACCAGAAGGCCAATTTATTAACTGATGGACACAAGTAGAGATGCGGGCTGGATATTTCAATAATCTTGACCTGCAGAAAAATCTCTGTAGAAAAATCTACATGGGAACAACTTAGTATCATACGGCGGTATGGAGAGAATCAGCTGAATAATTTGAATGCCAACGTTTCAGACTCTGATGACCCTATGTATACATGTGGGTGTTGAAGATCATTGTAACAGAAACCAGAACACACCTACACCTCCTTAGAAAGTACTTAAAATGTACATCCCTATCTCTAGTCTTTTCAACTTTGCTCACAGTTTTATCTATTCTTGAGGCCAATATATCTTACGAGATGATCCTTAAACCACCAACAATAATATATAGATATAAATTTAACAAAACATACACAGGCTTTGTGTGCTGAAAACTACACAATACTAATGAAAGAACTCAAATCAGATTTAAATAAATATACCATGTTCATAGATTGGAAGACTTAACATAGTAAAGATGTCAATTCTCCCCAAATTAATGTACAGGTTTAATGCAATTCTTATCAAATCCCAGCAAGTGTCTGTACATAGAGACAAGATTATTCTAGCATTTATATCAAAAGGTAAAGAAACTAGGATAAAAACAATTTTGGAAAAGAAGAATAAAGTGAAAGAACTCAGTCTAGACAATTTCAAGATTTATTCTATAACTACTGTAATTATGACTATGGAAGGATACACATAGATCAATGGAACAAAACAGGAACCCCAAATGCCCAACAGATTTTGACAGAAGGCAAAAGCAATTTCTTGGAGGAAGGATAGCCCTTTCAACAAATGATATTGGAGCAGCTGAACATCCACAGGTCAAAAAATAATAATAATAACCTTGACCAAAGTCTCATATTTTATACAAAAAGTAACTCCAAATGGATCACAGACCTAAATATAAAACATAAAACTATAAAACTTTTAGAAAAAAAAATAGGAGAAAATCTTTGGGATCTCAGGCTACACAAAGAGGTCTTAAACTTGAAATCAAAAGCATGATCCTTAAAATATGAGGGAGTCCGGGAAAATGTTTGGCCTGCGTAAGAGGCAAGAGACCATTGTTTCAAGGTGTGCAAGGACAGGGGATTCATAGCACCGCCTAAATGAGCTTCAGAGATGGGCACGAGACGTGGCTATTAGCGTGGACACCAGAGACTGGCATGAAACACTAAGGCTGCTGTTGCACCCACCAAGAATCCTGTGTGCAAGCACAGGTCGCTATCGACACCTCCCCTCCTGGGAGCCTGTGCAGTCCGCCACTGCCAGGGTCCCGTGATCCAGGGACAAATTCCCTGGGAGAACACACGGTGCGCCTCAGGTTGTTGCAACATCACACTGACCTCTGCTGCTGCAGGCTTACCCCGCATTCCATACCCCTCCCTCCCCCAGGCCTGAGTGAGCCACAGCCAGCTAATCAGCTGCTCCTTTAATTCCCTCCTGTCTGGGCAAAGAACAGACGCCAGGGGGGAGACCTACACACAGAGGAGGGGCCAAATCCAAAGCTGAACACTGGGAGGTGTGCGAACAAAGAAGAGAAAGGGAAATCTCTCCCAGCAGCCTCAAGAGCAGCGGATTAAATCTCCACAATCAACTTGATGTACCCTGCATCTGTGAAATACCTGAATAGACAATGAATCATCCCAAATTGAGGAGGTGGACTTTGGGAGCAACTGTAGACATGGGGTTTGCTGTATGGGACTGACTAGATTCTGATTTTTATGTTTATCTTAGTATAGTTTTTAGTGCTTGTTATCATTGGTGGATTTGTTTATTGGTTTGGTTGCTCTGTTCTTTTTTTAAAATTACTTTTAAAATTTTTTTATTTTAATAATATTTTTCTTACTTTTTATTTTAATAACTCTTCCTTCCTTCCTTCCCTCCCTCCCTTCTTCCTTCCTTCCTTCCTTTCTTTCTTTCTTTCTTCCTTTCTTTCTTTCTTTCCTCCCTTTTCTTCTGAACCGTGTGGCTGACAGGGTCTTTGTACTCTGGCTGGATGTCAGGCCTGAGTATCTGAGGTGGAGGAGCCAAGTTCAGGACACTGGACCACCAGAGACCTCTGGTCCCACGTAATATCAATTGGCAAGAGCTCTCACAGAGATCTCCATCTCAATGCCAAGACCCAGCTCCACTCAATGACCAGCAAGCTACAGTGCTGGACACCCTATGCCAAACAACTAGCAAGACAGGAACACAACCCCACCCATTAGCAGAGAGGCTGCCTAAAATCATCATAAGGTCACAGACACCCCAAAACACACCACCGGATGTGGACTTGCCCACCAGAAAGACAAGATCCAGCCTCATCCACCAGAACACAGGCACTAGTCCCCTCCACCAGGAAGCCTACACAACCCACTGAACCAACCTTAGCCACTGGGGGCAGACATCAAAAACTACAGGAAGTACGAACCTGTAACCTGTGAAAAGGAGAACCCAAACACAGTAAGTTAAGCAAAATGAGAAGATAGAGAAACACACAGCAGATGAAGGAGCAAGGTAAAAACCCACCAGACCAAGCAAATGAAGAGGAAATAGGCAGTCTAACTGAAAAAGAATTCAGAGTAATGATAGTAAAGATGATCCAAAATCTTGGAAATAGAATGTAGAAAATACAAGAAACATTTAACAAGGACCTAGAAGAACTAAAGAGCAAACAAGCAATGATGAACAACACAGTAAATGAAATTTAAAATTCTCTAGAAGGAATCAATAGCAGAATAACTGAGGCAGAAGAACGGATAAGTGACATGGAAGATAAAATACTGGAAATGACTACTGCAGAGCACAATAAGAAAAAAGAATGAAAAGAATTGAGGACAGTCTCAGAGACCTCTGGGACCACATTAAATGCACCAACATTTGAATTATACGGGTCCCAGAAGAAGAAGAAGAGAAAAAGAAAGGGACTGAGAAAATATCTGAAGAGATTATAGTTGGAAACTTCCTTAATATGGGAAAGGAAATAGTCAATCAAGTCCAGGAAGCACAGAGCATCCCATACAGAATAAATCCAAGGAGAAACATGCCAAGACACATATTAATCAAACTATCAAAAATTAAATACAAAGAAAAAATATTAAAAGCAGCAGGGGAAAAACAACAAATAACATACAAGGGAATCCCCATAAGGTTAACAGCTGATCTTTCAGCAGAAACTATGAAAGCCAGAAGGGAGTGGCAGGACATATTTAAAGTGATGAAAGGGAAGAACCTACAACCAAGATTACTCTACCCAGCAAGGATCTCATTCAGATTTGACAGAGAAATTAAAACCTTTACAGAGAAGCAAAAGCTAAGAGAATTCAGCACCACCAAACCAGCTGTACAACAAATGCTAAAGGAACTCCTCTAGGCAGGAAACACAAGAGAAGGAAAAGACCTACAGTAACAAACCCAAAACAATTAAGAAAATGGTAATAGGAACATACATATCAATAATTACCTTAAATGTAAATGGATTAAATGCCCCAACCAAAAGACATAGACTGGCTGAATGGATACAAAAACAAGGCCCGTATATATGCTGTCTACAAGAGACCCACCACTTCAGACCTAGGGACACATACAGACTGAAAGTGAGGGGATGGAAAAAGATATTCCATACAAATGGAAATCAAAAGAAGGCTGCAGTAGCAGTCTCATATCAGACAAAATAGACTTTAAAATAAAGACTATTATAAGAGACAAAAAAGGACACTACATAATGATCAAGGGATCAATCCAAGAAGAAGATATAACAATTTTAAATACTTATGCACCCACCATAGGAGCACCTCAATACATAAGGCAAATGCTAAAAGCCATAAAAGGGAAAATTGACAGTAACACAATTATAGTAGGGGACTTTAACACCCCACTTTCACCAATGGACAGATCATCCAAAATGAAAATAAATAAGGAAACATAAGCTTTAATGACACATTAAATAAGATGGACATAATTGATATTTAAGGACATTCCATCCAAAAACAACAGAATAGACTTTCTTCTCAAGTGCTCATGGAACATTCTCCAGGATAGACCACATCTTGGGTCACAAATCAAGCCTTGGTAAATTTAAGAAAATTGAAATCATATCAAATATCTTTTCTGACCACAAAGCTATGAGACTAGATATCAATTACAGGAAAAAAACTGTAAAAAATACAAACACATGGAGGCTAAACAATACACTACTAAATAACCAAGAGATCACTGAAGAAGTCAAAGAGGAAACCAAAAAATACCTAGAAACTGGGCTTCCCTGGTGGCACAGTGGTTGAGAGTCCGCCTGCCGATGCAGAGGACGCGGGTTCGTGCCCCAGTCAGGGAGGATCCCACATGCCATGGAGCAGCTGGGCCCATGAGCCATGGCTGCTGAGCCTGCGTATCTGGAGCCTGTGCTCCGCAACAGGAGAGGCCACAACAGTGAGAGGCCAGCGTACCGCAAAAAAAAAAAAAAAAAAACACCTAGAAACAAATGAGAATGAAAACACAACAACCCAAAATCTATAGGATGCAGCAAAAGCAGTTCTAAGAGGGAAGTATATAGCAATACAATCCTACCTCAAGAAACAAGAAACATCTTAAATAAAGAACCTAACCTTACACCTAAAGCAATTAGAGAAAGAACAAAAAAACCCCAAAATTGGCAGAAGGAAAGAAATCATAAAAATCATATCAGAAATAAATGAAAAAGACAAGAAGGAAACAATAGCAAAGATCAATAAAACTAAAAGCTGGTTCTTTGAGAGGATAAACAAAATTGATAAACCATTAGCCAGACTCATAAAGAAAAAAAGGGAAAAGATTTAAATTAACAGAATTAGAAATGAAAAGGGAGAAGTAACAACAGACACTGCAGAAATACAAAAGATCATGAGATTACTACAAGCAACTAAATGCCAATAAAATGGACAACTTGGAAGAAATGGACAAATTCTCAGAAAAGCACAACCTCTGAGACTGAACCAGGAAGAAACAGAAGATATAAACAGACCAATCACAAGCACTGAAATTGAAATTGTGATTAAAAATCTTCCAACAAACAAAAGCCCAGGACCAGACAGCTTCCCAGGCGAATTCTATTAAACATTTAGAGAAGAGCTAACACCTATCCTTCTCAAACTGTTCCAAAATATAGCAGAGGGAAGAACACTCCCAAACTCATTCTATGAGGCCACCATCACCCTGATGCCAAAACCAGACAAAGACGTCACAAAGAAAGAAAACTACAGGCCAATATCACTGATGAACATAGATGCAAAAATCCTCAACAAAATATTAGCAAACAGAATCCAACAGCACATTAAAAGGATCAAACACCATGAGCAACTGGGGTTTATCCTGAGAATGCAAGGATTCTTCAACATATGCAAGTCAATCAATCTGATACAACATATTAAGAACTTGAAGGATAAAAACCATATGATCATCTCAATAGATGTAGATAAAGCTTTTTTTTTTTTTTTTTTTTTTTTTTTTTTTTGCGGGCCTCTCACTGTTGTGGCCTCTCCCGTTGCGGAGCACAGGCTCCGGATGCGCAGGCCCAGCGGCCATGGCTCACGGGCTTAGTTGCTCCGCGGCATGTGGGATCTTCCCGGACCAGGGCACGAACCCGTGTCTCCTGCATCGGCAGGCGGATTCTCAACCACTGCGCCACCAGGGAAGCCCTAGATAAAGCTTTTGACAAAATTCAACACCCATTTAGGATAAAAACCCTCCAGAAAGTAGGCACAGAGGGAACTTACCTCAACATAATAAAGGCCATATATGACAAACCCACAGCCAACATCATCCTCAATGGTGAAAAACTGAAACCATTTCCACTAAGATCAGGAACAAGACAAGGTTCCCAACTCTCACCACTATTATTTAACATAGTTTTGGAAGTTTTAGCCACAGCAATCAGAGAAGAAAAAGAAATAAAAGGAATCCAAATTGTAAAAGAAGAAGAAGAACTGTCACTGTCTGCAGATGACATGATACTATACATAGAGAATCCTAACGATGATACCAGATAACTACTAGAGCTAATCAATGCATTTGGTAATGTAGCAGGATACAAAATTAATGCACAGAAATCTCTTACATTCCTATACAGTAATGATGAAAAATCTGAAAGAGAAATTAAGGAAACACTCCCATTTACCATTGCAACAAAAAGAATAAAATACCTAGGAATAAACCTACCTAAGGAGACAAAAGACCTGTATGCAGAAAACTATAAGACACTGATCAAAGAAATTAAAGATGATACAAACAGATGGAGAGATATACCATGTTCTTGGATTGGAAGAAACAATACTGTGAAAATGACTATACTACCCAAAGCAATCTACAGATTCAATGCAATCCCTATCAAACTACCAATGGCATTTTTCACAGAACTAGAACAAAAAATTTCACAATTTGTATGGAAACACAAAAGACCCTGAATAGCCAAAACAATCCTGAGAAAGAAAAACGGAGCTGGAGGAATCAGGCTCCCTGACTTCAGACTATACTACAAAGCTACAGTAGTCTAGAGAGTATTGTACTGGCACAAAAACAGAAATACAGATCAATGGAACAGGAGAGAAAGCCCAGAGATAAACCCACGCACATATGGTCACCTAATCTTTGATACAGGAGGCAAGACTATACAATGGAGAAAAGACAGCCTCTTCAATAAGTGGTGCTAGGAAAACTGGACAGCTACATGTAAAAGAATGAAATTAGAACACTCCTTAACACCATACACAAAAAATAAACTCAAAATGGATTAAAGACCTAAATGTAAGGCCAGACACTATAAAACTCTTCGAGGAAAACATAGGCAGAACACTCTATGACATAAATCACAGCAAGATCCTTTGTGACCCACCTCCTAGAGAAATGGAAATAAAAACAAAAATAAACAAATGGGATCTAATGAAACTTAAAATCTTTTGCACAGCAAAGGAAATGAGACCAAAAGACAACCCTCAGAATGGGAGAAAATATTTGCAAATGAAGCAGCTGACAAAGGATTAATCTCCAAACTATACAAGCAGCTCATGCAGCTCAATATCAAAAAAACAAACAACCCAATCCAAAAATGGGCAAAGACCTAAACAGACATTTCTCCAAAGAAGATATACAGATTGCCAACAAACATATCAAAGTATGCTCAACATCACTAATCATTAGTGAAATGTAAATCAAAACTACAATGAGGTATCACCTCACACCAGTCAGAATGGACATCATCAAAAAATATACAAACAATAAATGCTGGAGAGGGTGTGGATAAAAGGGAACCCTCTTGCACTGTTGGTGGGAATATAAATTGATACAGCCACTATGGAGAACAGTATGGAGGTTCCCTAAAAAACTAAAAACAGAACTACCCTACAACCCAGCAATCCCACTACTGGGCATATACCCTGAGAAAACCATAATTCAAAAAGAATCATGTACCACAATGTTCATTGCAGCTCTATTTACAATATCCAGAACATGGAAGCAACCTAAGTGTCCATCAACAGATGAATGGATAAAGAAGATGTGACACATATATACAATGGAATACTACTCAGCCATAAAAAGAAACGAATTGAGTTATTTGGAGTGAGATGGATGGACCTAGAGTCTGTCATACAAAGTGAAAATAAGTCAGAAAAAGAAAAACAAATACTGTATGCTGACACATATATATGGAATCTAAAAAAAAAAAAAAAAGTGGTTCTGAAGAACCTAGGGGCAGGTCAGGAACAAAGATGCAGATGTAGAGAATGGAATTGAGGACACAGGAAGGGGGAAGGGTAAGCTGGGACAAAGTGAGAGAGTGGCACTGACATATATACACCACCAAATATAAACTAGATAGTGGGAAGCAGTTGCATAGCACAGGGAGATCAGCTGTGGGCTTTGTGACCACCTAGAGGGGTGGGATAGAGAGAGAGGCACAAGAGGGAGGAGATATGGTAATATATGTATATGTATAGCTGATTCACTTTGTTATACAGCAGAAACTAACAGACCACTGTAAAGCAACTATAGTCCAATAAAGATGTTAAAATAAATAAATAAAATAAAATGAAGACACCTCATTAACATAGCAAAAGACACTTTTTATCACTCAGCACTTAGGAAATTCAAGAGTTTTAAGAGCTCTGTGCCTATGGAATCAAAAGAAAAAAAGCTTCTGATGAACCTAGGGGCAGGACAGGAATAAAGATGCAGACGTAGGGCTTCCCTGGTGGCGCAGTGGTTGAGAGTCCGCCTGCCGATGCAGGGGACGCGGGTTCGTGCCCCGGTCCGGGAAGATCCCACATACCACGGAGCGGCTGGGCCCGTGAGCCACGGCCGCTGAGCCTGCGCGTCTGGAGCCTGTGCTCCGCAAAGGGAGAGGCCACAACAGTGAGAGACCCGCGTACCGCAAAAAAAAAAAAAAAAAAAAGATGCAGACGTAAAGAATGGACTTGAGGACACGGGGAGGGGGAAGGGTAAGCTGGGACAAAGTGAGAGAGCAGCATTGACATATATACACTACGAAATGTAAAATAGATAGTGGGAAGCAGCTGCATAGCACAGGGAGATCAGCTCTGGGCCTTGTGACCACGTAGAGGGGTGGGATAGGGAGGGTGGGAGGAAGACACAAGAGGGCAGAGATATGGGGATATATGTATATGTATAGCTGATTCACTTTGTTATACAGCAGAAACTAACACAACATCGTAAAGCAATTATACTCCAATAAAGATGTTAATAAATAAATAAATAAACTGCAGTACATTCATACTCTGGTATACAACTCAACATTAAAAAGGAATGAACTACTGACATACACAGGCATCTAGATGATGCAGAGAATTGTGCTGAGTGAAAAAAAGCCAATCCAAAAGGGACATACTACGTATATAATCTATATAACATGTATGTAATTTTTTTTTTCGTTCTTTGCGGTACGCGGGCCTCTCACTGTTGTGGCCTCTCCCGTTGCGGAGCACAGGCTCCAGACGCGCAGGCCCAGCGGCCATGGCTCACGGACCCAGCCGCTCCTTGGCATGTGGGATCTTCCCGGACCGGGGCACAAACCTGCGTCCCCTGCATCGACAGGCAGACTCTCAACCACTGCGCCACCAGGGAAGCCCACATGTATGTAATTTATATAACTGGATTGAAATGATAAAATTATAGAAAGAACAGATTAGTGATTGCCAGCAGTTGGGGACAGGAGGGAAGTAGGTGTGGCTATAAAATGGCCAGATGAGGACTCCTCATTGTGATAGAAATGTTCTGGCGTTTTGCTGTATCCCTATCAGTATCCTGGTTGTGGTACTGTATTACAGCTCTGTAAGATATTACCATTGGGGAAAAAATAATTTTAAAATGCCAACCCCTGACCCAATCCTATCAAACAACACATAGGGGTTGGGAGCACAGAATACCTCGTTCTTAACAAGCTTTAGGAGATTCCTATGTACCTGAAATTGGAAAACCACTGCTCTATATCAAGTATGTTCCACATGTTCACAATTTCTCACCAACACCGCAAGTTCTCACTGACTAAATTACCATCATATTCCAGCCCAGCCTCCTGAGATCTATGGAGTCCCCGAGGTTGGAGTGTGGGATTTCCGCAGACTCTCTCATACATCCTTCCAACAGCTTGCTCTCCCTCTGCTCCCACACAGTGCCACTCCTGCAGCCATTGTCTGAGGACTTTGCTAATATATTCTTCAGGAGATAACTCTATTTACATAATATTGGAAGGAAGCCCTTGCCATACCCACTAAGCATGTCCACCAACAGGAACACAAAAGTAGACTTAATCCTTTTCTCTGAATACCAAGGATTTTCCTTTTCATCCAAAAGACCACCAGGCTCACCCTGTATAACAGGCAATTTCCCAAAACTTGTCCTCAAATTCCATAAAATTAAATAAAAAATATATCTGGTAAAGGTGTGAAATTTTTGTTAACTATGAAAGTGACACAAGAATGAAAAAATGTTTTAAATGATTAGAATTAAAAGTCATGATTGTTTGTATCAAGGAAAGAGAGATTATGCAAATACTTTTCAAATGATAAAATAATCTCGCACTTCATTTTTGAATGCACTCACTCGGATTCAAGTTCACCAAGACACAATCAGACATCTTTATTCAAACTGTCTTCCCAAGTACTTGACGGTCTCTTAACCTGGCACTGTGTATGTTTCAGGTGAATGATGAAGATGGAACAGGTCTAGGACTTTAAAGATAATATGCAAAGCAGATAGTGCTTTGATTAGAAACTTATTACTAGTGTGGATTTTTACATTGTTAGACATGAGGAAGAAGATTTTGGGCAATTGTCAGGATTCTTTTTTCTTTTTGTGTATTAAAAATATTTGTATTTAAGCATACTTAAATGTTTAACGTACAGACCAACAGCTAAACTCGACTGGTGTGTGTGACAGGGTGAAACTGATACAAAATTAATATTTTGGAGGGGACATTTTGGCATCTACTTAGAGAACGCCAAACTAAAGTAATTAAGGATAGATCTCCATGCCTTTCCTCAAAATAAATATTTGCCTCACTGTGTTGTGATGGTTAAGTGAGGTCACATAATGGAAGTACCATGAAAGTCCCTGCCATGTTAAGGCTGCTGGATACATGTTATTTAACTTCTGTATTAGCATGTTTTAAATGCAGAGCCTCTTTCAGAGAGATCGGGGACCAATACAAATTGTCAAAAGTAAGGTGTTTGTTTTTTTTTAACTAGGAGAGTGGCACAGCCCATTCTCACTGATGCTTCAAACATCCCAAGCACCTAAAAAGTGCCTCCTTTGAGTGAGATTTGCTTGTCTTATCCCCCAGGCATGAACTCCAGGGATTTCATGATAATAGATCTGCCTCACTCCTCCTAAAATTAGGCAGCACTTATCTTGGAGATATTGGTGAGACTATCACGGGCCACTCAGGAAGGTATGTTACTAGAAAGTCCATTACATCAAGAAGTCTAAGTAGGGAATTCCTTGGTGGTCTAGTGATTAGGGCTCCACGCTTTCACTGCCGAGGGCAAGGGTTCAATCCCTGCTTGGGGAACTAAGATCCTGCAAGCTGAACATTAAGTAAATTTTCTCCAGGCAAGTCCTGTGACACACAGAAGAGTCACTGGCTATTAAAAACTCTCAGACATCGGTCATACACACCAACATCAAATAAAAGACAACCAGCTAAACCCATCTGTCAATAATCATAATGAAATCAATTCCAGTTCTCTGCAGGCTCTGAATACTCTAGACAGTCTGCATACCTTTAGGCTTTGAGGTTTTAAGACCTTTAAACCTTTCTCACCTGTTGTACTAGAATATCTCCGATTCGGTTGATGACGAAATTCCTGTCGTTGCCAACACAGGATTCTTGCCTTCGCTCCTTCATACTATAGAAGAAATGCCTGTGGATTTCAAGTAACTCATCTAAACAGGGGAAGATTTTATCCACAGTGCTGTGGTCAAGCTGCAGCTCCTCCTTCATCCCCTTCCTGAAGATCTCGGACATGATGAACAGGGTCTGGATGTGATGCATTTCTGTCTGCATTAGCTCTGAAACAGGTGAAGAGAAACAGCTTTAAAAAAAACAAGTGTCCTCTGATGTTAACTAGATTTACTGTGGTGATCATTTTGCAATATAGACAATTATCATTAAGTTGTACACCTGCAACTAATATAATGTTGTATGTCAATTATACCTCAATTTTTTAAAAAGTATCCCTATTGACCTAAATTAGTAGCTAAACACTGTATGTTACACAAATAAAAAAAAAAGAGGGAATGTTTAGGAATAATAATATTCTTTTACTGTTGAAGTCAGCATTAATTAAACATTTAATGTAAGCTCAAAATATTAAACTATTCTCTTTTTTCCAGACATTATATGAGGATATGTATAAGTCAAGTCCAAGATATAAGAATCCAATGTATCAAACTTTCATAATATAACCAGCTAACATCTTTAGGTATCTTCAGTTGGGAACCAGGTTTTGTTTTCCCCTGAATGCTCTATAAAATGTAACTTAGTTTACCTCTTTTCTTTCTTTTTCCTTCTTTCATTTTTTTTTTTGTGTGTGTGTGTGTGTTTGTTTTTGTTTTTTTTTTTGGGGGGGGATATGCTGGCCTCTCACTGTTGTGGCCTCTCCCGCTGAGAAGCACAGGCTCCGGACGTGCAGGCTCAGCGGCCATGGCTCACCAGCCCACCCGCTCCACGGCACGTGGGATCCCCCCAGACCGGGGCACGAACCCACGTCCCCTGCATCGGCAGGCGGACTCTCAACCACTGCGCCACCAGGGAAGCCCTGTGTGTGTGTTTTGTATTGAGTAGAAGCACAATTAATTTGGTGAATTATGTTGAATTAAATATAATAAAGTTCCTTAATGCATACAACAGTAGGTCCTTTCTATTATTGGATCTGTCTCTGAAATTCCATTTTCTCCAGGAGAAAACAATGTGTCATGATCAAGGAACATCATCAAGAAAGTGAAAAGACAACCCATACAATGGGAGAAAATATTTGCAAATCATGTATTTGATAAGGGACTTGAGTACAGAATATATAAAGAACTCTTATGACTCAACAACAACAAAAAAACCCACTTCAAAACATGCCAAAAATTTGAATAGATGTTTCTCTAAAGAGATATACCAATAGCCAATGTGCACAACATCATTAGCCATCGGGGAAATACAAACCAAAACCACAATGAGACACCACTTTACACACACTACAATAATTGTAAGTTAAAGGATGAACAATAAAGAAGCCTTGGTAAGATGTGGAGAAATTGAAACCCTCATACATTGCTGGTGTGAATGTAAAATGGTACAGCTGCTTTGGAAAACAGGCAGTTCTTCAAAAGGTTAAACATAAAGTACCATGTGACCCCCAAAGTGGGAACAACCCAAAATGACCATCAAGTCATGATTAGATGAACAAAGTGTGGTATATATACAATGAAATATTACTCAGCCACAAAAAGGAATAGAGTGCTGATTTCTATTACAGCATGGATGAACCTAGAAAACAATATGTTAAGTGAAAGAAGCCAGGCCCAAAAAACTAAATATTGTAATATTCATAGGGACATATTCATAGGGACAGAAAGTAGATTAGTGGTTGCCAGGTACTGGTGGGAGGGGACAAAGGGGAGTGACTGCTAATGGGCACAGGGTTTCTTTCTGGAGTGATGAAAATGCTCTGGAATTAAACAGTGGTTGATGGTTGCACAACTTTATAAATATACTAAAACTTTACAAATATACTACAATATAGATTATACACTGTAAAGGGGTGAATTTTATATCTCAATTTTTTTGTGACGGTATCTCAATTTTAAAAATGCATCATGAGAGAAAACAATAATTCACAATTTGTAGGAGCATCAGAAGTACAAGTTCTGGATTAATGAGTATTTCCAAACTCATGTACCTGTTTTGAAAAAGAACACAAAACATCAGCCATGGAGGGTAAACAAATCTAAATGTAGCTTTGTTTATTATTTTATCATAAACAAAACTCTAATTGGGAACTAACTTTAAATTATTATTATTAATTATTGTATCCTACCATATTTTTTTTTTTTTTTTTTTTTTTTTTTTTTTTGCGGTACGCGGGCCTCTCACTGTTGTGGCCTCTCCCGTTGCGGAGCACAGGCTCCGGACGCGCAGGCCCAGCGGCCATGGCTCACGGGACCAGCCGCTCCGCGGCACGTGGGATCTTCCCGGACCAGGGCACGAACCCGTGTCTCCTGCATCGGCAAGCGGATTCTCAACCACTGCGCCACCAGGGAAGCCCGCTACCATATTTTTAATACCTACTCCATACTAAGCATCTACCATATCCGTTAATCCATTTATCTATTATGACCCCCAAAATAGGAATGATTTTCCTTATCTTTGAAGGATTTTCCCTGGAACACAAGACTTTCTGACCCTGAGGCCATGCTGTGAACTACACAACATGATAATTCATCCCAAATGGGTGAGATTATTTTTAATAATATATGAAATCAAGAGATAAATGAAGAAAAATTACAGTATAATATAAATTACATGAGAAATACTAAAGGGGACAGCATTACTCTTTCCAAGGTAGCTCCCACCTGCACAGCCCTAGATGCCAGCACACTACACATCGGCTCCTCTGATCTACAAAACCACCACTTCACACAGGAGAAAAGTGGCCATCGTCGCCACCGGACTTTGTGGCCCATGCTTTGCACACACACGATTAAGCAAAAACTAAGAGTTAATCTCATATTTAAAGTATCTTCTTGGAACCACTTTTTAGCATCTACTTTATACTTGAAAATTTTTTAAACTTCATTTTTTCCTAACTAGTCTATAATCTAACCTCCCTTAATTCAGACGGCCTTCACCCCAAATAGCATGAAATCGTAAAACCTCCCACCGTGGAACTCCATGCTCAGGACTGAGGCACACAATCACACATGGTCCTAAGCCAGGAGCTGCCAGTCCCTCTGCATCTATGTGAGTCGCAGTCTCTGGCTGTGTGCAGGCAAACTACAGGGCCCTGCATGCAGCAGCCCTGACTACCCTACCTTAAAATATATGAACAGTCACTGTGATTCATACAACAGAAGAGGTGAAAGAGTAGAGACCATGCCTAAGTAAACTTGAAAAGGGTAGAAGACATAAAATTTGCTTATACCAGGTACAGACAATGCCTCATTTAAGCCTCACAACATTTTAATCCAGAGTATCATTATCCCCATTTTACAAAAGGAAAAACTGAGGTCCAGGGGAGCTAAATATTTTATCTGAGACCAAATAACTAGGAAATGGTAGAACCGGGATTTGAACCTAGCCTTGAATCCCGGTATGTATGGTTTCAAACGCCATGCACTTTCCTCTGCACCACACTGCTGGAGCCCAGAGAGAATGTTTGAAATGCTTACCAAAAATGACATCCTGTCTTTTGATGACATCCTTCTCCTGCCTACTACAAAAGGAGGGGTCCACCACCAGACTCCAAGATTCTGCTTCAAACCCCTGGGCATCACTGCTGAGGTCACTCCACAGAGACGAATCCACGACATCTAATGTGCGTTGAAGAAAGAAAAGAAAAGCCAGAAGTGGGTGAACACACATAACACAAACAGACCTTCACAAGTGCTCATGTTTATGGATTCATCACCCTAAAGAAACCTGCTATGAACATAGAAACAACTAAGCCAAAATACTGTGATATGCAATTGAAACATCTGAAACCAAACAAGTGAAGTGGTTCAAATCAAGATGGCGCTCACGAAAGCAAAGAAGAATCAGGTATTAAAATACCTGATTGTGTATATGCAAAAAAAAAAAAAAAAACTTGAAGATTCTTTTGTTTGTTTGTTTGTTTGTTTGACTTGTTCTATTTTAGTTTTATTTTTGGTAACCTGCAGAGTCCACGATGTGCTTACAGAATCTAAAACCCACTGATTTCTTTTGCCCTGGGTTGCTTTGCGCTGTTTACTCAAAATTGAATCTTGTACTTGTCCACTTTATTTGCTCTTTACTTGGCTTGCTGTCCTTAATATAAGCATGAAGCAGGGTATAAGGCCTCCAGTCACATGTGAGTACAGATTTTTCTGATAGAATTTGACGACACACATACATCCCTTTCAGGTTAACTAAATTCTATTTGTCCAAATGGCACTCCTTAGAGAGATTCTAGCTCAGAGAAGTCAAGATGTGATGACAATGGATTTAAAATAAGCAGATTCCTGGGGAAGAGTCCACCCCTTTCTCTCAACACTACTCTCCCTTCACTTGGTTTTCCTTTGCCTATTAATACTGCTAGGATACAACAAGAAATTCCCCAGATTGTCCTATCCAAAAACATGTTTTTTAAAAATGCTTTTATTCCCCTAGAAGTAGGAGGCAACATACGGGGATAAATATCTCAGAGATCCAGGCAAGTCCTGAAATATAAATTTTTAATGTATGATCCTATACCAATTCATCAATAGCTGTAAAACATTTTTAAAGAAGAACAAGCACATATTTCTTTCTCTTAATGACATTTATGAAATATTCTTCGGGGAATATGTCCCTTTTAAAAAATGCATCATGTTTCCTTGGTTCCTATCTGGGAGTCTCCTCTGGGGCTCAATTTGCATTGCTTTTAATCAGAAGAACCTGTAGCTAAGTGACACCATGAAACAGAATTCTTTTTAAAAGAATAAAAGAAAACGTTTCCATCTTACATCCTTCAGAAAACGTTCCTTTCGGCAAATGCTCACAGAAACCCAAGTAAATGCAAAGGCGTCTTCTCCTCACCTTCCATTAAGAAGGAGTCCGTGGAGGGAGGTGAGCCCATGGGCTGGAAAAGCTCATCAGACTGAGACCTGCTTCTCCAGGTGCTCCCATCACTTTCAGACTCCAAGGATGCCCCTGACCTCCTGAAGCTAGAAGGACAGGGAGAAAAGTCAGCCCCGGCAGCAGCTCTGAGACGTCAAGGTGTAAGACCACACTGAGCCTTACCTTTCCAAGGTGATGCCTGGAACGCTTCTGGACAATGGATGGACTTGCCCTGCTGTTTCCTTCCTCCCGGTCGGCAACCCAATAGGCATGGAGGAGGAAGGGTGCAAGGAGAGCCCAGGCGTTGGGGCGTCTCTAAATGAAGAATCTGGAAATCAGAACGGATGCTTCATGAGGTTTCCATAGCGGGCAGTAATCCCAACGAGTAAAGATGGTCTCTTAAAAGCCAGTAAGCTGAACACTCCAATGGCCAATTCTAATGTGTCACAAGCCCAGACCTGAAACTAGTCTCCCTGCCACATCCCAACACCTGCTTCAAATGTCCCTTCCAGTTCACACCCTCCTGGTACCCAGGCTGCAGGCCTGCTTCAGCATATCCACTTGGAGACTGTGGGTGGCTGGAATTACACAAACAGACAAGAAAATGGAATGGGGAAACACTGGGACTGCTTGCCCATAAACCACTGCGTGTACTCCCTAGAGCCAGCTTTAAATAGATACAAGGTGTTATTAGCACTATTACTAGAATGTACACTGTGTGTATAAACAAGCACACACACACACACAGAACATGTAAACAGATTGGAACAATGCTGGGGAATCTGTTCTTTATGGTATAAGAATATCAGGCAGATGAAACCTTCAAGCCAAGCTGGGCTGTTCTCTCTCACATATGGAAAATGAAGTGATGCTTCAGTACCTTTCTGGTCAGTTTGAAATGTTAGGGACATGCAAGCATTTACATTTGATGTGTATTAAAAAGTGACTCTCTGAAAATATTTCAATCCTATAATATTATGTGCTTGGCACACACCTTTCTTAAGTAAAGGGGAAAAATACTTATATGGAACCCTAAGATATTACAAAGGATTCGACACATGTATGATTTAATGTTATTCCTAAGTTAAGAGGAGGAACAGATGGTATTCTATCAATTCTAAGATGCTTTTAAATTATTTTCATGCTTAACCTTATGAAATTGAGGAGTATGTTCCAACTGCGGTCAAAAGGACTTCTGATGGTTGGGCTTCCCTGGTGGCGCAGTGGTTGAGAGTCTGCCTGCCGATGCAGGGGACATGGGTTTCGTGCCCGGGTCTGGGAAGATCCCACATGCCGCGGAGCGGCTGGGCCCGTGAGCCATGGCTGCTGAGCCTGCGCGTCCGGAGCCTGTGCTCCGCAACGGGAGAGGCCACAACGGTGAGAGGCCCGCGTACCGCAAAAAAAAAAAAAAAGGACTTCTGGTGAAGAAGCAGGGGAGTAAACAATGTCACACTTGTTACTGCCTGCACTAGTTTACCCTTCTGTAACATCACACACAGTCACATGTCACCATTAATTTGCATATTTCATTGACACCCCCCCCCATTCAAGTGGCTTTTAAAACACTGGTCACACTATGGCAGCATTGAAGTGAAAAGTGACCACAAACTTGCCTGCCACAAGGCAAGCTATGTAATATTTGAGGCAAAAGAAATTGCAAAATTGCTCACATCAAATCAAAGGATTTTCACCCAGGAGGACAATGGTGTGACTGACCCTTGCAAGCACTGTAAAGACTGTCATGGACTGCCAATTATCTAAGAGAAATTGTTTAAATTTCAACAATGTATTAATTCAAGAAAAAGAGAACCACTGGGTTTAAGCATATGCAAACAAAACTCAGGTATGCCCTGAAATTTCAACTGCCATCCTAATGTAGCTGATGAGATCACAGCCTCAGGCATGGCTACTAAAAAGTATCAGGTTGCTCTGATAACCAGCAACAGACACTGATAAGAATCTATAGATTCTCAACTTGAAGACTTTTTCCTAACTTTGTGATTCTTAAGAAGCACATGGTATGTATCGGTCAAGATAAATACGTGCCACTGCTAGGAAAACATAAAATTATGTACATTTAATGTAGTGTTTCTCTTTTCCCCCAAAAGGCTGTTATCAATAGTGCGTATTACACTAGTTCGCATCTTAGAATTGAGGCAACATCATAATACCTCCTCCATTCAGCCTTCCCTAATATAAAGATCATATAGTACATGTGGCACAAAGGCTAGTAGTCTGCCAGAGTTTATGACATTCTTGACTTCTTTGTGTAACTAAAAATTATGCCAATTACACCCAGCATATGCTATGAAAGAAGGAATAATTGGGCAAATGAGAGAACAAAAGGATGGGGTATCTTACATTGGAAAAAAAGTGTCTATGTATGAAACTGAAAAAAGTTCTTGCTGTTTTCCACATCACTTACTTCCAAGAATGGTCTGCGGTTTGTTCTTATTATATTTCACTTGGAATTTCTGTAAAGAACATTAGAAACACAAAAAGTAAGATCAAAGCACCACTGGACTACAAGAATGTCCACAGTTACACAGAACAGGCTTCTTATCTATACCATTTTCTTTGTTATTTTATTTCAAACAGAGGAATTCAAAGCAAAAGACATAAAACACAACAAAGAGAAATATGTTATGACAATGAGATGAGCAAGTTATAAGGACGGTATGCCTCATGAGCACGTCTCAGCAAGATCCCAGCTTTAGTTAAAGCCCGATGGAACCGAAAATCTCCAGTTCCTGTGTGCAAACCCAGGTTCAAAAAGGAGTTCTTATCAGCGCTGCCTTTCTCCTATTTGTTCTTTCTGTTCCTGGCAATTCCTCTCGCCTACAGGACACAAGGACCTTGAGCACTGAAATGTCATCCTCGACTCTGTGACCCGACACAATGTGTGTTCCAAGTAACACAGAGTTGGGGACTCCATGCTTCCCTCTGAAGGAGCATCATGCTCACTGATCTGCATTTCTGGCATGGCTTTAGAGTGGGAGACAAAGGAACGCAATGATAAATACCTCCACCTACTCAAGCCCACCCCCAAACACAGAGAACATTCCTCTAGTCCAGTGGGCCTTACACTGTGGTCCCAGGATCAGCAGCATCACCTGGGAACATGTTTGAAATGCAAATTCTCAGAATCCACCCAAACCTACTGGATCAGGAATTCTGGGAGTGGGGTCCAGATATCTGTGTTTTAACAGGCCCTCCAGGCGATTCTGATGTGTGCTGATGTTTGAGAATTACTGCTCTAGACTTCATTTACATATGCTCAGGGTTTGCACTGGTAAACCAAGCAGGTCCTGACAGAAAGCCTAACCCACCAACATCATGTAGCGCAAATGGAGCGTTCCCTCTACTTCTACAAGTGCATAGTTAACTGACTAGGTATACACTTTGAGCATGTGTTATTTTATCACTACAACGACCACTTTAAAAATAAATCTAGACAGTAATAACTAGTAAATCTATAAACCTAAACAGATAACATGAAGCAACAAGCTGCATACAAGCATGTAATATTCACACACGACTGAGAGATTACCTTGGTACATGGAGAGGCGGCATCTTTACAGCCCTTATGTACATTTGCATTACAGTCTGGAACAAAAGGAAAAGATAGAAACGTGTCCATCTTATTTAAGTTAATCTGCAAAGTGAAATGCATACAACTACATCATGATTTTAAGGGTCATTATAAAAATAACACATAAACATTAAAAATATTTAGAAAACTTAAAAAGGAAAGAAAAAATATTTAAATCACATGTAGCCCCACCAATGGAGCAGAACATCTAGTAATGCTTTTTGCATTAAATTCTATTTTGCCTGATAATAACATGGCTACATCTGCTTTCTTTCCCTTAGTTTGTCTAAATACAAGTGTATCCTTTTGCATTCCTCTACTTTAGATCTTTCTGAAAATTAAACCTTTAGATATTTCTTGTCAGCAATATAATGCTGTATTTTCTATAATCCATTCTGACAATCTGTTTTTTATTTGTTTGTTTGTTTTTTCGCCGAGTGGCTTGTGGGATCTCAGTTGCCTGACCAGGGATCGAACCCGGTCCCTGCAGTGAGAGCACCGAGTCCTAACCACTGGACCACCAGGGAGTTCCCTCTTTGTCCTTTTTAAATTAATATTTTTAGTTATTTGTATTTTATATACTCTTTTACAATTTATATGGCACTCAGCGTTCTCTTTGGATTATTTTGTCCATCTTATTTTGTGCTTTATATTGCTTTCTGTTTTTATTCCTCTCTGGCTTTTTTTTGGATCAATTAAATATTTTTTCTAATTACTTTCTTAATTTTTACAAGTATGGGACATATTTTTAGCTTAATAATTTTTACCCTAGATATTCTGACATTCATATTTAACTTAGTAAAATCTGAAATGAATAGCTTTACGGTCCTTCAAACTACACAAGGATATTTGAATATATGAACCTCACTTCCTCTCCCTCGTACGTGTTCATCTTGTTGTTTTAAGCCCAGTGGACAGTATTATTGTTTTACACTGTCAATGTTCTTCATTCTTTCCTGCATCTCCAGTCTTTTTTCTGGATTGCTTTCCTTCTGTTTAAAGTACATTCTTTAGAATTTCCTGAAGTTCTGTTGGGGGCACACCCTCTGTAGCCCTTCCTCGGTGCCCTTGGGGGACTGGTTCTAGGAGCCCCCGGGGATGCTCAAGCCCCTATATAAAATGGTGTAGTACAATGAATACAGTCGACTCCCGTATGGGCAGACTTAACTGCTGATTGCACTGTTAATATTTTAATTTCCTTGGAGAGATTTTTCCCCTTCTGCACAGGGTCTTATCGATTATGAAACCTGAAATCATGCATGACATACACTTCTGTGTCTGCCTGAGAACTCATGTACTACTATATGCCCTATATTAGTAAGGGACTTCTGACATACTGCAACTGCCTGCTTGCACCCCAGGGGAAAAGCCTATGAAGATGGAAAGAAAGCAAAATGCACAACAATGCTAGAAAAAATGTACTGTCAGGCTCTGAGAGAATTCCTACTAACTAGAGGAAACCAAATTAAAAGAGAAAAGTTAGCAGCTTGCCTACATTTTACTTCACGAAACAATGTGGCCGCATCTCACTGAAAGAAGTAAGGGAATACTTTGCCTGCCCCCTCGTGTCCACAGGCTCAGAGAGCTCCCTGCATGGGGACTACTTCCTGGCAGGCTGCTGTCTCCTTGCCTCTTCTGCCCTCCCACCTTCACATCACCTACCACCACACCCTCATCCTGCCCACCCCCACCCCGAGACGCCGTGTGCAGATGGAGGAGCCGGAGGCTTATCAGAAACTTCAGGAGAAAAATCCTTCCACAAGGATAGCAGGGCTCCCTGAGACCCGTCAAACAGTGGCTGCAGCCCCCTGAGAATCGAGCAAGATGTTGAGCCCACAACCTTCCTCCCGCTGTAGGTCTTCGGCGGCACCTAGCCAACACCTCAGTGGCCAAGGAGCAGAAGACAGGCTGGTCCACGTACTGGTCCTGCAGGCAAACATCAAAATGGCATGGCTCTCTCCTTACCCCAGAACAAGAGAATGAAAGGATAAGGAAAAAAGGAGAAGCTAGGAGGTACCAGAGAACAAAGTTATACTGAAAACTCACAGGAAGAGAAAGCCACTGAATATTGTGAAATCCAGAAATGGAGAAGAAAAGTTTGGATATCTGAAATGTGTCCTCCCTAAGAGACACAAAATAGACATAAACTAGGACCAAAAGGCCATGAAGGGAGTATAGGATGTGACCATAGGCCAACGGGATGACAGGGAACCGGAGCTTTGTGAGACGAGAAAGTACTACAAGGAAGAAAAAAGAGCAAGAGTGGAATTTAAACCAAATTGAGAAGATTCGATGTGACAAAGTATCAAAGCAGTGCTATGAGATTAAACTTGAAAGAGTCCCTCCAGAAAGTGGAGAAAAAGAAGTGTATAATTATCAAACAAGATGTCATACAAATATGACAGATAACAGATCACACTTCTCTAAGGAAGAAATCAGAAAAATGAGGTCAGAAGTAACAACTGACAGCTACAACTGACAAAAACTTTTAGAAAGCTTAAAAAGAACCAAAAAAGGGCTTCCCCGGTGGTGCAGTGGTTGGGTTCGTGCCCCGGTCCGGGAGGATCCCACATGCCACAGAGCGGATGGGCCCGTGAGCCATGGCCGCTGAGCCTGTGCGTCCGGAGCCTCTGTTCCGCAACGGGGGAGGCTAGAGCAGTGAGAGGCCCGCGTACCGCAAAAAAAAAAAAAGATTAAGGTGGTGAAAGTATCCAGAATAAATTGTAAGTGAAAATACCTAGAGACAGGGGAAACGAGAACAGTTGGCTGTCAGCAGTCCAGAGGTGGTGATGAGAATCCACCAGAGCAGAAACAGTTGAGAAAAGAAATGAAAGAGGGACCACATGGACTGGGGTGCCAGGAGGAAGAGGAACTAAGAGTCAACATGCCCAACATTTGAGCTGGTACCATCAACACAGCAAGAACAGCCTTCTGCATGTGGACTGTAAGGTCGATTTTAGACACGTTGGTCTGGGAGACAAGAAGATCTTTGGGCGATGATGCCCACAGACAGGGGGTGACTGGGACAGTCTTGGTTTATACTGCCATAATATAATAATTATATGCCATAATTATAGCTCTGCCATAATGCTCAAATATAGTCACAAGTTACACGGGGGCTCAGCCTCTCTAGGCAACTAGAAATATGGAATTAGAAAGTAAGCAATAAAGATGTTAATCTGGGAAGAACAGGTTTAAGTAAAGTATTTTATAACAAAAGACTGGATGACTATACTTAGAAACAATACCTAGAAAAGAACAAATGCCCAAGAACTGAGTTTGGAGGGTACTCAAAGTTAGGAGAAAGGAGACAATACAGGTGGTAAACAGAAGAGTAGTGTGCCATGGAAAAGAGGACATCTACCTACACAAAGGGACAATAAACATGGAAACAGGAGAGAGATCAGTGAGTCTGAGAACAGTAACGAGGAAAGATGCTCAGGTCAAGAGCAAGACTTCTGTTAAGTAGTGGAAACAGAGGCCAAAATCAGATGGTTAAGGAAGAAGTGGCAGGAATAGACGTCAGAGCAGTGAGTGGAGGTTGCCCAACTTGAGGAGTTTGTCTTAAAATGAGGGGAGAGAAAGGTCACGGATGTGGCTGGGGGGGTACAGATGAAGAGATCCAGCCCTACGAACAAGAAAAGAGCCACAACCTATGAAACATATGCCATCAAACCCATAAACTGACTGCTGACATGGGGGCAAGCCATTAACAACCCATGAACAGGGACTTCCCTGGTGGTCCAATGGCTGGGACTCCACGCTCCCAGGGCAGGAGTCCCAGGTTCCATCCCTGGTCGGGGAGCTGGATCCCACATGCCACAACTGAGAGTTCACATGCCACAACTGGAGATCTCACATGCCACAACTAAAGACCCCACATTCCACAACTAAAAAGATCCCGCATGCCGCAACTAAAACATCCTCCATGCCGCGGCTGAGACCCAGCACAGCCAAATAAATAAATAAAATGAATGTTTAAAAAAAAAATCCACAAACAATACTTTCAGCAAACGTCTAAACATTTAGCAAATTAAATCACAGCTGAACTGCTTGATGCTATTTGTTTTTTAATTAGTAGACTTTATTTTTTAGAGTAGTTTTATTATTATTATTTTTTGCTTGATGCTATCTCAGGTCACATAAAAGAAAGAAATCAAGTCTCCAAGGAAAGCAAAGTACAAGCATGCAGTGAAACTGGCATCATTAAAGACAGTGTGAATGGATACATTTAAATTTTTAATTTAATCATTTTCTAGGAATTTAATGAAGACCTTTACATATAACCTTCCTCTGCTCTTCACCTCCCTTTGTACTCCCATCCCACCCCCCAGATGTTCCCCTAATTCTGGCCACCAACAAACACCATGAAATGGATTTCACCTGCCTGGGCCTAAATTCTTTTGCACTGAATTATTCTTTCACTCCATAAATATTTACTAAGCCCCTGCTACGCAAAAGCATTGTTCTAGGCACTGTGGATACAGCAGAGAGCAAAATCAACAGACAAAAATCCATCCCTCGTAGAGTTTATATTCTGCTGAAGGAGATAGATAATAAAATTGATAAACAGAACTGAGAGTAAGTTAGATGATGTTGAATGCTATAGTGGGATAAAAAGGAGGAAAAGGGGGAAAATGAGCCAAGCAGAGGGCGGTCAAGAAAGGCCTGACTGGGGGTGTTATCTGAAGCAGACCTGAAGGAGGTGAGGGGACAAACCACACAGGTAACCTGGTAGAGCACAGCAGGCAGAGCAAACCGCAGGAAAGGCCCCATGGCAGGAGCATGCCTGACACCCGGAGTATTGGAAGAACAGCAAAGATGCCAGAGGGACTGAAGCAGAGGAGTGGGAGGGGCGGATGACAGGAGACATCATGGGGGCCTTGCAGCCACTGTCAGGGCTCTGAGCATCCTCAGGATGACAGGAAGCCATCAGAGGATCTGGAACACGAGGACAAATGCCTTGATAAACTCGCTCGGACTGAGATTTTGAGAACTATGCTTTTTGCAGTAAAAGCACAAGGAGACCAGTTGCAAAGCCACTGAAATGATGGCTTTAGACCAGGGTGACAGTGGCAGGGTGAGAAGAGGCTGACTTCCATATATAATTTGAAGACAGAGCCAAGAGGAATGCTGAAGTGTGTGGGACTGAGAGAAAGAGAGGTATATAGAAATACTCCAAGATTTCTGGCACGAGCATTTGGCTGGAATGATGGAACTGCCGTTAAACTGAGAGGGTCAGCTTGTAGGTGGGCACAGAAGGGGGAGAACGGAGCTCCATTTGAGATGCTGTTTAGACATCCAAGTGGAGACACCAGAAGGCAGTGAGGTATAACAGTCTGGGTTCTAGGAGAGACTATCGCCTGTGGACACAAAGTACTGACTCAACCATCATGGGTCATTGCTTGCTGATGAAACCACACATAGACATGAAAACAAAAGTCTACATGAATACACTTAGCACTGGCACTATTCTCAGGGAGCTTACTGTTTGGGGAGGCAAAGCACGCACGAAGACAGCACACATGGGGCCCGAGAACTTACTGGAACACTGGAACGACTCTTTCCCCAGGAGCGTTTTATCACAAACCAAACACTGCAGAGACCCAGAGAATGTTCCAGGGACAAACTGATGTCGACTCAGTTTCTCTTTGTCTTTGGCATCCTTGCCTTTTGTCTTTAGATGTGGCAGCAGCAGCAAAGTGGGGAGAAAAGAGAAATGCTCAGAGCCAATCGACTTGCAGAAGTCATACAAAGTCTCTACGTGTTCTATCAGGACAGAAGGGCCACACATCAAGAAGTATGATAATGCCAAAATGTAACAGCACCCAGGATGAAGTGGTGTCAGTATTTTCAATGACTTGGACAATACCCCGTAAGAAATATAGAGGTTTTTAAATATGTGTGTAGAAAACTTAAGGTAAATGATTTTAAAGGGAAAGTGGAAACTATATTAATTGCTCAGAAACTGAGCATCTATACTTTATAGACGATGGGCATAAAACCTTAATTACCTTAGATTTATTCCGAGGGCTGGTCATCCTGTTCATGAGGAAGCTGAAAGTTCTGCTCACTTTGTATTTTTCAGACTCTGATTTGGCAGGTATGATGTATTTATCCCATTCTTCTTCCTGAATTCTACAAAAACGAATCTGTTATCACAGCTTATAAAACTTACCAGAGGGAGCAAAAGAGAGCAGTCATACATATGTGTGTGTATGTACGTGTGTGCATGTATACAAACACACAGATGTATTTTGTACGTATTATTTTTACACATATTTTTCAGGCTTTAATGGTTACTCTAAAGATAAGGATAAAAACTATTAAAAATATATCTTATACATGAATAGGTGGATAAGTGTATGATAAAGCAACTATCTCACAATGTTAACACTTACAGAATCCAAGTGGTGGAAATAGGTATTCTAATATATAATTCTTTCAGCTTTTCTGCATACTTTAAAATTTTCATATTAAAATATTAGAGAAATAAAGGAAATCTTACACTTATACTTTTTTTTTCTTTTTTCTTTTTTTTTTTTTTTCCCTGTACGCGGGCCTCTCACTGTTGTGGCCTCTCCCGTTGCGGAGCACAGGCTCTGGACGCGCAGGCTCAGCGGCCATGGCTCACGGGCCCAGCCGCTCCGCGGCATGTGGGATCTTCCCGGACCAGGGCACGAACCCGTGTCCTTTGCATCAGCAGGCGGACTCTCAACCACTGCACCACCAGGGAAGCCCTACACTTATAATTTTACTCTGAAAACATTCATCTCCCTGTTTACTACGCTAATAGAATTTTCCTAGCACATAGAAGCCAAATAACCAACGACATCAAACTGGATTTTATTTATTTTTGGAACAGAGATAATACTCAGCAGACACACATTTCCTTTGTCAATACAGCCCGAGAAACAGACTGTCTGCCTCATGGTTCCATCTCTCCCACTCAATCAGGCTATTTGCAATCTGAGACTCCAGGTTGCAAAGGAGAGGACATTGTGGAAATTCCCCCCAAATAAGAGGCAAGTTAGAGGTAATTGTACCCAACCTGTGAACACACTGAACATCACTGATTTTCCTCTAATCCACAGAATCATTCTTTAGGGAGGAAAAAAAAAAGTCCCAGCTATGAAGAGGAAATTTCCCTGGAACTTTTATATTTCCCTTAGAACTTTCTCTGATGGTCTTGTATTCTAATATTTTTACAAAGAGAGAAAGAAAGAGTGAATATATTAAAGACCAACAAAAGTATCATGTCAAACCAGATAACACTTCTGTAGACAATTTCCAAAATGAACATTTCAAAACCCATGTCTCTCCTATCCCTCAGACTTCTTACTTGTCAGCATTAGTGGCTAATACATTCATCTCTGGGAAATACCTTCAAAAGCAATCATACTATTGATATGCACCAAAATACATATGATTACATTTTACAAAAATGACTTAAAAGACAACTTCTAGGACTTCAGTTTTTCTCATCTGATCAAAGACTAAGTTATTTCTAAGGCCCTTTCTCATGCTTAAATATAATAAGTACTTAACTGGTACATATTAAACAAAACTAAGTTATTTGACCTTTATATTAGATAATTGAGAGTTCAAACCTCAGTGAATGCATCTAGCATAAATAATAAATTACTTCAGAGCTATCTCTTGGTCACAGAGGTATAGTCAGGACAGCGGGTGTCCTGCCACTCGAACCCTGCACAGTTCATGAAATTGGGTTTGCTACTAAGAGAAAACAGTTGAAAAAGTTAGAAAGGAAAGATGGAAAACAGAAGTGAAAGTGCCCTACACTACTCAGAATAACACAAGGAACTTAGACTCTCTTATTTCCTTTCTACTTCCACAGCCACCTTCTTAGATAAATCACTGGTTAATATATCTTTAAATTTCCATACCTCTTGAGTCTTAAGCATCCTAATTTGCAAAACTCGTGGAATAATATTGAACAGGCTCACTTTGGGGATGGGGAAAGAAGCACACTTGACAACTGAGAAAGAATCCTCTCTGGACTTTTTGGGACCCCACCAAGAGCCACCCAATGTCTAAGAGAAGAGAAATATGTGGAGGAAACCTAAATCTCAGAATTGAAGGATGATAAGGTCAATGGGATTTTTGAGGTGAAGAAGTCCTCTCCCCTATTTCCCAGCAGGAACACAACTGCTCTCTCTCAAATGAAAGAAAATGAGTTCCTGTTTACCAGACTCTACTCCCAACTCCCTATGCTACAGAAGACTGTTTCAAGAACAGTGTTATAGTTTTGATTTAAAAGCTACAGATGCATTGCAATTTATTTTTAAAAAAGACATAAAATCATACCACTTAATCTTTAATTCCAAAGGTTAATAAGAACCGAGATGACAAAGTAAACAAAACAAACAAACAAAAAACTGAAACACTAAATATTAAAAACTCTGAATCATCTAACCTGGTAGACACATGAATATCATAGGCATGACCCACTTTCAGATTATGACAATGGGAAACACAGTGTAACTTCTGGCCAGATGTAGAAGGTTGGTGGATTCCATGTTTCAAATCTAATTTAACTATGCGGTATTCACTTACATAAAAATTAGGTACTTTAGAGAAGAACTCAGAAGGGAAAAATCCTCAACTGATTTCACAACAGAATGTAAACAGCTTTTCAATTTATAAGAATCTGGAAAAATTTACTTAAACTCTTTCAACATCCCAGAACAAGAATGCCTAACTCGGGGGCTTCCCTGGTGGCGCGGTGGTTGAGAGTCCGCCTGCCGATGCAGGGGACGCGGGTTCGTGCCCCGGTCCGGGGGGATCCCGCGTGCCGCGGAGGAGCGGCTGGGCCCGTGAGCCATGGCCGCTGGGCCTGCGCGTCCGGAGCCTGTGCTCCGCAACGGGAGAAAAAAGAATGCCTAACTCTATTATCAATTTGATGACCAATGGAATTACCCACAATAAAGTTTTACAAGCCCCGTTCTTCAGAGATTTTTGGCATTACCTTTTCAATAGGTAAACAGATATTTTAAGTATCTTAATAATATGGATATAGCCTCAATATCTTAATCCTTAACCTATTATATCTATAACCTATTTTTTAAAAGAACTGGGCAACTAAGTATTTAAAAAGCTCCAACTATCCAAATTGAAAATTTATACAGGTGAAACTTCCACTTTGAACAGCCAGATTCTCATTTTCTTAAAAAAAAAAAAGGTAACAGATGTATCAGATTTAAGATAGATGGTGGCAATAAAATAACTGAGCTGTACCATATAATCCTAAGAAGATGGGATAGATGAAGTGCCTGCTCCTATAAGAATGAGCCTGCAAGGTCTGGAGTGAGCCCCCCTTTTAGCTGGCTGCACTCTTTTCCAGAAACGAAGTGATCAACATAAATAAGGGAATTCCAAAGAAGGCAAACCTCCAAGTAAATGTCTATAGCATGACCAAAGCAAAGCATTAGGTCTAGCCAGGGACCTTATTGGTGTATCCAACAAGGTATCAGGAACATAGTAGGGGAGATGGAATATCTACTCTACTAGATACACCAGGGGATATGACTAAGAAAGTCAGATGCTTTCGGGATGCAGACCAAAGACAGACCCAAGAACAGGAAAAAAAACAAGAATGAGGAATATGAGAAAAATATACACGCCTATACATCTCATCCAAGTTAACACATTTTATAGGCTAATATTTAGCCAATTCTGACATTGGCTCTTCCATTCTTAAATCCCTCTCCTAATGGAAAATATTTTTGATTTTTAAAAAAATCCTTACAATCAGGCTACTACTTCTCCAATTGTTAAAAAGATGGCAAGGATAAGACTTCTAACCAGAATGATGACCAGAATGATGAACAAATTCCAGAATTAGTCAACAAATTGCTTAAATGAAGTAATAAGCGTAAGCAGCTTAAAACAGTGCCAGGCACATAAAAACACCAACAACCGTCAGTTACTGCTGCTCCCGCTGTCACCATCATCACTGTCCTGAGGTCCTTTCATCATCAGCTTATTCTTTTTTTTTTTTTTTTTTTTTTTTTTGGTATGCGGGCCTCTCACTGCTGTGGCCTCTCCCGTTGCGGAGCACAGGCTCCGGACGCGCAGGCCTAGCGGCCATGGCTCACGGGCCCAGTCGCTCCGCGGCATGTGGGATCTTCCCGGACCAGGGCACGAACCCGTGTCCCCTGCATCGGCAGGCGGATTCTCAACCACTGCGCCACCAGGGAAGCCCCATCAGCTTATTCTTAAAGGGCATTCTTAGTCTTCCTCTGTTTTATCATTTCAGAATTTCTATTCTGGTCTCCAAAAAATAGGAATGAGCAAAAGGAGAATTTTTTTTTCCTTCTTCATACTTTCAGTCCAAGATTTAAAGCAAAATAATCCCTCCTGATCTATATAGTAAAAGGTTTCAGAGTTTGAGCGTGAATAGCACCCAAATTAAAACCATTTTCCTCCTTTTCCCATGGTCTCTCAAAGCCAAGCACTTATGCCATTTCTGACATAACCCCAGGGCTATTTCAGTGTGATTCACGAGCAGTTAGTTTCTCAAGACCAACAGAGTGCAGCAATCCAGCCTGCTGGCTAGTCAGCTGCCCAAGCTTTACTCTAAGGACAGTTTTACCTTCTAGGGACAAGCAGCCTAGGCATACAGCTTTCAAATCTTCATATTAATCAGAAAACTGATAATGCTCAAAGTACTTTCTGCATCATTTATTCTTTGCTTCACACTTAACACTTCTAAGCGATACTCTACAACGACAGACAGCAGAGATGTTTAGGCACTTTCTAAAACTGATCCCAGGGGTCTGTTACCATAATAAGTCTTCCTGTCATAGTGGACAGACCTAGTGAGAACCTGATACCTTTCTAAAGCAGGTGGTCTCACACTGTTCCGCACGATGCTGTACATTGGAAGTGTTTGGCTTTGAAAATAACCCCAGACTACTCTGTCCCCAAGTCCTGAGGCCTGTTCATCTGGGGACTGAAAGGAACAGCTGGCAAACCTACACCCATACAGATCACAAAGGGTACAAAGGATTCAGGCAGGCTCATTAGGCAGAAACCTCTCACAAACTATTGAACAGGTATCAAAAATGATGTGCAAACATTTCCAAAGATGGATCAAGCAGCCCCTCAGGAAATTTGGAAGGGTTAAAATACCTTTTTTCTCTTGGTGGCTCCGGTAAGCTGTAAGCTCTTTGCTCTACAAGACACAGAACAATAAAATGAAAACGAAGGCAGACAAACTAGCAGTTGTGTGTTAGTCTGAAGTGCACACACTCAACCGTACGTTATCATTACACATACCACCAGTTAGAAAATAATGAAAAAAGTCATTTTATATAACTAGGGCATTGCTCTGGATATTTTTATCACTTTCCCTAATTTGGAGAGAATGGGGAGGAGGCCGACACAGGGAAACATTTAATGATTTTGTGAACTAAGTTAGCATCAGCAAGGGGCAGCAAACATTTTCAGAAATGCAGAAAATCAGTTCTATGTTTCTGTATATTTCTCACCAGAGCGTCATCCCTTATTCGTAACACGAATCCCCCAACGTACAGAATCAATAAATATCTTAGCAGCTTTTTAGCAAAGCTTAAAAGAAAAGTCTTGAAGGCCAGCATAAGGAAGAGTCCATTTTAATGTAGCTGTAATGCTTTTACAGAGCAGCCAGTTCGGAGATGTGCTTTGTGGCTCATGAGGAAGGGAGAGACCCTCTTCCATTGGACTGGGGTGGCGGGGTAGAAGGGGCAAGCTCATGCAAGCAGCGTAGCGCCATCTTGTTTCCCAATCCGGAGTACTTACTACAGGGATGGAACAGAGACACTGATTTAGACAGTGAGAGAGACTGAAGGAGGGAACGACCACTGTGGAGCACACCATCTACAGAGCAGGGACAAATCCTTTACCGTTACAATCCGGAAGAGGGAAGAGGCAAAACTAGGTTGCAAAGGGAGATGGGCCAGATATATATAGAGGAAAACTAATGAATACATATCTCCTGAAATGTGGAAATATCAATGTTGAACCCAAGACTATCTTGTAGGTAACAGAAAACCTACTCTGAAGAGTTCGAAGACTTTTATTTTATTGCCATTAAATATGCTTCAAATTAAGTCATGGGCAGAAATCATTATCCTTTTCGTATACAGACTGAGGTGTCAGGAGAATAAGCCATATATCCAAAATAATCAAGCTAATAAAGTAACAGAATCAGACTCAGACAACTGGACAAAGTCTAACAGGATTCCATCCATCAATGCACAATAATTTTCAAAAGTACATTCACTTTACTCCTCAAATTTTTAAATGTAGAGCACTTTTGTCCATCTTGGTGATGCTGTAATGATCATTTCAACATGGAGAATATTCCTTTCTATCTAAATCCATGATGTACCCAAGGGAAATATAGGATTGGATTTTGTTTTATATATAAAAAGCATTAAATAATAAAGTTGCCACCATTGTACTCTTGGCCCCCTCAAAAACAACAACAACAACAAAAGCATGATAAATGATCATAAGTAACCCTCTGCAAGTGACAAGAAAGAAAGAACATCACAAGTAAGTATAAAAAGGACTGAAAGACTATCCTGTTTCTGTATATCTGTATTATATCAATAGCTCATTTACGGGAATTTTCCACTGAGAAAGGAAGACTTGGACTCTGTTCAAATAGAAAAAAATTTTAGAACTATTCAAAACTCATTGAGAGAGGATTTATAACAACACAAATGTCGATTTACCTCAGATTAAATAATGAAACATTAGAATACATCTTTGAAGTAGTCAAGCTTTCACACCTGTGCTTTGATCTCACACACACACACACACACACACACACACACACGCACAAACACACACACACACACACACACACACAGAGTTAAAATTATTTTTTCTCCCTTAAGAGCTAGTTTACTTTTCACAGTCCTATGATTTTGACTGACCTAAATGATATCAATCCAAATGTTTGCTACCATAGAGGAATATCCATTGGAATTTTTGTACATTTAGTGTGTAGCCTCAACCTAAATTGCCTGTTTGTAATTCTTACCTTCTGGAGAGTGTCAAACTTCATTCAATAGCCCTATTTTTAAACATACTGTCTAAAGACAAGCTTTTATTCACAGAAAAAAACAAAGGAATTGATTTCAGCTTTTTATTCTTTCTAATTCAAATGCGAAGATTTAAGGAATGTATGTAAAGCAAAAATACCCTCCCTTATTCATTAAAGAATTCATAAATCAGGGTTCTCTCCCCTTACAAACTATCCATTTCTCTCTCAGTCGTCTGAGATTTCAAACATCAGAACTGTTGGAATTTAATAATCAGAGATACTACAGATATAAAGGCAAAGGCACCATTTTGCACACTGCACAGAAGACTTAAAAGTGTTTTCCAAATAGTTACAGTACAAAGTTAATTCACCATCTCTAAGACTATCAGTGAAAAGGTGTCAAAGCTGCCATTGAAAGGAATCCCAACCTAAACTAAGGTTAGGGAGACCTGGAGATTCTAGAAAGACTTATGGTATTGAAAAAACATCCAGGGCAAATTCAATCCTCTTCTACTCCTGTCCCCTCAAGGTAGTTGTCTCCTTTCTTTCTCTTGGTCCTTTCTCTCCATCTTCCCATTCTAAAAATCAAAACTGACATTTATTATCAGTCCTGTTTTCTCTTTCTCCAAAAAGACATCCCAGAAAGAAAAAGGAAAAAAAAATGCCTTGTAGCACTTCTTTTGTATTTTATGTATTTTGTCTGCTACATTCATTCAACAAATTCTGATTGAACATCTCCATACATTAGACAATGTTTTAGGATGGCAGCTCCAAGCACAAAGATTCTGCTTCCACTGTTGTTCCACATGGCATAAGGATGCAAAAGAATGGCAATGTAACAAAGCAAGGATAAGAAAAAAGGAAAGGAAAAGAAGGAGTAAAATAAATCCTATTTTAAATATTCTATGCTGGGAAATTGAGAATACTTAAGCACATCTCTCACTTTGAGTCTTCTAAGGCTCTTAAAGGATAATAGACAAAAAAAGGCATTATCTAATACATTGATAAAAAACTTGTTATAATGCTATATATTACAGATTGACATTAATACTTCCAAATACAGCTTTAAATGTAATTACTACATAACATATGGTACACAGAAAGTGTTAAATAATTACATTCCAGAATTAAGTTGAAAATTGGGGTAGCGGCTAAGAAGGGTTACAAGGGCAACTCTGAGTTGCCACAATTGTTCTATTTGTTGATCTCAATTCACTTTTGAACATTCATCAAGCTATATGCTTATAATATGCACCCCTTTCTGTAGGTATACTATATTTCAATTAAAATTTTATTGTATAAAAGTTGTATTTCTGATTGCTTACATTGGCCACAAAAAACTGTTTGAGATATATTTACTTGTGTTTCAAGTATGTTCTGTTATTTTAACTTTCTAAAGTCCCTTGTTAAATAAAGAAATGAAGACAATCCATTTTGCAATGCTTTTGCAACTGTGAGGAATTGGATTATTTCAGCAATTTATATGTAGGACAAAAGTAACTTTTATAATTTCCTTAAATAAAATTCTCTAAAGCCCTCACAATAAAGAACCTAGAATAAATCGTAGTTTACACTGTCCTTGAGGAAAACATTTTATTCAAAAAAAATAAGGCAACAGAGAGGTGTGTACATATCTGTGATTTCATCAAAATCAAATTTATACCTTGTCCGATATCCAATGAGAAAAGGATTTTGCTAAGCTTGGAAAAATCAATAGTGAAAATGAAATTGAAAATACTTGCCTGCTGCTCTTACATACTTTATGCACTTTTACTAGCTGAAAATCCACTCTAGAAAAGAATGCTTTCACAGCCAAATGGTAACTAATGCTTACCTTCAGCTGAATTGCACACTGTAAAGTCACGGATCAATCGAGTTTTTCCTAAAGAAATTTTGGGTGATGAGCAGGAATAAGAACGTGAGCGGACTCCAGAAAACAATGATTCCTAAAAGAAATCATAACAAAGTTTAAAAAAAATTCTATGGAAGACTCGAAAGTATGTGTTCATCATCAAAATCAGAACCTTTAAAAAAAGGATTCAACTTGAACATTTCTGAGGTAATCTTATTAATGATTTGTTTCTGTTTGCCTCTCACAACTTTAAAAATGTATTGTCTTTTTAATGCTTTAGTAAACTTGAGCTTTTGGGAATAGTCTCTATATTTCCTGTATACTTTAGGATACAATCATGACATTCCAACCATGTTGGTTAAAAGTGAAAAATCAAGTCACATGACTTTCTCTGCATATTCAACAAGTTTGACTTTTTTTTAACCTGAGTTGTCACTTATTTTTGTTACTTTAAACTGTAGCATTTAAGCAAAATTCCATATTAACTGAGATCTCTATACATAATTATGAGAAGGTAGAGGAACAGTCACCTAAAATGACAAGTTTTTAAAAGTTCCTAATGGCTATTTAAGTTTGTAATATTAGCTGCAGCCTCCAGGAAAGAATGCATCAGGTCATTACACATATCTTTCTAGTCTATGCTCATCTTTCAACAGACTTTCCATCAAGCACTTCCTGGGATTTTGCTTGAATTATCACTTATTTATATATGTTCAACTTTATTTCTTTTAAATGACCTGCTACTTTTTTCCTGTTTTCCCAATTACCTATTATTTCTATTATTATATTGGCAGCAAACATGAAAAATGCAAGATGGATAATTTTTAAAAAGCTTTTCTTACATGTTCTAGAAAATTTAAATGAATACACAATAGAATGCCACTAAAGCCATTTATGGCACCCAAATCCCATCCAACAGAGGCCTAGTGGCCTTAGGATTGATGCCCACCCCCATCCATTTTTAAGATACCACTTAAGGTTACAGGTGAAAGAAAGTGGTGCAAAATGTGTTACTAAACTTAAGCCATCAGCAACTGTCCTTCTCACAAGCACTGTTCTCTTCTTCTCCCTAAGTGAAAGCACATGGTTGCCCTAGGCTTACGGTTTAGTTAAAGAGCCTGGAGGAAAGTTGAAAACAGAAGCCTGACCCTACTTCAAAAGGTCTTAAGCCATGGCTCCCTGACTTACTTACTGAGAAAGACCCAGGGAGTCTGGATGTCAGAAAGGCCAACCTGAGTTGTCCTATAACCCTAACAGTGAGTTGGCCACAAAGGACCCTAGCCAAGTACCACCCTCTGCATTTAAGTCATGCATGGTAATCATTTTTCATAACAGGACTTTGAAAATTATCCAGAATTCTTTGGCAAAAAGTAACACAGGGCAATTCCAGAGGCAAGGCAAGACATATTTTATAGGACAGATTCTTCTTAAAAGTGAACAGCATGGAACTGTTTCACAAAGAATTACTTTTCATTCCAAGTAATGATGAATTTTTCAAAGTTCCATTCAAAATGCAAATCTGAGAAGTAGCTACATTAACAACCATACCTATTTCTTATTATCCAGAAATATCACACGACCTTTAGGTTCAGAAGATTATGACAGCTCCACAGGACTCAGGGCTGAGGGAAAAGGATTCAGGATCTGGGGTCAGAAGGCCTAGATTCGAGTTCTGACTCTATCACCAAGCTTGGGCAACGTGGACATCTAATCTCTCTAGAACTTCAACTGATCAAAAATTAAAATAAAAGTACTCCTTATATCCTAGGTGAGTTATGAGAAAATTAAACATTTTATATAAAAGCATGTTTTGTATATTGTAGAGAACACTACAAAAATAAAGCATTACCATAACCACCATATGTTTGTGGTATGAGACGTTTGGGCACAGCACACATTGAGATACATTTACTACTACATTTATAGTAATAAACTCGATTGAAAAAGAAAACAAGTGGACAACAGAAATCAAAAAGAAAACATAGGTCCAAACAAAAAAGAGCTTTCTCTGCAAGACTGGAAGAGTTTAGCCTTTTAAAATACCACAACGAAATGAAATTCCAATGCGAAAATGCCAATGACAGAAAAGCTGTCTCCTATGGAAAAACTGACAAAGTCTATGGTGTTCCAGATGATTTCATGCAGCCAGAAACGCTCAACAAATGTCACCTCTGCCTTAGCAATATTATTTACCTTAACACCAGTGCCAAGTAAAATTTTATGTGTGCAAAACAAGTTTGATCACTTAAACTCACTTCATACTACCAGCTTCTCTCCCATTGCTTAAGGGGTGATGGCAGAAATCACAGTATAAAATGGTAAAATTTTCCAAGTATGTGAAAGATTATCTGTATTGGTGGTGATTCATGAAAACAAATCAGCCACTGTAAGTAAGGACTATACACATTAGAGTGGGAGAGAGTAAAAAGGCAAGCTCAGGCAGCTCATGGGTCTTCAAAAAATAAAAGTTTACACATGTGACCGTAACATAATTTGTCTTTCAGAAATGGGTGGATTTAGGCAACATATTTTTCAGGCTTACATAAAGCAAATTAATACCAATAAGAATACCTTCAGCTGCAGGCTACTTGATAAAGAAAGTGATTCAGTCCTGGAGATGTTAAAATCTGGTTCAGTGCTGGTCTCAAATGAGTCCAATTCATCCCCACTAGGAATGCCAGTTCTCGAGCAACTCTGAGACACTGGAGTGTAGCAAATGCGCGACCGCTCGGAATGCCCCTCTTCTTCACTGTCAGCATCCAGGGCATCAAGGCTGGAACTGGATGGAGCACAAAGTAAACAAACAACTAAATCACCAAGTAAGACAGAGCCATGGGTTTCTTTTTTTTTTTTTTTTTCCTCACTGAAGTGGCTTCTCCTGTTGTGGAGCATGGGCTCTAGGAGTGCGGGCTTCAGTAGCTGTGGCACAGGGGCTCAGTAGTTGTAGCTCATGGGCTCTAGAGTGCAGGCTCAGTAGTTGTGGCGCACAGGCTTAGTTGCTCCACAGCATGTGGGATCTTCCCGGACCAGGACTCAAACCCGTGTCCCCTGCACTGGCAGGCAGATTCTTAACCACTGTGCCACTGGGGGAAGTCCCGAGCCATGGGTTTCTATTTCTTTGAATTCAGATTTTCTCATTGGCATCAGCTGCAATGGGCAACCGCATAATATCTAACAAAATTCATGCTTAAGTGATTTTTATTGTTTTTTTCTCCCCCCAAATAGCCTCTTTTTAAACAAGATTTTATGTTTCCCCAAATGAACATTTCAACCTTGCAAAAGCCACTTCAAGCGCTCTAAGAAACAAAAGCTGGTTCAAGTTAGTACTATCCTCACGATTTTTGCTTTGTAAATATAATTATTACAAGCCCCAAATAGCTACCCTTCAAATATTAAAAACACAGACAAAACAGAGCCACTGAGCTGTCGCGGGGGGTGGGGGAAGGGGGGGCGGGCAGGGGAGGGCGTTTGGGGCAATCTGCACGTGAAAAAGACCACGTGGCATTCCCTCTTTCACCCCTGGACAGCACAGGAGGATGGAGGCACACGTAAGAAAACAAGGAGAGACGTGCAAAGATCTCATCCCAGAGTTGGTGTCAAGAAATGGGTCAGGCACGAGTCAAGTGAGGTTCCAAATATGTCACATTCAATTATCATTTTTAGAGGTTTTAAAAAATGATTCCCATGAAACTTACATGTCAGAAACAGGTGGTGATTCTGCTTATCTACTGCTTTTCTTTCCTCATTTAACTTTGATAACCATAAAATTAAAAGGCAAGAATTTGACCTTGCACATTCCTGGCTCCTTCCATCCATCTACATTTTAAACCATTCAAACTTTGAGGCTGAGGGCTTCCACAGGCATGTTAATGCACAGTGCATTTTTTTTTTTTTTTTTTTGCGGTATGCGGGCCTCTCACTGTTGTGGCCTCTCCCGTTGCGGAGCACAGGCTCCGGACGCGCAGGCTCAGCGGCCATGGCTCACGGGCCCAGTTGCTCCGCGGCATGTGGGATCTTCCCGGACCGGGGCACGAACCCGTGTCTCCTGCATCGGCAGGCGGATTCTCAATCACCGCGCCACCAGGGAAGCCCTACAGTGCATTTTTAAATGTATTTTTTCTTTGGTTGTTACAATTCTGGAGTTAAAATTTTAATAACAACACAATAAACCATTCTGATTTTGAAATACAAAGAATCAGAAACAGACTTCAAATTTGGTTATTTTCCTTAAAAAATCATAGGCTATTTAATGGCCATTGAATCTCAACTTAATAAATTATATGGCATTTGGAACAGAGATCCTACCATATATGTCTCTAATCCAAATACTCAGACTCATCTCTAATCCTTGAGCTATTTCAGGGTCCCTCCTGGGCACCAGCAAACCCAGCAGTAAAGGCCATGATCGTCACCACTGAGGATTTCCAATGTGGGGTTTTCTCCTTGGAGAAGTCATTGAGGGCCTCCACCTTGACCTTGAGGAGGAGAGGACAAATTGGAGGTGGGCTTCACACTTTAATTCAACTCCTAAAGATGGTGGAGAGCATAAAGTTATTTCTCATAAAAAAAAAATAAAGCTTAGTTAAGAAAACCTTTCTGGTAAATGCTGATGCGTTGAGTATTACACTAATATAACTACGTGCTATGTAGGTTCCTTAAATCAGTGATAATCTGAGGGCAGAAAGAGACCCGGGGTGGGAGTGGAAGGGAGATTTGCTGATGTCTTGTGCCTCTGCATTTGTCTTTCAACTTATGATTGCCATACTAATGAAAATTAGTTCAAATCGTTGGCTGCCTATGAGAATATCGTGTTTTAACACAAGCCTTTCCAGTTATATACAGCATTTCTCCATCACTATGAATATACCCTAGAAGTATTTTATTTTATTCTTTATACTACACTTTAAAACATTCCTTTTTCTATTCATTCAAATTGGGCTACTATTTTCCTTTGTTAAGCTATTAAACTAAGATATTTGGTATCAGTGATAATATTCTTCAGGATTACCTCTAGGTTTCTCATTTTATAACCATTTTTCAAAACCCCATTAGTGTTGCAGCTCTATTTACGACAGCCAGGACATGGAAGCAACCTAAGTGTCCATCAACAGGTGAATGGATAAAGAAGATGTGGCACATATATACAATGGAATATTACTCAGCCATTAAAAGAAATGAAACTGAGTTATTTGTAATGAGGTGGATAGACCTGGAGTCTGTCATACAGAGTGAAGTAAGTCAGAAGGAGAAAAACAAATACCGTATGCTAACACATATATATGGACTCTAAGAAAAAAAAATGTCATGAAGAGATTAGTGGTAGGACGGGAATAAAACACAGAACTACTAGAGCATGGACTTGAGGATATGTGGAGGGGGAAGGGTAAGCTGTGACGAAGTGAGAGAGTGGTATGGACATATATACACTACCAAATGTAAATTAGATAGCTAGTGGGAAGCTGCCGCATAGCACAGGGAGATCACCTCTGTGCTTTTGACCACCTAGAGGGGTGGGATAGGGAAGGTGGGAGGGAGGGTGATGCAAGAGGGAAGAGATATGGGAATATACGTATATGTATAACTGATTCACTTTGTTGTAAAGCAGAAACTAACACACCATTGTAAAACAATTATACTCCAATAAAGATGTTAAAAAAAAACCCCAAAACCCCATTAGTGGGATATGAAATAGATTCAACAGGTTGTGACCAGAATTTTCTTTTCAAATAGTATAGAATAGAAAAAAGCAGAATACATAAAATAACATGTGGAATGTAACGTTTGTTTAAATTTTATGTGTGTGTGTGAGGGGAAGGTTCATGGTGTTACAAGGATTTTTTTTTAAAACGAAAAAGAAATTCTTTTTTTCTTTCAAGAATTCTTTGTAAGACAAAAAAGGTTTAAAAAATGTAAGTTTTAAAACAAACACTTGTCTTTTATCACCAAATTTTTGTTACATAATTTTTAAAAAAATAAATGTTGCATTGCTTATTCTCCCCTCAGTTTTTATTGTGAGCCCCAAAATTTCTCCTTCATGAGAAGTTCCCAGCCTCTGGGAATAAATTCACTTATTAATGAATTGGGTACATTTCACTTTGGGTTCATTATCAATTGTTCCTTGTCTTCCACCATGACACCCACTGAAGGGAGGGTCCCACGGCCATCCCAGGGCCAAGATGGAGCTTTCTGGGGAACTCAAGTCCTTTCTCCTCACTCCTTTATTTTTCAGAGGAGATGGAATGTACAGGAGGTAAAGTCAGAAGGGACTGTTTTATCATAAGACATCATCATCCTCTCCTTATTCCCTCCCCCCACACCTGAGCTATGACATCTTTACAGAGGCTTCAAATTAC
This sequence comes from Kogia breviceps, assembly GCF_026419965.1. Classification (NCBI taxonomy): domain Eukaryota; kingdom Metazoa; phylum Chordata; class Mammalia; order Artiodactyla; family Physeteridae; genus Kogia; species Kogia breviceps. Next base: position 57,660,221 of record NC_081313.1, on the reverse strand, counting down.
CTTTACTCAAACTGGACAGTTTTTCTTATATTCAAATCCATCTACAGCAGTGAGATGTTTAAATGTCCCAGAGAAGACCATGATCAGAAAATACAATTTAGATACCCTGTGAATATTTGCATATGCAGTACAGAGAGTCCATCTGTTGCTTTTCCTCCTTTTCGCTAGAGAAGCTCCTATAAAGAACTTATTCACCTCTTGAGATCTGAGTCACAAACTCAACAGATCTTAAAGATCCTGCCAGAATGCATTAATCACATGGTTCAATCTGTCTTTGCAGAGCTCTGTAGAATCTTGCCTTGACCGTCAGCCTCTTGTCCCAAGCAGATTCGTGGAGAGCCCAAAATGTTCCATCAGTTCAATTTGTAGCCATGATCATGCAAGTATCTTTAAAACCATAATTCACACAATAAAAATCTAGAGAAAATCTTTTATTATTTATGCACCAGATATTACTCTTGGTACCGGTATCTGTTAAAGTTTTATAACCTCAAATTATTTTATATCAGTGCAAAGTGGAGCCCAGTGATTGGCACCCAGTGACTGCTGCTTCCCCTTTTACTCCTTCCTGATCAATTAAGCCTCTGTAGAATATTCATTCAGATAAATATTTATATATACACATATGTGTGTGCATTCTATTTTCATTTTGATTCATAATTTTATGTGTAAAACTAGACATATAATCAGAGGTCTAAGGCATGAGGAGAAAATAATCTATTTCCTAAGTAAAGTAGAGAGTAGGATAAAATGAAATCGGTAAAAATGGGCCTATTCCCTAAAGAAAACAGACAACAGTATGAATGGATAAGACATGAATACAAAGGTACAGGGTCACACACACATACACACATATATAAATATGTACAATCATATGCTATACAATAAAACTATTGTTTTAGTGACATTTTTACACATACAAGAAACAGTGTAAGGTAACTATAAGTTACAGGGCACAAAAATAAAATAAACACCCATGAGCCCACTCAACTTGAAACAAACATTGGCCACACCATTTTTATTCCTTCTCATTCTCTACATTGCTCACTCAATGTAACAACTATCTTAAATTTGGGGATTTTTATCCTCTTCATTCCCACTGTGATTTCCTTATTGCTTAAGCACATTATACATGCCCTATATTAACAGATTGTTTGCTTTTGCATTTTATAAAAGTGAAATCTAACTGAAGTATTTTGTGGCTCCCTTTTTGTTCCACTTCATGTTTCTAAGTTGCATATGATTATGCATGTAGATGTAGTCATAGTTAATTCATATTCACTATTGTACGGTATTACATTGTGTAACTATAGTGTAATTTATCTACTCATCCCCCACCATTTGGGCTATTTCCTACTGCAATAAATAGTCTTACATATGTCTCTTAGGACACAGAAGTAAAACTGCTGGGTCATAACATATATGCGTATCCAACTTCATAAGGAAATGCCAAAGTGTTTTCCAAGGTTATTATACAATTTTCACTCCTATGAACTGTACACAGGAGTTTCTATCGTGTGCATTTTCACCAAAATATGGTGTTACACTTTAAAATTTTTGCTTATCTAGTAAGTATTAAATGGTATCTCATGGTTTTCCTCTATTATACTTTTGTCACTTTTCTTATGTATCTTACTTTCAAGTCGAGGAATATAAGAACCTAAAAGGGGGAAATTTTGATGTAGAAATAAAAATGGTGGGGACAATAACAATAAGAAAATAGAATTTTCTAAGTCCTGTTACAAGGTTCTTTGATTTTCTACATTTTCCCTCTAGAATGTAGTACCTTACCTTCTTTTCTTTAGATGACTTTGTTCCTTTTCAAATCCATGAAGACCAAAAGAAAGATTCAAACTGGAAGCATATGAACTAGATGGTGACATGAAAGATGGTTGGGCTTCGGTGTGTGATGTGACTTCTGTGTTCTCATTTGGTGGGTACATGCCAGCGCTGGTTTCAGTAGGAAGGATGGGCTTGCTGCTCTGAGGCTCCAGAGTGGAACCCATGGATTCAAGGCAAGTATTTTCAGTGATTCCCTCTATATTAACATAGTTAATATCCAAATCACCAACCTGGTAATTGAAAGAAAAATATTTGCTGAGCAAAGAATAAAGTTTTCATAATTTAAAAACCTTCCAACTTATTTATCCTTTTTTGTTTGTTCTTATTTTTGTTTTGCTTTATGTAAGCAGAGAATTCTTACATGATATACTTTTGTTCACATGTTTGCTATCCCATAATTCACAAAAGGAAGAAGACTGAGCATTTTATAAACTTTATTACAAAACCAGAAACTGACCATGCTTTTAAACATTTTATGAACCACTGACTCAAAAGAGGAGAAGTGTTTTAAATACCTGAGAGAAAAACTAAAGAGTAGGCATTTTAGCTTATAAAATAGTTTATAGGAATCTGGGTAACCAAGTTAGTGGTGGTCACATAAATCTGAGTCTCCCAAACAAAAAGAAAACCAAATAAAGCTACATAAGACATATGGATTTAGCATAACTAGAAGACAGATAATGCCCCAAACTTTAAATTACCTGTAAATAATAAACATCAAATCTCAGCAAGAAACCTGTCATATACTTGCCATAAGCCTTTGCATAGAGTAAGGGCAGTCTGGAAAAATCTGCATGGTAGGGAGAACAGGGAGCTAGTGGAGGGCCTAAGACTGATCTAAAATTATCACCAGGAAGAGAAAGTACAGCTTCCTCTGAAGAGTGTGAAAAAAAATGTCCCGGTTGATCAAAGCACTTGCTCTAAGGAAGGGGCTTAAAAGTACTGGTGATCTGAGGTGGTGGTCATCAAAAGGCATCACTTCTGGGGGAGAAGACAGTAAAAACGAAGAGAGTAACACCATTTAGAAATAAGACAGTGAAGGGGAAAAGAAGCAAAGGGGGAAATGTAGGGCCCTAAATCAACCACCATCATAGTAATAATTTACTAAGGCAAAAACAATCAAGGAATGCTAGTGAGTGAGAGTCAAATCAGTAACTGGATATGTACAAAGACTCAAACTATCTCCTCACAAGATACGCAATAATTTTTTTTAAATAGTAATTTTACTGAAAAGAAACTTGGTAGATCAAAGATATCACCAGTAATGGGACAAATTATTGTCATGTGCCTCCTGATACAATGCACTGAGAAGAACATGACATCACCTCTGTAATATTCCTGCCAATCACACATAACCTGAATCTAATCATGAGGAAATATAAGTCAAACCAAAATTAAAGGACAGTATAGCAAAAAACAAAACAAGCAAACAAACAACAACCTGGTCTGTATTCTTCAAAATTATCAATGTTATAAAAGACAAAGACTAAGGAACTGTCCCAGCTTAAAGGAGACTAAAGAGACACAACAACTAAATGCAAGACATGTTATTGAATTTTCCTTTGCTACAAGGAACATTATTGGAACAGTTGACTAAAATTGAATAAGGTCTGTAGACAGCTAATAGTACTGTGTCAGTGATGATTTCCTGATTTTGGTAACCATATGTGCTTAAGTAAGAGAATGTCCATGCTTTTAGGAAAATACACCATGAAAGATTGAGGGGTAACGGGGCACCATATTTTCAATTTACTCCCAAATGTTTACTATTTATATACATATCATAAGCATTTGCATGTACATACACACAACACATACTCAGAATAATGAAGTAAAATATGGTAAAACTTGGAGTTTTTTTGATACAGAGTATACAGGGATTCTTTGTACTGAATTATGCAAGCTTGAAATGATGTCCAAATTAACTTTTTTTCAAAGTAGTTTACTTACAGAGTAATTTTCAAAGTAGTTTTTGTCATGTGAGTTTCCTTATTAGATAGGCTGATAACCTTGAAAATTTATGGAAAACAGCATCATAAACAAGCCTAGCAATCTTTTTAGGCTTCTGTGCCAGGTTGAAGGAGATGAAGAAAATTAGATAAAATTCTTTACAGATATTGCTAGAAATTATTTTTGATATGCAGATTTTGGACTCCTTATTTTGTCCTTGCTATTCAAATGGACATAGGAACAGTAAAAGAAATGATGTAACTATACTACACCGATATAGTGAACTTTGTGATTTGTATCCAGATTTTGAGTTTTGTTTTCACGGCACAAATTCAGCAATCTTCTTCCTCATTTCAGTTTATCAATCAGGCTATTCGTATTCTCTTTAAATGTATGATTCACATTATTAAAGCAATATTTCTCTCACTCAAAGTATTTCCAAACAGAAATTGTATCCTAACTTCATCTTTGGTTTGGGAAGTTTTGCATTTTTAATGTATTTTAGAACATATAAAGACACAGTTTGCCTCCACATAGTGTCCAGTCAAGTATAATGTTAGCTACTTGAAGTAAATGGAAGTGCTGCGGTATTCACTGAGGCTCAGAATGAAAAAATATATATACATATATGGACTCAAATGTATTTCATTTAAACGCTGAGAAAATATGGCCACAGAATAAAACCATTAAAATCATAATGTGGCTAGAGCACAGTAAGTCCAATTACCTTGTATCTTCAAAGACTGTCCCCAGAACTCCCACTTTGTCCTAAACGCTGTGTCTCACCTAGATTTCTATAACTGGGGCTGACATTCAGCTGCTTTATACCAAAAAAAACTATACCAGTTATTTACAGCTGATGTCCATTCTGATTTATTGGTTCTTCTGTCATTTTGAATATCATTCCAATCTATGCCATTTATACTATGCATTTAATGTAACAATATTTCATAACCCAAAGGAAAAAGCAAAGACATTCGACCAATGGGCTGAAATTGAGACCTACTAGACAGGAAAAAAGTTTATATCAGAGAAAACATCGGTAAGTAATAGGGTTCAATATATGCATACTAACAATAACATAAACAAAGGGTAAAATAGATTATTGCTCAATGAACATCTATATAGTGTTTCTTATGTAGGGATTAGGTTTTAAAGCCAGGGGGTAAAGCAGAAATTGTGTGCTGTCAGAATTACTCTTGAAAATCCCTTAAGTCTCTCATAAATTAGGGCATGCAGAAATTTTCAGATCTATAACTATACTTTAACTTTTATAAGTATTAAAATTTGAGGATCACTGAGCTAGAGAAAAGATCAAAGAATAAATCCATATGTAGATGCACATTCAAACCATCTGCCTGTATAAGTTTTAACTCACAAATCTCTATCAGGGAATGGGTGGAGAACTCTAAATGGTTCCAGCTTCCCTACAACATGACACCATTCTGCTTTAATATTAAAGCTCTATAACCTAAGTACACGTTAACAGGCCTGTTGTGAGGATTAAGCAAGTAATTTATGTGACAGCTTCACATAGGGCTGGCATCAAGCTCTGGCTCTTAGTGTTTGCTGGATTTGAATATGAATACTGCTTAATCAGGTCAGAGAAGAAACTGGTCTCCCAAATGTCATTTCCAGTTTTGGCCTCATGGATGAGCCCTCACACTCTTCTCCTTGAACGGTGTCCTAAGACTCCTCCCACAGTGCTTCTCGGTGGCAGCTACGGTGTGCTGTGTTCTGAAGGAAGGACCTACGTTAAATGCTCATATGGCGAGATTTCACAGCAACATCACCTGGGCTGTGCTTAAGCGTAAATTTTCAGAGGAACACAGTGATGTGGAATGTATTTCTCACATGCTCAGGTTTTGAAAAGAGGGCAGATCCCCCTAGTAACATCACTCACACCTTACCTGATCTATCACCATGCAGTTAGCATAGACTTCATCACCGCCATTCAGCATGTCAGAAAGCCGGCCAGCAGCAAGGAATGTTGGGGGATGCTTGGATTTTTTGAGGACATCAAAGGAACGATCTAGAGGAAAAATGAAAACAGTACAAATAAAGTAGAAGGAATTTATTTTACAGTTAAGCTTTACCTTCTTAATCAAACCACAAGAAAAAAAATCAAGATGGCATTTTGCTGTCTTCACATATTAAGATCAACACTGCAAATGAATAGTTCTAGATAAACAAACATGTGCCCATTTCAAGCAGTATTTTTCCAATCATGAGAGATGCGCATAAAAATCAATTAGGTTTTTTAGCCTTCAATTCCTAACACTAAACTAAAACTCGTTTTACTTAATAATGTGGAAGCATTAGTGATCACTCTGTGAGCCTCGGATTCCATTGAAGAGTTCAGACTCCATACCCTTTACTCAAGGACCAAGATAGGACACAGTCTAGCAGTTCATTGCCTGCTGAATATGCATAATCTCATTCAGAAAGAGTTTTGCTTCTATTTTAACTACAGAAATGTTTTTGCTTGCTTCCCATGTTCTCAAGTTTGTTCCAAACAGATGAAGTTGCTCAAAGTTGAGTCCCAGAGAGTTGAGATGTTACTGTATTTGTGGGGAACATAAAGTTGAAGGTAATAAAACACAGTTGAGCCAGAATGCCTCATTTCTTGTGACTCTGGCTAACTTACTTGATCTCCAAATACCTTTACAGATTTTCCTCCTCCGTAAAAGCAGATAATTATTATGTTTTCTTCACAGTGCAGTTACAAGGATTAAATGAGTTCAGATATGCAAAGCACTTAACACATGCCTAGCACTTAGCAACTGCTCAATAAATATTGTCACTATTATATTTTATATTTTGTTATTATTAATGGTGATTTTACCATTTTCAGTGTGAGGTACAAGGTTATTAATACTAATCATAGTATATTATACTAATAAGAGATTCTTAATATCTGTAAATGACTTTACTAGGGTAGATTGAAAGTTATATCCATAGCAAATGTCACCCTCACTGACATTCCAGTACGTTTTCTTGAGTAGTTACAAAAGGGATAGTGTTACGTCTATTCCATCAGAAATGGCACTAATCCTACCACCTGTCTTATTTATGTCATGGCTTAAAATCCAGGTAAGCCTGTGGGAATGAGTCAAGAAATGGAAAAACATTAATAACTGTTGCGCTAATGTAACAGGAGTAAAAAATTCTATTCTTTCCTGGAAAGTCCTAGATGACATTATAAAATTTACATACAAATATGTAGGAGCCAAATGGCCCAGGCCTCAGATTCTACATCTAAGTATACCTCTTGCCCACAGAACAGTCAAGTGAGAGTTAATTAAGCTTCTTGAGGAAATATACAATGTAAAAGGAAAATATTGTTTATAGTGTCTCATTTTATCAATTTATTTAAATAGTTAGCAATAGAACATACAAAGCCCATAAATACTTCATAAGTATAATTTTTATGATCAATTACTATACATTTTCATTCTAATTACAAAAAAATAAAAGCATGTTCTAAAAGGCATAAATCAAGAATCTGACAAACCCAATGTGTTCTGAAGAAAATACTTGCTCATTTATCATTTTCCAGAATATTTGAAAAACAATCATAAATAACTCAACATGGCCCTCTGAACTGTAATTAATCCAGCTTAACTGCTCTACAACATCTTAAGTTCACAGACTATAAAACAGCTGGCTTGGGAGGCTGGTTGTGCCCCTTTTTAACCATTTTGATCATGGCTAAATTAAGACTTCATTGATAACTAGACTATCTTAAGAACTAACAATATACTCAACAAAACAATTGCAAACATTTGATGGATTTTAAGAACATAGAACCAAATGAAAGATTACCCCAAATTTTCTGGCTCCAGTGAATGTATTGGCCAGTTACCCAATATCCAAGTTCTTAATTACCAAGAGAGCAAGTTCTGTATTCAGAACTGACCCTCATATCTCAAGGATGAACAGGACCAGGAACTATTTCCTTTTTCACATACACAGGTAAAAGTCACTCGGATTCAACTTTTTCTTCCACAAACAAATCTACCTAGCCCAATATAGCAGATGAGAATCTACAAGGAGATCATACACAAGCAGTTAAATAAACTTAAGATGGTAGAGTTACTTGGACCAAGTTGGGGTCTAATTTGTTTTCTGCATGATTAATTTGATCAGTGTTTTAGAAAATGATGGAATTTTTTTACAAAGACAGATCTATAATCTCTTATCTGTGATTTTGCAATCTAGAAATCTCTGAAAATCAAAACTTTTTTCTTAAGTTTGGTTCAAAACTATATTTGTTGGCCTGACCTGAACTCACATGGGGCCCTGTAGAATCCCTATTTACCCCACTTGGTATGAACATTCATACATTTTGTTGCAGAAGTACTACCATGCTAAATGATGGCACTGCCCTAGTGTATACTATGCAAGTCATATCATATATAAGCACTATGCCAATAAGATCTGAAAATTCTGAATTCCAAAACAAATATGGTTCCAACAGTTTCAAAGAAGAGACTGTAGATCTCTAAAAAATTAACCATAGCAGATATTAGACCAGTATTTCCCAAGATTTTGTTATTCCTCTACCAAATTCAGTTTTGCCATATCTATAGATCACCTCTATATTATATTCTCTAGTAGTTGTTTTTAGATTGACTCACCATTTTCCTTTGAAAAAAAATTAATTTTCATAGAAATACCTTATTCTCACTGTAAACAGAAAGCCAGTATTTCCTTATCAAAAGTGGAAGGGAATTAATTATACATACTAAAACAAGGGAACACAAAACAATGAAACTACATTCTGACTAAACACAGTTGACTCTCAAAGCTGAGAGTCTACAGGGCCTGTTTCATAAAGGGAGAGTCTGAAGGATTTGAGAGGTGTTAAAGAGGCAATGGTGCCAACTGACTTACTCCTTGAAAACAAAAGGTCAAAAGAAAATGGAAAAGGAAATACCTGCCTTACTATGTGACTCAATGTCATCTAGTGTTAGGCTGGGACACCATCTCCAAGATCAACAATGCCCAGAAGAATTTACCCTACACTTTGGACAACTTGCCTAGACCCTGTCCTCATCCTGTTACTTAGGTAATGACAGTAAGTCTTGTTGGGGGAGGACACAACTGTACAAAATCTTAAGATAGTAGTGAGAAGGGAAAATCTTCCTCCTCTCTAGATCTGTCATCCAAAACCTGCCATGTAGATTTTCTGAGTCACTCATTGCAACTATTTATAAAACTGGCCCCCAAATCTTCTGCAATATAACTCTCTGGAGCATCCATAGCTTCCACTTGCCAAAAGGTACCGAAAAATAATAGGATCTAAAAGTGAACACAGACTAGCAACCAAAAGATGACACAGACTTACTAGACTTCCACTCCTTTATTAACTTCAACACTAGTTGCTGCAAATAACGGGCTTCAAACCAGCAGAGTAAGATTTATTGTGGAAAGAAAATAAGTCTTAAAAAGTACCTTCAAATACACATCAGCTACGTAATATTAAAATGGTTAACCCTCTACTGTGCTTCAGCCCAAAGAAAAAGCACAATGGTTTCATTAAAAAAAATAAAACTGATCTTTTCAAGATTTTCAAGATATATGATTTCATTACTTCCATATGCAACCATTTGAGAAGCAAATTAAGTGAAAAAGTATTGCCCCCACCCCAAAAAAAATGTCCTTCAGGTATTTCTTCAATGACCATATAGAAATAATTTTCAATTAAAAAAATCAGCTCTGGGCTTCCCTGGTGGCGCAGCGGTTGAGAGTCCGCCTGCCGATGCAGGGGACGCGAGTTCGTGCCCCGTTCTGGGAAGATCCCACATGCCGCGGAGCGGCTGGGCCCGTGAGCCGTGGCTGCTGAGCCTGTGCGTCCGGAGCCTGTGCTCTGCAGTGGGAGAGGCCACAACAGTGAGAGGCCCGCAAACCGCAAAAAAAAAAAAAAAAAAATCAGCTCTTTGTCTTAAACGAATGCTGTTTTGTAAACAGTTTGTCTTAGCTAAAAGCTAATCTTAAAGTTTGGTTGATAGTATGAATTTTTAATATTTGGTAAACCCATATTTCAGAGATGGTAAAAAACTAACTAAAACTCAGCTCCCATCCAGTAGCTGCCAATTTTAAATTAGTGAAGAGCAATGTATCGCAGTAATTGAGAGCAAGGGTCCTGGAATGCTTGGATTCAAAGCCCTATTCCACCATCTATTAGCTTGGGTGACTTTGGGCAAGTTACTTAACCTCTCTGTACCTCCATTACCTGATCTATAAAATAGGAATGATAATACATCTCTCTCATAGAACTGTTGTATGGATTAAATGGTTTAATGTTTTAAGTGATTAGAACACAATCTGACACAAAGAAGGATTTTAATCTGACACAAAGTAAGCACTATGTAAATTCTTGCTATTATTATACAAGTAAATGAGGTTGGGGCTTCCCTGGTGGCGCAGTGGTTGAGAGTCCGCCTCGCCTGCCGATGCAGGGGACACGGGTTCGTGCCCCGGTCTGGGAAGATCCCACATGCCGCGGAGCGGCTGGGCCCGTGAGCCATGGCCGCTGAGCCTGCGCGTCTGGAGCCTGTGCTCCGCAACGCGAGAGGCCACAACAGTGAGAGGCCTGCGTACCGCAAAAAAAAAAAAAAAAAAAAAGAGGTTGTATAGTTTTGATACTTTCATGTAGTTTTGCTTCTTAAAAAAAAGATTTCAACTTTGGTTATAACTTTACAAATTTAAAACTAACCCAAGTCAACTGGAATGCACAAAACATTCCATTTACTACACGAAGAGCTTTTAAAATGTTTTAACTCTTATTTCAGACTCAGCTAATGTTAAGAAACTTTGAAAAGTCCATTCTGAACAAAGTAACCAAAAAACAAAGCCAAGCTGCCCATAACATTTACCTCCAAGGATGTAAGGATGAGATCTTACGAAATGGGAGAGATTATAAGAGTGGCACGAACAAAGCATAAAGTCAGACAATCAGAGATAGCATTTCTCAAGAACAAAGGGAATATTTCAGAAACTACGATGTTCTAACATGATGGAGCAGACTCTGACCAGGTTCTCCCTGCAGAATACTCAGAGGATAAACAGTAACTGCGAGGGGTTTCCCCATCTCTCCTCCCTCCCATTATTCTCACTGCTCTGTAATGTGATAGATGGAACTCTACAAGGACTCCCTGGAAGAGAAATTTTCATCAGCATTTCCTTGCTATAATAGACGCCCTAGTTAGGTGACACAAGAGAGACAAATGAAAGTAAATACATTTCACCCAGAGAAGGAAGGAGAATTAGTACTAGTAAGGAGAGGGAAAGGCAGATGCCTCCCCGTTCTCTGACATTTAACACCTCTCCCAACTCTGGCAGGAAACAGTTTATAGCAGCGACCAGCCTACGGCCTCCGCAACCTGATTTCTAATGAAATCCAACTCTCCCTCAAGAAGCTAAGGGCCGGGCTTCCCTGGTGGCGCAGTGGTTGAGAATCCGCCTGCCGATGCAGGAGACACGGGTTCGTGCCCTGGTCCGGGAAGATCCCACATGCCGCGGAGCAACTAAGCCCGTGAGCCATGGCCGCTAGGCCTGCGCGTCCGGAGCCTGTGCTCCGCAACAGGAGAGGCCACAACAGTGAGAGGCCCGCATACCGAAAAAAAAAAGAAGCTAAGGGCCTAGTAACTAAGGGAAAACGTGGCCTACTTGCCTGGTTATGTCAGAGACCCACACCCAGAAATAAACTAACCCGGCTAAGGCAGCCTTCTGCAAACCTGCTGCTGACCTGGTTTGGCCCACTCTGGGTGCCAAGTTCTCGCTGTGAAAGGCAGGAAAGGGCCTCACAGTTCAGATCTCTCTTGTGTGTACGTGTGCCTCTTTCTCTCTTTCATTCATTCATTTTGTTTTAAACCTAGAATGACTAACCACCACAAAAACAGGTAAGGCTGACTTTACAGTTCAATTCCCAGCACTGAACTGAACCCACGCCCATCACGGGCACCAATGCCCCTCCTATTACAGAATCTGGCAGTCAGTTCTCAGGCCTCATGCCTTGTGTGACCTACAGCAGCCTTTGATACAGATGATCGCCCTTTTGCCCCTTTGTCTCTCTCTCTCTCTTCCTGCCTTTCCTTCTTAGTCTTCCTAGACTTCTAGATTTGGCAAGTTGCAGTGCTCCAGGGTTAATCCTCAAACGCCTTTTCTTTCTCTCTGCACTCATTCCCCAGGTCACCTGACAACATGGCATCACATACCATAATATAATGATGACTCCCAAATGTTCACCTCCAGCCTAGCCCTCTCCCCTGAATACAACTGTCTCCTTGGTTATCTCCACTGAGCTGTGCAGCAGCCAGGTCAAGCACAACAGGTGTAAAACACAACTCTCCATTTTCCCTCCTACACTGGCTCCTCTCAATAAATAGCAACTCTTGGAGCTGCCTTGACTGTTCTCTCTCACAACTGAATAGATGCAGAACCTGACCTTTCCTCATCACCTCCACTACCACCCAGGGCACACCACCACCATCTTCCTGCCAAGACTATTACAAGGTACTGTCTCCTCACCGGTCACCTTGCATCTGCTCTTCTGTCCTAGTCTCCACAGCGTAGACAATATACTCCTTTCACAGAGGAAATCAAATCATGTCATCCTCTGCACAATTCTCCAGTGGCTTCCCACCTCACCCTGAGTCAAAGCCAAACTTTAGCACACAGCCTAACTGAACTTGCCTGGGCCCTCATTCCAATGTTTGGGGGAGTTTCCCACACACTCAAGCAATCCTTGGACACCAGCTGAGTGTACTACAGCTCAACTCAACTCTGATGCTACCATCAGATTCCACAGGTTAAGGGTTCGATCCTACAAGCTGCCCACCGCCCCCCACAAACTTCAGACATCAATTCCAAGTTCAGGTTGTTACTGGTGCTTCTGACTGGCTGCAGATTGGAGGTTACCACAAGCCCCTCCTTGGACTTCAGACACCAGTCACAAGTCCAGGTTGTCACCAGTACTTCTGATCAACTGGCTGAAAATCCGAGGTTCCCACGACTTCTTCCCTGGCTTTGATTAATTTGCTAGACCAACTCAGAGACCTCAAATAAACATTTTATTTACCAGATCACCAGTTTATTATAAAAGGATCTAACTCAGAAACAGCCAGATGGAAGAAGTATATAGGGCAAGGTATTGGGAAAGATCGATGAGCTTCCATGCCCTCTCCTAGCAGGCCAGTCACACAGCACCTCCATGTGTTCACCAACTGGAAGCTCCCCAAACCCAGTCCATTTGGGGTTCTGTGGAGGTTTCATTAAATAGGCATGATTGATTAAATCTTGGCAACTGGTGATTGAACTCAATCTTCAGCCCCCATCCTTTGGCCAGAAGTCGCCTCATTAACATAACAAAAGCACCTGTATCACTTTTAGCACTTGGGACATTCTAAGGATGAAGACCAAATATTATTATTATTTTTAATACAGCAGGTTCTTATTACAAATATTATTTCTTATTATAACCAAAATATCTCAATTACATAACCTGCCCCTCCTCCACCCTCAACCAACCTCTCTGAAGTCTGCTGCCTATTCTCCTCTTTCCAAGTTGGCCTTGCTGTTCTGTGCCTCAGGCCATTTACACCTGCTGTTCTACCAGGACTGCTTTTCTCCTGGGTGCTCAGATGCCTCGCTGCCTCCCTTACTCTCTTCAGCTCTCTACTCAAATGTTATCAGAGGCTCTCCCTGACCATTATATATATCTATCAAATATCAATCCCCTAAGTCCTGTCTTATTTTCTCCTACACCATATAATATCACCTAGCATATTATGCATTTATTGTGTATTGTCTGATTCCTTCTACTAGAATGTAACGTCCAGGAGAAGAGCGACTTTGAATGCTTTGTTCACTCCCCCAGTGCCTAGAACCAGGTCAGGTACATAGTAGGTACTCAACAAATATTCTCCGAAGGAGTGAATACTTTCTCATTAAGAAAAGAACACAGTTAAAAAAGACGGCGGAAGAGTAAGACGCGGAGATCTCCTTCCTCCTCACAGAGACATCAGAAATACATCTACACGTGGAGCTTCTCCTGTAGAGCACCCACCGAACGCTGGCAGAGGACCTCGGACCTCCAAAAAGGCAAGAAACTCCCCACATATCTGGGTAGGGCAAAAGAAAAAAGAATAAACAGGGACAAAAGAATAGGGACGGGACCTACGCCAGTGGGAGGGAGCCGAGAAGGAGGAGGGACTCCCACACACTAGAGGCCCCTTCGCGGGCGGAGACTGCGGGCGCCGGAGGGGGAAGCTCCGGAGCCGCGGAGGACAGCTCAGCCACAGGGGTGCGGAGGGCAAAGCGGAGAGATTCCCGCAGAGGATCGGTGCCGACCGGCGCTCACCAGCCCGAGAGGCTTGTCTGCTCGCCCGCCGGGGCGGGCGGGGCCGGGAGCTGAGGCTCGGGCTTCAGTCGGATCCCGGGGAAAGGGCTGGAGTTGGCAGAGTGAAGACAGCTTGAAGGGGGCTAGTGCGCCACGGCTGGCCGGGAGGGAGTTCGGGAGAAGTCTGGAGCTGCCGAAGAGGCAAGAGACCTTTTCCTCCCTCTTTGCTGCCTGGGCGCGAGGAGAGGGGATTAAGTGCGCCGCTTAAAGGAGCCCTAGAACCGGGCGCGGAGCTGCCGAAGAGACAAGAGACTTTTTCTTGCCTCTTTGCTTCCTCGGGTGTGAGGTGAGGGGATTAAGAGCACCGCGTAGAGGAGCTCCAGAAACGGGCGCGAGCCGCGGCTGTCGGCACGGACAGTAGAGACGGGTGTCGGACGCTAAGGTTGCTGCTGCCACCACCAAGAGGCCTGTGTGTGAGCACAGGTCACTCTCCACACCGGCCCTCCCGGGAGCCCGTGCAGTCCGCCACTGCCGGGGTCCCGGGATCCAGGGACAGCTTCCCCGGGAGAACGCACGGCGCGCCTTGGGCCTGTGCAGCGTCACGTCGGCCTCTGACGTCGCGGACTCGCCCCGCCCCCGTGCCACTCCCTCCCCCCAGCCTGAGTGAGCTGGAGCCCCCGAATCAACTGCTCCTTTAACATCGTCCTGTCTGAGCGAAGGGCAGTCGCCCTCGGACAACCTACACGCAGAGGCGGGACCAAGTCCAAAGCTGAACCCCAGGAGCTGTGCGAACAGAGAGGAGAGGGGGAGATCTCTCCCAACAGCCTCAGAAGCGGCGGATTAAAGCTCCACAATCAACTTGAAGTGCCCTGCATCTGTTGAAAACCTGAATAGACAACGAATCATCCCAAGTTGAGGAGGTGGACTTTGGGAGCAAGATATACTATTATTTTCCCCTTTTTTTTCTTTTTGTGGGTGTGTATGTGTGTGCTGCTGTGTGAGATTTTGTCTGTATAGCTTTGCTTGCACCATTTGTCCTAGGGTTAGACCGACCCATTTTTCTGTTTTTTTTTTTTTGTTTTTTTTTGTTTGTTTGTTTTTTTGTTTTTTAAAAGGAAATTTTTCTTCTTAATAATTATTTTTTATTTTAATAACTATACTTTATACTACTCTGTCTTCTCCCTTCCTTTCTTCCTTTCTTCCCTCCTTCCCTCCTTTCTTCCTTCCTTCCCCCTTCTTTCCTCCCTTCCTCTCTTCCTTCCTCCCTTTCTTCCTCTGCACCTTCCGTCCTTGCTTTCTTGCTTCCTTCCTTCATTTCTTCCTTCCTTTCTTCCTTCCTTCCCTCCCTCCCTCCTTCCTTCCTTTTATTTCCTCTCTATTTATTCTACCTTTTATTTTGAGCCGTGTGGATTAAAGGTTCTTGGCGCCCCAGCCAGGCACCAGGGCGGTGTCCCTGAGGTGGGAGAACCAACCTCAAGACACTAGTCCACAAGAGACCTCCCAGCTCCACGTAATATCAGACGGCGAAAATCTCCCAGAGACCTCCATCTCAACACCAAGACCCAGCTTCACTCAAGGACCAGCAAAGAACAGTGCTGGACACCCTATCCCCAACAAAGAGCAAGACAGGTCTACAGCCCCATCCATTAGCAGAGAGACTGCCTAAAATCATAATAAGGTTACCAACATCCCCAAACACACCACCAGACGAGGACCTGCCCACCAGAAGGACAAGATCCAGCCTCATCCACCAGAACAGAGGCACTAGTTCCCCCAACCAGGGAATCTACTCAACCCACTGAACCAACCTTAGCCACTGGGGACAGCCACCAAAAACAACAGGAACTACGAACCTGCAGCGTGCAAAAAGGAGACCTCAAACACAGTAAGATAAGCGAAATGAGAAGACAGAAAAACACACAACAGATGAAGGAGCAAGATAAAAACACACCAGACCTAACAGATGAAGAGGTAATAGCCAATCTACCTGAAAGAGAATTTAGAATAATGATGGTGAAGATGATGCAAAATCTTGGAAATAGAATAGACAATTTGCAAGAAACAGTTAACAGGGACCTAGAAGAAATAAAGAGGAAGCAAGCAACGATGAGCAACACAATAAATGAAATGAAAAATACTCTAGATGGGATCAATAGCAGAATAACTGAGGCAGAAGGACGGATAAGTGACCTGGAAGATAAAATAGTGGAAATAACTACTGCAGAGCAGAAGAAAGAAAAAAGAATGAAAAGAACTGAGGACAGTCTCAGAGACCTCTGGGACAACATTAAACGCACCAACATTCGAATTATAGGGGTCCCAGAAGAAGAAGAGAAAAAGAAAGGGACTGAGAAAATATTTGAAGAGATTATAGTTGAAAACTTCCCTAATATAGGAAAGGAAATAGTCAATCAAGTCCAGGAAGCACAGAGAGTTCCATACAGGATAAACCCAAAGAGAAACACGCCACGACACATAATAATCAAACTGTCAAAAATTAAATACAAAGAAAACATATTAAAAGCAGCAAGGGAAAAACAACAAATAACACACAAGGGAATCCCCATAAGATTAACATCTGATCTTTCAGCAGAAACTCTACAAGCCAGAAGGGAGTGGCAGGACATATTTAAAGTGATGAAGGAAAAAAACCTACAACCAAGATTACTCTACCCAGCAAGGATCTCATTCAGATTTGATGGAGAAATTAAAACCTTTACAGACAAGCAAAAACTGAGAGAGTTCAGCACCACCAAACCAGCTCTACAACAAATCCTAAAGGAACTTCTCTAGGCAAGAAACACAAGAGAAGGAAAAGACCTACAAGAACAACCCGAAACAAGTAAATGGTAATAGGAACATACATATCGATAATTACCTTAAATGTAAATGGATTAAATGCTCCCACCAAAAGACACAGACTGGCTGAATGGATACAAAAACAAGACCCATATATATGCTGTCTACAAGAGACCCACTTCAGACCTAGGGACACATACAGACTGAAAGTAAGGGGATGGAAAAAGATATTCCATGCAAATGGAAATCAGAAGAAAGCTGGAGTAGCAATTCTCATATCAGACAAAATAGACTTTAAAATAAAGACTATTACAAGAGACAAAGAAGGACACTACATAATGATCAAGGGATCGATCCATGAAGAAGATATAACAATTGTAAATATTTATGCACCCAACATAGGAGCACCTCAATACATAAGGCAAATACTAACAGCCTTAAAAGGGGAAATCGACAGCAACACAATTATAATGGGGGACTTTAACACCCCACTTTCACCAATGGACAGATCATCCAAAATGAAAATAAATAAGGAAACACAAGCTTTAAATGATACATTACACAAGATGGACTTAATTGATATTTATAGGACATTCCATCCAAAAACAACAGAATACACATTTTTCTCAAGTGCTCATGGAACATTCTCCAGGATTGATCATATATTGGGTCACAAATCTAGCCTTGGCAAATTTAAGAAAATTGAAATCGTATCAAGTATCTTTTCCGACCACAACGCTATGAGACTAAATATCAATTATAGGAAAAGATCTGTAAAAAATACAAACACATGGAGGCTAAACAATACACTACTTAATAACGAAGTGATCACTGAAGAAATCAAAGAGGAAATCAAAAAATACTTAGAAACAAATGACAATGGAGACACAACGACCCAAAACCTATGGGATACAGCAAAAGCAGTTCTAAGAGGCAAGTTTATAGCAATACAATCATACCTTAAGAAACAGGAAACATCTCGAATAAACAACCTAACTTTGCACTTAAAGCAATTAGAGAAAGAAGAACAAAAAACCCCCAAATTTAGCAGAAGGAAAGAAATCATAAAGATCAGATCAGAAATAAATGAAAAAGAAGTGAAGGAAACAATAGCAAAGATCAATAAAACTAAAAGCTGGTTCTTTGAGAAGATAAATAAAATTGATAAACCATTAGCCAGACTCATCAAGAATAAAAGGGAGAAGACTCAAATCAATAGAATTAGAAATGAAAAAGGAGATATAACAACTGACACTGCAGAAATACAAAAGATTATTAGAGATTACTACAAGCAACTGTATGCCAATAAAATGGACAACCTGGAAGAAATGGACAAATTCTTAGAAATGCACAACCTGCCGAGACTGAACCAGGAAGAAATAGAAAATATGAACAGACCAATCACAAGCACTGAAATTGAAACTGTGATTAAAAATCTTCCAGCAAACAAAAGTCCAGGACCAGATGGCTTCACAGGCGAATTCTATCAAACATTTAGAGAAGAGCTAACACCTATCCTTCTCAAACTCTTCCAACAGATAGCAGAGGGAGGAACACTCCCAAACTCATTCTATGAGGCCAACATCACCCTGATACCAAAACCAGACAAAGACGTCACAAAGAAAGAAAACTACAGGCCAATATCACTGATGAACATAGATGCAAAAATCCTCAACAAAATATTAGCAAACAGAATCCAACAGCACATTAAAAGGATCATACACCATGATCAAGTGGGGTTTATCCCAGGAATGCAAGGATTCTTCAATATACGCAAATCAATCAATGTGATACACCATATCAACAAACTGAAGGAGAAAAACCATATGATCATCTCAATAGATGCAGAGAAAGCTTTTGACAAAATTCAACACTCATTTATGATAAAAACCTTGCAGAAAGTGGGCATAGAGGGAACTTTCCTCAACATAATAAAGGCCATATATGACAAACCCACAGCTAGCATCGTTCTCAATGGTGAAAAACTGAAACCATTTCCACTAAGATCAGGAACAAGACAAGGTTGCCCACTCTCACCACTCTTATTCAACATAGTTTTGGAAGTTCTAGCCACAGCAATCAGAGAAGAAAAAGAAATAAAAGGAATCCAAATAGGAAAAGAAGAAGTAAAGCTGTCACTGTTTGCAGATGACATGATACTATACATAGAGAATCCTAAGGATGCTACCAGAAAACTACTAGAGCTAATCAATGAATTTGGTAAAGTTGCAGGATACAAAATTAATGCACAGAAATCTCTGGCATTCTTATACACTAATGATGAAAAATCTGAGAGTGAAATTAAGAAAACGCTCCCATTTACCATTGCAACAAAAAGAATAAAATATCTAGGAATAAACCTACCTAAGGAGACAAAAGACTTGTATGCAGAAAACTATAAGACACTGATGAAAGAAATTAAAGATGATACAAATAGGTGGAGAAATATACCATGTTCTTGGATTGGAAGAATCAACATTGTGAAAATGACTATACTACCCAAAGCAATCTACCGATTCAATGCAATCCCTATCAAATTACCACTGGCATTTTTTACAGAACTAGAACAAAAAATTTCACAATTTGTATGGAAACACAAAAGACCCCGAATAGCCAAAGCAATCTTGAGAACGAGAAATGGAGCTGGAGGAATTAGGCTCCCTGACTTCAGACTCTACTACAAGGCTACAGTAATCAAGACAATATGGTACTGGCACAAAAACAGAAATATAGATCAATGGAACAGGATAGAGAGCCCAGAGATAAACCCACACACATATGGTCACCTTATCTTTGATAAAGGAGGGAAGGATATACAGTGGAGAAAAGACAGCCTCTTCAATAAGTGGTGCTGGGAAAACTGGACAGCTACATGTAAAAGTATGAAATTAGAACAATCCCTAACACCACACACAAAAATAAACTCAAAATGGGTTAAAGACCTAAATGTAAGGCCAGACACTATCAAACTCTTAGAGGAAAACATAGGCAGAACACTATACGACATAAATCACAGCAAGATCCTTTTTGACCCATCTCCTAGAGAAATGGAAATAAAAACACAAATAAACAAATGGGACCTAATGAAACTTAAAAGCTTTTGCACAGCAAAGGATACCATAAACAAGACCAAAAGACAACCCTCAGAATGGGAGAAAATATTTGCAAATGAAGCAACTGACAAAGGATTAATTTCCAAAATTTATAAGCAACTCATGCAGCTCAATAACAAAAAAACAAACAACCCAATCCAAAAATGGGCAGAAGAACTAAATAGACATTTCTCCAAAGAAGATATACAGATTGCTAACAAACACATGAAAGAATGCTCAACCTCATTAATCATTAGAGAAATGCAAATCAAAACTACAATGAGATATCATCTCACACCGGTCAGATTGGCCATCATCAAAAACTCTAGAAACAATAAATGCTGGAGAGGGTGTGGAGAAAAGGGAACCCTCTTGCACTGCTGGTGGGAATGTAAATTGATACAGCCGCTATGGAGAACAGTATGGAGGTTCCTTAAAAAACTACAAATAGAACTACCATACGACCCAGCAATCCCACTACTGGGAATATACCCTGAGAAAACTATAATTCAGAAAGACTCATGTACCAAAATGTTCATTGCAGCTCTATTTACAATAGCCAGGACATGGAAGCAACCTAAGTGTCCATCAACAGATGAATGGATAAAGAAGATGTGGCACATATATACAATGGAATATTACTCAGCCATAAAAAGAAATGAAACTGAGTTATTTATAATGAGGTGGATGGACCTGGAGTCTGTCATACAGAGTGAAGTAAGTCAGAAGGAGAAAAACAAATACCGTATGCTAACACATATATATGGACTCTAAGGGAAAAAAATGTCATGAAGAGGTTAGTGGTAGGACGGGAATAAAACACAGACTCACTCGAGCATGGACTTGAGGATATGGGGAGGGGGAGGGGTGGGCTGTGACGAAGTGGGGGAGTGGCAGGGACATATATACACTACCAAATGTAAATTAGATAGCTGGTGGGAAGCTGCTGCATAGCACAGGGAGATCACCTCTGTGCTGTGTGACCGCCTGGGGGGGTGGGATAGGGAGGGTGGGAGAGAGGGTGATGCAAGAGGGAGGAGATGTGGGAGCATGTGTGTATGTATAACTGATTTAGTTTGTTGTAGAGGGAAAACTAACACACTATTGTAAAACAATTATACTCCAATAAAGATGTTAAAAAAAAAAAAAAAAAAAGAACACAAACTTTGTACCAGGTACAACTAAGAAACCATCCTCTTCTGGTCTAGTTAACTTTCCTCCAATTCTGAAGGTTTTCTTGTTGCCCAGCTGTTCTCGTGCTACTTCAGGCTGTGATGGGAGTGTCACTTTCTTATTTCTCTCATTCATTCGCCCATTTACTCATTCATTCTCTTTTTCAACATTTACTGAGTGTCTACTGACTACCAGTCACTATGCTCCCTGGCCCTCAGCCTCCATCTCTGACATCCTCAAATTACAGTCATTATGGAGGATGCCCCAGGAGGTCCCCTGCCAAGACTCTAAACAATCACGAGGCTGTCCTCCTTCTCTGGGCTCTTCTTGCCTGTTACCTCTGGTGTTTTGTCCTGTGTTGTCTACCACATTTCAGTGATGAGAGTTTCATTTTGTCCCTGCTGTTAGAACAAGTAACTTTCCTGGTTGGTGTCAAGCTGAAAACAGAATCTCCCATGGGGCAAACCACCACACAGATGCTAAGCACTTCCTGTGTGACACCATCCAACACACCTTCTGTAGCAGTAGCCCACGAATATTACTTCTTAATCTCTTTACAAAATAGCAGGTAGGTTACTTTTAAAGGAATAATGGGATGATCAGGCCGATTTGCAAAGTAAAGGTACTGGAAGAAGATGATCAGGAAAAAAAACATTAAAAGGGAAAGAGTAGAAGAAAACTATTTGGTACTTGAAGAGTAAGCGTCTATTGGACACCCGTACCATATTGGGTACTTATACTGGTTAATATTACTATTACAGCTATCACAAAAATAGCACTTCCTATGAGCCAGGCACTGTATGATTTTTATATCTTAACTTGTTTGATTCCCAAAACCACCCAGTAAAAGCTGTACTATTTGTTATTTCCATTTTGCAGATTAGGAAACTCTGGTGCTATTTAATTAACTTCCCAAGGTCACACTACTAGTAAATGGCAGCTCTAGATAGGCAGGTACTCTGCTAGGTAGTTCAAAGTACTTTACTTAATAATGGGAGTTACTGAGTATCCTATTTTGAGCCAAAGAAAATGGTATTTGAGCAATGCCTGGTATTTTCCCATTAGGACGTTTCATTAATCGGTTACAGTGTGACTTGTGCCTTGGTGTATTCGTTCACTTCCTGGGCCTGTGCTATCTGCCCCTGGAGATCTACTGCCAGAATATGACAATGTGAGCCTTGCTGAGAAAACATGCATGCAACAGAAAATACATGACTTCATCTGGGTTACCCACACAACACTATGCAAGATAACCAGGAAAAACTGGGAAGATACACTAAGATGTTAACTGCTATCTCTAGGTGACGGAGCACAGGTGGTGGTTTTTACTTTCAACACTTTACTGTCTGTAATTTCTACATTTCTAATAACCATTTTAACAACTAACATAAGGGGAAAAAAAACAAGTCATGGTTTAAAAACTTGCCTCCTATTGTCAAAGAATGGCTGTAGGGTCTCATTGCAAAATAGGTTATCAGTAAATAACCATATCAGATAATACACATGTAAACCTATTAGCTGGAAATGTTTTACCCAAGAGTACCTAGTATTGTTTTTGCCCATCTGCTAACCTCACTCTCCATAACCACAGAAGGTATTATTATGTTCACTTTGTAGATAAGAAAGTTCTGGTCCAAGGACGGTGATCACCCTCAGACGTTACTAACTGATAGAAGCAGAACGGAAACACAGCGCTGGCAGAGACATCCTTTCTCGCTGCAGCTCACTACCTCCCAATTTCCCAAATTCAAAGAGCATTTTGCCAAATTCTGAAATGTACGGATAGTCCTTTCTCCCCATGGTCTGAGTGTGCTCTAGAGCAAAGAACAAACCTGCCCTCACAAATGAAAATGAACACTGTCAGGGCACACTGTCATTTCTCTTCTTGCCTATTCTTCCTGTACGATTCTCTTGGGATTTTCCTGATATTAGTCTTGGCCTGGAACATCTCTTGGCCTTACTCTTCTAAGTTGGACTTTAAGTTACAAAGGGGATCCATCCAAATTCCAAGATTAGCCTCAGCTCACGAATTTCCTGTGGGTCATGTGTAAGCTAACGTTACTCAGAAGACTTTAGTTCACACCAAGATGTGTCTGGGAGAACCCAGGGAACCTTTGTCTACCAAACTACAGTGGCTCGAACATGGATCCAAATGTCCAATTCACCCTCAGAACTCAACTCACCCTCCTAGGATCCTGTAAAAAAAGGAAAGTAAGCCCTGGGATGAGATCAGGCCTCTCAACCAGTCCTGTTCACAACAGTAACAGCTGAGGACCAAGTGAATGGACTCCAGAAGTACTGGGTGTGAGCGCTGTTTCTCCAGTTCTCTTCCTCAGATCCGCAGTTTAAAACTCCTTCGAAACAAGAAGTTACAACTTGGCACTCTAAAATCAGATCCTAAAAGAAGTCCTTTCTGCTGTTTTGAGAGACCTAATTGTCAAAAATATTGAAGAAGAAAACAAGCCTTTTCCCTCATAATACACTGGAGGCACCGAGGGAGGTGGGAAAAGAGAAGGAAGAGAGGGAAAGAAAATACAGGCTCAGAGAACAGCTACAATTTTCTCCCAACCCTTTCCAGGTCCTCATTCCTAATTAGAGTAGCACAAAGTAGCCTTCAAGAGGACATATGTTTATGTTTGAAAAAGGAGGACTCAAATATGTAAACTTTCTTCTGCCCTTGCTTCCCCCAAGCTATCAAGGAGATGTTCAGTCATGTGTGGTGTGTATGTAGACTTTGGTGTGATTCGATTTAATCAGCAATTCCTTTCCTTCTTGATGCAGTTCTCCAAAGCCTGCAGCCAATTCGTCTACAGAAAGGAAAAGCGGGCTAGCTGAGGGGAAAGAAACTAACACATTATACAAACACCAGGACTGAAGTGAAAGACTTCAAAGAAAGTGGCAGAAGGTGGACAAGACCACTTCAGGTGACTGTAGACAAAAAATATGGGCAAACTGATGAGGCAGATGCTCCTCTATGCTATCATCACAAGAAACCCTATGAGTAATTTGAATCCTGCATAACCTTACAGAAAGACACAGGCACATAAATATGATTGTGCCCACTTCAAAAGTCACCAGGAGCTCCAATTCTCCTGCACCTAGCCCTAGAGCCATGTGTTTTTGCCCCCCTTAATATCCCCCAAAGTAACTGAGTTCTACTACAGACAAGGAACTCCACCAGCAAAATAGAGACTTCTCCACTGCAATGTAAATTCTTTCTCTTTCTTTTTTTTTGAGGTATAATTGACACATAACATTAGTTTCAGATGCACGACATAATGATTCAATATTTGTATATGCTGCAAAGTGATCACAGTAAGTCTGGTTAACATCCATCACCACATATAGTTACAATTTTTTTTTTCTTGTGATGAGAACTTTTAAAATCTACTCTCCTAGCAGCTTTCAAATACCTTTCACTTATTTTGGGTGAAAGAACATTTTGAATTAGTGAACACATAAATAGTGGAAGCCAAGCACTGCCTAGCACACCTGCAAATTGTTCTGGCTTTCTCCTCGTCGGGAAATTCTGGTTGGTTCCTGAATACTGTTTCATTAGCCTGAGCAACTTTGGGCAGGTTAGCATGAATGAGAGCTGGATAGGAGATTTGTTACAATTCATAACCGGGGCTTTCCATTGGCAGGGGCAACGGAGACCAAAGGCACAAGACCCGTGCTTTCTCTGCCCGCGGGGAACAGTGTGAGATACGTCGCGGGCTACTCTGGGGGTGGCCTGGCTTTTCTCCCTTCCATTCGGGGCTTTGAAGGAGGTCACCTTGCAGGCTGCCCCACCCCATCACAAGGACAACCACCACCAAGCACCCTCGGTGAGAGAGCAAGGGCAAGCAGCAGGGCCAGGGCCAGCATTCCTGGGCTGCTCCCAGTTGCCTGAGAGGTGAGAATGGATCCTCAAGATCCCACAGGCCTCTGAGAAGAACCGGAAGTGACTGAGATAAGTACTCACGGCCGACCATGGGCCCACCATGGTGCAGAGGAAAGGGCCCCGTACCAGATGTTTTTAGGGAAGCATGTCAGCCAGCAGCCAGAGGCAGAGATTCCAAGATCTCTGTAGTGTAAGAGCCAAGGTGAGGCCAACTCAGTGAAGGAGAGTCCTGGGTCCCGACCAACACCGGGAGAGGACCCAGCTGCAGGACTCTGGTCACAGATGCCAGAACACTCAATAAAACAATGGTGCCTCAGGGAAGAGCTCAGGTCAGCAGATCTGCAGCAGAGACCAGGAGGACCCTGGGGCCTCCTCCTCCTCCCCACCACCAATTTACCCCCCACCCTCACCAGGAAATCACATTCAATACCAGCCTGGCAAGAAAGGAGGAAGAGGAGGAGGAAGAAACCTGAGAGAGTAGATATTTTACTTAAAGAGACTGAGCAGTTACCAAAAATGACTATTTTCATTATTGCATCGGACCAAGTTTTCTATGTTAGACTAAAATATTACCCTTTCCTGTCCCCACTGTCTAGAGGGTAGGACTTCATAAGAAAGATCAGATCTATTATAGATAAAATAGAGAAATAAAAGCAAAATAAAGAAATAAAGGCAAAATAAAAAGCATCTGAGTGTAGTGTAGTAAAACTGTGCATAATACACTTTCACTATTTACTGCCTGCTTTCTGTGATCCAGCTATTGGAGATGTGAAAACAGGTCAGCTAGGCTCCACCTTCAAGGAATTCAGTGTCTTAGGGGTGAGGGACATTAAATAATAGTTGTGATACAGTAATGTGAGGGCTGCTATAAAAATATACATGAGCCACAGTGGCACAAAGGAGAGAACGATGAACTCAAGGGAATTCAGGGGAAGCTTCCAGAAAAAGGATCCTCAAGCTGCATCTTAAAGGGCGAGTTAGAGATTTCTAGTTGGAAGCGGGAGAAATAGTCACCTGAATTTGCTAAACAAAAAGTAAAAGGGGGAGGGGAAAGATTTACTGAAGCCATGTGAGGGCAACCCCAAAGCTGAAGGAATTTGATATCCAAGCCTTGAGAGGGGGGCATCTTGGCAGCAACAGGCCCCCAAGGACTAGAACGAGGGCCTGGAATCCAGCAGGACCCTACCACAAGACTGCTTCTCTTTACATGTGCACAGTACTTCCTCCTACTACAGACTGCTTTCTCCCAGCTACCGGCTTCCATTCCCACCCTTCCAGCACTGCTACCCAAGAAGGAAGACACCTCCCTCCAAATTCCAGTTTGAAGAATACCAAGGAAACCCACTGATTTACCAAGTTGAGATCATGTGCCCACCCTGGGACAAGAGCTGTGGCCAGGCAGGAGGAGTGTTGTGATTGGGCCACCTGGTGGGATGCCCACCCCACTGCATCCAGGAAGGCGGGGTCATATGAGAAGGTGGCAGCATCTTTTGGACCCATGGCCAGAGCAGTGGAGGGGCCGCCCACTAAAGAATGTGTGTGCTGTTCAGTGAAGGGCAAGAGAATAGGAGGCAGACAGAACCAGCTCTCCAGGCCAAGTTACCATTTGGCCCCTCTCTACGTTTCCATGCCCCATGAATCAACAGTGCACAAGCCCGGGCTATCGTCCATCACCTTGATACACTCTGTGTATGCCTGACTCTGCCCATTTGCTTGGAAGGACAGTCTATTAAAACCCCACCAGTTCACCACAGGCTATTGAAATGACATCTCTTTCATGATGCCCTCAGCATGAACTGGTCTCTTCACCTAGAACTTTGACAGTAATTTGTCCTGAGCTCCCCTATTGGACTTATCACATTCTGCCTTAATTAATATATCTGAATAAACAACCATTGGTCCTTCCCCAAAACTGGAGTGGTAGGCAGGAATCTCTCAAACATGGGGTGATAAATTAGAATAGTGCCTCCTTTCCACTGACAGGAATTAATGCAGAAATGCATCTTGCCTAAGAATTTGAACTAACTCAAAATAAAGGGAAAAAATCAGTTTCAAACATGTAGCTATGTGGTTTGGCAACAGGCTTGTAATGGGCCTCCTCTCCCAGGCTGACAAAGGTAGGCCTCCTGGCACAGCCTGAAATTGAAACTGCTCCATGTGAGGTTAAACACTATCTTCATTGTGACAACGAAATCTTAGTAGGTTATGTCACCTTTAGGCAAATGTTTCTCTTCCTTAAGAAGGATTTCTGTAGTGACTTATTCCTCCTACGGTATTCAGGCATCCTTTGGGGAATTTCTAGATGGAATACATAGATGCACACGAAACTGTGTATGTATTTAATAAAACTTCTTGAAAGAAAGGAAGGGAGGGAGGGAGGGAGGGCAGGAAACAGGAAGAAAACAAGTTAAGTCCATGAGACAAAAGTAACTCACTTCTAAAAATTATCATTAAACCTTCTGAAATCTCATCATACCTTTAATACGTACCAGGTCAGGGATTATTTTTCAGATTGGGTACCTGCTCTCCAAACGCTAAATGAGCTCATGAGATAGACCAAGACAGTGGTCTCATGATTCTCATCTCCATTCCCAGCACACTCACTCTCTCCGACTTTATCTTTCTCTGTCTGGGACAGACCTGGGAAGCTTCCAGGACACACTGGAAGCTCTCCCATACCATCCTTTTCTCAGTTCATTCTGCGTTTTCTGTTCCTCACCCGACTATCCAATGCTCCAGTCATCCATTCATCTCTTCCCTCACAAGCCAACGATGTGTGTCAGTACTAGACACATATGTGTGTGGATGTAACAAGACATAGGAACAGCACTACCATTTTACTTCCCCAGTTTCCACTGCCACCTCTATTCCTAGTGCAAGATGCACAGGACAGGGAGAAGCTACGATGGTGAGATACAGTGGCACCTTTTGAATATGAGACAGCTACCCATTGAATTCACCATCCCTTACCTCTACTAAGAGGTGGTGAAACACACTGGGAAGAACAAAACCTTTAAAGTCAAGGACTATGTCCTGTTGCAGGTCTGGCTCTGCATTTATTGGCCCTGATCTTCGGCAACTCATTCCTCTGAGCCTCAGAGTCCCAAACTAATAAATGAAGATGACACCTGACATACAGGTCTTTTATAAGATAACACATGTGAAAACCACCTTGTACATACAATGAATGAATGCCATTCACCTTATTTTACCATGCTTACTGTTCCCTGTATTTCTTGGTATGGACTTGGACATAACTTTAAAACTCTTTAAGCCTCAGTTTCCTGAACTGTAAAACAGAGATAGTATCTTGAGTTATTTTGAGAATCAGATGTTATAAGTATAAAGTACCTACCACAGCTTAGTAAACAATGGTTATTATGATCAATAAAGTAGTACATACATACTAGTTATTTTGACTATGACTACAGAAAGTTTGGTCCTATCTCAGCTCTCCAAGGTTGTTAAGTTTTCAAATAGGCATCGCCTCTTGCACCAGCAAAAAAAAAAAAAGCAGTCTTTCACACTTTGTGTCATTGAAGAGGCATATGATGGATATGAGCTGGAGTAGGAGAGAATGAGACACACGGCATAAGAGGATGAAAGACACAAAGAGAAGAACAGCTCAACACTTTCTGGGACCTGATGATTCATACTAAAAATGCATTTTAAAGACAATAATTATGGGGAACTTAGGTGAAGTCCAATCCCTATATTTTAAAATTCTTCATTAGTAAATATTAAATTTCGGGCTCCCCTGGTGGCGCAGTGGTTGAGAATCCGCCTGCCGATGCAGGGGACACGGGTTTGTGCCCCGGTCCGGGAAGATTCCACATGCCGCAGAGCGGCTGGGCCCGTGAGCCATGGCCGCTGAGCCTGCGCGTCCGGAGCCTGTGCTCCGCAATGGGAGAGGCCACAACAGTGAGAGGCCCACATACCACAAAAAAAAAATAAATAAAAATTTAAATTTCTTTGTTGACTCTCCTACTGAAATCAACAACAACAACAAAAAATCCAGGCATTCCTGGAATCCTTGAAGTGGACAGTCGTGGATTCTGGCCCATGCCAATCATTAACCACTCAGTTTCCAGTACAGCCTGTCCTGGGCTGCCCACAATACGACAAAGGGCAACACTGAGATCCCAGGAATACATTTTGGGCAGTTTGGTTTTAACTGCTTTCACCCTCTGCATACATCACATTCCCCTCTAGACACCAGTCATTTCCAAAGGCGTTGCTCCTAAGTTAGATCCTTTTCTCTTTCCTTCTGAGGGCATGAGGATAAGAAAGCAGTAGATGTGGTTTTTAGTTAATATATAAGTATTGATGGGTTTCTGCTAACCCAATTTTCCTCTTATTACCAAACCCTCTAAATTTTCACCTCTCGAAACAAACCAGTAATGTGTACGCGTGTCTATCAAAGAACAGTGATTATAAGGCAGGAGGGGATATTAAAAGAAAGAGAATACTAACAAGGAGGATCAGGACACAAAAAAGAAGAGACAATACAAAATATTTCTGACCAAATATGAAAGGTTTGCTAATGAGCCAGAAATCCCAAGCCCTCAACACCCCTTCACGATTTCCCAGGAGACCAGAACCCACATCTTGAGAATGATGTCGGTGATAATTAGAAGGAAGGAAAGACTAAGGACGAAACTCAAGCCACCTTAGTTTTAAAGACTGACAGAGGGCTTCCCTGGTGGCGCAGTGGTTGAGAATCCGCCTGCCGATGCAGGGGTCACGGGTTCGTGCCCTGGTCCGGGAAGATCCCACGTGCCGCGGAGCGACTAGGCCCGTGAGCCATGGCCGCTGGGCCTGCGCGTCCGGAGCCTGTGCTCCGCAACGGGAGAGGCCACAGCAGTGAGAGGCCCGCATACCACAAAAAAAAAAAAAAAAAAAAAAAAAAGACTGACAGAATAAGGGACAAGAGACCACAGTTTTTCACACTCTAACCACGGAACTGAAAAAAATCAGGTTCCTTGGTGTTTCTTCTACTATATGAAGGTGGAACATCTGTATCCTGGGAGAGGTAGGATCCATTCCAAATGCTTAAGATCCCTGTAAGCAGGGACAGTATCCGTCTGGTTCACTACTTCATGCCACCCTCCAGGAAGCACCTGGCACTCTGGATATGCTTGCTGAACACTCAAATGATTCCCCATCACTTCACTTCTTTGGGCCCCAGCATACTCACCTATAAAATGAGGTGTTTGGGCCCGGTCATTTCTAAGGCCCTTTTGGCTGTAATGTCTATGGTTCTGGGATTCCATCCAGCTGACATTACAGTGTGACCAAACCCACCCTTCACACCTAGGTCACCATCCTCTAAAAGACAAAGGAAGCATGGGACACAGTCTGACCATTCCCAGCTCTCTGCTGCTAATCTTAGTTTCACTTGTCCTTTGTTTATTAGTGGCAAAAAGTTAATCATTTTCAAATCCCAGGTACCTGCTTTCACTTGAATTGAGTTTAATTTATACATGGCTATGTTATGACTTTCTGGTGTAGTTCAAACTGGCTGGGCTCCAGCTTTGGATTTCAAAGGAGAATGTGATTAACGCATTCCCTACAACTCCACTGGACTCTCAAGGTTCTCCACTGGCCTCCTAATCATTAATCCCATATCTCTCCAGGCTGTTAGGCTACCTAATGAGGCCTCCCTACAACATAGGCATCCAGTCCGCCAGCCAGGCAATATAAATACAAAACTATATAAAGCAGATTATTCCCCAAATTTAACTGGATGAGAATTAGCACAAAGATTTAGTAGTCTTACAGAGCTGCTACCTGCCCTCAAGAATTTCTCTATGTACGAGAACTAATAATATTCACTCTAAGGAATTAAGGACTTCGTGTATCTCCCCTCTCAGAAGTCATTTAAAAGTTTTTTAAAAATTATTTGGAAACAATTTCAAACTTCCAGAAAAGTTGAAAGCATACAAATAGCACAATGAACACCAATACATCCTCTTTACCCAGATTTACCTATTGTTAACATTTGACTCCATTTTCCATTTGAGTCTGAGCTTGCTTTCACATGCACACATTTGTGCGCCCTATAGATACTCCCCTCCCCCCAAAACAATTAATGGTAAGCTGCATTTATATCATGGCCCTTTACCCCCAAAGAAGAAGCAATTACATTTTAAAATAGAATATAAGGAAAATTGAATGTTGTACAAATGTTTTAAGTCGCCAGTGATAGAATTTCAAGAATGGCAATGAACAGCGTGGGAGATTTGTTCATGTTGAGGCTTTCTACTGTTCCTAGAGAGTCAACCCATTGTATTCCTGGGATCAGCCTTGATGCCAGGCCAAGAGCAAACACACGCGCACGCGTGTGCGCGCGCGCACACACAGACCTCCATTTTATTTTAGAAGGAAAAAAAAGCCTTGAAATGAAACAGGTACGGTGACAACTGCCAGCCTCCATTTTTCTCCAGGTAAAGCACAGGGTGACACGGTTGGTCATTCTGTTCTCAAGAGAGAATTCTGCTCCCCTAGGACAAAGCTACAGAGACGGCCCACTTTCAGAGACACCTCTTCTACTTATGAGCTCACAAAAATTTTTCTGTTTGAACTAAAAACATAACCACATAAAGTCCCTCTACAACACAAGAAAGGGCTACTCACTACCTTTCTAGTTTTGATAAACCTCAGAAGGCAACAATCACCACCTGCTGGGGATGGTGCACCGGATACTCAGGCCACCTCCGCTGTTCCCTAACACCAACTTGTCCCTTGGTTTCCAAGACCTGCACCACAAGGGTGGGTTGCAGATGAGGGGGAATAAGCAGCGTGAAGCCACTCCATTATTATCACGCTGCAAATAGCTCTTCTGCCTTTGGCAGTAAAGCATTTTGCACACTTGGTAATTACCGTTAATAAACTTTTTAATATGTGACTGCATCCCCTGGAGAAATACAGGCTTTCTTACTGAAATTACTTTCTTAAAATCCCTTCCTTAGAGCATCTACAAAACCAAGCAAGTAGAGTAGAAAAGAAAGAACTTTGTTCGGTATAAAAATTTTTTTTAATTAGCGCACACTTGAAAACTAAAACACAAATGCAGCGGACACCGGGTACTAAGTGCACGCACGCATAGTTCTCTGCACATCCCACAAAGACCAGACACATTTAAATCAACAAGACACTTTATTGTCAAGGTAACACCAAGGTAACTGAGCAAATGAATCCAAAACATTTACCTTGTACTAAACTCCCCCCCTCTTTTTTTTTTTAAAGGAATAGCACATGCACAATACAGCACAAAGGAAGATTTAAAGTGAAAGGAACACAAGAAGAATGAGTAGGTTTACCTCAGAAGTCTATCTGTAAAATATTTATAAGAGTTTTATAAAGACAAGTAAAAACACGCACTTATCATAAAGAGTCTCGCAAAGCAACGAGGAAAAGAAAGGTAAGAATAGGAAGATGCCCAGCTTGGCTCTGGGGGTAGTAAAAGATCGCGTGATCTACCTTGTTTGAACGCCCTCCGTCGAATCTTCATTTTGGGGAAGGAAGGCCACGAGTAGTTAAAAGGTGAGTCCGAGTCAGAATCCATGTTTTTGTCTTGATGAAATCAACAGATTCAACAGCAGAGACTCAGGAAGAACTCGGACATCCCCAGCCAGGAGGCGAGTCTCCCGTGTGATGTAAAAGGAAGGAATGGGGCTGGGTGAAAGCTGCGAACACCGGGAGGGAGAGGCAATAAATGTTTTGCTTCCTTCAGGCGTTCAGGCATGTAGACCAAGAAGGAGGCTATAAATATGCAAGCCAAACTGGGAAAGTAAAAGGAGGCGAGCACAGCAGCTCAGAGTGGCACTGGTACCCGCAGTCCAGTTATTCAAAAGGTCACTGGGAGCAAATGAATCATTAACTCTCCTCTCGTTGCTGGAAATGGAAATGAAGAAGAAAGGTAACTGCGAATTGAAAGAGAGCCGCCTGAGACTCAAGAAAACCCTCCCAATGCAGACGCCTGTTTTGGTCGGGAGCTAGAGGATCATTTCTCAGAAAAGCCACCCTGTGCAGCATGAGATAAAGGTTGAGGTTTATGTGTGTGGACAGCCAGAAAGCTCCAGTACACAGACAAATAAAGGCCGTCATACTCAGGGCAGGGATTTTTCCAGAGCAATCTATTCTTTCATACCATTGGCAGTTTTGGCAGCTTTTCAGATCTAAGAGCCAAAACAACTCTGATAATTCTTTTAACAATCCAGTCTCCCCATCCTTTTAATCCAAAAGGGGTTGGAAGCTTTAACTTTTATCCAAAACTGTACTTATTAAATTCATGTAAAGTCATCTACTTTACTGTTTAGCACAACTGGGGCGTTTTTTTCTCAAACTGTCACCAAGTTTGGCCATCAGTCTCAAGGAGCTGGGCGCCTTTGGGGCTCTGATCTAAACTTGCAGTCCATCTCAATGGAGCTAGCGACTAATTTACTACAAACCAACAGTTCTTACACAGTCTCCCTGAACAACTCGCCGGTAATTAGCATTCAGTAGAAGCCTATTACTGCCTCCCCATAAATCGTTGACACTGCTCAAACTTATTTCTCTAAACCCCCACCGGCAGGCGCACAGATACATGGGCCCCAAATGAGCTCAAGCACAGCAGCCAAGGTCTGCAGCAGAAAAAAAGTATATCCCAAGTCTCATACGGGAGTCTCTTTTAAGGCTTTCTTTTCACAGAAGTATTGTATTTTGTTTTGAGGGCATCTGACGGCCAAATAAACTAAAGGAAAGTGGAAACAATATGAGGATCCTTCCAACTCTGCAGATCTGGAACATGACAATATGTGTCTTAATTAACATTCATCTCTTTACTTCAATTATTTCAAAAATTGTTGGCACTCTCGTGCCATGCTGTGTGAGAAAACAGATGCATAACCTGCTCCCTGATAGCTAATCCGGTCTCACTGGGCTGGGGTTGGGTGAGGGGTACAAATAGATGAGAAGGAAATCAGAATTACATACATCACCTCTGTTTTCATATGGGTTGCTATGTAAATATAGCATACAAGTAGATCAGCTATAAGCTATGTAATGACAAGCATCACAACTAAATTAAAACAAAAAATATATTCTCCACTTTGTGACCTTTTATTTGTAGAATAAGTACATATTTTTCTTACTCAGCTGGAGCAATTGTAAGGAAAAATTTCTCTCAACTCTACTATCAGATAAGAGAGTTTTAGTCCATACACAACTTTCTATAAGAAAATAGATAAAATCTTGTGAATGGGTTTCCATTCATTCTCAGTTTTAGGACTTAGAACACTGTAGGCAGCTGCTAAACAAACGAATGATTTGCGCAGTTAAGCCCCAACCCATAGACGAAGAATCTTTATATGACAGCTGTAATATTTTTAGTAAATACCTGCTAATTGAAGCGTGTATCTTGACCAAAAAAAAAAATGCTATGCGAACTCTGGTAAAGTGTTTAAATATATATTGGCATTTTATTCATCATAACAGTGTCTCCATTTGCAAAGAGCAATACTGTTGGGTGGAGAAAACCCTTTGTTCTCTAAGGCTCCATACAATACTTGGGGTGTGCACAGAACTCTTGGCTGCCTGAGAGATGTCCAGAGACCCTAGAAAGGGAACCTCCACAAGTATAGACAAGCACCATTTGGAAATGAAGATACTGGGTCAGGAAATACTGTTATCTTTCTCATTATCATGCAAAGTAAAGTTTTAGAGCCACTAAAGTTTTAGAGCCACTAAACCTGGGATAAATCCCAGGTCAACAAACTACTGGAGTGGGCTGCTCCTCTCTTAAGCATCAGAGACAGGTCAGAAGACCTTCAGGACAATGCAAAGATATGAAAGAACTTCATAAAATGCAGTTCTTGAGTTGAGATACCAGGTAGATGCATCTCTATCTAATTATCCCCAAAGCACAGTCCTTGTTGACCAATTCCATATCAACTGATTGCTGATATAGAAATTATTCTGGCAATAAAACTACTAGAATTACCCAACCAGTGCATATGAGAAACTCAACAAGAGACTTTCCAATCTTCTCATTTGCTTTATTATTTATCAACATTGTTTAAAGAATAAATTGAGTTTACTGACCAGCAGTGTGCATAGTTAACATAAAAAGTGGAGTATCAAATATTGTGTTGACAGTCTTTTTTTAGGCCAACTCATTTTCTTACCAAAGAATTTCTCCTGAATATGGGTCATTTATCCTCCTTGTTTTCTACAGTAATTGAGTTTGTCCCGGCATTGGGTCAATGTGATTGCATTTAAATTAATTCAAGATGTTATTTACATCTCATTCATATTCAATGGCTTAATTTCTTTGCTTTCTCTGACTGGCAGATTGCAATTGCAGTTGGCAGAATTCAATGATATATCCCCAAGGCCACTTTCTCACCAGATATCATACAACCATGACAACATAAGAATGTAAACGATTTCATCAGCCTTACTGTGCCCGCTCTAATTAGAAAATCCTTTACTTAGAAAATAACCTCCATAAAGTCACAATTATCCAGGACACATGCCGTCACCTACCTTTCAACAATGATAAAACTGAACCTCCCTAGAAGAGTACTTATATTTCAATTTAAATTACAGTATTTGTACAGTTTTCTTATCCTCCAATGGGATCCAAAATTCCTTGAGGGCAAAAACTGTGTTTTACATTCATATTTTTAAGGAGCCTCAAGCTGAAAAGAAAAAGTATGGAATTTTGGAGACATATATAGATGGTCGCCGGCTTATGATGGTTCAACTTAGGATTTTTCGACCTTACCGATGGTGCAGAAGCAACACGCATTCAGCAGAAACTGGACTTGGAATTCTGAATTTTGATCTTTTCCCAGACTGGCGATATGCCCTATGACACTCTGTCATGATGCTAAGCAGTGGCAGCGAGTACAGATCCCAGTCAGCCACACGATCATGAGGGTAAACACCCTATATGCTTACAGCCATTCTGTACCCATACAATCATTCTGTTTTTCACTTTCATTACCATATTCAATAAATTACGAGATATTCAACACTTTATTATAAAATATGCTTTGTGTTAGACGATGATGCCCAATTGTAGGCTAATGTATGTGTTCTGAGCATTTAAAATACGCTAGGCTAAGCTAGGACGCTCAGCAGGTTAGATTTATTAAACGCATTCTTCACTTATGATATTTTCAACTTATGATGGTTTTATTGGGGCATGACCTCATCATAAGTCAAGGAAGGTCTATATATCTGGACTCTGTCACTTATTTACTTAGTGGTCCTAACCAAGTCACTCATACCTTCTGATCCTCAGTTGTTTCCTATAAAATGGGATACCTATACTTCGAACACTTGTAAGGATCAAATGAGATTATAACAGTAAAGAACATACGTTTTCACTAAACTTAAGTTTAAACGTTAACTGTAAATAAAGTTTCCCTTTCATTATGTTTCTCTCCTATATTATAGACACTGAAAGATTCTTATCTTTATCTCAAGAGTAATAGCTTGATTTTCAAAACAGAGACACGGCAAAATGAAAAGAAGTTCCAAGGAAATCATACTGAGACAGAAAGAGGAGGATTTGTTTTGCTTTTCTGCTCCATTGTTTGACCACCAGAGATTACAGTTTTTAACACTGTTAAACACCATTCTCGGGGAAAATAATAATAATAATGATAAAAAATACAGACAAAAGGCTGCATGACCCATGATGCAAGGACAAGCCTATGCTGGATAATTTCAGCCTAAACAGTGACAATTTCATGTAGTTCAAGTTCTAGCATTAGGTGAAAGTCAGAGATGATCAAAGTCTTCCTCAAAAAGCCCTTAGAAGGCACCATGTCATCACTCTAAGTTCAACAGAAACAGTTCTTTGCTGGAGAACATCGTTACCTCGGTCGGGCACCAGATGAAATGGTTGGCTTTCACTGAGAGGCCATGTTTTACAGAAAACAAAGGTCTTAAAAGCACGGCTCACATCCACGTGTAAGATGCACTCACTGTGAGCCCCAGGGAGGGAAGCGCACATTCATGTCCAGCCTCACGCTCACTCAGGGCCGTTACACTCACTGAGTGTAGAACCACCTGAGGTTCCAATTATTACTTTTCTCCCTATCTCCCCTCCCTGTTGTATTTTTTTAATAGAGCCTATAAAGTTGAATCCACATAAAACAGACATGAAGTAGGAGCATGGTACCATGGTGGTCATAAATTAGAAACCCAGGGTGCCACCATTCATAATACCACCTTATTTTAAAAATAAGAATATTTTTTACTTCTTATCTACCTTAATTACCTTGATTTATTTGAACAAAAACTCTGCATGCCCCTCTGAAAGTTCTGATATGCCCCCTTATGTCATCTTACTATCTAAGGGGGAAAGAAACCCAGACACAACCTAGAAGTCCAACAAATGAAATTACCTATATTATGATATATCCACATGTAATACAAAAAGAGAAAAAAATTCTCAAAAACACTTCAGGATAGGAAAATAATAGATTTTCTGACCAAAGTAACATATTAAAGAATTATGTTGTCAAAGCTTCCACCAGCATTTAGTATTGCTACATATACAGGTTCTACTTAGCTGATTCTCTTAAGGAAATAAAGATCCTTGGTGGACCTCTTTTTGTCTTAAACACTGAAGTTCCTGGGCATAACCTGAAAGGAGAGAATTAGGACAAATTCACTAAGTTTTTCTGAATGATACATTATGAAGAATTTTGAATTTATCCTGAAGAGGCAGCTGTGGATAGTAAATGTAAGGGTCCCTGGAGGTGGAAGAAGCAAGGTTATGGGCCACAAGTCTGGACAGAAAAGGATGGAGGGGGAGGAAAGTATCTTGTTACAGTCTGAGGAGAAAAAAATTCTTCATAGTAGGAAGAGCTGAGTCACCTAGGGAAGCAACATCTATGATTACACTTGAAGTTTTTTCTGATAATGTTCCAATTTTAATTTTCCCAAACCTTTGGAAAAAGTTTCTTACATGATACGGACTTATTCACAAACTTTTTTTAAAATCAATTTTAACATCAAAGTTCAACCTATTGTTCTATAGACTTTTGCGGTCATTCACATGTAAATAAATGAAAAGAGCAAAGAATTTAAATCGTTTTAATATAAGCGTTATCAAGCCTACAGTTCTGAAGCTGAAATTCACACAAAATGTGATGGATAATCCTGTTTGTTGGGGTTTTTTTTAAAGGGTGGGCTCATCTTGTATATGCTACTGGGGTATTGTTGCTTCTAGGCCCTCTCAACTGACAGAGCAATGAAATATGTGTGTCCTAACCTAGGTATATACACTTACCTACAAATATTTCCATACACAACCATGTGTATCTTTTTTTTTTTTTTTTTGCGGTATGCGGGCCTCTCACTGTTGTGGCCTCTCCCGTTGCGGAGCACAGGCTCCAGACGCGCAGGCTCAGTGGCCATGGCTCATGGGCCCAGCCGCTCCGCGGCATGTGGGATCCTCCTGGACTGGGGCACAAACCCGTGTCCCCTGCATCGGCAGACGGACTCTCAACCACTGCGCCACCAGGGAAGCCCCATGTGTATCTATTTTAACTAATCATGAGTACATAGTGATGTCCACATCTCTCATTCATTAGCACATGGATCATTCTGGCCTCCTCCCCTGGCTTCTCTGTAAACTCCCACTCCAATAGTGGAAAACTTGATACCTACTCTCCATCATCCATTGACTTACTTATTTCCAGTATATATTAATAGTGGTTATCAGAAATGTTAACCTGTACCCCTATGGGAAACAACTTTCTCACCTAGAAGACATGCTTATGTACAGTTTCTTTTGCTTTTATTCTTACAGACTCTACTCATTTCCAAAGTTACTGAGGTCTGCACCCCGCTCCCATCCTCTACAGTGAGGTTGTTTCCAAAGTTTTGAGTACAATTAGGTT
Source organism: Kogia breviceps (assembly GCF_026419965.1). Taxonomy (NCBI): domain Eukaryota; kingdom Metazoa; phylum Chordata; class Mammalia; order Artiodactyla; family Physeteridae; genus Kogia; species Kogia breviceps. Next base: position 57,621,230 of record NC_081313.1, on the reverse strand, counting down.
GTTTTGCTACATTTTGCATTCCATCACAGGATCCTCCAACCTCTTAATTTTTTATTTGCACACATTGAAGTTTCCTCTGTGTGCCATAAAGTTCTATGGGCTTTGACAAATGCAGTGTCATGTATCTACCATTACAGTACCATAAAGAATATATTCACCACCCTAAGATAAAACCCCACAATGACAGGAATATGTAGAAAGGACACAGAAGCCAACTGAAAGAGTCCCTCATCACCAAAGCTAGAACACTCTGAATAAAGTAGTACTAGATTACTACCCAAAGTGTAAAATAAATATCCATGAATTTATACTGACATAAATGATTGAGGGGCTTCCCTGGTGGTGCAGTGGTTGAGAGTCCGTCTGCCGACACAGGGGACACAGGTTCGTGCCCCAATCCGGGAAGATCCCACATGCCGCGGAGCAGCTGGGCCCATGAGCCATGGCCGCTGAGCCTGCGCGTCCGGAGCCTGTGCTCCGCAACGGGAGAGGCCACAACAGTGAGAGGCCCGCATACCACAAAAAAAAAAAAAAAAAATGATTGAATAAATCATTGAGAGGGATAAAAATCTCCCATGGAGAAGAATTCCAAATAGTTTAGGTAGATACTTTGCCCACAGGGAAGCATACAAGATAACTCTTCATTCCTAAGGCGTGGGCTGCACATCATGACTTCCTTCCAAAGAACACAATATGGGATGAGGAGTGGGGAAGAGTAACTTTACAGTGGAGAAACCTGACCAGCACTAGCTCTGCCAGGTAATCAAGGTCATCATCAATACTGACAAGACATGTTGATAGTATATGCTATTGATATAATGTGATGGAAATGGCACTTAACCTCTGTGGTCTTCCTCCCAAAAGCCATAACCTCAGTTTAATGATAGAGAAAACACTCCAAAACTACCAATTAAGGGACATTCTACAGAATACATGACCAGTATTCCTCAAAACTGTCAAGATCATCAAAAATAAGTCTGAGAAACTCTCACAGCCAAAGGGAGCCTAAGGAAACACAGCTGAATTTAATATGGTATCCTGGGACAGAAGAAGGAAACTAGATAAAAGCTAAGGAAATCTAAATAAAGGATGGACTTTAGTCAATAATAATGTATCAAAACTGGTTCATTAATTTTAACAAATATACCATAATAGTATATGATGTTAATAATAAGGGAAACTAGGGGAGTCTAGGAGGCTGGGTGTATATGGGAACTCTGTACCATCTTTGCAACTTTTCTGTAAATCTAAAACTGTTCTACAAAATAAAGTGTAAAAACGTGGTTTTTTTTTTTTTTTTTTGCGGTATGCGGGCCTCTCACTGTTGTGGCCTCTCCCGTTGCGGAGCACAGGCTCCGGACGCGCAGGCTCAGCGGCCATGGCTCACGGGCCCAGCCGTTCCGCGGCATGTGGGATCCTCCCGGACCGGGGCACGAACCCGCGTCCCCTGCATCATCAGGCGGACTCCCAACCACTGCACCACCAGGGAAGCCCAGGGCTGTTTTTCTATTCTAAAATTTCTAATTTTTCTACTGTGAGCATTTATTACTTCTGTAATTACAAAAGACAAAATTAATTTATTTTTTCCAAAAGGCTTATTTAGTACAATATTATGCTTAGAACCTCCGGCACTTGCATCAAGCTCACCCTCCGCCAGCCAAACAGCAGATACGGCACCACTTCCTGCCCAGCACTTCACGGTACCCAGACTTCACAGGCAGGAGGAGGATGCCAGCCAATTCCACCACCACTGCCCCTAGGGCCTCTACCTCCCTACCACCTTCTCCCATGAGGAAAGTTAAACATGCTCACAGAGTTCTTGTCATAACATGTCAGTTTTACCAATCCTTCATTTTTCCATCCAAATGGTCATACAACTTTACCTGGCTTTAGCCAGGTAAAGTTCAAGTTATCTTCAGTCCAGTGCAGGCAGCGGCTGATAAATTACTGCAGGAAAGTCAGCTTCAATACGAGTGTCACTAAAGCTGGGCTTTAGGTCCCATACGACCTCACTCACACTTGAATATCACTTGCTGAGAGAGCAGAAGTGTCACCTTCCAGGGGCTTCTGTAACCCACCTGAGACACTGGCACTCTTGTTTCACAGTCCTCAGGCACAAATTTAACTTTTAACTGGAAATCTAATCAGGCACACGGCTTTATTTTTTCAGATTCAACCTTTCAAAAGGAGAGTATGCAAGACAACAACTGACCAAGCCGCTTCCAGCTTCGCCAATCCGGCGATGGCTTATGCATCTTTGTTCGCAGCTGGTATTCCAACAGGGCAGCCAAAGCTCACCCTCTCCACTGTATTTCCCAGAGGTTGTCCACGTTTCCCGCTAGATGTTCGCATCCCTTCTCCCTGGTACAACATTCACAGCTGCCCACTGTTGAGCTTCTATTCCTTAACCATATTTAACCCCATATCCTTGAGCCAAATGGACCCTTCCTTCCTTTTAATTTCCATATTGACCCATTTCATTTACCTTCTCTTCTACCCTTTCCTCCGAATGCTTTGCCCTCTCCCCACAACCTACCTGCCCAGAATGTGAAGGCACCGCACTCTGAGGAGTCTCACTCTTCACTGTGGCAGCAACAGAATCGGACCCCAGCACTCAACTCATACTCTCCCCTTTGAGCAAAAGGCCAAGCCCTCACAGTTATCCACAGAGGGCGGGGCTCTCACTTCTGGACTCACCATAAACGTAATCTTACTATCACTGCTCACTACTGGGGTGGTTTGGGGGCACCAGCTTGGATGAGGTTACTAGCTGTTACCCACTGGAGACTTTGTTTTTTCCAATCAGTAGTCATTTTCAGTGTATAAACTAATGGTGAGTTGGTTCCTGATGCTGACGGGCCAACAACAGCAACACAAAGGGAGCTTTTACTCTGGCGCTTCCCTGTCCAGAGCAATAAATAAAGTTCAGAGGCAGCTCCTCAGTCACACTGGTCACACATCACATGCTATATAGACATATGTGGCTACCTGGCTATATCTGAATAGTGCGGATACAGAACATGCCCATTATCACAGAAAGTTCCACTGGAACGGCGCTGTCGTTTATGAGATCGCACTAAACTCACGTCACACCATTTTGAATAATACAAATCAGCAAAGACATATACCTGAATGCCACATTTATCAGCACTTCCTTAGAGACCAAGCAGAATATAAGCACATATAAAGTAGAACGGTTTAGAAGCAGCCATGGGGAAAAGCCATTTCCGGTTCCAGACACCAGCTTACCACCTGATTCTAGTAAGTTCTTTGCATAAAATCAGGTGACCTTTTCTAATCCACCAAGTTCAAATGAACAACAAAGCCAATGGTTCGCACAAGGGATAACCGTTCATAGCCCTTCTCATAAATCACCAGATTAATGTCATACACGCTCGTCTCTCTCAAATTCTTTATCACATCCCTCCTCAGACACGATGATATTACTGACAAAACACTCCGATTAGGTCAGGCTACTACAATTTCCATAACATGTGCCTTCTTACCCAGCAAGGATACCAGTTTGAGAACGGAGTGAATTTTTGAAGCCTAACCTGAAAAAAATCCTGCTATTTAATACTTTCAACAGCCAGCACTCCTCCCCCACCAGCAACTTGTCTCGGTAAACACTCTTCAAAGCGAACATTCCTGGGAGCATGATGCAATCTGGTGATGAGACATCCTGCATGTGTGAGAAGTAGCCAAGCTCTGGGCTTCAACAGCCCACGAGAGTCATCCACGTGGGCACGCTTGCTTTCATTTCTCCTTCCTCTTCCCCTCTTCTGGACGTAAATTATTACTCTTACCTTATGTAGCATAAATATTAAAGGTGGGCACAAAGCCCGGTATGGTCTCGTTTCTATTCCAATTTCAGTAATACCTCACACAAGGAGAGCAAGAAACCACCTCTGGCTTGTGGCCAAACTACAAGCAGCACAGCCAACCAGCACTGAGGGTGCTTCCTCCTCACCCTGCTTTATTCTTGTAACTGCTTTGTTGCATGCCTGCACTCCGCAAGGAGGCCCCTGCACCGCCAGGCTCCGCAGGCCACCCACCTTCGCTATTAAGCTCACCCAGGGAGCTGTCTTGCTTTTCCCTGATTTCACAACAGCCCAAGCACTTGGTCACTGCCATAGCCACCACCACACCCCTGCAACTCCTAAGACTGCTCCGCCCAGGCATCGTCCAGGTGTGTGAGCTGCTTCAGCTTCACTGAGCTTGAAGAAACCAACTGGGCAATTTCTAGATTATCTCTTTCCCACTTATCAGCCCCAGACCATCCAAGTGCCCAGACGAGGCATCTGCTGATAGCCCAGCTTGTGCATGTCCTCAAACCCCCAAAAGCATCATCAGGCTCTAACTCAAAGGTAAGTCTGGAGCCCTGATTAGCCCTGAAGAATTAGAAAATGCCCAAGGAGGAGATTTGGGAAGGTGCCCCTTGGGGAGTGGTGAATTACAATGCTTGTGAACAGACAAGAATTCCCAGGGCCAAGGGAAGAAATACTTTCCCCTTGCCAAGGGAGCTCCTGGTTCCTTTGAAGGGACACCCACATCAGATCCATGCCCCAGGATAAGCGTCTGGTCTTTTCCTGAGGCCAGAGGATAAGATCACACAAGCTCAGCTCCAAGGGGCCCCCACTGGGTATCAAAATAGGATAGTGGTAAACTTGGGGATTCTGAGGCCAGGCAGGATGAAGTTATGAGTCTCGACTGCCCCATTTACCCTCTACCAGTGGGCTCAGTCACACCACCTGAAACGGAAGCTGGTAGGGCCAACCGCATAGGAATAACAAGGTAACATATGACAAGCGCCGAGCCAACATCTGGCTCAGAGTAAAACTGTGTAGAAAAGCTTGGATTGCTTTCTTTGTTTTGATTTGTTTTGTTTTGTTTTTTAGATTGTAAATGGAGACTGAACCCCTGAAGTCATAGTATTATAACTGATGCTGCAAAAAAAATTTACCTGTGTGGGTTTCAAGAAATAGACAAGGCTCCCAGGAAGGAAGATTTTATTTCTAAATAGATTTTCTTCTTGTCCCCTGCATACCTGGGTCTGTGATACCCCTATATGCATGCTGGGGGAAGCAATATTTTGCAACATACCCAAATATAGACTGTCCTGGTCTTCACGTTCATTCAGTTGAACCACCGGGTTTTTCACACACTGGAAAAGATAACGTCAGGTGGCTCTTTTACAAGTTACTTACTTGATAACAGTAATGTTTATTTTTGTAAATGAAAAAACAACCTAAGAAAACATCAGTAAAGACATGTTACACGTGTCACCACACATAAACAGAAAACTAGTCTTGTACGTAATATTAAGCGCTAGAAATAAGGGAAGAATCTGTCCCAAGCTGAAGCATGCCTAAAAGCTATCCATAGGTTATTATATATTCAGTGAATATCTCCCAAGTTCATTCTTGCAATGGCATTATTGGCAAACATCTTTAGATATCATCTTCAAGTACAAATTTTGGGAAAAGGTATACAGTCATCTTGCATATACAACTACGACCCAGAAAGACAGCTAGGTTTGCTCATTAAGAGTAGAGATCTAAAATTCGATAAAGGAAGCAATTTCAAGTTACTCTGAATGTGCCCTGGGACATATCCCTGAGGGGTTTCTTTTGCTTTGGGTTTTTTATCCTATGTTTATTACTGCTAGGTCTTCACTTCTACTTCAACTCTGGAGAGAAGCACAAAGATGAAAATGGGCAGGGAATCATTACCTTTACATTCTCCTTTCCAGGCGATGATCTGCTGGACACCGAATTCTTAATCTCTGCAAAAGGAATAATTCTTATCAGGATCTACTGATAGGGATTTCCATTAAAAAAAAAAAAAGGAAGAAGAAGAAAAAGAAAAAACATAGAAACTAGATGACAAGTCTGTGTGGAGCTAGGTTTTAGATTAGGCTTCTTAAAAATCAACTCTCCGAAGAGCAGAGTATCTGATAATCTGACAGCCCACACTCTGGTATTATTTGTGTGGACCAAGATGTAAACAAGCCCAGGAGCTCTCACAGGAAATCCTGAGGAAGACAATGATGGTTAAATAAACAAATGCCCCTGATTCAGAAGGAAGGCTGTGCACTGACTGAAGCCTCTTCAAAACAGCACAGATTCTAAGGACGTGACTCGTACCCACCTGAGGAAATCCCACATGGCTCCTTCCTCGAGTGCCACCGATTTCATGTTTCAAAAGAGCCTAATTCATTCTAGATGAGGTTTAGTTTTCCCTTGCCCATTGTTTAATGTCAAGAACATCAGCACAGCCCTTGGGCTGGGACCTCAGACAGTGCCAGGCTCTGCACTAACCAGCCCCATGCACACCAGGGGCCTTCTCTCTGAATAGAGGCTTTCGTGGAAGCATCAGTGGTCGTGATATTCTGGGGTGAACAGAAGGTCCACTTAAGGTGTGCTTTTCTCTGTGTCTTGATTGATCGGTTTTCTTCCCAAATACTCAGTTGCCCGTAAACAAGAACCACCGTTATTGAAATAACCACCAAAAGTAGGTTTGGGCCTAAGGAAAACAGAAGAGTTGGGCACTCCTAACAAGGGCAGCTGGATGGAAATCTTCACCCTGAATTTGTATTAATATACAAATAATATTATATTATTAATATATAATTATATATTATATATAATATATATAATATAATATATATAATATAATATAATATATATAATTATATATAATTAATATATTATTATATTATTAATAATATTAATATTATTTGTATTAAAACAACACTGTGGGCCCAGGCCCTCCTCTCGACCCCTCAGCTTCCCTGCCCCCCAGGCCCTGCTGGATGCCAGTTCTGGGGAGCCCCTTAGTTTTCCCACCAGATCCATTAACTAGGCATTCCCTCCTATACTCTGACACTCCTATTAATTTAAGTCACGTGAGGCCTCAAACCTCCACGTGGATTTATTCAAGCTCTTCTTACTGCCTGGCAACAATGCCAGTTTCCATCCATGTTTCTGCTTAGAAAAAGTATAAGGTTTTCGTTTAGGTGGCTTTCCATGATGCATCTTAACAAGGTAAGGATGGAGCAGAGAAATCAACAAACACAAAGTCATGATGTATTTCTTTTTAAACCTGCATAACAATAACTTTGAATTTGCTTTACATCAACTTAGTAAGCTATCTGCCCTCCACAACACTATATTGCTCTTGAATTCACAATGCATATTAGCTTCTATGATGAAAAATGAAAGGGTAATAGCCTCAATTTCATGTGGTCATGTCAACTGACCTGAACAGGGAGTAAGGACAAGGCTGTAGCTGACACCCAGCCTGGGCAGCTTTTGCTCCTCGCCATCCCCATCTACCTTTACATGCACACCCCACATGAGGCCTCCAGGTGGCAGCAGAGTACCATCTGCAGAACAACAGGGCCCATGATGGGAATGTCAAAATGAGACCCCTTCACCCTTCAAAAGCCTGCCGTTTAAGCACCAAAGTCCAAAACACTATGTTAAGAGAAAGTTTTCGTTCTACTGCACAGATGCAGAAAACTGATGTGAAGCATCTACTATAGTGTTTACCATATGGGAGCACACCAGGTCTCCTGTTTTAAAATACATATATCCAAACCCTAAAAATTGGGTGAAGGAGGGTAACTAGAACTCAAGTTTCAACAGACACATCTGCATAGACAGCAAGAGAGTCACACACATTTTTATTGTCCATCACTGGATATTCCTTTAGAGACATTTCAGACCATATGCTTTTAAATGATAACAATTCTGCATTTCTAAAGAATTCTGTACCTACAGCACTGATGCAGAATAATACACATTTTATTCAAGACTGCAGATGAAGAAGGCTCTATCGTCAGGTAATCCACCTGTAACAATAAACGATGTGTTCACCCAGTAATATGTTCAGAGTCCACCCCAGTGGTATGTTCAGATTCCAGCTCCCTACCCCTCTCAAGAGGCTAGTCTTCATACACTGCCAGCCTACATTTTCCTTACAGTCTAATGCAATTTTGTTCAATATTCAAACAAATACTGCAAACTATGTTAAAATAGACGTCTTCATAAAACGTATAATCATTTTAAAAACAACTTTCAAGGTTATAAAACTATCTCAAAATCATTAAAAATATTTGTGGGACTTCCCTGGTGGCGCAGTGGTTAAGAATCCGCCTGCCAATGCAGGGGACACGGGTTCTAGCCCTGGTCCGGGAAGATCCCACATGCTGCAGAGCAACTAAGCCCATGCGCCACAACTACTGAGCCTGAGCTCTAGAGTCCACGAGCCACAACTACTGAGCCCATGAGCCACAACTACTGAAGCCCGGGCGCCTAGAGCCCATGCTCCGCAACAGGAGAAACCACCACAGTGAGAAGTCTGTGCACCGCAACGAAGAGTAGCCCCCGCTCACCGCAACTGGAGAAAACCCGTGCACGGCAACAAAGACCCAATGCAGCCAAAAAAATTTTTTAAATAAATTTTAAAAAATTTGTGACAGATAATCATGTATCTTTAATTAATCTAGGATGATACAGAACTATATCTTAGAGCTTTTAAAGAATTTGGCACTCCTTCCAACCAGAGTTTAATTAAATTGCTGCAGGAGAGTTTCTGCTAAATGACGAGGATCCTTTTACACTCACCCACTGCACCACCAACTGCACAGTGCAATCAAACCACTCATTGCTATAGCAACCTTCAGCAGATAATGATATCAGTAACCCCAAGCTATTCTGTTTTAAAGGCCTATTAATCTCGCCTTCAAGGCCTACCCAGAAGTAAGGATCTCCACCTCCTAAATCAGATTTGCCAAACATCAAAACATGTTTTTTATTGCCATCCAAACATCAAAACATGTTTTTTATTGCCATACTATAATGGATCAAGAAATAATCTCTAATATTCACGTTCACCAGGGACACTGCACTAGGAAACAGCATAAGATCAATACCAGTGTATTGTTAGGGAAAAGATTAGCCTAATAGAGCTCAACTCTGCACAAGTCATATCGTCTCCTTTTGAGAAATGGGACCATGGAGGATAGACTTAAGCAAAGAGAAAGCTTACATAGAAAAGACAGGGTGCTCAGTATTCTCCTTCAGCTACAATTTGCTGTGTCATCTGACTCCTCCCCCAGGAAGGAGGCAAAAAGGATCTCGATCAGAGCCAGCCAGACAACTACTGCTGCTTCACCCTGACCCTCAGGTTCGGCTCTCCAGGATAAAGTCCCCAGCTGGGTTAGACATGCAGGGCAGCATCAAAAGCACAAAGGAAAACGCGGGTCATGCTCTCAGCTTGCTCTGTCTGCCCCACAAATGCCCAAAGGGACTCATAGGGTAGTTCACAGTCTTTGAATGAATCCTCTTCTCCCAATAGACTATTAGCTCTGGGAAGGCTGGGTCCAAATCAATTTAAGCCCAACACCTGTATCTCCAGGGCCAAGCAGGGTGCCTAGCATATTACAGATGCTGAATAAATGTTTCTCTCCTCGATGTAGATCTGATGGCCCAAAATAACTGATGAGATGTAATATAGATCATTAGGAAAAAGAAAGGGAAAGTTGTTTACTTTATTAAAATACGAATTCAAATACTCCAATACCGGTGCTACTTTATCACAACTTCTGAACTGCCAGCTGGATGAGATAGATGAATGCTTTTCCCCTGGCTTCCTCCCACCCCTCCAGCTCTGCAAGCCCAAAAGTCACCCTTTCCTCTCTAGTTACGCACCGGAGTTTCACTAAGAACTTCACTTCACGAATCACCTTAATATTTTACCCTAGAGTGCATGTCTGATTCACAACTGCTAGAGAATTAAAATGGCAAAGGGAAAAAAATTTGAAAAACCATCTACCACTCTCAATTCAGAGGCTATTGTAACACTCTGATCTTTTGTTTCAGTATCTCAATTACTCCCTTTTTTTTTCTAAAGGTGAGAATACTAATCCCACCTTTACTAATGCCAGCTGATAGCCGTTGGCATTCCCAGTATAAATATGGACTGGGAGAAACAATGAGGCACTTATCAACAGAAATATCAACATGAGCCCTGTTAGTCCATGAGTCCCAACGTTCCATATAATTTAACAAGCTCAACCGGGCCCCCAGTGATCCAGGCCCCCAGGATCAGCAGTCAGGGAGAGGATGTCAAGGAGAGAGAAGACCTCAAGCAACTCAAAAAGTGTTCTTTTACAATATAATTTTTACACTTCTACTCTGCATTCTTTCAGAAAAAAATTAAGACATCTTTTTTTGAAATACGTAGTGGTTTTTTTTAATTCAAATTATTTGTGATACTTTTTTGAGTCACAAAAGTAATTAAGAAAACTTGGAAGGGACTGAGAAAAAAAGTCCATAAATCCACCATTAATGGTTTAGTATATTCCCTTCACACATATACACATATATATTTGTATTTGTATATTTTTACTTGTATATATATGTATGTATATACATATATACATATATGCATGTATATACATGTATATATATGTCTGTATGTATACATATATATAACAGTTTTGAGGTATAATTCAATACCATACTATTCATCTATTTAAAGTGTACAATTCAATGATTTTTAATATACTCAGAGCTGTGCAATCATCCCCACAACTGTTTTAGAACATTTTCATCACCCCAACAAGAAACCCCATACCCATTAGTACTCGCTACCCATTTCTCCCCGACCACCACCACTCCCACCCCAGCCCTAAGTAACCACTAATCTACTTTCTGTCTTAATGGATCCCACTTTGGATACTTCACATAAATGGAATTATACAATATGTGGTCTTTTGTAACTGGCTTCTTTCACAAGGCAAGTTGTCAAGGTCCGTTCGTGTTATACTGTGTCAGAATCTCATTCCTTTTTATTGCCAAATACTACTCCATTGTATGGATAGATCACATTTTGTATATCCATTCCTCAGCTGATGGACTTTTTGGATTGTTTCCATTTGGGGCAGTTATGAATAATGCTGCTTTGAGCATTTGTGTGTAAGTTTAAGGAGATCTATGTTTTCATTTCTCTTGAGTACGTATCTAGGAGTGTTATCACTAGGTCATATGGTAACTCTATGTTTAATATGCTTTTATAAAATAGATTTTTTTTACATCTAGAGTGTGCACTCTCTCCCACCCTCCCCACCCCCCATCCCCATAAAATCTCAAACAGTCAAAAATTAAGTCATGGAGTAAAATAAAAGATATCACCCTCAGCTCCAAAATTTGGTGGCAACTATCAACTAAGCAGAAGCTCTAAATCATTATACGTTAAACTGAGGTCAGGACATAATTTTCCTAATTTACTCAACTGTTTGAATAAAATGAGGCAAAGTCATCTTTCAACAATATAAACAAGATTCAATTTTCTCTTGGGAATACTTTTATGTCCCTAAGATTTCACACTTAGAGTCTATTTCAATTCAGGGGGGGAAACTCCATAAATATACCTTCAACTTATAAGCTTATTTCAACTGTATTAGACTCCTCAGTCAATATGTTTAGTAAATGCTTGTCCTTCCTCCTAACCTGCTAATCGGACCCAGGTGGAACAAAGTATCCATAGCAGATGAGAGCAGAATCCGTTGTATCTAGGTGAATTCTGAGGATTCTGAGATTCTTTCCAGCTCAAACTAGGATTCTTTAATTCTGTGATGAACTGGGGGAGGCAAGGTGGAGAATTTTTCTTTATATGGGAGAAAATACTATTATTATTAAAACAATACACAAAATGAGCATCATATCAGCTTGAGATCTTATTTTGGCCTTTTAAGGATGAAGCTCATTCTCTTCTGTAGGCAGGAGGAGACCATGGACTGGCAAAGTCAGTCTCTAAAAGAAACAGAGAGAACACTGAGCCTCTCTGTCAAATGAAAGAAGCACAGGTGACTTCCTGGGGCTAGGAAGTACATTCTCCAGGTATGGAGTGTAAGTGTCTTGCAAATGCCCAGGTACCTAGCCTCTAGGCGAGCAACACTGACTAAGTCCTTGGATGGATATTCCACAATCAGGCTAAGATAAGAGCTGTGTATCCAGCTGAGTAAACACCCTTGCAGAACAGCCTCCTTAATTGCTGTCCTAAATCCCCAACACCTCAGGTCCCAGCCACCCTGGTTAAAGGACCTGCATCTTGGTAAGACATTGGAACCATATTCAACAGTTCTATAAAGACATTGAGCCACAGTATTCAAAACGAAAAATCTTGGAAAGGAAATTTTGCACGGATAAAAAGACTTCTTGGTTTTCCCAATAATATCTCACAGGAGATATTCAAATAAGGAGAATCCATCATATGATATCGCTCATATGTGGAATCTAAAAAAAAGGGTACAAATGAACTTATCTACAAAAGAGAAATAGAGTTACAGATGTAGAAAAGCCTTATGGCTACTAGAGGGAAAGGGGAGAGGGATAAACTGGGAGACTGGGATGGACATATACACTCTACTATATATAAAATAGATAACTAATAAGAACCTACTGTATAGCACAGGGAACTCTACTCAATACTCTGTAATGGCCTATATGGGAAAAGAATCTAAAAAAGAGTGGATATATATATATATATATTATATTATATATATAATATATATAAATGATTATATATATATATAAAACTAAGTTTTATATATATATATATAACTGATTCACTTTGCTGTACACCTGAAACTAACACAACATTGTAAATCAACTAGACACCAATAAAAATTAAAAAAAAAAAAAAAGAGAATCCACCACACAACTCTCTCTTCCCATTTCACTCACTTAGAGCACACAGAGAAGAGCTGCACCCCCGCCTAAGGAATGTTCCAGCAGGAAATCTGCTCACCTGGTCACTATGAGGTGAAGAGCTATGTCCTGATATCTCAGCACACACATGATCACCACTAAGTCCGCTCTAGCCACGTGCTATAACTTGCACTCATCACACGATAGTGTTGGCTAAGCATACACAGTCAGATACTGATCAAGGTGCCCCACCTGTATTTTCTCATTTAAACTTTATTTTGAAGGAAGTATGAAATGACACTCCCACTCCACCATTTTCCACAAAAGGAAACACAGCTGAGTAACTTGCATCCTGTTCAGAAGCCAGTTCATGGAAGAGCTGAGGGTTTTAGCAGAGTCTGCTTGTTGCTGATGTGTCATCAAGACCTGTCTCTGCATGTGGGTCACAATCTCCCATCGTAAGGACTTTATGAGACAGGTAGGTCACATGGAAGAGAGCTCATTTCAAGGCAACGATTCCAATTTTGTACTTTTCCATCACACAAAAGCTGGAGAGAACTCGAGAGCAGCAGTCCGAAGATTAATTGGAAAACAGTCTGGTTGAGAAGGGTGGTGGGTATCTACAGTGTGGTGGGTAAGGATTTACCCACCTGAGTTCTGACTGCCTGAGCAAGCTGTGTCACCTCACACAAGTTATGTGACCTCTCTCTGCTACCACCTCCTTGTGCACAAAATGGGGAGAAGTGATTCCTGACTCCCAGAAATGTCCCTCTCTCCATGGCCACTGGGACGTGTGCTCCCTGAGTGTGCAACCTTGGCTCGGCTCCCAGCTGCATCCCCAGCGCCTCGAGCGGTGTGCGGCACTCCACAAAGGCATGAGTGAAATTCAATGAAAGTAAACTCCATGAGATGGGGGCTTTTTCTCTTTGCCTTTCTGGTTATTGCTTCATCACCAGTGCTGAGAACAGTGCCTGGCAGAGAATGGGTGCTCAGAAAAGACTTACTGAATGGGTAAGTCAATGGGCCTGTAGGGCTCACATCTGCCTGCCTAGACCGGGCCCTGAGTTTGGACCCATGGCCTCTCGCACAGGATGGTGAGGAGGAAGCCCCTCTGAGCCCACTGGGAGCTGCTGCCTCAGCCCTGAAGGAGATGATTTTGCCCTCTCCCTTTGTGACTGGCACTCGTGTCCCAATCCCTACTCCTTATGTCCTCGTAAAATGAGAACGTGGAAGATAATTAATGGGGAGAAGTGAACACGGTAAAGGACTAGTCACATAAAAGTCGAGACAGCAAATGACACAGGGTGTTTAAAAAACTGCAAAATAATGAAAGAAAATGGATTCATACAGCGAGTGGTCAACACTATTGCAATGGTTGCTTGTCTTATGGCCCCATAGACTCTAGGCAGGCAGCAGCCTCCTGAACAACATCAAAAAGTACAGTGGGCTGTGTGGCGAGACATGGGTGGTCTCAGTACTCAAGATGACCATGAGTAGTTTTAAAAATGCCTCCCTAGCTCCCTCCCAAGAGTGAGCATTATGTACTAATAGATGGAGAGAACCCACATGATCGTGAAAAAGGAGGACATAAGCTTAAGAAAGGGCAGGATCAGGGGAGATGAGGAAGAGCAACATTTCCAAAGCACCTTCCACAGACCACTCCCATGGTCGAGTTAGAGAACTGTTAGGTTAAACAAGAAACACGGGTTTCTTGAGTGCAAGACTTAACTAGAACCTACAAAACGTTAAATGTATTCTCAGTTTCCAATAGGGGGGGTTTCATATATAGCATTTCCTACTTATTTGGACAAAGAATCCTTATTTTTCAGAGCATCTTCCAAGGTTGGTGTTCGGTACAATGCTCTTTAGGAACTCCTAGAGTAGGAGATCAAATAACGAAAAAGGCGGCAAGGGACAAAACGGAGTCAGTTGGTGGAGCAATACATACTCATAATTAGCTTATTCATCTGAACACAGTGAAAATGAGGTGACCTTGTGGCCATATAATTCATTTGGAATAACATCCCATCATTCTGGGAGGACAATTACAATGAAGTTATGAAAACATAATTGGTTCAGAGACAATAATAAAACCATTTATCACACTAACAGAGACAAAGTAAATTTCCAAGCTAAAGGTATTATAATCTTTTAATCAATGGCAGCTAAAAGTTCCCTTTCTACCCACTGCCCCAGGAGGGAGAACATTATCTATTAAGAATCTTCTGTGAAATCTCAAAGGGAAAGTTTGCTTTGGGGGTTAAAGGGAAAAAAAAACAAACAAACAACCAAGCTCTTACACTCAAAATGTTTTGTTCTTCCAGTTGAGTCACCTGCAGGCTTATGAATGAACAAAAGCTAATTGAATGTTTTCACTTTATGTGAATACTGCCCTCTGCTGGAATGTGCACACAGTTTCTAACATGTCCTCCAAACGTATGCAGATAAAAGCACGGTCTACAAGGTCTGTAAAATATACACATTAATTATTTGGCGTTAGAGAACTTGCGTTTCTGTCCAAATTCTTTTGCTTATTGGTTGAGTGACTTCAGTCCAGCTGGCATCCAGGGATATTAACTTGCCTGCCCCCCTGGGCCCATCAAACTCAACCTGTCTAAAACTGAGTAGGTATTTTGTCACGATCCTGCTTCCTGTAAGGCCTGTCCCGCACAGGGACACACCAGCAATGGAAGAATCACCCTTTTCCCTTGCCACTGACACCCACCTGACATCCTACACCTTCAGGACAGTATCCATCGGTCCCTCTGTCTCCAATCTCATTATACTACTGTGGTGCAGACTGTCTTCTGCATTACTCTCCGCAGCCCCTGGCCCCTCTAACTCATTCTTCACACTCTCGCAGAGTGACCTTTCTAAATAACAACCTGATCTAATTTGCTTAAAACAGTTCCCAGAGCTGTCAAGGTGGAGTTCCAGTTCCTTGCCTTGTGTACAAGCCCTGCTGATCTGCCTCTCTTTCAGGCCTATGTTCCTGGCATCATATACACACCGCTATACTCCAGGACCACAAAACAACTTGCATCTCCCCCAATGCATCATCTGGTTCAGGGCTCTGTATTGCATATAGTCCCATTGTCTAGAATTCCCTTCCCTCCCTTAGATCACAGCTCCAGGGTCACCTCCACCAGGAAGCTTTCCCTGACCACCCCACCATCACACACCACAGAGTTCTCACAGTATTACTTGCCTATGACTCCTATAGCACTTATATTGTGCTGGGACAGCTTGTTTTTCTGCACTAGTCCCAAACTGTCAGTCCCTTGAGGGCAAGAACTTAGAATTTCAGCACTTGTTTAGACCTCACTTTGTTCTAAGTCAGTTTGGAGGTGGATTACAAGGGAAGAAAAATGTATACGTTGATAGAGTAAAAATCAGGAGTTGATTTTTTAAAAAAAAGAGCAAGAGTGAAGGCTAAAGAAATAAGGGTAATATCAAAACGCGGTCAGCAGTACCCTACAAATTTGCAACCGGCAGGCCAGAAACTTAGCCCCAGGTTTACCAGCCAACTAGAAGCAAGAAACCTGATCAGTTACTGTCAGAGTAGTAAAAGCCAAGCCCAATGCTCAGGAGATGACAGTGCTCGTGACATGAGCCCAGAGTTTTCTCCCACGGGTCTGCAGGAGAAAGTGTGAAACCCACCACCACCTCCTTGGGCAGGTACGGCAAGCTGCAGCTCTCTCCACGCAGCCAGCGCACCACCCACAGGGGAGAGCAGCAAGGGCAACTCCACAGGGGCCCAAGCGGTGCAGCTTGGGCGGGAAGCTCAACTGGTTGGCTTAACCAGGGACTGAGTGCAGGTGCGTGCGGCGCACACACTTAGAACAACCGGTCTTCCAGCTGTCGACACTGGTGGTTTGGGAACAGGAGTCTTGTCCTATTTTTTCTCCCTAACCCCAGCATCTAGTATGCTGCGTCTCACCCCTATCAGACTATTGTCGCTTTACATTAACAGATATTTTGTAACGTCTGCCCCCACTGATCTGAAATTAAGTAGATAATAGAACCCCACCCCCAGACATAAATAAACCTAACCTCGCATTTAGTTTCAAAAAATAAAAAACACTCTAAAATATGAAGCAAAAGGAATGTAATTGATAATAAGATAATATGTATTAAAACCTTTGCCCTGACTACCCTGGAAGACATAGTGATGTATGGTCAGATTCCTAAAACAACTGGGTTTTGGAAAACAAGAAAACAAAACGACCATCCATTCCATATAAATAGTACAGGAGTATTCAAGAACAGAGGTAAGATACTCCAGCGAATCAAAACCCGTGTTTATTACTAGGACTTGCTAACAGATCAGACCTACTTGCATACATTAAAGGGGAAAGAACCTGAATTGAAGTAGAGATCACATGCCCAGACAAACTGCCAAGTTAGAGAAAACGACGAAGGACGATACTCCTGCCTACAAGCTGGGTATTATGTCCAGGTGCGCCATCAACACGACTCCACGTTACGATGTGGAACAGAGTAGTGACAATGTATTTTAAACATACACCTCTTGTTGTGGATGCCCACCTCCAGCAGATTTGTACACTCAGTCTCTGAAGCTCCATCAGGGCTGTGCAGGACAACCTGGGTTGGGTAGGGCCGCCTGTACCCTGAAGAACCCCCAGCATGCCCCCTCCCGTCACCTCTACACACCAGCGGTGCTCCCCAGAACCCATGGCAACAAAGACACCCTCACGGCCTCCATCCTCTAAGACCCCCTGGGCCAGCACAGAGCAAGAGCTCCACAGAGGTGGAGTAAGCTGGAGAACAGGTGAGTGACGGAGGACTGAACAGAACGAATGGACTGAACTTGGAAATGAGGGGAACACTCTCTGTGTGTCAGCAGAGGTCCCCAAATATCAGGAATGTGGGAGGAACCCAGTAAATGCTAACTGAATAAAAAGTGGAAACACACGGTACCTTCGTTCGGTGCCGCTGGAGGACCCCGGGGCCCAGTGGCACCCCAGCACCCTGCTCTTGCCTCTGAGTCCCTCAGCCCCTGATCTCCTCCACCACACACTTCAACTCCCAGGTGACTAGTTAGTTCTGAGCACTTTCTGGGTTCCCAGGGTCGGGAAGGAGCGTGCATACCTTCTTCGGTTTCTGCAGTGCTGGAGGGCATATCTGATTTTTCCTCTGACCTGGCTTCTTGCTCTTCAAGAGCCTAAGAGAGAGAGGAAGGAACAAAAAAAAAAAAAAATCACTGCAAGCCATTTGAGGCTTCAGATAAGCAACAAGAGATGAAAATCACAATCGAGCATCTCAGAGCCGGGACAGGCCAGAGGCATGGCCTGGAGAGGCGGGGGCAGATAGGGTGGTAAAACTGCTGGGAGAACATGTAAGCAGCACCCCGGATGACATGAGAGACAGAAGGAGGAACCAGAGACAAGGGCCAAAACTGTCTCTGCCACTAGTCCTCACTGCTTCCCCAGATCACACCACCAGAAGGTTCTCAGGAACCTGACAACGCATGAACCAAAAGGAGGACCGAGAACAGAAAAATCTTGAAACCTGTAAGGACTTCTGTTTGATGCATCTGCCCACCTAGACCAACCTCCATCCACACCCTTAAGACACAGGGATTGGGGGCCTGAAGGTGGGGGTAGGACCACTATTACAGAGAGGACCCAGGATGAGCATAAGCCTTAGGCTACATGTTGGCACATGCTGGTGCAGGCTGTCCCTGGCCAAGACTGAGTTGTGATCTGTAGAGAGAAGATGCCTTTAGAGCCCTCTGTATTTTATTTTCAGATAGATTCCCCACAGCCAGTGAAAATGCGAAGAGACAGAATTATGTGTTGATGTGTCAAAAACTGCCCAAGATTGCATCAGCACATGTTCCAAAACAAATACATGGGCAAACTGAGGCAAGCAACCCTACAACTGACCCAGAGCCCTGAATCTCCCCACGCCGGGCATGTTATTAAGCTCAGCATATCAAGTGCCTTGCTCATGACTATTTCAGCACATCCTGAGGCCAGAGCAAAAAGAACATGAAAATATACGTAACTGAGCAAATCACAAAGAGGCAGGGAACAAGCAGTACCTGGTCACCCACCCTCTGTGGCTATTAACAGCTCCCAGCCTTTACTCCCAGGACACTGTACTCTCTCTTTTAGGGCCCGCCATGGAATTAGCGGATGGACGGAAGCAGGTATATGTCTGGAGAGGTACTAAGGAGACGGTAGCATGAGTACCTGGGGTTAAAAGAGGGCTAATCATGCAGGCTCAAGGCCAAAGACAACCACTTACTAGCTTACAGGTTTATTATAAGCAGATATAAGTCGGGAATAGCCAGATGGAAGAGGTGCCTGGGGCAAGGTATGGGGAAAGGGCACGGAGCTTCCATGCCCCTCCTAGCAGGCTAGTCACCCAGTACCTCCACAAGTTCACCAACCTAGAAAGTTCTCTGAATCCAGTCCTTTGAGGTTTTTATGGAGGCTTGCGTTATTACGCAGGCATGATAGATTAAATCCCTGTCCACACTGGTGATTAAACTCCATCTCCAGGTCCTTTCCCCTCCCTGGAGGTCGCGGAGGTGGGACTGAAAGTTACCAGGCGATTGGCTCCACAGGTAACTAGCCCCCATCCTTAGGTGCTTTCCAAAAGTTGCCTCATTAACATAACAAAAAACACCTTTATCCGCTCCACACTTAGGAAATCCTAAGGGTCTGGGGGGCTGTGAGCCAAGAACCATGGAGGGAGACCAGATATATTTCTTATTGTAAGTTACAATATCACAGTGTCTTAAAGAACCTCAGCCCTATTCCCTTCCCAGTCTGCCTACGCCCTTCCCAGTCTCCCTACGCACTACCCAGCCAAAAGCTTAGGACAGGAAGAATGAAAAAGGGGTGCTGATACCTGGAACACAAGGCCATCCCACTGCAATGGATTCTTCTTTTATCAAGTGTTTTCCATAAAATTAAAATCTCTGATAAACTGGAAAGTAAACTTCATTTGGTCTTTGTTATTGTAAAGTCCACTACAATCAATTATTAAAGCATCTAGATTTATTCATCCTACATCTCCCCCAATGTCATCAGTAATAATTATCTCAAGTTACAAGTAATCACGAATCCGACCTAAGAAGCTGGAAGTTTTTATAATGCACAAATATTCAGAATTTTTGCTTTACATGGAGCATGCTCTAGCCTTTGCAGGAGCTTTGTGGTCTTGCTGTAGTCTGAGTGTCCCCTCTAAGGACACATGTGTTGCTGAGCTCTGCCCCTCTGAAACTGCAGGGAGAGGCACTCACCCTGAGTAAGGGCTGCTGGGCCAGGCCCAGCCTCTGCCCCACTGAAATAGCCACCCCTGGGGGCCTGGGTGAGAAGCCACAGGGATGGTTGAGAACTTCTGTTTCTTTAAACAGAAAGTATCCTTAAGCAAAATGAGGAAATACTGTATGCCAGAAAATTATCCACTAAACTCCCTAAACCCAACAGAGGTAGTTCACACTCTGAAGAGCATGTTTATTTTAATTATTTAATAAAACCCTTTATGGAGTAAGCAATAATCTTTGATATACGATGTTTCTGGTTAAACCTTCAATTTAGTTATATAAAGCAAACATTTTACAAAAACCAAAACTGATAATTACCAATATCAGTTTTCTGATAACAGTAAACTGACTGTTTACTTTGTAAAGCCTATATAGTCATGAAACTGGTGCTTATTAATGGATGTGCTTGAGAAGACTTTGCTGGGGGTGTCACACGATCTAGTGAGTGAACCATTATACCCCTGAGCACTAACAACTAAATTGACTGAAGCCCTTTTACTCAAAAGAACATTCTACTTAATAATAATTAAAATATATGAATATGCTTTACAGTCTTCCAGATTCAACAAATAAATAAAAATAATGAAGATGCAACATTTTAAACCCTGAGATGGGCATGCTCTGATAATAGTCAAAGCTGATGTTTGGGCCACGGTGGGAGGGGGAAAAATCTCTTTGAAAAAGAACTGGTCTCAAGTGACCAGTCCCCATTCAAGAAGAATCTGTACACTGAAACAAAGGCTTAACTATATCTAAGCCTTAAGAAATCCCAGAAGAAGATATTATTCATTTAAAATAACCCTAAAACCAACTGCTTTAGATAAGAATTATAATATAGTCAATAAGTTAATAGAAAATACCCAATATTAGAATATTAAACATCAGTGATGCTGGTTCATGAAAAGTAAAGGAAACAATATTACACAAATTACTATTTTCTACCTACCGCCAAAATATCATATAATAATCTTCCTTCTACTGGTGTAACAGTTTCTAATTCCATGTCCCTCAAAGTCCCATTAGAAAAAAAGAAAGTGCTACCCCCTCCCAAAATACTGTTCCCAAAGCAACGAGTTTGCTGTCTGCACTCTCAAAGAGCGTGAGTTATTATGTCTTATACCACAATAAAGGGCACAAACCTTGAGGAGAAAGGCTCTATCCCAAAAGTATTTCCTAAAGAGTTTAATATCCGCCTCCAACAAATGCTCGGCTGTGTGATTAAGCGTCAGGGTCAGTGTTTCTGATGAGTGAATATACCGCAGGGAGGCATCTTCGCTGAGCTGCACTCGGGAGAAACCTGGGGAACGTCTGCCCTGGAAGCTGAAACATCACAAATCAAAACCCATGATCCCAATACCTTTCATTATCCCTGAAGTTACAAACCCAACTGGCAAAACAAGCCATAAAAGCAACCCACTGAAGACAGGTACATAAGATCATTTAAATAGATCCTAATAAAGTCATCTTTGTTTTTCCACCTAGAGAAGACGTCAATTGAAAAGCTGTTCACATATATTATATACTATAAAGATCTACATAATTAATGCAACAGTACCGACTTTTAAACATAGTATTTTACCTCATTCTCCCCTTTAATCTGAAAAAATGCCTCTGGACTTAATGGCACCACATGTAGTACCACAAATTAGTTGGCAGCAGACAGTTTATTAGGCGATTACAGTGGAAAACAGATATGATCTCCAGAGAGCATGGTGAGATTCGGATGTTACAAACAAGCGAGATATTCACAACACACTGGTCTACTGTTGTAAATCATTTCTTCATGCAAATTAAAACTTGCATAAATTTGATCGTGTTGTATTCTTGAATTCATTCATAAACAAAGGAACAATATTCCCAAATGAAATTCCTGAATATTGGCTTATTTTCCATTCTGTTGTGGTTAAGAACAACTGCATGTTTATTAGCTCTATGTAGGCTTCATGGTTAGTGTCATAATATTCTGGATGGCCTATAGGTCATGTAGTAGCAATGGTAAAGAGGCCTCAGGAGAGAGATGCTAGTACTCTCAGATAACAGCTTGCCTCAGCATGTTGTCACAGGCCCCAGATGCTCCCAGATTCTTCAGTTCACAGAACTAGCTCTATGTCTCTTTTCTCTTCTTCCATTACCTCATTTTGTTAATCAGCATTTGTATATTAGCAAAATTATAGTATAGCTCCAACCACAAAAATGCTATCTCCATCACATGGAGTGACAAAAAGAGACCATTAAGAGCACCTGTACTCTAAGATTTGCGGCATCTCCCCAAACTCTTGACACAATTACTTGCAAGGAGTTCAGAATCTTCTAGAAAACAACTCCCCATGCCAACTACAAGCCACTGAAATGAATGATTCAGCCTGAGCTATAAGATTTTTGTAATTAATTTAGAAAATGGAGGCTCCATCACATAATCAAAATTTAGCTTACAGTCTATTTCTAATCCCATCCATGAATGGATTTATTAGATGTGTAAACTTTTTTATTTTAATTTTATTGTAGTATAGTTGATTTACAATGTTGTGTTAGATTCAGGTGTACAGCAAAGTGATTCATTTATACATATACATATACTCATTCTTTTTTAGTTTTTTTTTCTCTTAAAGGTTATCAAAGAATACTGAATAGAGTCCCCTATGCTACACATTAGGTCCTTGCTGGTAAACTATCTTATATATAGTAGTGTGTGTATGTTCATCCCAAGCTCCTGATTTATCCCTCCCTCCAGTGTTTCCCCTTTGGTAACCATAAGTTTCTTTTCCGTATCTGTAAGTCTGTTTCTGCTTTGCAGGTAAGTTCATTTGTATCATTTCTTAAATTCGATTCTACATATGAGTGATATCACATGATATTTGTCTTTCTCTGTTTGACTTACTTCACTTAGTATGATAATCTCTAGGTCCATCCATGTGGCTGCAAATGGTATTATTTCATTCTTTTTTATGGCTGAGTAATATTCCATTGTATATATGTAAGACATCTTCTTTATCCATTCCTCTGCTGATGGACATTTAGGTTGCTTCTATGTCTTGGCTATTGTAAATAGTGACGCTATGAACATTCAGGTGTGTGTATCTTTTCAGATTATGGTTTTCTCTGGATATATGCCAGGAGTGGGATTGCTGGATTATGCAGTAACTCTATTTTTAGTTTTTTAAGGAACCTCCATACTGTTCTCCATAGTGGATGCACCAATTTACATTCCCACCAACAGTGTAGGATGGTTCTCTTTTCTCCACACCCTCTCCAGCATTTATTGTTTGTGGACTTTTTGTCCATTCTGACCGGTAAGAGATGATACCTCATCGTAGTTTTGATTTGCATTTCTCTGATAATTAGTGATGTTGAGCTTTTTGGACATCTGTGTGTCTTCTTTGGAGAAATGTCTATTTAGATCTTCTGCCCATTTTTTGATTAGGTTGTTTGGTTTTTTTGACATAGAGGATGTGTAAACTTTAAAAACACATGTCATCTTCTGGTCTTGGACACAATAGAAAGATACAAAGCTACCAAAGATGAAGTGAGGCTCCATGTCCTCAGTGTAACCCTGAACTATCCACAATGACAAAGTCAGAGGAAGTGGTCCTGTCTCGACCTTTTTAGCTAAAGAAAGTGGGGTCATGGTAGAGCAAAGATAAAGGCAATTCCATTGGGATGGGCTCTTTCCTTAGTTGGCGGTCACTTGACCAAGTAAGAACAAAAATAAACAGAAAGTTGTAACTTCAACATGCACTTAGGTAGCATACGACAGTAAATTAATTAAATTGAGTTCCATGGGACAAATGAAACATACCAGTCCATTAAGACACACCATGTAATAACATTGATAATATTTAATATTTATGTATGTAGTAATTTGTCATTTTCACTGTAGTTTCCCACTTATTTTTTTATCACATGTTAAGTCAAGGAAATCACTGTATAGGATATAATGACCAATCTGAACCATTCTAAGTAACAAACATTAAAAGTGTTGGTATCATCCTCAACATAGAGAACTTTACAGATGACAAATTATTTCATTTACATTATCTCTAGATCCTAATAACCAGCCCACTGGCTACACAGTATCTTGGGGTTTGTTATTCATTGATTCAACAAAAACTTATATTCTTTCAATGAATGTACCTGCTGAACACAGTGGGTAAAACAAATAGTTTCAGTCCTCAAATGATTTAGGATGGAGACATGTATGAAATAAATGATGACTATATATATAAAATTATAAATTATGATTTATATTATAAATTAATCATAATTTTAATCACAATTAATACTGTAAATTAATCATAATTGTAAAAGACCATAACATAGAAGGCCTCTCTGATGAAGTGACATTTAAGTGAAAACCTGAAAGATAAGTAGGGGTTAGGCTAGTGTTTCCCAACTTTTCTTCTTCTTACAGCCAGCCCCCCGACCATGGAGCCTTTTAAGACATTTTTCCTGACTCCCTCTCCCCCATGAAATGTGAATACCAAATATATCTGTATATCTGTTTATGTATGATATGTATATATCTGTACTTTATACATGGGAATTAATGGTAAAATATAAACCAATGTTAGTTCATGGTTTGGTTACTTTAATTTTTCCATAATGCTTGGAAGACTTCAGAGAAACAGACTGAGAGAGAATCTATCAGGTATCCAAACTCACTTTGTGATGTCTTCAAACAGCTTGGAGCATCCACCACGTAAAGCTAAGTCTAATGGCGTGGCACCCTCCTCGTTGGGCAAAGCCAAGGCCTGGACTCCTCCAGGGAGACACAGGAGGAACTGGGAAAGCTTAGCAAGGCCCCATCTCACAGCCAGGTGCAGAAGAGACTCTCTATGTAGAGAAACTGAAAAGAAAAACATGTAATATTAGTTCCTTCATTTAAAAAGTTTGTCTTATATATTTTATCAAAGGGATTGTCAAAGTAAGAATAGTAATAGTAAAACATGTCAGAGCTGGAAGGAACCATCAAAAGCATCTAATCCAGAAACCTCATTTTACAGATGTGGAGAGGTCAAGTGATTTGCCCAAGGTCAGGGAGGTGCTGGAGCCAGCTTCGCTCATCACTGGTACAATGCTGTTCTGTGCACTATGGTGCATGTTCGCACCACCTCTCGCTCATGTTCAGTGAGGTCATCCATGGAAAACAAGTGCTAGGAGCACACACCATCCTTTGGAAACAGACATCATCAATTTCCAAGGTGTCCTCTAAGGAGATGCTGTTACCCTAGCAGGACAGGCTACTAGAGGCCAAGAGTGTCAAGGAGCCTCCATTTCCACATTTTGTCCTCAGAGGTGCTCCTCTCCGGTCAGCAGCGGGGGCAGAAATGGACTCTGAGTCCATGGTCTCTCAAACTTTGTGGAGGTACTTCTACCCATTTATCAGAGCTTTGGGATGATTTCAGCGTTGCCAAAGCCACACACACCAGTACTCTGCTTCAAAAATTCGGCCTGTGCCTCTTCACATCCCCCTTGATAAGGGGGCTCCTGTTTGGTTTGTGTCTGGGTTTTTGCTGTTGGTGTTTGCCGCTGTGTCTTATGGTTGTTTCCTGACTGTATCTTCTTACAGGCTGAGGGCGTCCTGGAAGTTTTTTATTCCTAACACCTAGCATGGTATATGGCAAACTGAAGTCACTCCGTATTTATTGAGTTGAATGGCAACTGACTACTAAAATCTCAATTATTTGTGTATGTTTAAATTGTCTAATTTGTATAGAGTTTGTACTCCTGTATTTCTCCTACAATGGCACAGTGCCTGGAACACTGCTGGCGCATGACAAACATTACATTGGAAACATGTAAAAGAATACATTTGCTTACATTTTAAAAAGGTAGGCCCATGAACTCCATCGACATCAAGACACACCTTAAAACAAACCTAGTCTTAACAACTGAACATGAAAATCCTAACACTCAAGATCTGTCAGAATAAGTACTCAGTAAGAATCTGAGTTATACATACCCTCCAGTTAAGTAATGTTATTGACCGTTTGTAATCTGAAAGAGATCCAGAGGATGCTGCATCACACTGGAGTGGAAGGCCCAACAGGGTAGGACCTTATCTGTCTTTTATCCTAGCACAGTGCCTGGCATGTGTATGTGCTCTATGAATATTTGCTTGTTGAATGAATAAATGACCAAAGGCTCTTTCCCTGATGACCACCCATGACAGTTAGCTTTTAATACATGGCTACAGCTGGTACTTGCAGCATCTATCATTCTTAGTTCTACCTCTTGATACCTCCTGAGAAAAATCTGTGAACACAAAGTACATACTCCCACACAGCTTGGACACTGAAGCCAAAAACTACCTACTTCTCCACCCAGCTTACTGTCTACACTAATATGATTTTGCTATTCCGTCGTCTTCATTAGCATAACTTCACCAGTCCAGGAGACTCCTGCCTAGGCAAAGACTGACTATTCGTCAGAGGAACTTCCTTTAAGGCCCATCAACTCTTTAGCAGGAAGCATTGACAGTTTAAGCCACAAAACCGATCTTTAACTACTATATCATGATCCTTATCTAAACCTAATCAAAATCCCTTCCCTGACACTCCCTTGCCATCACTCCTCCCCTGCATCCAAAGACCCTCATTAAACCAAACTTCGAGTTCTCAACAAATCCCAACCTTGGGGCTTCCCTGGTGGCGCAGTGGTTGAGAGTCCGCCTGCCAATGCAGGGGACGCGGGTTCGTGCCCCGGTCCGGGAAGATCCCACGTGCCGCGGAGCGGCTGGGTCCGTGAGCCATGGCCGCCGAGCCTGCGCGTCCGGAGCCTGTGCTCCGCAACGGGAGAGGCCACAGCAGTGAGAGGCCCGCGTACCACAAAAAAAAAAAAAAAAAAAAAAAATCCCAACCTTGTCTTCCCCCCTCAAGATTCTGCTAAGGCTCAGTGGAGGCAGAGTTCTCCCTTATCAAGGCCGGTAATAAACTCAGCTTTGTCTTACCAGCAGGTTGTGATGATGATGTGTGTGGAGCCAGCATCCAAAATCTAGTCTGAAACAATCAGAAGGAAGTACTCCACAGCACATGGATGCAAAAGAAAACTGCTTAGCTTACATTTTTAGTTGGTTTATACTATTTCTATATCTAGATCAACGAGCATAAGGCATTATATTTCAACTATGTAAATGCCACAGACTTCACTGTATATTTTCTCCATCATCCATCTGCGTGACACAGCACAGACCCCCCTCGGTAAAATGATATCTGAAATGCCAAAACATCTGAAAACAGACAAAGCAGTGCACCCCACCAGACATCTGTTTAACATACTTGCTATCTTCTAAAGGCTATTAAAGAACTTATCTTTAATTATTTTATCCTTTTAAGTCTTTGATCTTTAAACTCACTTAATTAGAAAGTAAGCTTTTTTACTCTTAACAGATTCCCAACAAGGCATGTTTGGTAACATTTACACTCTTTTTCCTCCTTAAATAATAATAGTGAAGAGACTTGTCAGGATCAGGTAACAACACACACACACACACACACACACACACACACACACACACACACGAGTACACCGCCCAATGTACCAGTCAGCATGAGGCATGAGGTTGTAACCAGCCACATGAGGATGGGATTTCTAAGTCACGGATCTCAGTCTGAACCTAGGGAGAAATGCCCATGGTTATACGAGATACAATTTTTTTCCAAGAGAAATACGACCAAAAGGGAACATCTAAACCAGCTGTCCCCAACCTTTTTGTCACCAGGGACCAGTTTTGTGGAAGACAATTTTTCCACAGACGGGGGAGGGGGAGGATGGTTCAGGGGTAACGCGAGTGATGGCGAGCGACGGGGAGCGACAGATGAAGCTTTGCTCGCTCGCCCACCGCTCACCTCCTGCTGTGCGGCCCCGGCTCCTAAACCTTTCGGGTTCCCTTTTAAAATCATACCACTGATAAAGGCAGTATGGTGTCAACCATTTAAATGGTACTCCCTCTAGTACCTGGAGCAAGACCCTAAATACCCTCCAACCTGGGCTGTAGTTCACTGTACCCAACCTGATTCCTGCACCAGCAGAGCTTCCCAGGCCTGTCTGCTAGCCCAGCTCCCTGTTCTCTCCTTTCTGGCTCCATCCTCATACCCTGTTCAGTGGGAGAGGACAGAAAACATGTGGGACTGAGGGCTCACTGCTGCCCCTCTCCGTCCCTCCACATCCAGGGAGGAGAAGATCTTCTGATGTTTGAGGAAACAAAAGGCTGCCCAAAATGTGTTAAGAGTTTGATCACTCAGTATAGAAGTTCAGAGCCCAGAATCAGGCAAACAGCTTGAAATAGGAAACATCACGACATATATAAATAATTCTGCTTGCTATAGAGTTTCAGATTCTTAACAGGAGTCAGGAAAACAAGCTGTGGAAAGGGGTTCTACAATTTGGTAGACATGGGGGTGTTTAAGTAAAATGAACTTTTTTTTTAACCAAATAAATTTGTCTCTTCCTGTTTATTTGGTACCAGGAGTTATTTGAACTAATGTAACTAAAGCAGAATTACTAATAATTGCTCTAATGGAAACCATTAAAAGGCGTGACGTGTACCATCCTGGGAGCAAGATCACCCAGACACAAAAAGGAATAGCAGGCTGTGATGTTCAATCAATATACCCAACACAGCATAAAGTAGGGCTCATCTGCCCCTGTGACAGGGAGGGAGGCTCAAAGCCCACGCCTCTCACGCTGCCACACCTCAGTTTCTCTGCCTAGAAAATGAGGCTGTCACGTCAAAGACCCAAGGTCCTAGGAATACTCATCCTTGCCTTGACTCTTTGGGGATCAAAGATCCGTGAAATACAGCAAAGACCGAGAGCCCTTCCGGAGCACCTGAGGCACAAGAGCAGGGGTGGCCAGTTTGGTTGTTACTGAAGGAGCTGATTTTATGTATTGTTCAGTCCAAACTTGGGACCATTATCACACCTACACAAGGTCTGACTGTGCCTTTAAGGAAGCAGGAAATTCAGGCTGGAAGATTGAAAAATAAATTATCAGGGCCTCAGGAACTCACATGCACTGCTAGAGGAAATGTAAATTGACACACCCACTTTGTAAAACATTGTGGTATAATCTAATAAATTTGAAGAAACTAATGTCTTATGGCTGAGCAATTCCACTCCTACATACAAGCCCCAGTGAGGACAATGCTTTGTATGCATCTGGAAGCACGCATAACAATGTAAAATGGTCAAAAATAGAAGTGATCTTAGTCACTTGATTAATCACTTAATCAACAATAGAATAAGTTGCAGTATAATCACACACAAGTATTCTAACAATAAAAACGAATTACAGACCAATATAGAAGAAACCAAGAAATATAATGTTGAGGGGGAAAAGTCACAAAAGAATACACAGAATATGTTTTAATTAATATGAAGTTTTTAAAAAGTGAAAACAAACCATATTATATACAAATACATGGGTAGTAAAACTATAAGGAAAAACCAGGTAACGGTTACTCTGAAAGTCAGCATAATAGCTCTAAGGGGAAAGAGTTGAATGTGGCTGGGAAAGAATGAGGGGTGTTGGTACTTCTGGGGTCCAATGATGTCTGTATGTCTCACCCTCTTTCTTCCCATTCACCCCCACATAGTTGTGTTCAAGGCCCTCCTCAGAACAATTAAAATTCTAGGGAAGGGCCCAAGCATCAGTCTTTTTTTTTTTTTAATACGTATTTATTTATTTATTTTTGGCTGCTTTGGGTCTTAGTTGCAGCACACGGGATCTTTCGTTGTGGTGCGTGGGCTTCTCTCTAGTTGTGGCACGCAGGCTCCAGAGCACGTGGGCTCTGCAGTTGCGGCACGTGGGCCCTCTGGTTATGGCACATGGGCTCAGTAGCCCTGTGGCATGTGGGATCTTAGTTTCCCGACCAGGGATCGAACCCGCATCCCCTGCACTGGAAGGCAGATTCTTAACCACTGGACCACCAGGGAAGTCACCCCCAAGCAGCAATCTTTTCTAAAGATTCCAAAGTGATTCTAAGTAAAAGCCAGGGTTGAGATCTGCTACTTTAAACATCTGGTTAACAAAATCCATATCTATGCCTCCTTTTTATACCACTGTATTCCCCATCATCTCTTAAGATTTTATTAGCTAACAAATTTCACCAACGAATAAGACCAAAAAAAGTTTGTGACTTTTACAAGTTATTATTATTATTATTATTTTTTGCGGTACATGGGCCTCTCACTGCTCTGGCGTCTCCCATTGCAGAGCACAGGCTCCGGACGCGCAGGCCCAGCGGCCATGGCTCACGGGCCCAGCTGCTCCACGGCACGCAGGACCTTCCCGGACCCGGGGCATGAACCTGCGTCCCCTGCATTGGCAGTCAGACTCTCAACCACTGCGCCACCAGGGAAGCCCTTACAAGTTATTTTTAATCTACATCACTTGCTGCCAAGCCAAGATATGGCCTTAAACATTTAGCAAAATACTAAAACTGTGATGCGGATAATAATCTAGAAGCAAATGTTATTTTTAAACAAGTTAATTCAGAAGTCCTTCTACTTTGTAGGGTTTACTAATGTTTCATAACTCCTCAGTAGAGCCACTGAAATGTATTCAACCCTGTAAGCTTATGAACAAAATGTATTTTTAATTCATTTTTTAATGAATTAAAAAATAAATCCTATCAATTAAAACAAGTTCTTCTCTGGTTTCCAAAGCCACATATATACTCATAGAGGTCTCAATCTGTGCGTCTAAGTCATTGAGCAGACAAACATTGAGTCAAACTACTACCATATGCCAGGCCCCGTGAACACAAAGGGGGAAGCACATGGCCAGCCCACTTTAGTTTGCAATAAAATAAATATCTTGCCCATGAAATCCTGTCTGGTAAACTATAGCTCTAGGCTTACACAAAGAGTGTGAACAGAAATAAATAAACTATCTGACCTACAAGGAAACTGCTCTACAGGTTAATCAACCTACATCATGCATCACGATTTGAAAGTTTACAGATGTTTATAAAATACAAAAACGATGAGCAGAAAGAGAATGAAAAAAATATTAGCAAAAATTTACATGGAGAGTGGAAGAGAGTATTTGGCATGAGCATCACACATCATCTCTGATATTTTTCAGGACTCTTAATGAGAATGGGAGGAGAAGTTGTATATTATGGCATCTTCCCTGTGGGTAGCTCTGATCGGGGCTTTGGTGTGTGTATAAACAAATCAGCCTTCCATACGGAAGATCAGAGGTTGGTGAGTCTAGGATAGTAATTGCAAATATAAACACACTCATAGGAAAGATATGGTAACAGCATGTCCCATGGACAATAGCAACCATGGCAGGCATGGTGGGATCATGTAGCCAAAAGATAGAAGAGGACTAAAAAAGCATAATGGCAGGTTTTAGCTTCCCGAAGCGTCTGCTCTGCATCAGACACATTTGAGACACTCAGATTACAGCAATTCCTAACTGAAAATCTGGGAAAACACCAACCACACACACAATCATTCCAGAAAATTCACATTTTGATATACAGCACTGGAATGCACTTCACGGATTTTGTACCTCATATAGGTTCGTTATACTTACCTTGTGGAACTAGTACTAAATCAGCTGAAACACTAAAAAGTCCTTATCAGAATTCAGAGATGGTAATACGATTTCTGGCTTTCACAATCTGGGGACGTTTCCAGAGTGACTTATACAACATGGACAACAACACAAGATATTAAGAAGCCAGACACAACTGTGTAGTGCAACGTGAGCAGATTAAACAGCTGAAAGATCTGGAGTTGAACACTTACAGGGACGTAGCTTTGGAAAGACCACTGAATTCTCAAGTTTTAAGTTGCTTGATCTGTAAAAGGAAAGGAGGGACTTCCCTGATGGTGCAGTGGTTAAGAATCCACCTGCCAATGCAGGGGACATGGGTTTGAGCCCTGGTCCGGGAAGATCCCGCATGCCATGGAGCAACTAAGCCTGTGCGCCACAACTACTGAGCCTGCGCTCTAGAGCCTGTGAGCCACAACTCCTGAGCCCACGTGTCACAACTACTGAAGCCAGTGCGCCTAGAGCCCGTGCTCCGCAACAAGAAAATCCACCACAATGAGAAGACCATGCACCGCCACGAAGGGTAGCCCCTGCTCGCCACAACTAGAGAAAGCCCGCATGCAGCAAGGGAGACCCAACGCAGCCAAAAATAAATAAATAAATAGATAGATAGATAGATAGGTAGATAAGTAAATAAATTGAAAAAAAAGGAAAGGAGTATCTACTCAGCCTAGTATCCAAGATTATCAGCAGGCTATAACGAAAATAACATATGGGACAGGGGTCTCAAGAACTAAGACAGGCTGTATGGGGGGACTTACCAGTCATACATATTTGTCTGATCTTTTTAATACAAAAATATAATAGTCACTACATAGATCTATGTATATTTGCAAGCAGTTTTCCTCTGGTTATAATTTAAAATCATAATTTAAGGGAACTAGTTATGTGATTAAGAGGCACTATAATTGCAACAATGAAAGACACCAGGGCTTCCCTGGTGGCGCAGTGGTTAAGAATCCACCTGCCAATACAGGGGACACGGGTTCGAGCCCTGATCCGGGAAGATCCCACATGCCGTGGAGCAACTAAGCCCATGCACCACAACTACTGAGCCTGAGCTCTAGAGCCCGTGAGCCACAACTACTGAGCCCGCAAGCCACAACTACTGAAGCCCGTGCCCGTAGAGCCCGTGCTCTGCAACAAGAGAAGCCACCGCAATGAGAAGCCCGCGCACCACAACAAAGAGTAGCCCCTGCTCACCGCAACTAGAGAAAGCCCGCGTGCAGCAACGGAGACCCAACGCAGCCAAAAATAAATAAATAAAATAAATAGATTTATTTTAAAAAAAAAAAAAAATGAAAGACACCAGACGTGCCATAAGACAAATGTGCTACAGCCCCATGGCTTGGGCAGCAGGCGGTCATTAGGTGCCGTAAGCAGCAATTATGTCATACCAGCTTTTCCAGCCTGTGCAATAAAATTTTTTCATTTGTTAATATTTCTTCAAGGCTCTGATTTACATCTACCATTCATTCATTCAGTAGATATTTGTTGACAGCATACTATGCATTGGGCATTCTTCTGCTCTCCCCTCACACCACAGGTGAGCCTGTGGAATTTCCAGGCACCCTTCCAAGTGACCCTCCAGGAACCCTGTTCTGTTTGGTGACAAATGAAAAGACACTGCAGTCTAATTGACAAGAAGAAAAAGCATAGACTCATCATATCTTGGAAATGGCCTTTGGAAGTTTGCATTGGGATTCTGAATTCAAGCACAACCAGGAAACAGCCAAGCCCAGATTGAGAAATGCTAAACTTTGTGGGTATGAGCTACAATGTTAGTGGGAGATCTTATCCCCTCCTTCAGCACAGGGGCACACTCAGGAAGGGATATTCTGGTGAGAGAAGGAGAAGATAAATGGGATAAAACAAACAGGAAGTCAATATATAAGACAAAGCCTACCTGGGATAAGAGTGAGGGTGGAAGGTTGGGAAAAGTTAATTAGAAGTCCAGATGGTGGCTGTTACCCATGAAGGGAAATAAACCACAACATGCACCTTTAATTCATTCTTGCTAGGTGCCAATGACTACAAGGACTTTATATTTCTTGTTTCCATCTAACATTTATTAAGCAACTTACATGTGTTATCTCGTTTAATCCTGAAGGGCAATGAACAAGGTAGGGGCAGAAACTGAGGCTTGACACAATTGTGCAACTGCCCAAGCTCACTCAGATAGTAAATAGAGCATCAAGGATCTGAACCCAGGCTTTTCTACCTTTAAAACTCAAGTTCCTAACTGTTATGCTTCCAGTTAGGCAAAGATAATTAGATAAAAGAAGACAAACCCAAGAAGAGAAGGGCAGAAAAGATAGAACTTGAATAAAGCAACAAACTGAGAGTCGGGAAAAGCAAACAGAAGGAAACTAAGCCTCACCAATCCTCAGGGCTCAGGCCTGCACCCCACTCTCCAGATGTCGGCCTCATCTGTCTCCACATGCCCATACACACACACACTCTCATGACAAATCTGAAAAATAAAAGCTGCTATAGCTATAGATGTGGGGAAGAGAAAGTAGGCATGTGAGAATCATTATAAACTAAAACCTAGGGTAGAATTACAGAAGATACAGGCTTCTATGTATATAGCCTCATGCCCACATCAAGGCCCATATCTGAAAGAGTCAACACAAGGTCTTGTAAAGTTCACTAGGGCCAAGTAAAAGGGGCGCTGCACCAGGACACAGGGTTGGTCATTTCCCTAGGATTATCTCATCACTTCTGGCTCACTGCCCGGCCCCTTTGCCAGGCCTCTCCCACCCATTTTCAACCATCGGCCTTTTAACCTCCAAGCATTTGGTAGTTTTTAAATAAATTTTTAAGTAAAGTAGTACAGGGCTTCCCTGGTGGCGCAGTGGTTGACAGTCCGCCTGCCGATGCAGGGGACGCTGGTTCGTGCCCCGGTCCGCGAGGATCCCACGTGCCGCGGGGCGGCTGGGCCCGTGAGCCATGGCCGCTGAGCCTGCGCGTCCGGAGCCTGTGCTCCGCAGCAGGAGAGGCCACAGCAGTGAGAGGCCCGCGTACCGCAAAAAAAAAAAAAGTAACAGAAGATAGAGAAACCAGTTTTAGGTTAAGGATTTTAAAACTTCACAAATGATGCACATTGGTGTGCATGTGCATGGCTAAGTAATGTGAAACAATTTTACCCATTTACCATAGGACCTGTCTTAAAAAACATTCTCTCCACCACTAGCAGTCATCCAGTGGGTTACCTTAGCAACGGAAGGAATATAATACCAGCTTTAAATGTCAGAAAAGAAAGTGTGGAGATGTCTGTCCCGCCAGATACTATCAGAAGTGCCAGAAAGCTAGAAAGTAATACTGAGTGTATACACAACTGCTTGAAAAATGTCAAGATTTCCAAGAAAAACATATATCCCAGACTTAGTCAATACCCATGATGCATTAATTTTAAAACTCCTCCAAATTTTTTTTTAAAACCTAGGAACCTGTATTTGGTAATAAATCTGTCCTTTATGGGTTTCCTACCCACTGGTAGGACATCAGCTGATGTTATCTCAAACTTTCCATCCAGGACAAAACTTTGGGGCAGAAAGACAAAGCTGACATTTCACACAGTCTGTGGCACAGCAAGTAAGTCTTCTAATCCAATGTACCATTCCCTGGCTAACAAGACATGGCACACAGGTGGGGACCAACCAACAGGGCCTTGCTCTATTTCCTTTCGATTTCTAGAGCTGGCAGACTATATTCAAGGATAAAAACAACAGCCAAGCTCCATTTCAAGTGTTAAACAAACCCTGCCTCTTCCTGGTTACAGATCTCTTTCCTCTATTCAAGGAAAGATAAACAGATATTTCCCTCTGTCAAACGTTGCTGGCCCACACATTGCCTTCTCTCATTGCCTAGAAAGAAGGTGATGATTCCGGGTATGTGGCTTGAAGCAAAATGCAGATGTCACAGAATACTGGCAGTCCCCACTGAGTCTCTCATAATGGACTGTTAATTCTCACTTAATGGCATTTCCTGCAGATAAGCAATATTACGATTGCTCTTTAAAACTCCTTAAGGGAATACTAAACTATTAAGACACATTTAACAGTTGCTGAATAACCCCCATTCTTATAAACTTTGTTAAGTCCTTTTGGTCGACTGCATTTCTTTTCCTTGTTCCCCCATTAGTTGTAAAATAGAGAAAAACATTCTCCTTCAAAGGGAATTTATAAAGACCCTACTAATAAAGCACAGCATCATGCTAACCACCCTTCTTCCTAGTAACAGCAGTCCTTATCCATTAAACCTATAGCCCCCGATGAGGTTTCAACTTCTCCTTTAAGTCACTACTCATTACACTGTGACTTGTTACTACAGATACTACTTGGACTTGCCCTTACAACATGTATTGTGCAACCAATGCACCATTTCTCTAATTTCTGGATTCAAGTTTAAATATGTTCTGGCTGTTATAACTCCACTGGTGTTATCTGCAAGGAAAGGAGCATACTCTTGATCTGATATTTGGAATTAATCATTAAAATAATACATTCTCTGTTGTTCTCAGTGGGTCCTACCCATTCCATCCATTGCTTTTCTTTGAGGACAGTTCTCCAACCAACCATACAACTACAGAGTAAGAAGCCAGCGCCCAAAATACACTGGCTGTGTACCCAAGACAGCCCTGCAGAAAAGTTGCAAAAGCTCAGTTGGCTTACTCTAAAAACTTTTTCCACTTATAAAACTATAAAGACAGGAATAAAGTTTAACTCTTTAAACTTGATAAAGCAATCTAACAGATAATTTTAATGTATTTGCCCTAGAGATTCAATTCATGGTGCCACCTTTCTTAAATGTTCTTACCACAAAAAAAGAAATGCTAATTATGTGATGGTAAGGAGTTATTAATGCTATGGTGGTAGTCATTTGCAATATATAAATGCACCAAATAACACATTGTACACCTTAAACATGCACAAATATGTTAATTATATCTCAATAAAGCTGAAAAACAGGTTGCTATGTTTTTATAATTGGTGTAATTAATGAAGAGTTCTATCGCTCCCACAACAAAGAACTTCTTTCTGCCTATTAAGGAGACCTTTGCACATATGAAGTACTTTTACCTAGAGCCCTGCAGAAAAGTCCAAACTCATTTTTCACAACAGTAATTTACTTTGGCAGAAAATGTCTTGAACCTGCAAATTGTTGCTACATATTGGTTTGTAAGTGTAAATATATGCTGTGAGAGAGAGACTTTATATGACTTTTTTTTTTTTTAAGTAAAGGGGCTTTTTTTCCCTTAAATCAGAACACATAATCAAGACAAGCTCTATCTAGTTCCATAGGTTGGGAGAAGAGCTACTAGGTTCAGGGGCAAGGCCATCAGTCCTTCGAGATGGCATTTGTAGTCCCTTTGGGATCTTTACTCAAATGGCAGCCTCCCCACTGGTGATGGCAAGTTTGGTGCTTGCCAGACACATCAGGCTTCTGGACACACAAGTGATAGGAAGTAATTTGATTGAGCAGGAAGGGAAGACTTTAACTCAAGTTATCTGAGCACCAACAGAATAAAAAAAGAGTATTTTATGCCAATTAACCTAATTGCCAAAATTATGCCAATCTCTGAGAAAAGATTTCTGTCCAAAAAACAAACAAGCAGGGCTTCCCTGGTGGCGCAGTGGTTGAGAATCCGCCTGCCGATGCAGGGGACGAGGGTTCGTGCCCCGGTCCGGGAAGATCCCACATGCCGCGGAGCGGCTGGGCCCGTGAGCCATGGCCGCTGGGCCTGCACGTCTGGAGCCTGTGCTCCGCAACGGAAGAGGCCACAGCGGTGAGAGGCCCGCGTACGGCCAAAAAAAAAAAAAAAACAAGCAAAAAACTTCAGAACAAAAAAGTTAATCATGAAATTTTATGGGACAGTATATTAGTACTTAAAGTTTTACTGTAAATGTGAGGCACCTCAGAAGCTTTTATCATAAAAGATATTTCACAGAAAGAATGGGTTTAATTTTATGAAACAGAAATCCAATTTTAGTTATGGCACAAAATTAGATAAAACACAGGATATTTCCTTCCCTAGGAGAGTAACGTAGTTGCATTGTGAGTAATGATGGGTAAGATGCAGGGCCAAGGAAAGGCTCTGCTTTTCTTCATAAGACACAATACTCTGCTCAGATTCTGGTCCCTTTACATGTTCTCAGGCCTTCCTGATAACTCTTAGTGTTTGAAAAGAAAGGAAAATAAGGTATTTATTATAAAATGCAAGGAAATACAGTAATGCTTCACAGTAAGGCTTCCATCAGACTCTTCCACGACAAAATCATTACAGAAATCAATTTTACTCATTCTGTAACATCCTCTGTAACCCCCTAAAAAACATAGATAAATACAAAGAATTTTAAATAAATGTGAATAGTAAGGTTTTAAATAGTTTTGGGACAGGTCTTAGGAGAAATAACTACTAGGGAAAAAAACTTTTCCATTTACAATGCTCCTACCATTAACACATGATAAACCGTGGGCCACATGCCACAGTTTATTTCTCACTTTGCTAATGTAATTTATCTGCCTCAAAGACAAGCAACACCAATAAAGTACGTACACTGAAAAACAGATGCATTGAGCTTATAAGAGATTCTAATCGGCTTAGGTTATAACTCTACTACATTGAAGGGGAAGGACCAGGATTGTGACATAGTAGACTCCTGAACTTCCCTCCTCCCATGGAAGTACCAAATGTACAGCTACACACAGAGCAATTCCCACTGAGAGAAATCCAGTCACTAGCTCAATGACTCCCACACATAGGACTGGATGAGAAAATACCCATACTCAACATGGGTAGGAAAGGCTGAGACATACTCTTGCCATAAACCCCACCCCCAGCTCAGCACCATACAATCAGGAGGGAACCTCCAACTCCCAACTCTTCCCTGAGGAATCAAGGGTTTTCACCATACATGTGGCACCCCAACTTTTAAGGCTCCCACCTGAGGGATGGGCCCCCAAAACACCTAGCTCTGAAGGCCAACAGGACTTACACCCATGAATCCCACAGGACTAGAGCAAATAAAGCAGCAGCTCTAGATGGGCATATAAGCAGGCACCTAGGCTGTCTCCCCAGGGCTCAGTGTTGAGTAAGCAGGCAGAAAGAAACACCCATCTCCCAGTCTTTCCCTGGAAGAGATTTGACTTCATACTTTATAATCTGCTGCCTGAGGGTCCAGCATCTAAGTAGAATGCATCTAGGGGCTGGCTGTCATTCTCCCTGGACCCCAAGGAAGCCAGTTGGCAATTCCCTCACTCCCTTGCTCCAGTCCACTCCAACAATAAAGCCAGGTCACCAGCAGCTCTCTGGAAGGAGCTGCTTTTATGGCTATCACTCAAGAGACAGATCCCAGATCCCTTGGCATTGACAGCCAATGGGGCTTGCATTCAGGAGTCCCATAGGACTGTGGTAGATAAAGAAGCAGTTGTTAATGGGTGTACACACATAAGTACTTGCTGCAACCATCCCCCCAAGGTTCTGCACAGAGGAGCAAGCCAAAAACACCCATCTTCCAGTCTTTCCCTGGAAGGGATTTGACTGCATACTTTGCCAGCTTATGCCTTCTAATCTGCCTGCATCTAGGTGCTGACTGAGATCCTCCCCCTTAGGACACCGATGGGTCTTGGTACACCCTCTATTACTGGGAGTCACTGAGAACAAAGACAGCAACTTGGACTAGCACAGAGATTTAACAGGCAACCAGGAGCTTGGGCTGGGATGATTGACAAGGTTCATCTACACAAGACCAGTCTGTCAAAGACTGAGAGAGGTGGCTGTTTTATCTGATGCACAGAAACCAAAACAGAATCCAGGAAAATAAAGAAACATAATAAGTTCCAAACAAAAGAACAAGATAAATCTCCAGAAACTGATCTGAATGAAATGGAAATAAGTGATTCATCTGATAGAGAGTTCAAAAGAACAAAGGTGCTCACTGAGGTCAGGACAGCAACACATGAACAAAGTGAGAATTTCAACAGAGACAGAAAATGTTAAAAAGTACCAAACAGAAATCACAGAGCCGGAGAATACAATACCTGAAATGAAAAATTCAAAAGAAGAATTTAACAGCAAACTAGATCAAGTGGAAGAAAGGATCAGCAAACTAGAAGACAGGGGGATGGAACTGATTTAATCAGAGGACTGAAAGAAAAAGGAGTGTTAACTGTGTCCCTGAACACTGATGTTGTAGAGAAGTTCTATTACAAGTCTAGGCTGCAAACAGTTACCTCAAGTACTACAAACTGTTCTTAGAGAAAGTCTAGAAATTTACTAGAAATTTCAAGGAATTGTTTGCAATACCAAGATTTTGTCCTTTGCCTGTAGCTTTAGTTGCCCAGACCAACTGTAGTTTGTTTTCCACATATGTACATACAATCTGCTCTCTATACACGGAAATCCATTCACATACACACATGAAAGTCAACTTTTACTCAGAACTCAGTATGTTCAGACATTGTAGAAGCTTCACCATACACTAATTCAACCATTGCAACAAGCCAATGAGGTGGGTACTATTATGCCTCATTTTAGAAATTAAAACCGTGGCATCAGAACAGAAATAACTTGCCCAGATGATCTCAGAGACAGGAAGCAACTGAACGAGGATTTGGCATATAATCTTAATGACTATTACACTAGAATTGCTTTGCAAGAGAATACAATGTCTCACCATGTAAAGCAACTGCTCCAATTTTTCTCATGAAAATACATATAACTATACAATATACACTTACATATCTTGGTGACATAAATCTGTCTGTTATAAGGATATGGATAAACCAAAGGGTCATGACAGATGGAGGCTTGGAAAACAAGAACACATCTCCAAACATCAATGAAAATGGCAATAATATAACCCTTGGCAATTTGGTGGTTAGCCCAGTTTTCTCCAAACTTATTTGATTATGCACCTCTGTCAGCAAAAATAATTGCACATATGCCCCAAACCCAGAAAATTGTATGCATATACTACTGTCAATGTACAGACTGAAGATTATGAAATCTTATTTCTAAATTTTAGGATGAAAAATAAATACAGCATGTGGATAACATGAATCCCACTTTGAAGGTTCTTAGTTTAGGCTGTTCATATGAAATTATGAAGTTCCATAACTTTCAACAATATATCATTTTGCAGAGGCACAGACTGAACCACTGCAGAGTCCAACCTGCTATGCTGAAAGAGTTGCTGTGCTAGGAAAGTACCCCCCTAGCTGACCTGCACCTGCCTCTCCATGAGGCTTTGAGGCTCTTTACTTATGTCTTTGAGCATGGTGACTAGTGAGAAATTATGAAAGCTTTCTGTCTTTGTCAAAATGAGTCTGCCTTCCAAAATATAAAATACCCTCTAATATTATCGATAAAATTTGTTTTAAAAGCCAGGAGGCTTAAGCAAATGAAGTTCCTTAGCCAGAAAGTATATAATAGATAGATAGATAGATAGATAGATAGATAGATAGATAGATAGATATGTATATATACACTCATATGAATGAATATATGTATACACATGTGTACATACACCAAAGAATATATGAATATATGTGTGTACATATATATGAATAAAGTTCCTTAGCCAAAAAACATTTTTTTCCTCCTATACATACAGGAGAATTACAATAGCAATATCGAGGATGTGCAACTCCTTAAAGGTCTCAGGATACACTGCTCATTCTTCAAGTACTTCCTGAACACCTGTTATGTGCCAAGCTCTTTGCTACGTCCTTGGGGATAATGGTGAGCAGACCACACACCATCCACACCCTCAGGAAGCCCACCCCTTCATTCATATCAGTCAGCTGCCACACAGCTAAGTGCAGCACATGGGATTCAGGCACTGATGACTTCTTTCATCCAAGGTCTTAAGAAATAAGAAACATCCTTAAGTGCCAGGAGAGTTTAAGTATAACCCTAATAAAGGAAAGAAATGGAGATCCTCTCTGATGGTGGCTTATGACCTTATGATTGAGTCTGCTTAAAAAAAAAAATCATACCCCTTTTACCTAGAGTAGTTCATTTAATCTTAATCCATGATCAACTTTAAACCAACCTGTAACCAGAATTTGTCAGGAAGCAGAAACTGTTAAAGACAGCATCATCCAACCACAAAGCTAAAGTCACAGGAAGAATACAGAAAAACAGCAATAGTACATGTGTGTGTCCAATAAAATACAGAGCAATAGTTCTATCTCCAATAAAATTATGTTATTTGTAATCACCATAAGTAGTATCTGTTGAACAGTGTAGCCTCATGCATAGTATGAGCTTATATATAACATCTATATCTTTGTTCACACAGATTCCAAATGGTTTTAAGAGTCTATTTAATGATATTAAGAGTCTATTTAGTCTTTTAGTAAAGAAGGAGCATCCAGAAGTAACTCTAAAAGTTAGTATAAATATAGTAAACATGAATGCTGTCAGTGACACTGACATTTTCAAAGATGTCAATGCGTTGGTTACATTTCCTGCACGGCCACATTTCTTCTCAGTGTTCCACAGAGTTGGATGCATGTTCTTCCTTGCTCAATGACTCTACCTATTTGGAAACAGGACACCAATATCCCCTTCTTACAGCAAGAAAACATACCAAAGGAAGCGGAGCCACAGCCCAAAGCAGCTGGCTCAAGAGCCTGCCACAAA
Organism: Kogia breviceps; assembly: GCF_026419965.1. Taxonomy (NCBI): domain Eukaryota; kingdom Metazoa; phylum Chordata; class Mammalia; order Artiodactyla; family Physeteridae; genus Kogia; species Kogia breviceps. The sequence continues at coordinate 57,578,992 of NC_081313.1, read as the reverse complement.
GAAACAGTCCTTCCCTCCTTGAGGAAAAGCTCTTCACCCCCTGGAACAGAGTGACATCAACCAGCCCAGAGATGAGTGGCTCAGAATGTCAGCGATCCCAGATTGATCAGTGCAGGGCTCAGGTCAAAAGTAGGCAGGAAAACCCACCCAGGCAAACAGGCAACAAATTGTAAGGCACATTTGAACTTGACATAGAGAGGAGACATCTTAATTTCCTGGTAAGGACCCACCTTCAAGTGAAGAATTTCCCAAGACAGTCCACCCAAGAGGCAACTCCAGATGGGTCAGAGCCAGCACGAGCTCCTCGTCCAGAGCAGGCAGTGCTCCCGCCGTCAGGGCAAATGGGGTCAGCAAGGTCTGGTGGCTACTGGCTGTGAGGCGATCGGCTTGGGTGACCAGCAGACGAGCCAGCCTGCAGGCCATATTGTCCACATAGGTCACGGAGTCAGAGCCCATGGTCACAGGGGAGTAACCTTCCGAGCAGAGGCACACAGACACCGTCACCGTCTCCTGAAGCCTGTGGCCTGGATGACAAGATAGTGAACAGTTCACCCAGAGTCTGCAGAAGATGCTCTCCCAGTGTCCAAAGCTTTGGCCTGAGCATACCACACGCTCCAGGAGAGCAAGGCAGAAAGGAAATGCGGCCAATTATCTTTAAATGCTGCCAAGCCTGTGGGTCCAAATTAACACTGACCCCTATCTTCTTCCAGTGACTCCTGATTTTCAAACTGACCTTTATGAGCTCTGACCATTTCAGGGCTGCTTTCCTATCATTACCACTGTTATTTGGCATAGCTTCACCTTGTACTTCTACCCAACCATCAAATTCAAGTTTGTTGTCTTAAAGGCCTTTGCCCTTTCCTGTTCTGGCATTTCCTTCTGAGTCATACGTTTTTATATATTTATTTAGGTGATAGTTTTATAAGGTAGCACCACAAAGTTACCCTAGTTCCTTACCCTCGTTCCTCAGAGTTCTTTTGAACGTGAGTAGGGTGGGTAAACACTACTCAACAGAAACATTATATATACTGTTCATTGGCCCACCACCACTTCTGAGAATGGCTTCTCTGTCTTGTAGATGTTCTTAATACTTCTGTTGGGTGGTCACCTAATCCTGCTACCCGTCCCTCCTCCTTACACTCTTCTTCCATTTTACCAAGGTTGGTGAACTTCTACCCAGGGATGTTTTTATGTTGTCCTTGGCAGAATGTCCAGGAATTACTACCACCAAACCTCTGTGATCATGATATTAATAGCTGGACAGAAGAAGGGCTAACATTCAGCCACCACTGGCCCCCAAGCAAACGGCTAATGGGTGCAAATCATCTTTGCTCTGCCTTATCCTCCAAAGCTTTTCCCCAGAAGCTATGCTGCCAGGCTTCAAGGAATAAGAGCATCCCAGGTTTACCAGGCAAGAGCTACTGCTATTTTCACATCATTGCCTTTTTAAAGTGGTCCAATGGTACAGCACAGAGCGCAGCCCCTACCCCCAGACCACACACGTCCACCATATACTACAGAAAACTGTTGTACATAATTCGGAAAGGTACCCTGGCAAAGCTGTATCCGGGAAAATGTAAGATTTAGAAATTTGAAACCGTCTGCAGTGAGTTTGTTAAAATCAAGGGAAGAACCCTCCCTTCTAAGCAGGCCACAATATAATCAAAAAAGATTTTCTGTAACACACAAGGAGTGGGAAGGAGGTTCACCCCTACACGCAAGTGAAGAAAAAGACAAAAGTTTTGATGTTAGGAGTGGCACTTTAGTTATTATGTTTATTCTTTCTCTTATAAGAGGCTGATTTTAAAAAAAGAGAAAAACCAAGAAAACAGGGCCAAGCTAAATGCAGCAAAAACATCAATATAAATACCAAAGCAAAAGGGAGAGGCAAAAGAGACTAGCAGCCAGTCTAACTCTGTGCCATTAATGTAGTTTGACTTTTTTTCCTATGAGGATGGGAGTTACTGGGCCTGAGAGAGAAGTGGTTAAAATTGCCCAAAGCACCAGAAATTGCACAATAGATTGATTCAGTGACCAAACCCAGGTAGGTCTGAAAGGTCTTTGTACATCACTACAATTCCCTATGTCTGTGTCTGCATGTTTCCTGTCCTTCTTCCCACATGCAACAGATATACTACAGAAGCACTTAGAAACATTTTTCTTTTAAAAATGAGGCCAGTCTTACCTATTAAAAAATTGAAGGTTCCCTCTATGATACAATTTAAGAAGGCCTAAGAGACCCACAGTTAAAACTGACCAATCAACAAACAAGAAAAACACCACAAACCCTCCTTTCCTGCAGGTAATGGCCTCTTAATTGCACCTTTAGTCTACAGCTTGATGTCTCAGATGTACAACCCACATGCCAATGAAAATACAAAACAACTGCACCTGAGGAGGGGCTGTTACTTCATGATAACACATTAACATGATACATTAATTTGTCATCTGTCACCATGGTACTTGAAGACAGCTGGGAGAATTACAGGTTTTAGAATGTGAACATTTTGGTGGTGGGAAGAGACAGTTCTGGAAGCCGAGATCCAGGAGGGAAGCGTCTGGATGGACATGCTGCCAAGGAAGGAACCCCTGCCACCCAAAGGAGCAAAGCAGAGAGCAGCTGCTGGACTGACCACAGGAGAATAAAGAAGAGAGAAAGAAGACCACTGTCAAGTATCTCAGATCTGCCTGAGCTGTCCTTGGCCACGGCCCCGGTACTGCAGGCAGCAATACGAAGACAGACTGTCTGCTCCACGGGATTGCATCCAGGGCACCCCCAACCTGGAGGGTAAGTCTAAGTTGGGCTGCTCAGGGAGCTGCAGACACAGCTGGAAGTGTTCTTCCTTACATACACATACACACACACTCACACACACACAAACGCACAAACACACGTTCTCGCACACACATACGCTCTCACTCATACCCATCCCACCTTGGAGCACCATGAAGATGCTTGCAGACAGGTTTTTCAATTGCACAATAAACAGGACACCTCACCTGGAACGCTGGATTGGAGAACGTTATCCCCTGTGCGCTCTGCAATCACGATGTGTCTCTGATGAGATCCGTTATAAATGAAGTAAAACTCGGCATCTTTAGGAAGATAAACATTTTTGCCAAACTTCGCATAGACCGTCATCTGCCCCTGAAAAATGAACAAGTCAAGGTATCATCACACTTCCTCTTCCTGGCTCTAAGAAACCACAATAAAAAGGGGCCTGATACAAAACAGGTCCTTTGTAATGTTCATTTCATGTGGGCGAGCCCAAATATCACATATCCTTCTTCCTAACGACAATGTTTTGGACGACAGGGCGATATTTCCTGATCTATTTAAGTATGCGTTTCAGAGCTGGTTTGTTCTGTTCTGTTTTTAAAATTGAAGAAGTTAGAGCATACAAAAGAATTTTTTATTTACTAGATGTGCAATTATGATACTTTGTTGTATTTTACTTTCTTTGAATTCCTACTACCTGATGAACATCATTGCTTGTATTAATTTTTTCCTGCACCTGAGATGCCACCATAGTATAAAGCTTCAAAATAACTATTCTTAGCCATGTCCTTACACTGTACTGGACCACAGTGGCTTGTAAGAACCTTAATTAAATATTCACAAAACATTGCCAAATAAACAACACTATGTGATCCAACACTTGCTGTGCCCTTTCCCACTGCTGTTTCTCTTCTCTGAGGGATTTCTCTGACTTCTTTCTTATCTAGCCTGGCCTCACACTTTCTCTTGAAAGCTTCTGGCTGGCACAAAGCCCTGCTAAATATCCTGGTCCCAAGGAGAGGAGCTGCCAGCCTGGGTCACTGAGGCAAACTCAGAGGAAGGAAGGAAGGAAAGAATGAATGGGCAGCAGGCTAATGCTCCCCAGTATATCATAATCCAGAGGCGGTGTCGGGAAGCTCAATCAGCGCTACAACCAAGGCAGCAGTGATGGATGAGCCCGCCAGATTGTCTAGGGCCTGGAAGGCTTCAAGGATTCGGGATGCTCCCTCCCCTCAACCACAAAAAGGCAATACGAAGGGGGCCTCCAGGGAGCAGGTACATACCACCCAGCTTGTGGGAGTGGCAGGAAAATGGAAACCAGGAGGTGGAAAGGGTCATCCACTTTGGAGGGCCTCCAGAGCTCAGCTCAGTGTGGAGAAGCATCTGGGCTTTTGTGTGCTTGCCCAACAAAAACAAACCCACTCTTCGAGAGTTCCTCAGCCCGTGACAGGAGAGAAAAGTGAACACAGAAAAGCCTCCACAGTCTCCTTAACATCTGTTTGCCTTTGATGATAATTAGCATGGTATTCCTTAGGATATCAAGAGGTAGGTCAATCAGGACCAAAAACAAAATCAGTGTGGACCTCCTCTTTCCAGTAACTACATGGTTGTTCTAGCTAAAATTAAAAATAAACAGGCTATGTTTTCCTAGTGGTTTGCAATCCATCACACACATAAAACATCATCTTGAATCCTTAATAGGAATAAATACACATTGTGGAGTTCTGGAAAAAAAAAAATCCAGTTCACAATTTTGAACTGTCCTTTCTCTCTGTGTGTGTGTACAGGCGTGCACACACAGAAACACATAATCAATAGAAAGTAACATGCCAAGAAAAATCTACCATACAATACCTTCAAAAAAAAAAAAAAAAGAAGTTCAGGAAGAGGATCTGAAAAGCAAAAAACAATAACAAACGTCTGACATGACAGACAGAGGAAACTTAGATGAAATTCCATTTCCTAAAAACAGAAGAACAGCTTGCTTTAGTCATGTTCCCGGTTTCTAAAGAGACTGTTAATTATCCACGGACAAAATCTGAACCAACCTGTTGGTGATACATTTTTGTAATGCTAGAAAATAAACTGTATAAACAGATCAAAGTTTTTCACAGATCACAAGGATATCTAATCTGTATCTGTTCAAAACAACGATCATATTACTACTTTATTTGGTTAGGTGAACCAGGACTACAACTTATGAAAGTGTTTGCAACCCTTTTCAATGCAATACAACTCCAAACAGGAGAGTTTTATAATTCAACTATGCCTCCCTTGCAAGACCATACCAAGCTTTATACTGGTCAAAGAAGATAAATAGCAGTCAGGTCAGAAACAAGACATGGCCATTAAAGAGAGAGCTCAGAAGTCTTAGCACTAAGAATAATATTCAGCAATAAAAAGGGTCTCTCATTTGCTAATCACAAAGAGATCAGAAAGATACGGTGAAGAATATTATGGGAGGAGGAGGGAGGGGATGATACAGGACACGGGTTCGTGCCCCGGTCCGGGAAGATCCCCACATGCCGCGGAGTGGCTGGGCCCGTGAGCCATGGCCGCTGAGCCTGCGCGTCCGGAGCCTGTGCTCCGCAACGGGAGAGGCCACAGCAGTGAGAGGCCCACGTACCGCAAAAAAAAAAAAAGCTAGACAAAGCTCAAAGGAGATTTCAATAAAGCTACCAAGAAGACCAACAGAAGGAATGAGCTACTCATCATGTGCTGAGGAACAAGCACAGCATAAATGATAAGGCACAGGTGACAATTTTTAACTAAGATCGAGGACTTTCTAATCACTGTGGCCATTCAAAATCTACTTTTCTCAAAAGGCCACTAATTTTATTAATGGCAAAGACAAATTCCAATGTACAGATTTCCAGTGTGTCGCCATCATTTCCCCATCTGGATTTAACTGCATACTTTGTTTTAGGCAATTGAAAACCATAAATTTTTGTAAATGAATGTTGGCATCAATATCAGAATCATTCTGCTTTATGAAGAAAAAATAGAGATGTGTTATAACCTTCCTGTCAATTCACTATATTCCAAATTTAAAAAAAAAAAACAAAAAACACTCAGCTACTTCACTGAAACTTCTGGAAACAATAAGAGGCTTAATAGGCAAAATTATCTTCCCAAATTAATCTGCAAATTTAATATACTCTAATTAAAACTGAAACTAAATTTGGCAAATGAAACTCAACAAGCTTACTGTAGAAGTCCATCTGGAAGAATAAATACACAAGACTAGAAACAAAAGTTTTGAGAGAGAGAATAATGTTTGAGCTGTGGGGGGAGGGATCAGACCATCAGAATTCCATGGCAGAATTTCCTGCCTTGGAAATTATGTAATAATAGAGGTGGCATTTCCAATCAGTGGGGAAAGAATGAACTACTCAGTAAATCATTCTGGAACAGTAGCTATCCATCAGGAGCAAACACATTCTTCACACCAAATACTTAAATTCCCAATTAATTCAATATTGAACACAATCCATAAGTGCATAAAATTAGAAAACTGTCTTAAATTTTTCATTTTTGAACAAAATGATAGCAATTAAAGATACCTAAATTTCATCTATACTGACACCACCCTAGTTTATCAACCTTTTAAAATTTTTCCTATTTCCTTCCAGTCTTTGTTCAATGCACAGCTAATTATTACATAGTTATACTCATGGCATAAATACACATATGGTTGTACTTTCCGCCTATCAAAAGCATTTTTCCATGTTGTTACAATTTTTGGCACCATTTTTAATAGCATTCCATCAAGTGTTTGATGTTCCATAATTTACTTAATTTAATCATTCCTCTATTGTACATGAAGGGTATTTCTAGCTTGCTAATATTATAAAAAATACGACAATAAATACTTTCATGTGTATTGTTTTTATGCTTTAAATTACTTTTTTAGAGTAGAATTCCAGAAATGAGGCCAAGAATGGGCACAACTGTCAAGACTGCTTTCCAAAAATGTATCAACTTTCATTACCACCTGTGCTGGTCAAGAGTATCATTTTCATTCCAACTTTGCCAAAACTTTCTTTTTTATTATTTCCTAAGTTGACGGATAATAAACAGTTGCTCATTGATTTAATTCATATTTCTTCCACTGCCACTGAAATTTATTGTCCATTTTTATCAAAGCCTATTACTAAATGGTGCCAGCAATGTTAGTGGCCTGATTAAATTTTGATTTAAAGAATTCTAGTCTTCCCTCTTCTATTTACATCTAAGTTCCCCTTTGTCATAGGCAGGTCAAAATTTTCACTTTCCCAAATGAACCCATTGAGAGAAACATCAAAATCATCCCCTTTCCCCTATTACTTTCTTGTGCCCAAATCAAAAGCACCCAAACACTCCTGTAAAACCACTAACATGGAAAACAGGAATAACAAATGTAAGGTAGAAAACCTAAGTATAATCACACTAAATATCTCTCGATATAAGCACAAACAAAAAAAATTAGGCAAATTAAACCAACATTTTTTACCATCAAGTATCGCCCTAGAGAAATTCTACTTGTAAAAAAATTCTCAAAGATCAAACCTTCTGCTGAAATGCTGTTATCATGTATGGATTTCACCAAAGAAACCAGAGGTATTAAATGTATTTGCCACCATAAACTATTTCATCCAACTCTCCCAGCTCCTCTTCCAATGGCATTTAAAATGGAAATGGACAGTGACCTTGATGTGCATATTCTAAATATTTTTTCATTTATCTACAATGGTCTCTGATTCAAGTTCTCTAATACCCTGAATAACTTGGTGGCTGTATTATCTTGATCACTGAGTATTCTTGTACTAATGTTCTCCTTCCCTCTCTCCCTTTCTTCTCTCTCACCCTCTATAGACAATATATCTGTGTATACTTTGTTGATAACAGCGTCCTTTGCTGGACAACAACCTTAACTAAGTAGTTTCTAAAATACCTGGCATGACAGGCAGTAAACAAATACTATAGTTTCAAATGATGACAAGGAGAACAAAGTGAGCCTTTTATAGTGAGGTTTCTTAATCTGTGGCCACAGAAATAGTCCATATGGGTCTCAGTTGGTCTGCGAACCTCTAAAAATTATGAGCAAAACTGTTTATGTGCATGTGTGTCCAGTTTTCTAAGGAAAGGTTTATGATTTACATCACTTTCTCAAAGGCATCCAAAGATTCAAAAAATGTTATGAACCCTAGTTTTCGTGGTAACAAACAAAAATGGGAACTTAATAAATGCTTTTTATTGATAATTGTCACCTTTTCATATGACAGTAAGACTGTTCTGTTTTCTAAGGTATTCTAGTATTCTACACAGCCTTTATATGGGATGATTTTTGATAGAAGTACAATGAAGGTAAATGCTAATTGACATTAAATATTACAATGAATGTTTCCGAATACATGCCATTAAAACCATTATCATAATATAAATATAGCACGCTAAGTGAACTATCAAATTCAATTTTTTGTTTTTAATATTGGAATCTTGACCTCTTTATAGTAACCAAAAAAAAAAAAAGTTAGTAATTCTACCTAGAGACTTCTCTGCAGAGCACAGTGTGTTGAATATTGTAAGATCCTTAAAAAATAAATTTTAAAGAGATGCTTTGTCCCATGTCATAGGTAAGTGAATAAAAGTACAGGTACTAGTTAGTACCAGCACTAACAGGATCCCAGAGCCAGATGAACAGTATTGGGCTTCTAGCTTTCTGCCCCACCCTCTAAGTTATACTACCTTTACACTCCTCAAGCAAAATTCCAAAGAAAGGGCTGTGGGCACAAATTTTTTTATTTCTAATTACTGTATTCAACTCAAGTATTTCTTTAAAACAAAGTTTGAAAATGCAAAAATTATTTCCTATATGTTGTGTGCACATATATAAATGCATTATCTATAGACATACATATATTATTTTATACGAACAGTATATAAAGTGATTTCTCATGTATTTTCTCATCTTATTCCCACAGTAATGTCTGGGAAGTATTATGATGCTTTTTATTTTATAAATGAGAACACTGATACTACTCTCAGGTCCAGTGTGTGGCAAAGCCACAAATCAAATCTAGATCTTCCTGTTTCAGGCCCAGCACACTTTTCTCCCCAACATGTCATGGTACAAACAGCAAGTACTCAGGTATTAATTGATTTATCTACACCTTTACACTTAACAACATTTATTTTACGTACTGAATACAAGGATTCTCATCCTGAAACCCATGGGTAGATATGGGGTGGAGAGGGAATGGGAGGTAGGAGAAATGTTGCTTAATCCCCATGAAGATATATGCACAGTTTTAAGCATTCATCTGGGGAGAGTGTCTGTCTTTTAACCAGAGATTCCTAGGAGGGTACAAGGAGCATATGATTCAAAAAGGTTAAGAACCGCTGATTTAAAGCATCTTTCGTACAGTGTAAAATATAAAGATCATTAAAATTTATTATCCAAACCAAATCTAAGTCAACAAAATTCAGTTGAATATAAATTGGTTAGATCCAGGGGGAAATATCACAATGTCATTTTTTTTAAGGAAGGTAAACCAAAACGAGCTAAAAGACTTATATAAGAGGTTTCTTCAGAAATAACCTTTGGGATAGAAATGGCTTTTTTTCCCAGACAGGATGAAATAGAGCAGAACAGGCCAACATTCTTGCTGATAACAAGAAAATAAAGACTGAAAAATTGAAAGTAATATTCTTAAATGCATCAGAAAACTATGGAAATGAGAATAAAATATAATAAAAACTCTGGAAAGGGTAGAACCACTCTGAGAGGTTACAGAAGCTAGAAGACAATGGAATGGTATCTTTAAAACAATGAAAGAAAGTAAGTGATGACCATAAATTCCCCACCTAACAAAAATATTCTTAAAAATGAAGCTGAAATTAAATGTTTAAGACACATACGGAGGGAACTCACTGTCAGCAGGCCAGCACTAAAATAATTACTAAAAGAACTTATTCAAGCAAAAGTAAAATGATCTCAAACAGAAACATGAAAATACAAAAGGCAGTGAGGGGACTTTCCTGGTGGCGCAGTGGTTAAGAATCCGCCTGCCAATGCAGGGGACACGGGTTCGAGCCCTGGTCCGGGAAGATTCCACATGCTGTGGAGCAACTAAGCCCATGGGCCACAACTACTGAGCCCGTGTGCAACAACTACTGAAGCCCACACACCTAGAGCCTGTGCTCCACAACAAGAGAAGCCACTGCAATGAGAAGCCCATGAACTGCAACGAAGAGTAGCCCCCGCTTGCCACAACTAGAGAAAGCCTGCGCGCAGCAACGAAAACCCAACGCAGCCAAAACTAAATAAAATTTTTTAAAAATAAAATTAAATAAATAAAAACACGATGAACTATAAATTTTTTTAAAAAGAGGCAGTGAGGCACAATGGAGTAAATATAATTAATACCTAATGTACAAAATAATAATTAAAATGTCATGGAGTTTAAAGTATTTGTACAACTACAATGTCTGACTACAGTAACATACAAGGGAAGTGGAATTAGAGTATCTAACAGTTCTGGAAAAATGTTAAAAGTAATAACTTACTATATTTATAATATGTCAAATCTACATGTATACTGAGAGTAACCACTAACAGAATAGTAAAAGAATGTATGGCTAACAAGTCATAGAGTAAAAAATGAAATAGAAAATAAATAATCAAAAACATGAGACAGGAGAAATTAAGAACGTAAAACGTGTCAAATAGAGAGTTATATGATAGATATAAATCCAACTATATCAGCAATTATATTAAATATAAACAGACTAACTGATCCAAATACAATACTGAGACAGATACGGATTTTTAATTCAAGAGCAGTTACAATACCTATATGTTGCTTACAAGAGACACACTAAAAATAACACAGAAAGTTTAAGTAAAAAGATACACTACGCAACAGTAACCAAAAGTAAGCTAGTATAGCCAAAACCATATCAAAGTAGTTTTTAAACCAAGACATATTACTAGAGAAAGCAGAACTTTTCATCATAAAGTGTAAGTTAAACAAGATGATACAGTATTAAATCTGTATGCACCTAATACAGACATAGCTTCAAAATATATAAAAGAAAAATTGACAAATCCATAATCACAGTGGGAAATTTTAACATGGCTCTCTCAATAGCTGATAGAACAAGCAGACAAAATTGACAAAGATATAAAACATCTGAATTACACAATTACCAAGATTACTAATCAAAAGGAATAATTACCATAAATTAAATGTATACAGTAATATTTATTAAAAAGGCATCCATTATCCAAACCTCTGCATTAAACTCAGTTAAACATAGACACAAGCATAAAAAATTCTTGACGACTTTTACATCTGGTGCAATGATTCACCACTATAGAGTTGAAATAGCCTTTGTTTCTGTAACACAGCTAAATTGAGTGAAAAACAATTCATGACGAAGGTCAGTAAATGACTCTAGATTCCTCACAAGACCAGAAGCAGGCTTTAAAAAGTTGCTTAGCTTACTTCCTTTTAAACTCACTAACTTACTCACAGATTCCATAAAAACATAGAACTCCTAGAAACTGAAAACGAAAACTGATACTTCAAGTAGGTCATAGTAGGAAATATACTGAGTTGGATATAAGAATACTTAAACTATAATCTCAACCCTTCCATTATCCCAATATTTCTTGAAGAATAAATGTCCTGCACTTGGTTCCAAAATAATCAACTGAAAAAATTAAGAATGAAGCAAAACGCTGTTTAATCGTTGGATATCAGTGGGGATTTTAGTCAATAATCAACTAAGTGTGAGTTATCACTGAGACAGCCACCCAAAAATGCTAATTCTGCTCAACCCTACATTGAAGAAAATCTAGTAAGTTCATTAAGAATGGTTATGGTCCGCTCTTCTCTATACCTCTCAGACATACCTGGGCCACGGAATACTTTATTAGAAATATAGACAAAACTGACAACATGTTCAGAGGAAAGTGACAAGGATGCTGCAGGGACACAGAAACCATGCTGTCATATGAGGAACAATTGAAGGAACTGGGACTGTTTTGCCAAAGGAGAAAAGACTCATGATTAAACGGTCACTGTCACAAATATCTGAGGGTCTGCCATGCAGACAAGGGATTACACATGTTCTGCAGGCCCCCGGGGGAAAGCATAAAACAATGGAGGGAAGGACAGGGCACAACACAGAGTTCAGTTCCACAGTGAGAGCCTTCTAAGGATCAGAGATGTCCAAAGATGACTTGGATTACTTCAGCTTAGGAGGAATAAGCACTACCAGGAGATGGTGGCTTTGATTTTTGTTTTTGTTTTGCTTATTTGTTTATGCTAAGAGAATGGGGCTAACTATCTAGACTTGAAAGTCTAGAATCTGTCACACCATGTATATAATTCTACATTAACAGCTTCAATATAAAAAAAAAATGGGAGGTCTAGATAAGTGGTGTTTGGGATTTGTCTAATTTCTCCCTTATTTTTTTGCTTTGGTTTATTTCCTAGCTCCTTGGATTGATGATTAGTTTATTTTCACTCTCTGCATTGGTGGTCTTCAAACTGAAATCAGGGGACGCACAGGTTCTAATGGAGGAATGTTGGGGCTTTACAAACTTTCCTTTTACATTTCATTTTGGAAAATATGTTTTCAATTATATTTACATCTAAAAAGATTGCATTCACTTAAATGTATTATCTACCAAAAGTTAATACACTGGAGAAGACTTGAACTGCTAGGCTAAGTCATTGCTCTCATTGAATTAATAAATGTAATAAATTTGAAAAATATAGTTATGATAAAGTTTGTATCAAGTTTATACATCATTCTCCATAATACTTTGTGTGGGGGAAAAAAAAAGATTTCTCCTTCAAAAAAAAAGTTTCAGCACCTTTATTTAGGGTCTCTAAGGCCCCTCTGACTCTAGGACACTCTCTGCTATATAGTCTATATTGGAAAATAAAGTCCTATTAGCTCATTTTATATTTCATAGCTCAAGCTTTACATTCACAACACGGTAAACACTACGTTTCCCCAATTTCATATTCAGGTTGAACCCATGCAGACAGTAATGTCACATGGTTATTTCTAACATTGAAGTCTACAGATTTATGTCAAACCAAGTAGTGTCTGAAGGTCAGTGTAGGTCAGCTGACAGGACTGAACATACCATACCAAAACCAAGGCTACCAGTAATACAAGAAACCTTAAGTCTCCATAAATTGATCTCTCCTAAACAAAGAACTGTGACATGCCACCTGTATTGTTATGTCAGGGTGGACCACAGAGCTCCTGCATTCCACAGGAAATCCCTCTCATTTGGGCACAAAGGAAAGGAGCCCTTTGCCCCTCTCATCTGGCCAGCTGTGCCAGAACACCCCTTCTAACCTCTCTCCCCAGTGCACACAGGCACACACTCACGCACACACGCAGAGAGAGACACACACACAGGCCATTCTTAAATAAGAGCGCGGAAGATTCTGCAGAGTAACGACCCATGCAAGATAAAAGAATCAGAGAATTCTCACTAAAAGAAGCATAGGTTCAGAAATTTATAAAATATACAGCTCAAAGAAACGCGTCTGGATCAAAACCCTGACTTCACCAGTGAGGAAACTGAAGGCCCACAACAATAGGTGACCTGTTCTGGGTCCCATCACACAGCAGACCTCAGGCCAGAGCCCATGTCTTCACCCTCCATCCAATCCTCTTCCCACTGCTCCAAGCTACAACCTCTGACCCTCAACTGAATCCTACTCCTCCCCGAAGGACTGGCAAGAATCTTTACGGAAACAAGTTAGGATCAGAAGCAAACTCTCCCGATGTCCCCTACCCCCACTATATCCATATCCCTCCATCCTCCTGTCTCTTCTCATCCTAGACCCCCATCACCTTTGTTCAACCAAAGAGCGTTCTCAGGGCCTGCTGCTCTTCTCCTGACTCTTTTCCTTCTCAAATGGGAACAAATGCAGGTAAAAGCCAGCTCAGTCACAGAATGGAAAGCATGAAGCCACAGAAACCAGAGAAGCAGGACAATGAAGAAAGAGCATCCGGAGACCAAGATCAGCCTCAGCTCCCACAGAGTGGATGGGAAGCGAGGAAAGAAAAAGACTCAAAAGATGAGGGCTCAGTGGGGAGGGAAAGGAAGAAACAGCAGCAGCGGCAGGCTGAGGAGGGATGACAACGGAAGAGGACAAATGGCTAGAAAAACAAAGCAACGTGGAATTTAATTGAAAAGGGCAAGAAAGATAGAAAATGGATAAATGAAAATGGGCAGAAGACAAATATCCACCCTACCAGGAACTACAATCTGGAAACACCTTTGTAAAAAGAAGGGAGGTGGAGGGAAGGACCTAAATTTTGGCACCTGCAAAGAGCATTTCATCTGATCAAAATCAACTAAGGGCAAAAGAAACACTACAGAATGTGTATTTTTGGGCTTCCCTGGTGGTGCACTGGTTGAGAGTCTGCCTGCCGATGCAGGGGACGCGGGTTTGTGCCCCGGTCCGGGAAGATCCCACATGCCGCGGAGCGGCTGGGCCCGTGAGCCATGGCCGCTGAGCCTGCGCGTCTGGAGCTTGTGCTCCGCAACAGGAGAGGCCACAGCAGTGAGAGGCCCGCATACCGCAAAAAAAAAAAAAAAAAAAAAAAGAATGTGTATTTTTGTGACACATCATCAAAGGGGGAGGGTGTGTTTTCAAACTACTCACATCCAACTACTTGTCACACCCCCACTCTAGTAATTCCATCTTTCCTATGTCACGTACAACAATGTAGGGAGAAGGGAGGACACACTTAGAGATTGCTTTCCCATTCTCCCTTAGAATCGACAATGGCTTTAGAATGCGAGAGCCCATTTTTCTGGCCTTGTCCTTTTTTGCCCCTTACTTAGGATTCTCTCTGAATCTTCAGGTCAACTGTTCAGGGTTCTTAGCCAGTGAAAAAACAGTACCTACATCCAGAACTGCCATGTTGGCTTCATCAGAGGTACCATTCAGCCAAAAGTCAACTGGAGTCTCCTCCCTCTTCCTTACTCGGCACCAAGTGCAGCAGGACCAGCACAACGTTTGGAGCAACACACACAGAGAACCAATCCGAAAAGGCTGAGCATGCAATTAATCTTGTTCAGAATAATACCTTCCATTTCCCTAGTGCTTCACTGTTCACAAGGCGTTTGTGCGTGCTACCCTACTTGAACCTCACAAGCCCCAGAGACACAGACAGATGAGAGACTGGCCCAGGACCCACCAGGTAGCCAGAACCAGCCCCTGTGTCTCCCCATACATTCAGGCCTTCATTCCAGATAGGTACTGAGTGTCGA
This sequence comes from Kogia breviceps, assembly GCF_026419965.1. NCBI lineage: Eukaryota > Metazoa > Chordata > Mammalia > Artiodactyla > Physeteridae > Kogia > Kogia breviceps. The sequence goes on along the minus strand of NC_081313.1, from coordinate 57,563,915 downwards.
CTAAGTGCTGTGGCTAAAACAAATCACCTACCCCAGGGGTCCCCCACACAGCAGGAGGTGAGTGGCGGGCAACCAAGGGAAGCTTCTTCCGTATTTACAGCCGCTCCCCATCGCTGGCATTACCACCTGAGCTCCGCCTCCTGTCAGATCAGTGGTGGCCTTAGATTCTCATAGGATCGCAAACCCTACCGTGAACTGCACATGCAAGGGATCTAGGCTGCGCGCTCCTTATGACAATCTAATGCCTGATGATCTGAGGCGGTGATGCTGGCACCGGGGAGCGGCTGCAAATACAGATTGTCATGAGCAGAGAGGTTTGACTGCACAGAGACCATAATAAATCAATTGCTTGCAGACTCATATCAAAACCCCATCAGTGAGTGGCAAGTGAAAACAAGCTCAGGGCTCCCACTGATTCTGCATTATGGTGAGTTGTGTAATTATTTCATTATATATTACAATGTAATAATAATAGAAATAAAGTGCACAATAAATGCAATGCACTTGAATCATCCTGAAACCATCCCCCCCACCCCTGTCCGTGGAAAAACTGTCTTCCATGAGACCAGCCCCTGGTGCCAAAAGAGTTGGGGATCGCTGACCTACCGTATCATTCTAGTGGGGAGACAGACACAATGAACAACTAAGTAAGCCCCTGATATGTGAGCGATTAGGAGGACCGAATAAAAATAAGGCGGGGTAAAGAGAGAGATGTTTTAGATAGGACAGCAGTAGGATATTCTAATAGAGACCTGAACAGAGTAAGAGAGTGAGACTTGCGGATGTGAAAGAGCATTTCAGGTTGAGGACCAGCACGGGCAAAGGCCCTGAAGTGACATGTGCCTGGAGTGTTTCGAAAACACCAAGGAAACCTGCTGGTTGAAGCAGAAGAGGAGGGAAATGGGAGACAAGGTCAGGGGTAAGTAAAGGTCACTGTAAGGACCTGGGTGTTAACTCTGCAGTGGGAAGTTGTTGCACAGTTCGGGGTAGAAAGGTGACAAGATCAGAACTTCATTTTAAAAGAATCACTTTGGCTGCTTTTTTGGGAATAGACCATGATGGGACAAGGGGGGCTGAAACCAGAGAGGCCCACTGCAGGAACCCGGGCAAGAAACGATTGACATTTTCTGCCCTCTCGTAGAGGTTCTTCCAAGAGCAGGAAAATATACCAGTTTCCCAGGAGACAACACCCTTATTCAGCTCTGCTTACCACGGACTGCAGCAGCCCCAAAAGCCCTGTGCCACTGAGAAGATGGGGCCACAGGGCAGAAATGGACACTTTCCATTGTGTGAAAGTAGGCAGTTATTCCAGGGCCCTTGTGAAAGTGCTGGCTTGAAACCCCAGTCCTTCCTTCCATTTCTTACAGACAGATGATGGACAGATGGGAGGAAGAGAGAAAGAACTCCCATTTACCCCTCTGCTGGCATTTATCAATCAGCAATTTACAAATTCAGATGACCAAACAGTACTTACAGTCAAATGGCTTTTCAATCTGAACATGAAACAGCTTTGATCATTCGCTAACTCTAACCCAAACTTCTGTGGTATATAAACTTCTGGTTTTTCATAGGGCCAACTATAAACATTCAATGGACAAATATAACCTAATATGCTTTACAAACCTTACTGTGACAGACGCCTAGTTGCAGATACTTCACCATCGTTCAAGCCCCCACCATAAAGATGTTATTGAAGTCATCTCAGGAAAAAGAGTCAGACTTTGTTTTAATTCACAGTGAGTATGAAATTTCTCACTCCTGGACATGGAAATTCAATGTGAAAACAGTAGTATTTACCGATTTATTCACTGAGGTTGCTTAGGAACCCATAAGGATAAAAATGGCCATCACAGGATCCCTTTGTGTTTTAATTTATAGTACCGGGCATTTGAACGTACCAGGCACCATGCTAAGTGAATTATCTCATGAAATCCTTACAACCACCCTTTGAGGTAGAAACCATCAACTCCATTTCACAGATGAGGCAACCAAGGCTTTCAGAGGTAAAGTACTCTGACCACAGTGATCTGGAGCAGATTCAGGTGCAGAATCTGGAGGTTCAAGCCCATCTCTGCTAGGTAGACTCTGCTTCCCACCTAACTCCTGGCACATCCTGCCACTGTGCTCAGCACTGCATCACCTGGAAGCAGTGCCTGGCCCACTGCGTTGACTGACAGTCACCCCAGACATAACTCAATGGGGTCTTAACAAGCTACATATGAATGTACTTTGAGTACTTAGAAGGAAAGACTCGTGTTCAAGGAACATGAATATTGTGACCACTTTTGAATTATTTTATTCTCTTTTCTCCCTTCATATAACTAACACCTGATGTGTGCCAAGCACAGATGGTAAGAAGACAAGACCTGACCCTTACCTTCACAGAGTTCGTGGTCTGGTAGGCAGAGAAAAGCTTAAACACCCAAGTCAGGACCAGGGGTCCCTGCAGAGATGGGAGCAGGAGTAACCAAGTCCGCCTTGCAACACTGGGAAAGACTTACCAGAGGATGAAAGGGACTTTGTCAATGGAAGGGAATTCCAAGTAAAGACTGGGTATAGAACAGTTCCTGGGGGTTTACAGAGGCCGGAGGTAGAGAGCAGGGCCAGAGGGGAAGCTGGACATGAAGGCAGAGGCCAGCTCACAGAGGGCTTGGAGGACAGGGATTCACCGGAGGGATTCTGAGCAGGGGAGGGACACATCAGATCTGCATTTGATCTAGGGGACAGAGGTGGTCACACCAGAAAGGACACTGTGGAGGCTGGCCTTTCTTGGAGTACAGTCTCTTTCACAGTACCCTATGGCTCCATAATTTCTAAAGAGTACTTAAGATAACCCTAGAAGGTAGAAAAACATGGGTTTGGGTCAACGCAACTGACCAGGTAGACAAGAGACGCTGGTCTGGTAATTCTTTAGAGCGAGGAAGGCAAAGGTTGATTGTGAGGCCTCTAGGGTTAAGGCAGACCTGGGTTTCAATCTCAGCTGCCTCAGCTACCTAAACTGTGAAATGGGGATAAATACAGAACCAACCTATATTATGGGATAGGTAGGACTAAATGAAGTCAAGTGTACTGATACTTGCCCAGCACCTAACACTTAAGTGCTTAATAAATAAACTAACTAGCTGTTAATATGATAGTACTAAAAACATTATTAGTTAGCATTCTTAGTTCACTGAAGAAACATTGAATACCTAGTGTGTGTTGAGCTCTTTCCTCCATTTGGAGGTATAGTGTCCTCATTCTGCAGATGAGGATAGTGTACCCAAAAGGCTAAATTATTTCACCGTACTTACTATGACCCTCTCCAATTCCTCTTAGAGGCAGCAACAGGATCCAAAGAAATAAATGTAGAAAGGTAAAATAAGCACTGTACATCCATTTAAAAGATTTCATATTTTATCAATGAAAACTCTCTCTACTTCAAAACGGTCTTCCCTCTAAACTGCAAGGAAAAAAAAAAAAAAAACGAAAGGCATTTTTATCCTAAAGATAATTCACTCTAACAGTTTGGAAAAGTAATATCAGTTATTCATTCTTCTGGACCTGGACGCTACTACTGTCTGTTTACAGGTCAACAAACAGAGCACTCATTTTCAAGGATCTTAACCAAATATCTGGCAATTCTGGGTCCCACGGGACCTAGATTTGCCTTTGTCACTGACCTATCCTTTTTTGTCTAGGTCTAGGCAGTATCTTACACACAGGACTCAAAAGGTTAAATGAAAAGAAAGTCCATTTCTGTAAAGCAAAAGAATCATTTCGTACTGTTTGTTGATTCCACTGTGATCTTTCATATACCACTTTTTTCTTAATCCAAAGTAAGATAGTTTCATACTCCATTCATCACGTATTAAGCCCTTATTAGAATACATTCCACACACTGTTCTAGGAACAACAGAGACATGAGTGAACTGAGCAAACCCCTGATTGCATGGAGAAAATATCAGATAACGCTGAATGATGCCAAGTGCCTAGGGAGTTATTTTAGACTGGGCAGTCAAGGAGACCTTTGAGAGGCAGGGCATGGAAACTGAGATTTGAATTGCAAGATTTGCAAGTTATTTTAATGAAAGAAGAGAAAGGAATAAGAATGGAGTGAAAGGGAAGGAAACAAAGGATAGGTCAGTGAAGAAAGCCAATCTGTTGGAAACAATCAATGAAGGCTTTGTCCCTAGGCCCAAACACAGGTCTGAAATGATGGGGAGCTGCTCCAGTACCTTACACTGGGTAACAGGTAAGTAGGAAAGTAAACCTGGCCAGTGTTAACAGAGACACCCTGGAAGCTCGTTGGTGTAACACAATAAAAGTTCATTTCTTGCTCACATAACAGCCCCATGCAGATACTGCTGCTTGGGTGACTTTCCTCCAAGTAGCTTTCAGGGACCCAGGTTCCTGCCATCTTGTGGCTCTGCCACCAGCAACACTTGGCTTCCAAGTGACTCTGCTCTATTCCAGCCTGAAGGAGGAAAGAATATGGACCACCACAGCTGTCCAGGCTTGAGCCTGGCTCCTAACTCCTGTCCCATTCCACCGGTAAGGCCTCAGCTACCGAAAGTAACTGGAAAATATTGTATAGCTGTGTATCCTAGAGAAGGTTTGGTTATTGGCTTAATATCTGCCACAGGCTCTGGCACAATGAGTGATTCCTAGAGAACATCTAAGAGCTAACAGTGTCACTAAGTCCCAAGCTCAGTTTAATGAAAATTGAATACCACACTTCCAAAAAAAAAAAAAAAATCTAAGAGAGGCAAGAGTTGGGGATTGTGTTGAAAGTAAATGATGGCTCAGCAATGCCATCATACTCACATGGCTCTTTTCTTTTCTTTTTAATATTTATTTATTTTTTATTTATTTATTTAGGCTGCACCAGGTCTTAGTTGCGGCATGCGGGCTCTTAGTTTCGGCATGTGGGATCTTAGTTGCGGCATGCAGACTCTTAGTTGCAGCATGAGAACTCGTAGTTGCGGCATGCATGTGGGATCTAGTTCTCTGATCAGAGATCGAACCCGGGCCCCCTGCGTTGGGAGTGTGGATTCTTACCCAGTGGACCACCAGGGAAGTTCCTCACATGGCTATTTTCAAAAGCACATTCTGCCTGCCCCTGTCTGTGTGTCTTTGTCTCTGTCTCTCTCTCTCTGTCTCACACACACACACACACACACACACACACACACACTCTCTCTCTCTCTCTCTCTCTCTCTCTCTCTCTCTCTCTCTCTCCCTCAACAATTTTACCCCAAACATAGTGCCAAAAGTTATACTTCTGCAAGTGTTCCTTAATTCAGGAAAAAAAAGGAGCTGGGAGAGAACAGCTTCATCAATAAAGAATTGATTACATAATAAAGGAAAACTGCATTATTTTAAACGTTGTTGCAAATGATAAAGGAGATTTCTGACACCAAACATTAAATCATGCCACTTAGGTATTACCCCGAAAGTACAGCATGCACAACTAATGGATGCTAGAAGTTTTCCAGAGGTACACGACTTTATAATTTACCTGTCAGAGAGGCAAAACATTAATTCTCATTCCAGGACTACTCTATCCTTTAAAAACAACAGTTCAAAGAGGAGTTCGCTGGCCACGTGGTAATTGGGGGCTCCCCTCAAGTACATGACCACACAGAAACCTGTCAGCTACTCTGCTGACTGTGCCAGTGTCCTCAGTGCTTCTTCAAACCCAAATGAGCACTCAACATTCCACAAGATCCTTTCTCTGAAAAATTCTTTAATAGCCAAGCAAAAGCATGCCCCCAAGACTTATGATGATTTGTGTTTTTAAAGACTTCTGGCTAACTGAAGAAATCCTTAAATGAGAGTAAGCCCTGAAGTTATCTCATTCCTAACAGGATAGACAGACTGTGTTTGGGGTTTTTTTTTTTTAAGTTTGTACCGCTTAATCCCCTACCCCTCCAATGCCCCTCCCCCCGCCACTGGTAACCCCTAGTTTGTTCTCTATACCCACGGACAGACTCTGTTTTTTAACTGGTTATACCCTGCTTCCAAATTACACACCTTCAAAACCTTTTGACCATATAAGGAAAGCACATGTAACTCTCCCTAAGTCAGTGTAAACATGTTCCCAATAATCACAGAAATTAAAGCATTCCCACTGAAACCCAATTTGCTACATTTTGAGCATACGGAGCACACAGTTGCTAAAAATGGACTATTCTTGTCATAGAGAACATCAAGAGTTTTCTACAGTTCTGGATGAGAGGATCTGTGGCATTTTATTTTAAAGCTTCAAGGCAAGGAAGGGAAAAAAATTAAAGAATTTCAATGGATTACTACAATAAAAACAATGCAGTTCAATCATACAAACTGTTCCAAAGACATCCAAGATGCTGGTCTTTAACTATCTGACAAAAGACTCAACACGGACTAAAAGATCAAAAGATTCTAAACTGGTGCTTAATTTTTAGGGTAACCTCAAGAATTGATTTCTCGTTTTCAAGTCTAAAGTTTTAAACCACTGAAAACGTCAATCTTTAAAAAACTTCCTCTTCATAGCAGATACTTTTAACCCGTACTGATAGGAGGTTACATCCATTATAAAGTCAGCAAGCAGTCCACTGGATGTGTTTTCTGAAAAAAATACTTTCATTTCCTTTATTTTGCCTAAAAGGTACCTACTGATGCCAAGTAACACTGGAATCAGCAAGGTGAGCAAGAGGTACACTGTACACCACTGTTAGGAGATACATTTAATCCTTACAATAACATTGCAAGATAGTTTTTTTTTTGTTTTTTTTTTTGTGGTACGCGGGCCTCTCACTGTTGTGGCCTCTCCCATTGCGGAGCGCAGGCTCCGGACGCACAGGCTCAGCGGCCATGGCTCACGGGCCCAGCCGCTCTGCGGCATGTGGGATCTTCCCGGACCGGGGCACGAACCCGTGTCCCCTGCATCGGCAGGCGGACTCTCAACCACTGCACCACCAGGGAAGCCCTGCAAGATAGGTTTTGTAATTCCTATTTTATAAATGAAGGAAGTGAGACTCGGCACAAGGTAGAAGGTCACGGCTGGGACTTGGATTCAGGTCTATCTACTGCTTGCTATTATTTCAAGATCAAAACAATTACGATTGCATAACTGGTTTGTAGGTATTTACATGCCCCCCAAAAGACAAGCCCCTAACTCCTGAAGTTCCTCTCTGAAACTAAAAGAAATTAGCCCACACAATCGGGGTGAAACTGGCTGCTTACTGTAATGTGCTCACCTCATTGAAGAGAGGAGAGTGTTTGCCTCCATAATAACAGAAAGCAGCAGCTCGCCTAACATGTGGTCAGTGACCAAGCAAACGAGAAACTGAACACATTCTGACCACGTACTGAAATAAAGGGTGAGGCTATAATGAAGAATACAAATTAAAGGATGATGATCTAAATGACTTTTAGAGACAGAAAACCTGGAGAATGAAAAATGTCCAACAATTATTCAGACTGTTGTCCTTCAGACAAGAAGACCCAGCCAACCAATCTGAATATTTCAATCGGTTTGACAGTAGATACCTAGAGTGAATACTGCAGCTCCCTGAAGCAGAATCTGCAGACAGTCCTCCTTTACCCCAGGGGATATATTCTTGAAAATACAATCAGCACTGTGCACGGTCATCCTCATTATTAGAGAGAGCATCATGTATCACCATCCCTCCACTGATCTGCCAAGCCCGGTTCTAACTGCTTTCAACATATTAACTCATGTGATCCCACAATGAGCCTTCAGGGTAGGTGTTCTAGTATAATCCCCATTTGACAAATGAGGAGAATGAGGCAGAAGTGCTTGGATAACTTACTCAAGGTCACACAGCCTATGAGGAGGCTGAGCCAGGCAGTCTCTTAATAGCTAAGTCCTCAGACAGATGCCGGTTCGGCCCACTGGCAATCCTTACATGCTCCTCCCCTGAGGCCAAAACATGCCTCTAGCTGCACATAATTGTGGCAATATTTATGAAGCCCTATATAACGTCCAGGGCTTTCTGCCATTTCCTAATTTTCTGCTCATCTTTCTTCTCCAGTTCTTTGACTGCACCCTGAACTGCTGTAAAATTCACATTTTAACACCAAGCACCATACTCTTCTTCTGTTTCTGGGGGCAAGTTCACACACCTTTGGTCAACCATCCTGCCTCAAAACTGCTCATTTAGGGGCTTCCCTGGTGGTGCAGTGGTTAAGAATCCTCCTGCCGATGCAGGGGACGCGGGTTCGATCCCTGGTCTGGGAAGATCCCACATGTCGCAGAGCAACTAAGCCCATGTGCCACAACTACTGCAGCCCACGCGCCTAGAGCCCGTGCACCGCAACGAAGAGTAGACCCCACTCGCCACAACTAGAGAAAGCCCATGCACAGCAAAGACAACCCAACACAGCCAAAAATTAAAACAAACAAATAAATAAAGTTATTTTAAAAAACAACAAAAAAACAAAAAATAAACTACTCCTTTAAAACACAAGAAAAATGGTGGAAAGAACAGCCATAGAAAACATGACTTGGGCTTCCCTGGTGGCGCAGTGGTTGAGAATCCGCCTGCCGATGCAGGAGACACGGGTTCGTGCCCTGGTCCGGGAAGATCCCACATGCCGCGGAGCAACTAAGCCCGTGAGCCATGGCCGCTGAGCCTGTGCGTCCGGAGCCTGTGCTCCGCAACGGGAGAGGCCACAACAGTGAGAGGCCCGCATACCGCAAAAAAAAAAAAAAAAGAAAACATGACTTGCAGAACACACTTGCCAGAGTTGCTTGGCAGCTCACTCCCTGCCTGGTCTCATCAGGATTTCCCAGTGGGAACCTTCCCCTTGGCTATAACTCTCAGGACCCTGTGTTCAGCGTAGGGTGGGCACTAGTCTCTGTGGCTAAGAATATTCCTTAGCATTCTGAACAAGAGGGGAAAATATTAACCTTTCCACTTATCTTAACTCTACATGATAAGTACAAAGAAGGCTTTGTAGTACATTGCGCACTGCACTTTTTCCAATATTTCATAATTTAAAACCGTTTGAAGTTTTTAGTAATAGATTTACATATCACATCTGACTTGAAAGAAAAATCGAATTTTCAGACTTGCAAAGCTAAGGAGCTGATCCGAGATCTGTAGAGATACCACAAAGGGAAGCCAACAATTGTGACCCATGATTCAATAGCAACTGGCCCAACCATTTCTTTAGTGCATTGAGACAAAACAAATAATTGTTTTAAGACTGAGAAGCCTTCCCGAAACCAAGCAGGGCTCTATCCTGTTCTACATGTTTACTACTGGCTTCAATGAAGGCATAAATGTCCTTATCAAATTTACAAATGGCAGGAGCAAAGTTGGGAGGATCAGTGATTATAAATCAAGATTCAGAAAGAGCAGGGCTGGGCTTCCCTGGTCGCGCAGTGGTTGAGAGTCCACCTGCTGATGCAGGGGACACGGGTTCGTGCCCCGGTCCGGGAGGATCCCACATGCCGCAGAGCGGCTGGGCCCGTGAGCCATGGCCGCTGAGCCTGCACGTCTGGAGCCTGTGCTCCACAACGGGAGAGGCTGCAACAGTGAGAGGCCCGCATACCGCAAAAAAAAAAAAAAAAAAAAAAAAAAAAAAGAAAAAGAAGAGCAGGGCTAACACTAACAAGAGGAACTTCCCGACTATCAATGAAAGTATTATACTTAGAGAAAACTCAGCAGCCTCACAGAGGACAGAAGAGGACCAGATAAACACCACTGATGTGAGAGGATCTAGAGGTTTAAGATGGCAGCAAGCTCAGGACAGTTATCAGTGTCACACAGCTGCCCAAGCAAGCTAAGACCACCTGAGACTGAATGACAGTGTCCAGAACAAGGGAGGTAAGAGCACCATTTTCCTCTGCATGAGCAGAGCCTGCCAGAGTTTTCTGTTTAATTAGAGGCACCATGTTTTAACTGGATGGTGAGAGCAACCAGGGTGATAACAGCTCTCAAACCCACATCAAGTCAAGAAAGGCTGTTGAAGATGAATGGATAAAGAAGATGTGGCACATATATACAATGGAATATTACTCAGCCATAAAAAGAAATGAAACTGAGTTATTTGTAATGAGGTGGATAGACCTGGAGTCTGTCATACAGAGTGAAGTAAGTCAGAAAGAGAAAAACAAATACCGTATGCTAACACATATATATGGACTCCAAGAAAAAAAAAAAGTCATGAAGAGATTAGTGGTAGGACGGGAATAAAACACAGACCTACTAGAGCGTGGACTTGAGGATATGGGGGGGGAAGGGTAAGCTGTGACGAAGTGAGAGAGGGGCAGGGACATATACACACTACCAAATGTAAAATAGAAAGCTAGTGGGAAGCTGCCGCATAGCACAGGGAGATCACCTCTGTGCTTTGTGACCACCTAAAGGGGTGGGATAGGGAGGGTGGGAGAGAGGGTGACGCAAGAGGGAAGAGATATGGGAACATATGTATATGTATAACTGATTCACTTTGTTGTAAAGGAGAAACTAACACACTATTGAAAACAGTTATACTCCAATAAAGATGTTAAAAAAAAAAAAAAAGAACAACAACAACAAAAAAAGGCTGTTGAAATTGGGGGTTTACTCTGGCAAAGAGAACACTTAGTGGGGAGGCATGAAAGCTGTTCTCAAACTTTTGAAGGATTATGTATAAGAACAGAGTTCTCATACAATGGCTCAGGGACAAAACTAAAACCAATGAAGAGAATTACCAAAGACAAATGTTAGACCACAATTTAAAATTATTTATAATAATTTAAACTGTCCAAATATGGACTCTCTTCTTTATGAGGTAAAGAAGTTTCCACAATTAGAAGTGTTTAAAGAGGGTAGAGGGCCATCGTTCCTCTTGTCAGAAAGAATTCCTACACCTAAGATTCCATAATGAAAATGGTTCAAACTTGCACTGGACTTTTTCCCTTTGCTGATACTCAGAGAATCACAAAAGCACAGAGTAGAAGTGGTCACAAAAGATTTCATGCACTCCCCCTAATTCTGAGGAGAGATACAAATCAAATGCAGCACAAAGATCACTTTAAAATTTTTCCTTTATATGTCTCCAAGAAAAGATTTCCCTCTCTTCTTAGCATTCCCATAGTCCTAGCTTTTCAGGAAGTTCTTCCTGATGTCTTGATTTTCTCCTGCTCCAATTATACTAGTTCACATGGATACCAAAATGGGCTCTGTAATGATCATGGCAGGAAAACATTTGACATAAGAACATATGAATTAGTAAAGAAAAAATATTTCCAAAGAAAAAATAATAAGCAATGAACCTGTAAATGTTTCTAATCTCTAAATGCCAAATGCCATTCAGAACAGTTCTAAAATCCATTACAAGACTAGTTGACATACTTTCATTTCTGAGTGCAAACACTGACCTCCTTGTATAAGAGCTCTGCTGTTCTGTTCAGACCCAGCTTTCCATCTCTAAGCAGAAAAAACAAAACTGAAACTTAATGTGTTTAGATTAAAATCACTCAAAACTGAGGGGAAACTACAGTTGGGTAGCAGGAATACAGGACAGCCTTCAAAGACTAGTGACATTAAGTACTTACAAATGCCTCGCTCGCTTAAAAGGTATTAAAATCCAATTAAATGAGACATGTCATTTTCTCCTCTCTTTAGGAACTAGATAAGTTGCCCAAGTACAAAGCCACCTTGAAACACTGCTTAGCGTAGGATTCCAGCTGCCCTTATTCCTAACTACTTACACTGTGCTTAGTAAATTCATCACATACTGCGTTGATACACTCCTGCACCAAACTAATTTGCCTACTAGTGAACCAACCAATTTCCCATTAAGATGCTTTAGTTCCCAGTTAACTGGAAGGCATACATTCTAGACTCTCTTTAACTGCTTCTCTAACAAAGATAAAACCAAAGCCAAGCTCTAGATCAACTCTTTTAAAAGAAATTATTGTTCCTACTACTACTGCTGAGTTTTAGGTAATATGTCCACAAGCAAGATAACAAATTACTATCTATATAACTTGGATTTTGTTTAGAGGTTAGCTGGCCATACCTAGTAGACTGGGAATTCAGAGCCCAGATGCTCCAGAGGACTTCCTTTCCATTCTCAGACTAAACCATGGGCTCCTCTGTTCTGGGCTGGCAATGAGTCTTTTCCCCTATGCGAAGGTGCACTGGTACACATGCACACTTTCTTCCCTGGTTAAAATGTGAAGGGTTTGGGCTTTGCAATCAAGCTCATGCCAATGGGGGAAGAACTCACATTGTCCAAGTCAGTCACCTTGGTTACTAGATTAACAATTGATTCTAATTTAGTGCTTTCTTAATAAAGAAATACGTATTCTGAAGTTGAGGCCTGGCAGAAGAAAGGGTGGGTGCTTAAGAAAGGGTTGCCAGATATCCAAAATGGTAAGCAAGTCTTTAAATTCTTCTCAGATCCTTTTTCTGCTCCTCATTACCCAGCCAAATATCGTTATTCTACTCTTTAGAGAACCACAAAAATACACCTGACATGCCTAGGGCTTTGCAAATCAGGCATGTGAATGAATGTACGTCTCCTCACAAGAATACACCTAGTCTTCCCAAATAGCAAACGCACTGATTATCTCAGTACAGAGACCCCACCTGACTCAGTAATGCAGGTAGCATATTAAAAAAAATAATAAAGATCTTTAGTTATCAGCTGGTTATTTACTATATGATAGTCTCTAACCTCAATTTCCTAATTTACTTAAGAAAAATAGTGCAAATTATCTAATGAAAGTGAAAAATGATAATATTCTTACAGTCACCATTTAAAGCATTGTTAATAGCTACTGAGTTTACCCAAGGGGGAAAATAAAGCAGAATGAACCAAAATTTTATTCATACCCACATTCCTCAAACCTAAAGGGTACAGCCACACACAGGCAATCGGACATATTAGTTTCTAACTGTTCTTAAATAAATTTACATGTTATAGTGCTACGCTAATATGATTAGGCCTGTGCAAACATCTACAACTAATAATTCTAAGTTCCTCTGTACCAAAATACCTCCTATATCAGTCTGCCATGATTTATGATACTATCTTCAAATTTACTTCTTGGATATTACTACATCATTAAAAATTATGATAAATAATATTTAATGATACAAAAATACTTGTGAAGTAAACAATAGGTCACAAAACAATAGATAAATAACAACCATCTTTGTTGTAGTAAATTGTGCACATACCCAGATGAAAAGGAAAGATATATGGCATTAGGATTTTTTTTAACCTTCTTGGTCCTGTACTTTCCTATATTCTTCAAAATTTCGACAATAAACATGTATCGCTTTTTAAGAAAAATTATAAAATATAAAGTAAATTTAACAATCACCTTTGATAAATATAAACTTACCATGTCACCCAGCAATCCATTCCTAAGTATTTATCTAGGTATTGTGTGAATTTACATTCATATAAAACTCGTGTATGAATGGTAACAGCAGCTCTAATAGTAATCACTGAAAATTGGAAATACCTCAAATATCCCTCCATGGACCAACAGATGAAGGGCAGTATCTACACACAAATGGAATACCACTCAGCGATACAAAGAAACAAACTACTGAGACATGTTACAAATGGATGAATCTCAAATGCATTAGGCTGAATGGCAAAAGCCAGACTCAAATGGCTACCTGATGTATGAGTCCACCTTGTATGACATTCTGCAAAAGGTAAAACTATAGGGAGGGGAGCAGATCAACAGTTGCCAGAGATTGGGGTTAAGGGAGGAATTAACATCAAAGGGGCAGCCCAGGAAATTTTGGGGGAATGGAAATGTTCTATAGCTGGATTGTGGTGCTGGTTACAGAACTGTATACATCTGTCAAAACTTAGAACTGTATACTAAGAAGGCTGAATTTTACTATATGCATATTATACCTTAATAAACTCGCCTCAAAAAATACCCCCAAAAAACCCAACTGAAAGTCTATTCACTTCCAGATTATGTTATGTTCTTTGCAATTCTTTCTCCAAAATGCATCTATGTTTCCTTTAAAAAAAAAAGTAATTTTTTTAAGGATTACATAATCATCACATAGTAGGCACAGAATTCTAAAGGAATGGGACCCAGAAAAGAGAATTTTTAATAGGAGTGAGTAGATTAAATAAGATTCAGAACACTCAGGCCTGTCTGCAATGCCTCTGCCTGGCAGGGGTACCTCTGTGGGCTGCTGGACAACCACCAAGGGATTCCAGAGCTGGAGAGAAGATACTTAAAAGGGACTGAGGATAGAAGATACCATTTTCCAGCCTAATACTTTCAGAAGGTAGCCGAATGCAAACTGTGGAATCCACTCCAGAGAGCCAGGGCTTTGGCTGGAGTTGAGCACTTCTAATTTCCCTCATGCCCAAGTCAGAACCATTTCTACAGTGATTAATGCATGACTAAGCAGTCCCCAGGCCAGTTTGGTTTGCTCAATTTAGGGCTTAAAATGCCTGCCACACCTCCATGATATTAGAGAAGTGCTTCTGAGAGGTGTCAGAGGAGATTTAGAATGCCTTCTCTTCCTAGGGATTTGGGAACAAGGAACTTTCTCCTGAGCTTAGTGAGGGAACTGGGTTTTTGTTTTGTTTTGCTTTGTTTTTCTTCATTTGGAAGAGCATACAACTAAGCCTTAACTGATCCTTGTTATGAGCTTCAAGGACAATAATTAGACCAGAGACGTGCAAACTGGTTTTTATAAAATAAGAAATTGTTTTTCCAAAGAAACATCCTTTCTCTCCAAATGGAAGAGAGTAATAGCCATGGTTCTTGTGTATGGAGAAGACAAGGGAGGACAGTGTCCTGGGACAGGTTCAGGAATAATTATTGAACAACAGTCACATTCATCTCTTTGCTAGACACTTTGAAAATGAGTAAAACTTTCTTAAACTAGACTGAAATATATCTTCATATTTTCATATAAGAAAGGGTGAGTAGCAAACTAATGTTCTTTGGCTAATTAAGAGATTAAATTATTCTTAAGGCCTCAAAGGACTATCTACATTAAAGAAAGAATACCCTAATCTGTTCATTAAACCAGATCACCAAAGAATGGTTACTTTAAAACTCGACTGGGCTTCCGTGGTGGCACAATGGTTAAGGATCCACCTGCCAATGCAGGGGACACGGGTTCAATCCCTGGTCTGGGAAGATCCCACATGTCGCGGAGCAACTAAGCCAGTGTGCCACAACCACTAAGCCTGCGCTCTAGAGCCCGTGCGCCACAACTACTGAAGCCCGCGTGCCTAGAGCCCATGCTCTGCACGCAACAAGAGACGCCACCTCAATGAGAAGCCCGCGTACCACAACGAAGGGTGGCCCCCGCTCGCAGCAACGAAGACCCAACGCAGCCAAAAAATAATTAATTAATTAAAATAAATAAATAAAAGCCTGCTTGGAAAAAAAAATTTTAAACTCAATTACCTTGTTTTTTAATATACACCCACACAGATATACACACATGCACATACATACCTACACATATAATATAAACATATGTGTGTATATATAACATATCAAGAGAGCTGGGTCATTCTGTTCTAGTCATCCATTCCACAAACTTTTATTGACTCCTTCCAGTCTGACAGTCCCAGGATATCCATTAAATACCTGTGGAACTGTGGATACATCATTTATGATCTCTGAGCCTTAGAGAGGGGAAAACCATACTTAGCACACTGAGTAAGTCATGGGAATTAGATAAAAGGTTTACAAAAGAGCACAGTGTCTGCTATGTAGTGGATATTCAGAAATACTAATTCTCTCTTTTTCTCTCTCCCTTCCTTCTGAAAAGCTTTTGTTATATATTCACAATGTTTCTCTTTAGCCTACTAAACAGCTTGGCATAGAAGCAAGCTTTTCTGTCTCTGAGTCCACATATGTCAGATGTATCTGTGTGCTGCTTAATTATTTTTCAAATATCAGTGAACAGCAGCAAAAGACCATGACCGTCAGGCTCCCAGATGTGATCACTGGACACTGAGTGTGCACCTGAGTATCTTCTTGGGTGGATTCTTCAGGATTTTTTTTTTTAACTTCATTCTGGATCCTCTGTCTCAATAAATATTCTAGGTTCACCAACAATTCCAATAAAGAATATACTTTATTCTAAGCATGTAAACAGGTCACTGGTAACTGCAGCGATGCACCTTTCACAGTGGGAAATATTTGGAAGATCTGGGCACAAGAAGACAGAGCATCTTTCAGTAATGCGATTTATATCCTTAATATAAACTTTATAATATTCATAAAACCTTAGAATTCATATTTTCCCTAGAATTAGGAAATATTAAATATTAGGTATTTTTAAGCCAAATTCATTTAGCTAAAACAGACATTTTCTCCAAGCCTTTGGAGCATGAATGTGACCATAGACAATGTTGGAAGAAACTGCAACATCTGGGATTGGCCAGTTATGAGAGAAGTGGTGTTTCCATAACAAAGTGAACTGAAACAAAGGGAGGCCCGTGCTCAGACTCAGTGTGGGTGGATGGCCCTGGGGCCACAGAGCTGTCCCGCAAACACTGGGTGAAGAGGACACTGCTGCTGAGTAATAGAGCTGGACACACCAGAAGTAAGCGTTATCTTCCCCCAACTTTACTCAACCAAAACAAACACAAGCAAAATCCAGGCCCCAAAAGGTTAGATAACATGTGTAGAATCCTACCGCTTGGGTAAACAACATGGGTAAAAGAATACTGGATCTCAAAACAGGCCCTCAGCACTCAATACTGTACACTGACGAGGTCACTAGACAGATTTTTCATCTAATTCTCAAGACTTACCATCAAAACACAGAATGCAAAAAAAACAAAACAAAACAAAATAAAAAACACAGAATGCAATAATTCTCAGTTAACCGTGACAGTTTAGGTGATGACATTAACTTCAGGAATAAAAGAGTCGGGTGCATCACAACGTGTCATTAAAAAAAAAAGAAAAGGCTCTCCTTGATAGCAGTTCTTAACTTCTTAAGGGCAAGTGAATCAAATTCAGATTGGTATTCATTTTCAAATATGCCTCTAGTTTAAAACAGAAGAGATTATCTTCCTCCTTCTTTGTAATAAATGAAGCAGGTAACACCTCAGCTTTATTCAAGCATCTACTGGGCTACGGAAGCTGATACCATATAAGCATAGGAAGTGGTAACTCTGATTAGCACATGTCACCACTCAGTTACAGGACAGGGTGAGGCTTCTTTGCAATGCCAGCATATTTTTGTGAAACAGATTCACAAAATGATGCCCAGATAATTTTATTTGAAAACTCAAGGCACTAACTCCTAGGAGGTGACCACTAGGAGCTCTGTTAATGGCTCCCTAAGAAAGTGACTAGCATATTGAGATAGTAGTGCTCTGGCCTGAAGGTACATGGAGTCTGCACCCCTAACACATAATTATACTTTGGGTGTTCTGTGACCTATAGTTAAAACTCTGTTTTTACAGCAAATAATGGCTTTAAAAATAACATTAGAAGTAAGAGCAATTTTAAGGTGCTGCTGACATTTCACCTTTTGGGTTTTGTTTACTTTCTTTTTTGTCTGAACAGCATCCAAAGCTCTTCCTATTTTTAGCAAGTCACGCATTGTGTGGATCTCGGTGGCAGGCAAGACCCTACCTCACAATACGGAAATGGCTATTTCCTCTGCTGCTCCTTGGCCATCCTATGACCTACACTCAGCTCAGTGAGTCCCATTCCAGGCTCTGAATTTGGAGCGAGTGACATTAAAGACCCAGAGTTCGTAGAGATGATTCATGGCAGCAGCAGGGTGCCTGCAAAGGGGAGGCAGCCACACTGTCCAGAGTGGCAGCAACACCAAAGCCACACTCCCATCAGGGACAGGGCAAGACTTCAACCGCAGTTCCTGTCTCTTTTCCAAGCTTGAATTTCCAGCCACCTTACAATTACTTTATGTTTTGCCTAAATCAGAGTACTATAGCTTGCAGCTAAAAGCTCTGACTCACACAATGGGAGAAATGTTTTCCCATGAGTGATAAGAAATGAGTTAACCTCATGAATTAGCATTCACTTTGTATAAGGAGTGATCATGAGTTGTTGGTAAAGAGAATATAACTAAGATCTCACTTCTTTTCTATCTCAACGTATTTGTGCCTTTGCTAAAGTTGTTTTTTTTTTTAGCACAGGGTGTGCTAAAAACGTTCTGTCTCCATCTGGGCGATGATGACACAAGTATATATTTGTAAAAATTTACCACATGTACTCTTAATATTTGTGCACATGTAAGTTTACCTAAATAATACACGTACACACAGACATACAGACATATGGCCTAGAAATCGTGTTGATGTAGATGTCATTATACTGATGATGAAGCAAACACAAAGAATGTCTTCAAATAAATTTTGTACATACTATATCTCCTTTGACCTTGGACTTCCCTGGAAATTCTATTCTGCTGACAGAACTACCACTGGACACATTTAATGATATTCTTCAGTGCCTCCTAAGGATGGGTATGTCCAGTTCTGGTTTCACTCCTCATCACACCTTCAAACATTTTCATCAAAATTCTCAGTGGGGTTCCAGCCGAGAGAGCTGAAGTCCCGCATCCTCCACTTCACTGTACCTCAACTGTATTGACACCTCACTGCATCTCGGTTGCCAAACTTACAGACTGACTTCTTCTTCTGCAAGATCCGCCCTCATGCTTCCTTTTCTAATCAAGTGATCCTGCTCCCAGAGATGATGATGATCATGACTCTGAGCCAGTCAAGGGTGCCAGCGCTTTACATGGGCAAGTACTATTACTCTCTTCACTCTACCTATGAGGACCCGAGACACTTGGGTGTTAATAACTTCCTTAAAGTGCTAACACAGGAGGACCCGCTCGACCTGCATCTCCCAGCTCACCCCTCTTCCTTAGATCTAAAATTCAGCTCGTGCTCAGCCTCTTCCTTTTCCTCATTTTCCCTGGTGAGGAACAAATGATTTCTCTTTAAAGACATCCATTTGCCATTTCAAATTCTGCATACACATGTACACATGCACTCAAGGCAAAACAAAATGCCCAATAAAAGAGGAAAAGCAAGTTCAACCCGGAAGCTGTATATAGAATTACTCTGTATTCCTTCCTTCAAGATGAGAACAACAATATTTACCTTACCATGAACATTTCTATGGTCTTTTCCAAGTTACCAAAGTCCACCTTACAAACATAACATGTATTCAGAATGACCAAACCCTTGGCTGATCCGCCCCTTCCTCCAAAAATACCATCATGTTTCCCTTCCTCCAGACTTCTGAGCAGTGGTAATGTTCACGAACATGTCAAGATCACATCTCAAATAGTTCGGCCAGAAACTTCTGTTTGTTCAGAACTAAAGTCAACAGGCCTGGAAAGACGCTAACAGCCTAATTGTTTCTTCCTGTGCCCTTACCCTACCACTCACTGCCCCTGAGTCAACCCTCACCCGTCCCAAGAGGCAAGGTAAGTTGTATCAGCAAGAAAACTAAGGCAACTAGGATTTGACACCTAGCCCTGGATCCTCAACACCAGGTAAACAGGGTGGGGTGGGGCGGGGGTAGGAAGAGGGGAAGGAGAAGAGAAGGGGGAGGGAAAAGGAGAGAAGGGGAGAGGGAGGGAGAGAGAACGTGAATGAAAACAAAGAAGAATTTTACAAAGCCATTATGAAGAAAGCAAAAGAGAGAGATCAAGAGGTCCTAGAAGAATGGCTGGATGCATTTGAGAATATATGTTGGAACCGGTCCCCTAGGATTTGCCTGGGCAATAGGTTTCACCAGACTGGCACCTGGAAAACAGGTTTTCTACACTAACTTAAAGAAAGGCATTGTGAAGAGGTTAAGAATTTTTTTCACAATAATAACTGCTTCATCCAGTAATACATTTTCATAAAAATTTGGTTTTCATATAGTTTCATTTTCTTAGGGCTGTTGCATTTCCCCCACCTGTAAGTAAAAGTGAAAGGAAATACAATTATATTTGGGGAAGTCACAATAAATAGCAATTAAAAAAAAAAACCCTCTCAATAAATGCTCATTACATTTATATTTAAATAATTATACTCAATAGATCAATAAACAAAGAAATTATCTCCAATGCCAGAACAAAATTTATATCATCACACAACTCATTTATTTCCTTCCATTTTTCCTCCAAAAGGATTGAAAAAAGGGCAACTTATGAACTAGGTTAAGAGCCTGGAATGCAAGTAGTGGGACTATGCCTCTGTTCTGCTAGTTTAATGAGGACTTTTCTATTGTTCTATGTATAATGGAAGGCTAATAATTTCAAGGGGGAAGTTCAACGAAGTTTGTGCTTGTTCCAAATACTTATTTCCCGTTTCTCCCCACTGGTTAACATGCATGCAAAATTCTATGCAAATTGAGCCCAGGCTGGCTGGAACTTTCGGACACTGCCCTTTGGAGAAGACTGGCACAGTTTTAGTAACAAGATATATACCTGCACTGGCCCTGGAGTGCACTTTAGATGCCAAGCCACTTATGGAAGAGAAGAAAGCATCCATCTCACCAGGAAGTAGAGAAAGGCAAACAGAAATCAAGAGATCTAACACTTTCACTTCAGTCAAAAAAGTGGACTACCCGTATAATCATAGTTGTACTTATCATTTTATTCCTTCATATCTTATATGAATAAAGAAAGAATTCTTACTTTGTATATGTGGAATCTATTCCTTCAAATAAAAGTGGAATTACACTAGCACCCAAACCTGACAAAGACATTACAAGTGAAGAAAACTACAGACCACTGTTCCTCATGAACATAGAAACAAACCCAACAAAATATTCATAAATTAAATCCAGCAATACATAAAAAGAATAGTATATCACAACCAAGTGGGGTTCATTTCAAGAATGCAAGACTGGCTCAACATTCAAATACCAATGTAATTCACCATGTTAAGAGACTAAAGAAGAAAACCCACATCATCTCAATAGATGCAGAAAAAGTATTTAATGAAATTCAACATCTCTTGATAATAAAGACTACTCAGTGATAAAGAACAAACTATGTTGGACACAAGCACTGTACTCTAGTTGGTAAATCTATAGTCTCCCAGGAGTACAGGTTAGCAATTACAAGTGTACTAAGTTTGAACAAACAAGTAAATACATGTAGTTAACAAAAGCCAAGTTACTCACTGTCAAAAGAGTTATAAGCAAAGGGTGAATACTAGAGTAAGCGTGTGGTGCTGGACTGTAGTCAAAGGTATCAGTATGAACTCATGTTTATTTTAATATATATGTCTATATAAATGGGTTAGTGTACATACATACATTTCCAGGCTTTGTCCACTGAGAAGACCTAGAAGCAGTGATACTCCAGTAGCAATGAGCATACCTAGGTGCCCAGATCTTGGTTTCTAAATACTATTCTCCAATAAAAAGGAACCAAAGCTCTTTGGAGAAATGGTTGAGTTATGGAAAATATAAGATCAGTCTGGAGCATCTTATGGTGCCAAAAAGTAAGGAAGTCCCCAACAACAAAAAAAAAAGAGATGAGAGCATCTCAAAGAGACACAGGAACCAATGGGAAAGAGCCCCTGATGTCCAAAGCTGGAATAACTTAAGCAAGTAAATAATAACAATAGTATTTCGCTGTAACCCAAAGAACCAAATTAATATCATGAGTCCATACTGATATGAACCTCCTTACAGAAGAACTCTAATAAATTAATATAGAAAGAATGAGGGAAATAGAAAGTCACCAATAAAACTCCACAGTAATAACTGCTGCAGGAAGATACATGAATGAATGATAAAATTAGCGGGCAAAACAAACACATGAAAGGATGCTCAACATCACTAATCATTAGAGAAATGCAAATCAAAACCACAGAGAGGTATCTCCTCACACCAGTCAGAATGGCCATCATAAAAAGATCTACAAACAATAAATGCTGGAGAGGGTGTGGACAAAAGGGAACCCTCTTGCACTGTTGATGGGAATGTAAATTGATACAGCCACTATAGAGAACAGTGTGGAGGTTCCTTAAAAAACTAAAATTAGAACTACCATACTACCCAGCAATCCCACTACTGGGCATATACCCTGAGAAAACCATAATTCAAAGAGTCATGGGGCTTCCCTGGTGGCGCAGTGGTTGAGAATCCGCCTGCCGATGCAGGGGACACGGGTTCGTGCCCTGGTCCGGGAAGATCCCACATGCCGCGGAGCGGCTGGGCCCATGAGCCATGGCCGCTGAGCCTGTGCGTCCGGAGCCTGTGCTCCGCAACAGGAGAGGCCACAACAGTGAGAGGCCCGCCTACCACAAAAAAAAAAAAAAAAAAAAAAAAAAAAGGTGTACCATAATGTTCACTGCAGCTCTATTTACAATAGCCAGGACATGGAAGCAACCTAAGTGTCCATCAACAGATAAATGGATAAAGAAGATGTGACACATATATACAATGGAATATTACTCAGCCATAAAAAGAAACGAAATTGAGTTATTTGTAGTGAGGTGGACGGACATCTCTATCTGTCTGTCATACAGAGAGAAGTAAGTCAGAAAGAGAAAAACAAATACCATATGCCAGGCACGGTACCCAGGACTCAGCAATGACAGGCAAAGTCTCTGTTCCCACAGCTGACATTCCAGTGAGAAAACAGATGAATTATAATATATGAACTTTAACAGAATCTATTTTAATATGTTGTATGGTTCTGCATGGACCATTTAACTGTGACACACAGAAATCAAAATCACTTTCAATGTTCTTTTGTTGGTTGGTTGGTTGATTTTTAATGGCCTTCACTTGAATAGTCTACCTCAGAGGCTAAAAATAACAAACTGGATTTCATCTGCTTCCTGTCTGAGCTATTTCTGACCCTCTCATCAAGGAGCCCTTCTGAAGCAGCGTGGCCGCAAGGTGTGCAAACACCCAGACCCTTGGCTGCCTCAGCTCCACTCAGAGTTTTGGCAGCGGCTGGACCTTCTCCACAAGCATCCTCGGATAAACAGTTTATTCTACCTCAGTGGAGTTCACCACTAAAAGCAGCAGTTGTGAGAATGCTACCACACCCCCGGCACTCCCAAAACTTGGGTCTAAGGCTGTGGACAGGTGCACAGTGGCATGTGCTCATGTGCCTACCAGTAAGCCACTGCATTCACGGCCAGCACCACTCCTGTCATTGGAAGCCAGCACCTGAGATGACAGCATGGTCTCTAAAAACCTATCCTTCAAACTTCTGAGGAGACCTTCAAGATGGCAGAGGAGTAAGATGTGGAGACCACCTTTCTCCCCAAAATGCATCAGAAATACATCTACATGTGGAGAAACTCCTACAGAACACCTACTGAATGCTGACAGAAGACCTCAGCTTCCCAAAAGGCAAGAAACTCCCCACGTACCTGGGTTGGGCCAAAGAAAAAAGAAAAAACAGAGGCAAAAGACTAGGAACGGGACCTGCACCAGTGGGAGGGAGCTGTGAAGGAGGAAAAGTTTCCACACACTAGAAGCCCCTTCGCGGGTGGAGACTGCGGGTGGTGGAGCAGGAAGCTTCAGAGCCACGGAAGAGAGAGCAGCCACAGGGGTGCGGAGGGCAAAGCGGAGAGATTCCCGCACAGAGGATCAGTGCCAACCAGCACTCACCAGCCCGAGAGGCTTGTTTGCTCACCCATGGAGCCGGCAAGGGTTGGGAGCTGAGGCTCGGGCTTTGGAGGTCAGATCCTAGGGAGAGGACTGGGGATGGCTGCGTGAACATGGCCTGAAGGGGTCTAGTGCACCACAGCTGATGGGGAGGGAGTCCGGGAAAAAGTCTGGACTGGACAAGGAGGCAAGAGACTTTTTCTTCCCTCTTTGTTTCCCGGTGCTTGAGGAGAGGGGATTCATAGAACCACCTAAACGAGCTCCAGAGACGGGCACGAGCTGCGGCTATCAGCGTGGACCCCAGAGACGGGCATGAGACGCTAAGGCTGCTGCTGCTGCCACCAAGAAGCCTGTGTGAGAGCACAAGTCACTCTCCACACCTCCCCTCCCAGGAGCCTGTGCAGCCCGCCACCGCCAGGGTCCTGAGATCCAGGGACAGCTTCCCCGGGAGAACACACGGAGCACCTCAGGCAGCTGCAATGTCACGGTTGCCTCTGCCGCTGCAGGCTTGCCCCCCATTGTGTACCCCCCTCTCCCCCAGGCCTGAGTGAGCCAGGGCCCCCTAATCAGTGGCTACTTTAACCCTATCCTGTCTGGGCGGGAAGAGACGACCTCAGGTGACCTACATGCAGAGGCGGGGCCAAATCCAAAGCTGAACCCCAGGAGCTGTGTGAACAGAGAAGAGAAAGGGAAATCCCTCCCAGCAGCCTCAGGAGCAGCGGATTAAACCTCCACAATCAACTTGATGTACCCTGCATCTGTGGAAAATCTGAACAGACAACAAATCATCCCAAATACAGGAGGTGGACTTTGGGAGCAACTGTAAACTTGGGGTTTGCTTTCTGCATCTAATTGGTTTCTGGTTTTATGTTTATCTTAGTTTAGTATTTAGAGTTTATTATCATTGGTAGATTTGTTTATTGATTTGGTTGCTCTCTTCCTGTTTTTTTAAAATATATAGATATATATTTTTTTCCTTTTTCTCTTTTTGTGAGTGTGTATGTGTATGCTTCTGTGTGTAATTTTGTCTGTATAGCTTTGCTTTTACCATTTGTCCTAGGGTTCTGCCTGTCCAGTTTTTTATTGTTTTTTGGGTTTTTTTGTACAGTTTTTAGCACTTGTTAGATTGTTGGATTTGTATTTTGGGTTGGTTGCTCTCTTCCTTCTTTCTTTCTTTCTTTTTTTATTACTTTTTAATTTCTTTTTAATTTTTTAATTTTAATAACTTTATTTTATTTATTTACTTATTTTTCCTTTCTTTCTTTTCTTCCTCCCTTCTCTTCTGAACCGTGTGGCTGACACTGTCTTGGTGCTCCAGTCAGGTGTCAGGCCTGTGCCTCTGAGAGGGGAGAGCTGAGTTCAGGACATTGGTCCACCAGAGACCTCCCAGCTCCATGTAATATCAAATGGCAAAAGCTCTCCCAGAGATCTCAATCTCAACGCTAAAACCCAGCTCCACTCAACGACCAGCAAGCTACAGTGCTGGACACGCCATGCCAAACAACTAGCAAGACAAGAAGACAACCCCACCCATTAGCAGAGAGGCTGCCTAAAATCATCATAAGGTCACAGACACCCAAAACACACCACTGGACGTGGTCATGCCCACCAGAAAGACAAGATCCAGCCTCACCCACCAGAACACAGGCACCACTCCCCTCCACCAGGAAGCCTACACAACCCACTGAACCAACCTTACCCACTGGAGGAAGACACCAAAAACAACAGGAACTATGAACCTGGAGCCTGCGAAAAGGAGACCCCAAACACAATAAGTTAAGCAAAATGAGAAGACAGAGAAACACACAGCAGATGAAGGAGCAAGGCAAACACACACCAGACCAAACAAATGAAGAGGAAATAGGCAGTCTACCTGAAAAAGAATTCAGAGTAATGATAGTAAAGATGATCCAAAATCTTGGAAATGGAATGGAGAAAATACTAGAAATGTTTAACAAGGACCTAGAAGAAATAAAGAGCAAACAAACAATGATGAACAACACAGTAAATGAAATTTAAAATTCTCTAGAAGGAATCAATAGCAGAATAACTGAGGCAGAAGAACGGATAAGTGACATGGAAGATAAAATAGTGGAAATAACTACTGCAGAGCAGAATAAAGAAAAAAGAATGAAAAGAATTGAGGACAGTCTCAGAGACCTCTGGAACAACATCAAATGCATCAACACTCGAATTATAGGGGTACCAGAAGAAGAGAAAAAACAAGAGACTGAGAAAATATTTCAAGAGATTAGAGTTGAAAACTTCCCTAATATGGGAAAGGAAATAGTCAAGTCCAGGAAACACAGAGACTCCTATACAGGAAAAATCCAAAGAGAAACACCCAGAGACAGATATTAATCAAACTACCAAAAATTAAATACAAAGCAAAAATATCAAAAGCAGCAAGGGAGAAGTAACAAATAACATACAAGGGAATCCCCGTAAGGTTAACAGCTGATCTTTCAGCAGAAACTCTGCAAGCCAGAAGGGAGTACCAGGACATATTTAAAGTGATGAAAGGGGAAAACCTACAACCAGATTACTCTACCCAGCAAGGATCTCATTCAGATTCGACGGAGAAATTAAAACCTTTACAGGCAAGCAAAAGCTAAGAGAATTCAGCATCACCAAACCAGCTTTACAACAAATGCTAAAGGAACTTCTCTAGGCAGAAAACACAAGGAAAGGAAAAGACCTACAATAACAAACCCCAAACAATTAAGAAAATGGTAATAGGAACATACATATTGATAATTACCTTAAATGTAAATGGATTAAATGCTCCAAACAAAAGACACATACTGACTGAGCGGATAAAAAACAAGACCCATATATAACTGTCTACAAGAGACCCACTTCAGACCTAGGGACACATACAGACTGAAAATCAAGGGATGGAAAAAGATACTCCATGCAAATGGCAATCAAAAGAAAGCTGGAGTAGCAATTCTCATATCAGACAATAGAGACTTTAAAATAAAGACTATTACAAGAGACAAAGAAGGACACTACATAATGATCAAGGGATCAATCCAAGAAGAAGATATAACAATTGTAAATATTTATGCACCAACACAGGAGCACCTCAATACATAAGGCAAATGCTAACAGCCATAAAAGGGGAAATCGACAGTAACACAGTAATAGTAGGGGACTTTAACACCCCACTTTCAACAATGGACAGATCATCAAAAATGATAATAAATAAGGAAACACAAGCTTTAAATGATACATTAAACAAGATGGACTTAATTGGTATTTATAGGACATTCCATCCAAAAACAACAGAATACAATTTCTTCTCAAGTGCTCATGGAACATTCTCCAGGATAGAACATATCTTGGGTCATAAATCAAGCCTTCGTAAATTTAAGAAAACTGAAATCATATCAAGTATCTTTTCCAACCACAATGCTATGAGACTAGATATCAATTACAGGAAAAGTCCGTAAAAAATACAAACACATGGAGGCTAAATAGTACACTACTAAATAACCAAGAGGTCACTGAAGAAATCAAAGAGGAAATCAAAAAATACCTAGAAACAGATGACAATGAAAACACAACAATCCAAAACCTACAGGATGCAGCAAAAGCAGTTCTAATAGGGAAGTTTATAGCAATACAATCCTACCTCAAGAAACAAGAAACATCTCAAATAAACAACCTAACCTTACAACTAATGCAGTTAGAGAAAGAAGAACAAAAAAAACCCCAAAGTTAGCAAAAGGAAAGAAATCAGAAAGATCAGATCAGACATAAATGAAAAAGAAATGAAGGAAACAATAGCAAAGATCAATAAAACTAAAAGCTGGTTCTTTGAGAGATAAACAAAATTGATAAACCATTAGCCAGACTCACCAAGAAAAAAAGGGAGAAGACTCAAATCAATAGAATTAGAAATGAAAAAGAAGAAGTAACAACTGATACTGCAGAAATACAAAGGATCATGAGAGATTACTATAAGCAACTATATGCCAATAAAATGGACAACCTGGAAGAAATGGACAAATTCTTAGAAAAGCACAACTTCTGAGACTGAACCAGGAAGAAACAGAAAATATAAACAGACCAATCACAAGCACAGAAATTGAGACTGTGATTAAAAACCTTCCAACAAACAAAAGCCTAAACCAGATGGCTTCACAGGTGAATTCTGTCAAACATTTAAAGAGCTAACACCTATCCTTCTCAAACTCTTCCAAAATATAGCAGCAGAAGAAACACTCCCAAACTCATTCTACAAGGCCACCATCACCCTGATACCAAAACCAGACAAAGCTATCACAAAGAAAGAAAACTACAGGCCAATATCATTGATGAACATAGATGCAAAAATTCTCAACAAAATATTAGCAAACAGAATCCAACAGCACATTAAAAGGATCATCCACCATGATCAAGTGGGGTTTATCCCAGGAACGCAAGGATTCTTCAATATACACAGATCAATCAATGTGATAAACCATATTCACAAATTGAAGGAGAAAAACCATATGATCATTTCAATAGATGCAGAAAAAGATTTTGACAAAATTCAACACCCATTTAGGATAAAAACCCTCCAGAAAGCA
Source organism: Kogia breviceps (assembly GCF_026419965.1). Classification (NCBI taxonomy): domain Eukaryota; kingdom Metazoa; phylum Chordata; class Mammalia; order Artiodactyla; family Physeteridae; genus Kogia; species Kogia breviceps. The sequence goes on along the minus strand of NC_081313.1, from coordinate 57,535,778 downwards.
GGCATAGAGAGAACTTACGTCAACATAATAAAGGCCATATATGACAAAACCCACAGTCAACATTGTTCTCAATGGTGAAAAACTAAAACCACTTCCTCTAAGAACAGGAATAAGACAAGGTTGTCCACTCTCACCACTACTATTCAACATAGTTTTGGAAGTTTTAGCCACAGCATTCAGAGAAGAAAAAGAAATAAAAGGAATCCAAATGGGAAAAGAAGTAAAGCTGTCACTGTCTGCAGATGACATGATACTATACATAGAGAATCCTAAAGACACTACCAGAAAACTACTAGAGCTAATCAATGAATTTGGTAAAGTATCAGGATACAAAAGTAATGCACAGAATCCCTTGCTTTCCTATAGCCTAAAGATGAAAAATCTGAAAGAGAAATTAAGGAAACACTACCATTTACCACTGCAACAAAAGAATAAAATACCTAGGAATAAAACTACTGAAGGAGACAAAAGACTTGCATGCAGAAATCTATAAGACACTGATGAAAGGAATTAAAGATGATAGAAACAGGTAGAGAGATTTACCATGTTCTTGGATTGGAAGAATCAACATTGTGAAAATGACTATACTACCCAAAGCAATCTACAGATTCAATGCAATCCCTATCAAACTACCAATGGCATTTTTCACAGAACTAGAACAAAAGATATTACAATTTGTATGGAAACACAAAAGACCCCAAATAGCCAAAGCAATCTTGAGAAAGAAAAAATGGAGCTGGAGGAATCAGGCTCCCAGACTTCAGACTATACTACAAAGCTACAGTAATCAAGACAGTATGGTACTGGTACAAAAACAGAAATATAGAGCAATGGAACAAGGTAGAAAGCCCAGAGGTAAACCCACGCACATATGGTCACCTTATTTTTGATAAAGGAGGCAACAATATACAGTGGAGAAAAGACAGACTCTTCAATAAGTGGTGCTGGGAAAACTGGACAGCTACATGTAAAAGAATGAAATTAGAACACTCCTAACACCATATACAAAAATAAACTCAAAATGGATTAAAGACCTAAATGTAAGGCCAGACACTATAAAATTCTTAGAGGAAAAGCTAGGCAGAACACTCTATGACATAAATTACAGCAAGATCCTTTTTGACCTACCTCCTAGAGAAATGGAAATAACAAAAATAAACAAATGGGACCTAATGAAACTTAAAAGCTTTTGCACAGCAAAGGAAACCATAAAAAAGACGAAAAGACAACCCTCAGAATGGGAGAAAATATTTGCAAATGAAGCAACTGACAAAGGATTAATCTCCTTAATTTACATGCAGCTCAATAGCAAAAAAACAAACAACCCAATCCAAAAATGGGCAGAAGACCTAAATAGACATTTCTCCCAAGAAGATATACAGACTGCCAACAAACACATGAAAGGATGCTCAACATCACTAATCATTAGAGAAATGTAAATCAAAACTACAATGAGGGGGCTTCCCTGGTGGCACAGGTGGTTAACAATCCACCTGCCAATGCAGGGGACACAGGTTCAAGCCCTAGTCCGGGAAGATCCCACATGCCACAGAACAACTATGCCTGTGAGCCACAACTACTGAGCCTGCGCTCTAGAGCCCGAGAGCCACAACTACTGAGCCTGCACTCTAGAGCCTGTGAGCCACAAGTACTGAAGCTCATGCACCTAGAGCCCATGCTCCACAACAAGAGAAGCCACCGCAGTGAGAAGCCCATGCACTGCAAGGAAGAGTAGCCCCCGCTCGCCACAACTAAAGAAAGCCCATGCGCAGCAACGAAGACCCAACACAGCCTAAATAAATAAATAAATAAATAAAATTAAAATAAAACAAAAAATAAAATACAATGAGGTATCACCTCACATCAGTCAGAATGGCCATCTTCAAAACATTTACAAACAATAAATGCTGAAGAGGGTGTGGAGAAAAGGGAACCGTCTTGCACTGTTGGTGGGAATGTAAATTGATACAGCCACTATGGAAAACAGTATGAAAGTCCTTAAAAAACTAAAACTAGAACTACCATACGACCCAGCAATCTCACTACTGGGCATATACCCTGAGAAAACCATAATTCAAAAAGAGTCGTGTACCACAATGTTCATTGCAGCAGTATTTACAATAGCCAGGACAAGGAAGCAACCTAAATGTCCACTGACAGATGAATGGATAAAGAAGATGTGGCACATATATACAATGGAATATTACTCAGCTATAAAAAGAAACGAAATTGAGCTATTTGTAGTGAGGTGGATGGACCCAGAGACTGTCATACAGAGTGAAGTACATAAGAAAGGGAAAAACAAATACCGTATGCTAACACATATATATGGAATCTAAAAAAAAAGTTCTAAAGAACCTAAGGGCAGGACAGGAATAAAGACGCAGACATAGAGAATGGACTTGAGGACATGGGGAGTGAGAAGTGTAAGCTGGGACGAAGTGAGAGAGTGACATGGACATATATATACACTACGAAATGTAAAATAGATAGCTAGTGGGAAGCAGCCGCATAGCACAGGGAGATCAGCTCGGTGCTTTGTGACCACCTAGAGGGGTGGGATAGGGAGGGTGGGAGAGAGATGCAAGAGGGAGGAGATATGAGGATATATGTATATGTATAGCCGATTCACTCTGTTATAAAGCAGAAACTAACACACCATTGTAAGGCAGTTATCCTCCAATAAAGATGTAAAAAATAAAAAAATAAAAAACCTTCTGAAACAGTCCCAGAAATCATAATCCCTGGAAACTTTGGCCAGAGACTATATTTTCTCTGGCACACAGCAGGCACTTTAATACTAGGTCTCCTCTGGTGGGCTTCTCTGCGCCCCCTTCCTTTCCCATCCCCTAAAATCAATACCTAAAGTCAAACAGTCAACTCTTCTTCCAGAGGCATGCACACTCAAGATTTGGAGAGAGGGGCTAACCTAGCTGGGAGAGTGGCCACTAGGTGGTATTCATCCAGAGAAAAAAATTGGAAAGGATTATGCTGATTGCAGTGTTTATGATGAGTCCAGGCAATAAACATTGACCGAGTGCTTACTCTGCAAGTACCATATGCTGCTTAACGCTCACCTCAAAGGTCACATAGTTAACCCAGATCTGGAAGGACAGAGGTATTGGGTAGGAAGTGTGAAGTTGGTAGTGGTCAACAGAGAAGGTGGGAGCATTGGCTTAGTAAAGCAGGTTGTTAACTGAGCTAGAACAGAGTGGGGAGGGGTGAACTCAATGTAGAAGGGGGCCGGGTGTATCTTTAAAGTTTTTTTAATAAGCTGCTTTTTTTTTTTAATAAGGAGGCTGCCTTGGTTGCTTCTGTCCTCACATGTCAATGGCTTTCAATAGATAAGACATCTTCTGCTTGTTTTAACTGTTTTATGAAGACAAAGTAACTCATAGGTTTAAATGCCACCTAAGAAAAGAGGTCACAGGCCACAAGTAGAAGCATCTCAGTTCTGAAATGTTTAAGTACTTCAGTCCCCCAAACATTAAATCCTTCAACATACGCATAAAAGTGCTCCACCAACTCTACCCAAATTGTGTTCTGTGTACATGAACCTCCTGTCTTCTCCCCCTGCCTCTATCAAATATTAGCCAATGGCAGTGCAGGAACCCCAGGACGCCATGATGCACGAGATGATATTCCAGTGAACCAGATGTCCTGACACTCTGTTGGAGGTTGTGGACTCATCTCAGAGTTCTTTTGCAGTAGTCCCTGAACCTTCTGGCCAGTCACAAGTCCCAACCTGAGCGATTTAACAGCTTTGTGATGAGGTGAAATGGGGCCTTCCTGGAGACACAGAGCAGTCTTCACTTTGGAGTATCAAACTCTAATGGCACACTTATTGAGCAAGTCAGAAAAGAACAAAGAAAAACTCAAAGGAAAAAGGAAATCAAAATGCCTCCTGCCTAAATCAGGCCTAAAAAAATCTGGCAAATAAAGGTGATCATATGGCCAAGATAAAAGGCTACATCCTACTTAAAGGAAAACAGAGGGGTGAGGAAAAAGTAAAAATCACTTGCACCGTTAGAATGAAGGAAAACTGATTAGCCAAAGCCAACTCTGGAAGAAGTTAAGGTCAACATGTAGAATGTCCTTCAACAGAATCCTCCCTCCTCTCAGAACTCAGAGCCATCTTCACCCTGCCATAAAGCATTGCTTGAAAATAACCTAGAATTTGTTTTCCCGACTGCCAGAAGCTCTTAAAAGTGCTACAGCTCTAGAAACCCTGTGTGGTCGCTGGCTCCTAGCATGTGAAGTTTGTTATACCATGATTATGTTTCAAGTTTCCTCCTGTAGTTTCTAACTTATTTTCATCTGCATTTTTTCATTTTAAAAGCCTTTAAAAAAAATAGTAATAATCTTCAGTTGGTTCACAGCCTGGCTTACTAACTCCAGGCTAGCTGGATTTGCATTTGGAAAGGCTATCTGGGTTTTCCCATAAGGCAACCTCCAAAGAGAAAGAAACTGAAGCAGTTCCCTTCTAACAGGTAAATGGTGGGGGTTTTTTTGTTTCTTTTCTGTTTTCTTGTTTTGTTTTGTTTTTAGGTATTTCCAGAAGGTTCACTGACCTATCCTGGGTCAGTGAGTGGACCCCTCCCCAGTCAGGGCCTTTAACACCCTGTGGCCAACACAGTAACACTCATCAGTCTACTGGGGAGAAGCAAAGATCTCCCAGAAATCTACCTTAGTCAAGGCAGGAAATGTCCTAATTGCCTTCTCCCATTCCTTCCTGTCTTAGTCCATTCAGGCTGCTATAACAAAATACAACAGACATTTATTTCTCATAGTTCTGGAGGCTAGAGAGTCTAAGATCAAGTCACCAGCAGAATCGGTGTCTGGTGAGGGCCCACTTCCCCAGTGATGTCCATCCTCCCACTGTAATCTCACGTGGCAGAAGTGGCAAGAGAGCTCAGTGAGGTCTTTTTTATAAGGACACTAATCCCATCTATGAGGGCTCGACATCCCAAAGGCCCCACCCACTAACGCCACCACACTGGGTATTAGGATTTTAACATATGAATTTTAAGGGACATGAACATTCAGACCATAGCACCTCCCCATACACCTGCCCACACAGACACCCATGTTAAGTCACTTATTTTTTTTAATTCTCTTTTAAGCCAAGATAACCATGGAAAGTCAATGTGCAGTTTACATATATAGGTAATATTCACAACACACACACACACACACACACACACACACACAGACTTTTGGCAAAGAATGAGTACAATTTTAAGACTTTAAAATTATTGAAGTGTGAAAGGAAAAGAGGCAAGGTCCATAACCGGACCTCCACCAGTGACTTGAAGGTAAGCAGGTGAGCACAATAGACATCTATTTAATTAATCACCATTCTGAGTCACCTGCCCTCCCCATCCTCCCTGGGGCTTGAGAACCATCCTAAGTGCCATCCCTCAGGGAGTCCTGTTCCCACAGGAAATCCCCAAGAGGAACCAGTCTCTATTCTTTCATACCTCCTAAGGGCTTACCTTCTAGGAGTCAAAGAATCAGTGAAGTAAGGATCAGAAAACCCCAAAACCCCCCACCAAAAAAACACTCTGGATTTGGATTTGCAGGCATTATAGAAATTAATTATTCCCTTAGACACCATTCAGGCAGTTTGACCTAAAGTCGCCAATTTAACCATAAAACATGTAGTCGCATAAAGTGGTTGATCTTTCCCTGCTATGTTATATGACAAATGACTTTAAAATAGAGACCATCTCCTCTCTGAACTCCCACTCTCAATTCTGGCTTTTTAATTGGATTCACATAACTTTTTAGATAAATCTATTCTATTTTGAACTCTCAACTTTTCCTACCCAAAAGTATTTAGATAGATTATTCTTTGCTATCTGAACTCACCACATAAACTCTTATTATCTCAACTCAGGATCCAAATATATTAAGATCGTGAAAAATACCTATAATTTCAGAGTGATGTGTAAATTAACTTTAATCTCACCCCGAGGTAGAATGAAAACTGGTCGCAATTTGAAAGGTCTGAAGGACCCTAATCAGTAATCCCTACTACAGGGATAGCTGCATAAACATTTCATATCTCTTTATCAAAATCTATACCAGACCACTTTACGTCCATGAGGATGGTTAGTATCAAAAACAGAAAAGTGTTGGCAAAGGACGTGGAGAAATTAGACTCCTCGTGCAGTTCACTACTGCTAGGAATGTATGAGGTACAGCCAATGTGGAGGTACAGTTTGGTGGTTCCTCAAAAAATTAAACATAGAATTACCATGTGATCCAGCAATTTAACTTCTAGATATATACACAAAAGAACTGAAATCAGAGACTTAGAAACTAGTACATCAAAGTTTATAGCAGCATTATTCACAATAGCAAAAGGTGGAAACCACCCAAATGTCCAGCAAATGAATGGATAAACGAAGTATAGTGTACATATACAATGGAATATTCCTCAGCCTTAAAAAAGAACACAATTCTGACACATGCAATATGGACAGGCTTTGAAAACATTATGCTAAGTAAGTCAGAAGCAAAAGGACAAACATGGCATGATTCCACGTGTGAGGTACCTACAGTAGTCAAATTCACAGAGACAGAAAGCAGAATGGTGGTTGCCAGGGGCTGGAGAATGGAGGAATAGGGAGTTATTGTTTCATGGGTAGAGGGTTTCAGTTTGGGAAGATAAAAAAGTTCTGGAGATGGATGGTGGTAATGGTTGTACCACATAAATGTACTTATTGCCACTGAACTGTACACTTACAAGCGGATACAGTGTTCAAATGAGTTATGCATATTTTACCAGAATAAAGGGAAAAAGTCTGTACCAGGGACTATAAAAAGCTATCACTAAACACCTATTGGAACAGCTAAAATAAAACACAGTGGCAATGCTAAATGTGGACAAGGATGCAAAGAAGTTGGATCTCTCATACACTGTAGGCGTGGATGTAATAAGGTACAGCCACTCCAGAAAATAGCTTAGCAGTTCCTTTAAAAACTAAACATACACTAACCAAACAACCCAGCAATTGCATTCCTGGACATTCATCCCAGAGAAATGAAAATTACATCCACACAATTGTTCATAGCTGCTTTATTTATAATAACCAATATGAAGCAATCGAAATGCCCTACAATAGGTGAATGGTTAAACTGTGGTACACCCATACCATGAAATGCTACTCATTAACGAAAAAGAATAAATTACTCATACAACAAGTTGGATGCACCTTAAGGATATTATGCTGAGTAGCCAACCTCAAAAGATCACATGCTGTATGACTTAATTTGCATAACATTCTCAAGATGACAAAACTATAGAGATGGAAAACAGATTAGTGGTTGCCAGGGGTTAGCAATGGTGGAGGGAGGAGGGTGGTGGGTATATTAATGTACCATAAGTTTATCTACTCATCTGTGTTAGCTGAAGATACTTTTATTTTCCACCATCAAGAAAAATGCTTCGGGCTTCCCTGGTGGCGCAGTGGTTGAGAATCTGCCTGCTAATGCAGGGGACACGGGTTCGAGCCCTGGTCTGGGAAGATCCCACATGCCGCGGAGCAACTAAGCCCGTGCACCACAACCACTGAGCCTGCGCGTCTGGAGCCTGTGCTCCGCAGCGAGAGAGGCCACGATAGTGAGAGGCCCGCGCACCGCGATGAAGAGTGGCCCCCGCTTCCCACGACTAGAGAACGCCCTCGCACAGAAACGAAGACCCAACACAGCCAAAATTAAATAAATAAACAAATGTGGGGTTTTAAAAAAATCGTTTAAAAAAAAAAAAAGAAAGAAAAATGCTTCACAAATTCTGTATTCTTTATCAAGGGCCCCATGCAATTTAATGGGTCATTGTCCCTCCCAGTGACCTCAGTTTCCACTGAACACACAATGGCAGCTACCCACAGAAATTCCACCAACAAACTGTCACATGTTAACTGATACCCACCACAATTTAGCTGATATTCTTCCCTGTTTTGCCGACAGGGGGAAGCTTACTATCAAATTCAGTCAGTAGTTTTGACAAATATCATCTATTTTCATGTTTAATCCTCTACCACTCATGTATAAATACCTTTTTAAAATTCCAGAACACACAAAGATGTATAGGGTGCTCACAGTTCAAACAAATCTAGTTTATAAAAATCTGAATTCAAACATACAATCTAGTGTGATTATCAAGAGTATTTACCATTGAATTTTATTCAGTAGGACACTCACCTGCTAAAACATTATTTCATTTATGTGTAACTTTTCCAAAACACCTTTATTAAAGAAGAATACAGTGAAGGTATAAAGAACCATAAAGTCACAATTCTAAATAAAAGGAGACAACTGATTATGAAAGCCAGTCTTGGAACTTCACACACATAATCATTCAAGTCATGTTTCTACCACGAATCCTTTACATTCCAATCCATGCAAAGTGTTTTCAGTTTCTTACCAAAATATGCACTACCCCATTTACACAACATTTTATTATGAGTTTAAATGGCAAGATGTGGGATTTCTATTTGACCTACAAATTTATGGGTGGCCAAGTACATTTAAATCGATCAATGCTTTAATGATGCAACTTTCTTAAATAATGTGCTGAAAATCTCTGCTGAAAATGAATACTTCAGTAACCATTTCATATTTTTCTGTGGATTTTTTGGTATCTGTTCTCAAGGGAATACAAGAAGCTATGTTTCTTCTTTATAGAAAGTCACTTTTAATAACTACAGCCATACTCTAAACAATAAATGATTATGTCAGATGCTTAAATGCATTTGGTTTTAGTGACCTAGATTTTCAAATTCTCTCCCATGCTCACCACTTCCCACATCCCAGATCTACCAGGGAGTCCAGCCCTCGTCTACATGCTGCTCCACAGCCTGGTCACTTCAAATTCCAAGTTGGCACAAAAGTCTTTGGAAATTCATAGAAGATAAAGTCTTTAACGTGATCTATACCAGCAACTGTTTCTAAAGTGCTTAATGAGATTTCCCCCTAAACTTCCCTCTTTAGTGGATCCCCTTCCCTATTACTGATCTTCACAAAAGGAGGACGGTTTAAACCAGACAAGTCTCTGGGGAAACATGGAACCTTGATAGCCATGTACGCTCAAAGGGTTCCCACATAGGTGCTACTTGTTCCAGGAGTATAACTATCACTGTTATTCCGAAAATGTCCTCCTCCCGGGCTCGGGCTGCTGATTCTGCCCTCAATAGTTCCACTATCTGTCAGAAAAGACTGAATGATGTTCTCCTCTATATTTAGAAGAAAAGAGTGCAAAATTAAGTATGAGAATATGGAAAACATATGGGTCATCATATAATGCGGTAAAAGCAGGGTCAGAAGACCGGGGTTTCAATGCCTGCTTTGCCCCCATTTGAGGTGTGATCCCCAGAACCTTCCTTCCCAGGCTCATCTCAACCCTCCCCTCCAATCAGAGGGCTCTTACCAGTGCATGCACCCTCTCAGTCAGCACCCTCCCTTTGGGCCACTCTTTTCCCGCCTGTCCCCTGACACTTATCCCTCTCAACCCAGGATGCTTCTCCTCTGAGAAGCGTTCCTTGAGGCTCTCCGGGGGTTTCAGGAGCATCCTCAGTTTGTCTTTATCCAACCATTCATCACAGGATCGCTAAGCGCTTTCTGTGAGTTTACTCTGACCTCTCCACTAGTGAATTGAGGGCAGGGCAGCCTGTTTTCTCCATGTTTGTACACTGTGTGCCAGAGGTAGACTTACCATAAGGCTGATGAAGCTTAGGCTTAGGGCTCTTGGTTCATGAGGTCTCTTCCAAGGCCCTGGGAGGGCCCGAAGCATCATGTTCACACAGTTGGTTTTGTCTAGTCTATAACAGTAAGGTAATTTTTTAAATGGGATAGAGTTTGATCTGTACAAGCCTGGGGTGGTCACCATGACAGAGGAAAACAACAACATGGACGACTGGGAAATTTGCTTGTGATCAGGTGTTTACCCAAAGTGTGTTGGGTGAAATTTTATAGGAAAAAATAATTGAGTAAAAGTATTCCACATTCTGTGCTGGAGGTCGGGGTAGGGGGGGTACTTTAACCACCATCCGTGAAGTGTGCCCTCTCTTTTCATTCGTGTTCCCCAGACACACGTCCCTTCCTGCTGGGTGACACTGGAGTGGCTTGAGGGCATTTTCAGGATCTGGCTAAGAGGAATATTGGGAATATTTTTTAAATTTATGGGATTTGTCAGCTTCTACAAATTTTGTAATTTCTCATCATACTCACTTTCAATCTAATTTTATATTTTTAGTTTTATATTCCTTCTCTGAAAGAGGAAAATTGCAGAAGTTTCAGATCCCACAAAACCTTGATCTGTCCCTGTTTGTACCTCATATAGTACTTGGCCCATAAAATTTGCCATGGGAATCAGTGCATGCAGGAATGTGCTCAGGGCAAGTCACTTAACATCTCTGAGTTCACCTCCTCTGCTAAACAGTCACGTGTGGTGCTAATGAAATAGCTCACAGGTAAAAACATTTTGTAGGGCACTACAAGGCTCTCTCAACAAGTAAGGTAGTAGTGCCATGATTTTCTTCCCCCCCAAAGACATGGAGCATAATAACTCTGAGTATTGGGTGACACTAATAAAGATGCCAAAGAAGATTGGGGTGGGGGTGGAGTTCGCGTGACATGGTTCATAGATCATCTTTCCCGAGTTAAGGAACTCTTCAGGAATCTTCTGTTAGAGAAGGCAAGCTTTTCACTCCCTACTTTATCAGAACTTCCTCACTGTTAATTTCTAATTCTCAGCTGGGAATTGTCTACCTCACAAAGACTTCCTTAATTTACAACATAATTTTGATACAGTCCATATAGTACCTTCCAAATTTAGCTACGATTCAAACTCTGGAACATGTTCCCCCCAAACCTCCCAATTTCCTGACCATCGTGATGGTAACTCCCCATCTTGCTTGACCTTCTTTCTGACTGTTTGTGCACCTGGAGAACAAAAAACTAACAAGACATTCCCCATCCCCAAATAGGGATGGTCACATACCTACTGGGAAAATGTACATAACAATACATTTGGTTATTTCTATAAGCAAACAAAACTAAAGCATGCTCCAGGATGAACACAGAACATTGTTAATTGAAGGGAACTAAATTAGAACCAGGTATTCATTCAACAAATATTTATTGAACATGGCACTGAACTGGTACTGGGAAGTCATTGGACAGAAAATTTAAAATCTCTGCTGTCCTGGTGTTTACAACTAAAGAGAAGATACATTAAACAAAACAATAAACAAAACCCCCTCAAAATGTAAAATGTGGAGTGCCTAGAGGACTTTGAGGGTGTGACATCTGACCTGAAACCTGCACAGTAAGAATTATACAAAGGGGGAGGGAACAAGAGTGTGCCAGGAAGAGGGAATAGTACGTACAAATGTCCTGGGGTAGGAAGACGTATGACATTCATGAGGAACTGAGAGGAGAGTATGGCTGGAGCTCATGGTACAAGGAGTCTGTACAATCTCACAGATGTGACCAAGCACCATCTTTAATTATCAACCATTTTGTCAACTGGACCCACCCACCCAGTGACCACATCCATTGTCTAGAACGCTCCTATAAAGGATCAGAGAGCAAGCTTGTCTCCCCCCTCAATGATTCTCTAGAAATTCAATCAGTAAACATTTACTGGAAGTCCACAGTGCACTAGAGACTGCACTCAGTATTTCGATATAAACAAAGGGTAACAGTCTGTGTTCATGGGATAGTTTGGTATAACTGAGAATGACCTGGACTGAGAGTCAGAAAATCTGGGGTTGAAATCCAAGTTCCAAAAGAATTCAGCTGGGTGGCCATACCTCACTCAGTTCAGTAAGAAACCCAGATATTGGCCCAGATAAACACATGTTAATGAAGGAACACCACCCTGCTTCCCTGAACCTCAATTTTCTTATCTGTAAATGGAGATAATTCCTATCCCACAGGGTTTTGGAACTTAAGAACTCATTAAAGAGTATACTGTATAATGTTTAGCACATAACAGGTTTATTAGAAATGTTTGGTTTTTAAGCTATTTCATTGGAGCCATGGGTCTACTTTGCCCCAAATGATATGCCCTACTTAAGTATGAATCTAGTATTATTTAATGGCAATTTAATTTTTCTAATTCATCTTTTTAAACAGGGAGCTGTAGTTCTCTCTGAATTAACCTCACCTTTGGAAAGCCCAGTGATTCATGCCACAGGCTATACCCAAGGCACCATGGGGTAGCAATACACCAATTGTTGCCAACATGCCCAGGAGGTAAGAAACAGCTTCCAGAGGGCAGACAGCAGAAGCAAGAAGAACTATAATTCTGCAGCCTGTGGAAGAAAAACCACATTCACAGAAAGATAGACAAAATGAAAAGGCAGAGGACTTTGTACCAGATGAAGGAACAAGATAAAACCCCAGAAAAACAACTAAATGAAGTGGAGACAGTCAACCTTCCAGAAAAAGAATTCAGAATAATGATACTGAAGATGATGCAGGACTTCATAAAAAAAAAAAAAAAAAAAAATGGAGGCAAAGATAAAGAAGATGCAAGAAATGTTTAACAAAGACCTAGAAGAATTAAAGAACAAACAAACAGAGATGAACAATACTATAAGTGAAATGAAAAATACACTAGAAGGAATCAATAGCAGAAAAACTGAGGCAGAAGAACGGATACGTGACCTGGAAGACAGAAAGGAGGAATTCACTGCCGCAGAACAGCATAAAGAAAAAAGGAATGAAAAGAAATGAAGTTAGCCTAAGAGACCTCTGGGACAATATTAAATGCAACAACATTCTCATTACAGGGGTCTCAGAAGAAGAGAGAGGGAAAGGACCTGAGAAAATACTTGAAGAGACTATAGTCGAAAACTTCCCTAACATGGGAAAGGAAATAGCCACCCAAGTCCAGGAAGCGCAGAGAGGATAAACCCAAGGAGAAACACGCCAGGATATATAGTAATCAAACTGACAAAAATTAAAGACAAATTATTGAAAGCAAAAAAGGAAAAACAACAAATAACATACAAGGGAACTCCAATAAAGTTAACAGCTGATTTCTCAGCAGAAACTCTACAGGCCAGAAGGGAGTGGCAGGATATATTTAAAGTGATGAAAGGGAAGAACCTACAACCAAGATTACTCTACCGGGCAAGGATCTCATTCAGAACAGAGAAATCAAAAGCTTTACAGACAAGCAAAAGCTAAGAGAATTCAGCACCACCAAACCAGCTGTACAACAAATGTGAAAGGAACTTCTCTAAGTGGGAAACACAAGAGAAGAAAAGGACCTACAAAAACAAACCCATAACAATTAAGAAAATGGTAATAGGAACATACATATTGATAATTACCTTAAACGTGAATGGATTAAATACTCCAACCAAAAGACACAGGTTGGCTGAATGGATACAAAAACAAGACCCATATATATGCTGTCTACAAGAGACCCACTTCAGACCAAGGGACACATACAGGCTGAAAGTGAGAGGATGGAAAAAGATATTCCATACAAATGGAAATCAGAAGAAAGCTGGAGTAGCAATACTCATATCAGATAAAATAGACTTTAAAATAAAGAATGTTACAAGGGATAAGGAAGGACACTACATAATGATCAAGGGATCAATCGAAGAAGAAGATATAACAATTATAAATATATATGCATCCAACATAGGAGCACCTCAATACAAGGCAACTGCTAACAGCTATAAAAGAGGAAATCAACAGCAACACAATAATAGTGGAGGACCTTAACATCTCACTTACACTGACGGACAGCTCATCCAGACAGAAAATTAACAAGGAAACACAAGCTTTAAATGATACAATAGACCAGATAGATTTAATTGATATTTATAGGACATTCCATCCAAAAACAGCAGATTACACTTTCTTCTCAAATGCATACAGAACATTCTCCAAAAGAGATCACATCTTGGGTCACAAATCAAGCCTCGATAAATTTAAGAAAACTGAAATCATATCAAGCATCTTTTCCAACCACAACACTACAAGATTAGAAATGAATTACAGGGAAAAATATGTAAAAAACACCAACACATGGAGGCTAAACAATACGTTACTAAATAACCAAGAGATCACTGAAGAAATCCAAGAGGAAATTTAAAAATACCTAGAGACAAATTACACCAAAAACACCATCCAAAATCTATGGGATGCAGCAAAAGCAGTTCTAAGAGGGAAGTTTATAGCAATACAAGCTTACCTCAAGAAACAAGAAACATCTCAAATAAACAATCTAACTTTACACCTAAAGGAATTAGAGAAAGAAGAACAAACAAAACCCAAAGTTAGTAGAAGGAAAGAAATCATAAAGATCAGAGCAGAAATAAATGAAATAGAAATAAAGAAAATAATAGCAAAGATCAATAAAACTAAAAGCTCATTCTTTGAGAAGATAAACAAAATTGATAAACCTTTAGCCAGACTCATCAAGAAAAAGAGGGAGAGGACTCAAATCAATAAAATTAGAAATGAAAATGGAGAAGTTACAACAGACACTGCAGAAATACAAGGCATCCTAAGTGACTACTACAAGCAACTCTATGCCAATAAAATGGAAAACCTGGAAGAACTGAACAAATTCTTAGCAAGGTATAACCTTCCAAGACTGAATCAGGAAGAAACAGAAAATATGAACAGACCAATCACAAGTAATGAAATTGAAACTGTGATTTAAAATCTTCCAACAAACAAAAGTCCAGGACCAGATGGCTTCACAGATGAATTCTATCAAACATTCAGAGAAGAACTAACACCATTCTTCTCAAACTCTTCCAAAAAACTGCAGAGGAAGGAACACTCCCAAACTCACTCTATGAAGCCACCATCACCCTGATACCAAAACCACACAAAGATACTACAAAAAAAGAAAACTACATACCAATATCACTCATTAATATAGATGCAAAAATCCTCAACAAAATACTAGCAAACAGAACCCAACAACACAATAAAAGGATCATACACCACGATTCAGTGGGATTTATCCCAGGGATGCAAGGATTCTTTAATATATGCAAACCAATCAATGTGATATGCCATATTAACAAATTGAAGAATAAAAACCATATGATCATCTCAATAGATGCAGAAAAAGCTTTTGAAAAAATTCAGCACCCATTTATGATAAAAACTCTCCAGAAAGTGGGCATAGAGGGAACCTACCTCAACATAATAAAGGCCATATACCACAAAAGCACAGCAAACATCATTCTCAATGGTGAAAAGCTGAAAGCATTTCCTCTAAGATCAGGAACAAGACAAGGTTGTCCACTCTTGCCACTATTATTCAACAGTTTTGGAAGTCTTAGCCATGGCAATCAAAGAAGAAAAAGAAATAAAAGGAATACAAATTGGAAAAGAAGAAGTAAAACTGTCACTGTTTGCAGATGACATGATACTATACATACAGAATCCTAAAGATGTCACCAGAAAACTACTAGAGCTAATCAATGAATCTGGTAAAGTTGCAGGATACAAAATTAATGCACAGAAATCTCTTGCATTCCTGTACATTAACAACGAAAGATCAGAAAGAGAAATTAACGAAACAATCCCATTCACCACTGCAACAAAAAGAATAAAATATCTAGGAATAAACCTACCTAAGGAGGTAAAAGACCTGCACTCAGAAAACTATAAGACACTGATGAAAGAAATCAAAGATGACACAAACAGATGAAGAGATATACCATGTTCTTGGACTTGAAGAATCAATATTGTGAAAACGACTATACTATCCAAAGCAATCTACAGATTCAGTGCAATCTCTATCAAATTACCAGTGGCATTTTTTACAGAACTAGAATAAAAAAATCTTAAAATTTGTATGGAGACACAAAAGACCCCGGATACCAATGCAGTCTTGGGGGAAAAAAACAGAGCTGGAGGAATCAGACTCCCTGACATTAGACTATATTACAAAGCTACAGTAATCAAGACAATATGGTACTGGCACAAAAACAGAAACACAGATCAATGGAACAAGATAGAAAGCCCAGAGATAAACCCACGCACCTATGTTCAACAAATCTGTGACAAAGGAGGCAAAGATATACAATGGAGAAAAGACAGTCTCTTCAATAAGTGGTGTTGGGAAAACTGGACAGCTACATGTAAAAGAATGAAATTAGAACACTCCCTAACACCATACACAAAATAAACTCAAAATGGATTACAGACCTAAATGTAAAACCGGACACCATAAAACTCTTAGAGGAAAACATAGGAAGAACACTCTTTGACATAAATCACAGCAAGATCATTTTTGACCCATCCCCTAGAGTAATGGAAATAAAAACAAAAATAAACAAATGGGACCTAATCAAACTTAAAAGCTTTTGCAAAGCAAAGGAACTACAAACAAGACGAAAAGACAACCCTCAGAATGGTTGAAAATATTTGCAAACGAATCAACAGACAAAGGATTAACCTCCAAAATATAAAAACAGCTCATCCAGCTCAATATTAAAAAAACAAACAACCCAATCCAAAAATGGGCCGAAGACTTAAATAGACATTTCTCCAAAGAAGACATACAGATGGACAAGAAGCATATGAAAAGCTGCTCAATATCACTAATTATTAGAGAAATGCAAATCAAAACTACAATGAGGTATCACCTCATACCAGTTAGAATAGGCATCATCAGAAAATCTACAAACAACAAATGCTGGAGAGGGTGTGGAGAAAAGGGAACCCTCCTGCACTGTTGGTGGGAATGTAAATTGATACAGCCACTATGGAGAACAGTATGGAGGTTCCTTAAAAAAACTAAAAATAGAATTATCATATGACCCAGCAATCCCACTACTGTGCATATACCCTGTGAAAACCATAATTCAAAAAGACACATGCACCCCAACGTTCACTGCAGCACTATTTACAATAGCCAGGTCAGGGAGGCAACTAAATGCCCATCGACAGACAAATGCATAAGGAAGATGTGGTACATATATACAATGGAATATTACTCAGCCATAAAAAGGAACGAAATTTGGTCATTTGTAGAGATGTGGATGGATCTAGAGACTGTCATACAGAGTGAAATAAGTCAGAAAGAGAAAAACAAATATCGTATATTAACACATATATGTGGAACCTAGAAAAATGGTACAGATGAACCTGTTTGCAGGGCAGAAGTAGAGACACAGATGTAGAGAACAAACGTATGGACACCAAGGGGGGAAAGCGGCGGGGGGTGTGGGGTGGAGGTGGTGGGATGAATTGGGAGATTGGGATTGACGTGTATACACTAATATGCATAAAATACATAACTAATAAGAACCTGCTGTATAAAAAATAAATAAAATAGGGCTTCCCTGGTGGCGCAGTGGTTGAGAGTCCGCCTGCCGATGCAAGGGACACGGGTTTGCGCCCCGGTCCGGGAAGATCCCACATGCCGCGGAGCGGCTAGGTCCGTGAGCCATGGCCGCTGAGCCTGTGCGTCCAGAGCCTGTGCTCCGCAACGGGAGAGGCCACAACAGTGAGAGGCCTGCATACCACAAAAATAATAATAATAATAATAATTAATTAATTAATTAATTAAATTTAATTCAGAAATTCAAAAAAATAAAAGATGAGAAAAGAAAAAAAAGAAAAGCAACAGCTTCCAAAATGGTAGCTTAACCCATAAAGTGAAACCAAGCCTTAGAATATCACCAAAAAGATACCTAATGTACAGCTTTCAGGTGTTGTAACCTACATACAACACTGTATCCCATCCCTACCTGAGGCTATTCCTGGTCATGGAACTGGAGCAGCTTGGGCAAAGTTCTGCAAATAAGAGAATGAAGAAAGCCCACCAAGATAGAGAGGGGTCTTGTCTCATTAGAACAGAGAGGATATGGCTACAAAGCAAGAGACAAATGCAAGATGATAACCCATATCTGAGGGGGAGAGGAAAGGGTTCAAAGTTGCGAAACAGGCATCTCTGAAGAGGCTAAAGGCAGCAATCCAAAGATCAATTAGAATCACAGCAGAGGAGAGAAAAGAGACAGTCGTGACCATCAACACGTCTTGATGATGATCAAGTACAGAAGACAGTAACAGAGAAATAAGGAAAACTCCGATTTAAAGCCACGGTGCCTGGGAGAATGGGGGTATGGTAACAGAAATCAGGAAGTTAGAAAGGGGGTTGGTTTAGAGGAGAACTTGAAAAAGTTTTTTTAAATATAACAGTCTGGATTTGAAGCCAAGGCTGGATAATTGAGTGGAAAGAGCAAACGGGCCAGCTGGAAACAGAAGATGCAGAAGGTGCAGAGGTCAGGAGGAGGGCCCGCGTGTGGGAGTCTTCGTGGAGGAGCTGTGGTTGAAAAAAACAAGGAGAGATAAGCTGCCTGGAAGAGAGGAGAAAGGAGTGGGCCCGGGGAACGCCCACATAAGCAGATGAGAAGAAAGTGCAATAGACAAAGAAAGAGCGCAACTTGAAAGAGGACCAGCGGAGTCTGAGGACACTGAGAATACATTTTTAAAGTATAAATCAGATCAGGCAACTTCCCCATCGAGACTCCCACACCGACTTCTCATTTCATCACCTTGGCCACAAAGCTCTACGTGAAATGACCTTACCCACCTCTCTGACCTGTCTCCTCCCCTTCAACTCAGGATACGCTGGCCACATTGGCCTTTTGCTGTCCCTCAGATACATGAGGTTCATTCTTACTTCGGGGCCTTTGTGCTTTCTGATCCTTCTACTAGAAGGCTCGCAGGGGATCCTGGTTCCTAAACTATCAAATCTCTCTCACACACACCATTCTCTACCATATCATACTGCTGTATTGTCCTAACACACACTACTAGCTGAAATTCTTACGTCTTTATTTGTTTACCTACTCATTGTCTGTCTCTCCAACTCTGAAGTGGACTCTGGCAGAGTGAGGTCCTAGGACCTTTTCTGTTTCCATCTCCACTACACCCTTAGTGACTTGAAGAGTGCACTGCACTACATGAGGACTTAAGAAAAAACCTTAGATTAAGCAAGAGCCAAATTAGTGCCCTTCGTGAGTGAGTCTAGTTTCAGAAAAACAAACAAACAAACAAGGTTAAAGCCAAACTACATCAAGTTATGGAGAGGAAAAAAGGCAGGAGTTTGAGACAACAGTATTCAAACCAAACAGCACACGCCCTCAGGGGTGAGGGGAAGGAATTGTTGATAATGTAGAATCTCTACATATCACACCTTCTGGAAGAGCTGCCTTTCCAGAATGTGAAAATAAAACATTTTTACTGCTTCACACCTTATTTCTTCTACCGAGGGTTCTCCCACAGAAAAATCTGACCCATACTTGGCATGCCTAAAATTCTTGCTTAAGATGGTAATACGTCTTTTAAAAAAATCAAATAGAACAAAAATGTTAATTCCTGCGAGTTCTATGTTAAAAAATACAAAACTGCACATTACCCAAAATTGTGAAGGCTGCCACTGAAATATGGGAAGAGAGACAATCAGACTTTAAGAATACGTGGTACTTAGGTACCCACAGCCCCCAGCCCACACCAGCAAAGACATTCCTTCAAATATGCTGAGTGCTGGGGCTAATTCTTCCTGCAGTTTCCTGCAGTTGTACATTTTACCTTCAGGCCTTTTCACAGAAGTCTGTCATCTCATGGTGACAACAGAAGAGGGCATCATAAAGTGCCATTGTGCTGAGAGGAAAGAGTAGTGTTTCTTTAAGAATCTGGACAGGGACGAAGCTAAGGGAGGATTTATGTAACTTCTCTAAGTCAAAGGTTTTTCTAGAGTCTAAGAAGTGGTTTTTCCCCTCCCCGCCTGCCAGAACCATCAAGCAATCTCTTGTAGCAGCTAAGGAGCTCAAGATATCACAAGAACTGACATCTTGTGGCTGCTGGCCAGGCAGGGTAGCTACCACGGTTCTCCTGCTCTGTGGCTAGAACAACATGCTGCTTTGGAATTGGTTTGCCCCCTCCTTAAGGAAAACAGGAGAAAAGGCGAAAAGGTAAAAGCAGGACCAGGCAGAGAAAGATCAGCCAGGAAAAGGTCAAGCTAAGTTGGTAGAAAGTAAGAACCACCAAGGAGAGCTGACTTCAGCCAGCCCAGCTCAAACAATGATGGAGGACGCCACCCAACAGGTAGAAATTAGTTGAGATGCTCATGCTGCCATGTTTAAGTCAAAACACAGGTAACGTTAGTATAATTTCCTAAAAACAAATTTGCACAAAGTACACGTGTGATCCAGAAGTTCATCTCAGGCAAAAGCCCCTCCTGATTCCATTCTCAAAGCCGGAATTAGCTGTATTGACATGTGCTAAAAGATACCCTCGCCTGAGCCCTGACACCCGAACTAGTGAAATTTATATTAAGTTGAGCTTGAGAGCTTGATGGCACAAATGACCATCAGTTACCAGGCCCAGCTTTTTGTAAGCAAATGAGCTTTAGAGGGTCAGGGTTGCCTAGACTTAGTTACAAGCAGCATCCTCCAGCAGGACAAAAAAGTGTAAGAAAAGGGAGATATTTTAATTGAAAGTCCAAGAAGTAGCACCAGTCTTCACGTTGTAAATCTCAAAGGAAGACTGCAGGGTGGCAAAGGACAAAATGGCTACCTGGCCAATGGGGAAATGAAGTGGCAGAAGCAATGCAATGGAGAAGGTCATTTTGATTAGCCGGTGAAGGTGGGAAAATCCCAGGCTTATCGTGGATCTGCCACTAACAAACTTTCTGAGCAAAAAAATGTTATGGCTTCCAAAACATCATTTACAAATCCTGAGTGTCAAACCAGCTGAGTTAACTGGTCAAATAAGTGACTCTCCCGCTCGGAACTTGAATTTCCTCATCTGCAAAGTGCGGGCGGCCAGGCGAAGGTCTCTAAGGTGCCTTCACATACTAAGATTCCAAGTTGATGGTCAAGACAGGCTGATCACAGGCGACCCATGAGGGGACACAGAGCCACAAGCAGAGAAGGGGCAGCATCTGGAGGACAGGATTTCCTTCAACAGGAACCAGAAGCCAGAAGGAATCTGCGGGAAGGAGGCGTCCGCCAGGTGAGTGCAGAACAAAGCAACCAAGTCACTTGCAGCCTCAATAGGAAACTGCCTCCCTGGGTCTTGTCCTAGGGTCCCCCCTCCAGAAAGCCGGGGCCTAGGAGAGTGTACCAAGCCCCAGAAATAGAAGTGGTTGAATGGAGGAGGTTTAGCTCAACTACGTGAAGTGATCAGCAAACATCAGATTACCCCTTCAATTACGTACAATAAGCCCAACAGCAACCAATATACTTGGGACCAAACTCAGCAGGATACTGTGACTCAGAACAAAAGAATAACAAACA
Source organism: Kogia breviceps (assembly GCF_026419965.1). NCBI lineage: Eukaryota > Metazoa > Chordata > Mammalia > Artiodactyla > Physeteridae > Kogia > Kogia breviceps. Next base: position 57,514,473 of record NC_081313.1, on the reverse strand, counting down.
CAAAATGCTAAGGGAAAAGGGAAGCCATTTAGATCCAGCTGGCAACAAGCTACTGAAGCTAAAACCCCATCACAATCTGCAGCCTCCGGAGAAAGAAATGATTACTCTTCTCAGTCAACTGCTACGATTAACACATCTAAAAGGTGGAAGAGAGCAAAAGCCCACACGCAAAGTTCCACAGACACACCCTTTGCAGATGTTGTAGAAGTTTCCATGGATTAGATGCTCATATTAGCCAGAATCCAAGAAACAGCAGAAATGAAGCACCATGGCAAAAAAAAAAGATTAAAACAAGGGAATTTTTTGAACTTTTATAAAATTTAACACAAAATTTAACATGCTACCTTTGCACAGTAAAAGTGAGTTTATAACTCCCAATTCATAATTATCACAGTTGTTAGGGCTAAAGAACTAGATATTAAATATATCTTAAAGTTGCTGAATAAAATGTGAACTCTTATACCTCATTTGCAAAGAAATCATTAAAATTTGAAGTATGTACATCCTGCATCCAGCAATTCCACTCCTGGGAATCTATCCCATAAAGATGAAAGTATTGATAAATAAGGACATATGGACAAGGATGTCTAGTGAACACCCATCCACAGAGAAGTGTCTTGATCCACACCCATTTATTAAATAGAATGAATTAGAGCTACACCTGACAACTTGCAGGAATTTCCATAAAGTAATGCTGAGTTGGAAAAGATACAGAAGTTTATATAATATGATACTTTTTTTTTTTTTATTTGGCTGCACCACGCAGCTTGAAGGATCTTAGTTCCCCAACCAGGGATTGAACCCATGGCCCCTGCATTAGAAGTGCAGAGTCCTAACCACTGGACCACCAGGGAATTCTCTGATCCAGATTTTTTAAGTGGTTTTATTAAAGCTTGTATCTATATATATGTATATGTAGGGTTGTATGAGCACAGAAAAATGGAGAAATATATATACTAAGTCAATGATTCTCAAACATTAGCACACATCAGAATCACCTGAAGGTTTTGTTAAAACACAGATATCTGGGCCCCATGCCCAGAGTGTCTGATTCAGTAGGTCTAGGGTGAGGTCTGAGAATTTCTATTTCCAACAAGTTTCACAAGGATGCTAATGCTGCTGAGAGTGACTGCAATAGGTTTCAGCAAGAGTTACCTGTGGGACAGGAGTAGAGATATAAGATGGGGGGAGAGAATAATGGGGATCTATGCAAGATAACATAAACAGCTTTTCTCTATGATTCCTTTTATGGATCATGGGGGTGTGTGTGGGTGTGGATGTGTGTATAGATATGCAAAAAAAAGTTCCTGAAAGGACTGTCATCAAAACACTAATGAAAATTCTCCCAAAGGTGGAACTTAAAGTGATCTTTCTCCTTGGCAACTTCTTCTTGGTAATTTCTTATTTTTTTTTTTATAATGAGCAAGTGTGATTTAAATAATCATTTAAAATAAAGCTATTTTACTGAGGAGAAAAGAATCTTTGGAAACAACAATTTCACAAGGAAAAGCTCTTCTGTTTTGTTCACAGCACTGAATTGATATTTTTGGAAAGATGAATGCTAAGTACACTTTACATAAAAATTAAAATATAACTAATGTGGAAAAGGAAGTTCTTGGATGAAGTACATAAGTATAACATGTGTTTTATAACCTTCCTTAATCCACAAAAACTTAGCGAAAACTCAATTTAAAAAGTAATCAAAAATAAGCTCCAATGGAATATAATCTGGAAAAGAAACAAAAACAAAAAAACACTGAATCACTATGCTGCACACCTGAAACTAACACAATATTGTAAATCAACTATACTTCAATTTTTTAAAAAATTCAGCAAAAACATACAATTTGGCTTACAATCGCTTTCTCTTTCAAAATTCAATCGGATACTCAGTAAGCAAAATCTCTTTTCAAGCTGTACTTGCACCATTTCCTCTCTTTATATACAGACTAGAGAACAAAATAAGACTAAAAACAACCTAAAATAAAAAAATAACTTTATGACTTCAAATATAGGATTTAAGTTCCCAAGTGGTGTCCATTAAAGAGTGTTAAGCTAGAATACAAGTACCTTAGATCAGTTATAATAATTCTAATTTACATTTTTCCAGGCTTTTACATTTCTCATTAGCTTCTTCACTACAACTCTTTGCTAGCTTAAAACATCTCCTCCTAAAACCATGTTACCATTCTATCTAAAAATTAAGCCTAGACTTCAAACCAGATAGCATGCCTCTGCTACCTTTTCTACTGGGAACAAACAGCCTGGCCTCCCAGAGCTGCTTCCTTTAGTGCCCCTTAAAGTACAGATGCAGGAAGCTGCTCAGAGGCTGAAAATTTTATTTGTAATGCTTATATCCCTAAGGTTTGCAAATCGATATTATAAACTCTTTGCTACCAGTCTTGCCAACTCCTGCTTCTTCTCTGATCTTATTATAGTACAGTGTTTCTCTTTTCCTGCAATAGCAACTCAGTGGACCTCCATGGCTCATTTTGAAAATTAGCATAAGTCTGTGGCTGAGTTCGGGAATATTCCTGCATTCCCAATACTAAGATTGTCTCCTTCCTAAAGATAAGCAAACAGAAATGTTTGCCCAACCCCTCCAAAAAAAAGGAGAAAAAAGTTTGCCCCAAAACAGTCAAAAAAATTTAAAGCACCCAGAATCAGAGACTGCCTCCCTCCCTCTGAAACAGATTCCTGGGAGATAGAGGAAAAAAAAATTAAGTTCTTGCTTTGTGCTCACAGTAAAATTATGTGGGCATAAGAAGAAACAGGCCAAGATTTGAAAATACTACACAGAAATTAAAACCAAGTAATGGTCTAAAACTGTTCTGCCAAGTAGGAAATAAACTTAACAGTACAGAAAACTTATGTAGAAAAGAAAACATGCTACCAGAATTCAGACTAAAAAAAAAAAAAATTGGCTACAACAGTCTAACCCTAGAATATCAGCTATTCTAGAAGGAGCAAACAATACTGAAAGACAAAAGGATAAAACTTTAAAAAAGAAGTTGGAAGTTTTCATGGATCCAAACAAAAGGTATGAGGGGGAGAAACAAAACTTACATCGATAGATTTTTTTTTTTAACGTCTTTATTGGAGTATAATTGCTTTACAATGGTGTGTTAGTTTCTGTTTTATAACAAAGTGAATCAGCTATACATATACATATATCCCCATATCTCTTCCTTCTTGCGTCTCCCTCCCACTCTCTCTATCCCACTCCTCTAGGTGGACACAAAGCACGGAGCTGATATCCCTGTGCTATGCGGCTGCTTCCCACTAGCTATCTATTTTACATTTGGTAGTGTATATATGTCCATGCCACTCTCTCACTGCATCCCAGCTTACCCTTCCCACTCCCCATGTCCTCAAGTCCATTCTCTACATCTGCGTCTTTATTCCTGTCTTGCCCCTAGGTTCTTCAGAACCTTTTTTTTTTAGATTCCATATATATGTGTTAGCATACAGTATTTGTTTTTCCCTTTCTTATATACTTCACTCTGTATGACAGTCTCTAGGTCCATCCACCTCACTACAAATAACTCAATTTCGTTTCTTTTTATGGCTTAGTAATATGCCATTGTATACATGTGTCACATCTTCTTTATCCGTTCATCTGTCGATGGACACATCCATAGATTTTTCTAAAGGTATAAAGAATCTATCACCTGTAGGAAGGATTCTCTATAGTGACCCAAAAGTAAAGACAGAAAAACATTTTAACTAAAAAATGTTATAAGAGATTAATCAAAACAGGTTATAATCAAAGGAACAAAAATATCACAGGATCCACTTGAATGAAGTATCCTTTTGTGAAGGTTAGGTAGACGTTGGGGAATAATTACTATCAATTTTTTTCTCCATGATTATTGCCCCACCATGTGATTTAATTCTTCTTGAGATAAACCTTGTAATTTATATTTTTAAAGCCTGTCTTGGGACTTTCCTGGTGGCACAGTGGTTAAGAATCCGCCTGTCAGTGCAGGAGGCACGGGTTCCAGCTCTGGTCCAAGAAGATCCCACATGCCACGGAGCAACTAAGCCTGTGTGCCACAACTACTGAGCCTGTGCTCTAGAGCCCGTGAGCCACAACTACTGAGCCTGCACACCACAACTACTGAAGCCCACATGCTTAGAGCCTGTGCTCCACGACAAGAGAGGCCACCGCAATGAGAAGCCCTCACACCACAACAAAGAGTAGCCCCCGCTCACCTCAACTAGAGAAAGCCAGTGTGCAGCACCAAAGACTCAATGCAGCCAAAAATAAATAAATAAATATTTTTTTAAAAACCTGCCTCAAAAGATTTTGCCTGTGCATAAGCATACAATTATGCTTAATATTATTTTATAATTAAGATATCATCTCAATATGTTATGGAATCTTCATAATTTCTAATTTTGTTTGGGTTCTCTCTTAATCACACTTACCAGAGTTATCTTGTTTTTCCAAAAGAACTAGTCATGACAGCTAGATAGAATTGCTAAAAGTACATGAAAGCATCAAAATTAAGAGATCCAATGTATCAGTCAAATGAGAAAACACATCATGTCAATAAATCCCAAGAGAACCTTCAATAAAATTCTACACAGATATAGATAAAAACTCTGGAAGAAAATACACCAAAAATGTCAACAGTGATCATTATGAATAACAGGATTAAAGATGGTTTTGATTTTTGCATATATTTTTAGATAAGTATATATAAAATACAATAAATATGATAAAATGTTAAGAGTTTATAAACCAGATTGCAGTTAACTAGGAGAAACTAGAAGTGAATATTTATGAAACCTATGAAGATAGAAGGTCACAGAGGGGGTCTGCCACAAGATACAGAAACAAGTCAGAGTCTAGTTTGTGTCTGCTTTGTTTATGTGTTACTTATTTGATGAAATTTAAGACTTGTTTTCATTATAATACTTCCCCACTGACCTCTTCCTACATGAGATCAAATGGTCACATTGGCTTAGGTCAATTCATAAAAATATTGACATAAAACATCAAGTGAAAAAAGCAGATTATACGCATATATGTATATATGAGTCAATTATGTTAAATATATAATGTATTTCATCTGAGATATCAGTTATGAAATACATTTTATATTCCACTAAGAGACAAAACTGCAAAGTGTGACATAATGTGAGATTTTATACTTATTAAAAGAGCTCATCTATATTTATAGAGACTTTACCACATTTGTCATGTTGCTCTTTCCATGTCTTTCTATACACACAGTAACTTTGCCTTTTTAATGCCAAATCACGGTGAAATCATTTTGAAAGCAATTAATTCATATAGTTCCAGCAAGGCACATAAGTAATCTGAAATGACAACAACATGAACCATTGTGACCAAGGTCACACATGCATAGGTAATGACAGCTCCATCGTGACATCTGCTAGGATACACAGTGAAGTAAGAGCATCTCAATTTCAGAGATGTAAAATGAGAAAACTGTACCTTAAAATTGATGAAATAATGTTTTAAATTATCTATAGAGGATGAGATTATGAGTGACTTATTTTCTTAACACTTTCTGTATTTTTCATTTTATTCTAATTAGTATATATTATTTGAAAATTAGAGAAAAAAATTGTGCTCTCCTTTGGTCTATTTAAGTCTCTTCCCTCAGTAAGCAATGTGTATTGACTCTTCCCTAGTCTGGTCATAATCTGGTAGGTCTGAGTTAAAATAGCTGTACCAGGACGCTGATCAACTACAAGGTTTTGAAAGCTGGAGGCATAACCCTCCCAGACTTCAGACAATACTACAAACCTACAATAATCAAAACAGTGTGGTACTGGCACAATAAAAGACATATGGAGCAATGGAACAGAATAGAGAGCCCAGAAATAAACCCACACACCTATGGTCAATTAATCTTCAACAAAGGAGGCAAGAATATACAGTAGGAAAAAGAGAGTCTCTTCAGCTAGTGGTGTTGGGAAAGCTGGACAGCTGCATGTAAATCAATGAAATTAGAACACTCCCTCACACCCTACACAAAAATAAATTCAAAATGGCTTAAAGACTTAAATGTAAGACATGACACCATAAAACTCCTAGAAGACAATTTAAGCAAAACATTCTCTGACATAAATTGTACCACTGTTTTCTTAGGTCAGTCTCAAGGCAACAGAAATAAAACCAAAAATAAACAAATGAGATCTAATCAAACGTATAAGCTTTTGCACAGCAAAGAAAACCATAAATAAAATGAAAAGACAACCTATGGACTGGGAGAAAATATTTGCAAATGATGTGACTGACAAGGCCTTAATTTCCAAAATATCCCAACAGCTCATACAACTCAATAACAAAAAAACACACAACCCAATCAAAAAATGGGCAGAAGACATAAATAGACATTTCTCCAAAGATGACATACAGATGGCCAGCAGGCACATGAAAAGATGCTCAACTTCACTAATGATTAGAGACATGCAAATCAAAACTACAATGAGATATCACCTCACACTGGTCAGAATGGACACCATCAAAAAGTCTACAAACGCTGAAGAGGGTGTGGAGAAAAGGGAACCCTCCTACACTGTTGGTGAGGATGTAAACTGGTGCAGCCACTAGGGAAAACCATATGGAGGTTCCTTAAAAAAATACAAATAGAGTTGCCATTTGATCCAGGAATCCCACTCCTGGGCGTATATCTGGAGAAAACTATAATTTGAAAAGATACATGCACCCCAATGTTCATAGCAGCACTATTTACAATAGCCAACACATGGAAGCAACCTAAATGTCCACTGACAGATGAATGGATAAAGAAGATGTAGTATATATACACACACACACACATATATATATATATATGTACACACACACACACACACACACACACACACACACACACACACACAATGGAATACTACTCAGCCATAAAAAAGAACGAAATAATACCATTTGAAGAAACATGAATGGACCTAGAGATTATCATACCAAGTGAAGTAAGTCAGAAACAGAAAGACAAATACCACATGATATCACTTATATATGGAATCTAAAATATAACACAAATGAACTTATTTACGAAACAGAAACCAACTCACAGACAGAAAACAAACTTATGGTTATGAAAGGGGAAAGGGGGTGGGGGAGGGATAAATTAGGAGTTTGGGATTAGCAGACACAAACTACTATATATAAAATAGATAAACAACAAGGTCCTACTGTATAGTTCAGGGAACTATATTCAATATCCTGTAATAAACCATAGTGGAAAAGACTATGAAAAAGAAAAAAATATATGTATAGATATGTCTAACTGAATCACTTTGCTGTACACCAGAAACCAATCCAACATTATAAATCAACTATAATTCAATTTTAAAAAAAGAAAAACTACCAAGTTTTGTATCCTCTTTAGACTTGTAGATCTGTTTGGTTTGACATAGGAGAGCAGAGTGGAATGAATAAAAAAAAAAAAGACTTGGGAGTACTCTAAATTTAGCCTTAGACCAGTCTTTTTTTTTTTAATCGTTAATTATGGCTGGGCCAAGTCTAACTATCTATAATACATTTTATAACTTGCAAATCACAATCGAGAGAGAATACTGAAGACCCCTGAGTAACCCAGAGGGCAACTTTTTCATTATTCTGAAATCCATTTATTTTATCATTTTGTCTTTCTCCAGAGAACAGAGTGGGGTATGTGTAAGGGGGAGGGAGGTGACAGCAAGGGAAGAGGTGGAAGGGAGAGAGGGAGGTCCACCTGGGTAGTGAAGTATGTTAAGGGGAAATGAATGAATATATTTTAATTGATTTAAGATTCTGACTAAATTTGTTCCAAGTTCTTGATATTCTGTTCTATTCGGGATACATATGAATTGAGGTCATATCCTTATTCTAGATCTAGTACTCTTGGTGTATTTCTTTTTTTTTTTTTTAATTTTTAATTTTTTTATTTTTGGTGCATTTCTTGAGTTGATGATTCAAAGGGCACTTGAAACCCCAATGCCCATACACACATCCATGCCCACCTGCCACCAAACATAGATTCCAAGGAAAGAGGTTTTGCCTAAAATAAGGAAGGAAGAGAAAATCATCTGCCATTTTCTATGAGGGGAGACAATCGGCTCACTTCTGTTACACCCAGTAACTGTTCTCAAGATTGGAATCCTCTCTCAGCCCAGAAGGCACATCTGACTAGGAATCTCACCGGGCAGCTCTGTCACCCAATCCCCCACCTACTCTATGTATGTCCCAGCACTTCTCCCTTTGAATTCCTACTTCAGGATTTTACCTGACGCAATCGTCACTGAACCTTCTCCCCAAAAGAGATACACACAGAAAACATTCTTGGCTATTATCAGGATATCATAAAATAATGTGTTCAAAAATCATTCACATAGATGAACTCAGTATTTCTGAGTCCAAAAGTTATACAGTTAAGCATTGGTGGTTATCGTGGTGAGCAGAGCTGCCTTCCAGAAGTTATACAGTTAAAAGTTACTCAGGAAAATATAATTGAAACTCAGACTTTGGAACCAGGAGCCAACCAGTTTTAAAAGGCTCCATGCAAAGGCTTGAACTAGACAGTAATGTTGTGTGTTGTTTTTTTAAAAGCCCCAACTCAACAGCCAACAGCACATTTCTTCCCACTTCAGTCACAAGGGGTTTCAAGTTCAAGAAAGGGCCACTTACAGACCTGCAGCCCAATGCTTAGGCACTTACATAAAGAGGTACTTCACTGCAGTTCAGCTCCATGGCTTCCGCATCTGCAATGAAAATAATAGAAGCGAGAGTTATTGTAGGAGCCCTGTGTGACCAACCAGCAGAGCTGCGCCCTGCCCTTTAGTTAACATCGTAGAAGGAGGAGTAACCCACTAGATAGGACAACCGCAGAGACAAAATCAAGAACAAAGGAATAAGATGCTCTCCATATAAAATATCCTCCTCCCTTTCCTCTTTCACATGAAGATCCACACATAAGGAAAACCTATCACCCCAAACATTATCCCACAGACTGCTCCCAAATAGAAATTATATTTCAGGAAGCCAAGAAAGGCCAACATAAGCACGTTGCAAGTTTTGCCTTAGTTAATCACTTAGATATAGGCTACTCTGAGGTCAAAATTCACACTTGGCCGGACGAGGCAGGAGCCTGCGGAGACAAGATAGTTCCAAGACCTCTTGGTGAGGGCCAGAGAGTTCAGTCTGGAGGGATGCAGCCCGCTGTCACGCTAACCAACCTCTCCACTAGGTGCCCGCATCCCATCTGTACCCGGAAACCAGCTAGCAACTTAGACAAAAGGAGCATCCTTTAAGAAAGGTTCATTGAACACCTTCAACGGGCTCAGCATTACACAAAGATGACCAGTAAATGGCCCAGCCCTCAAAGAGCTCACAGCTGAATGACAGAGACCTAAAGATTGGAAGCAAGTGAAGAGTGGGCTGCATGAGAACTCTGAGTAGGGCAGACAAGGGGACTCACGGCCCCCCTCACCTTCCCCCTCTCCAACCACCCACCTGCATCCTCTGGGACAGGGCTCTGCTCACCAGGCCAAGCCTGGCTCTGGTCCCCAGGCCACAGCCAGCTGCAGTACTTTGGGGACGTCTCCTAAGAAGGCAGACACATAGCAACCTGAATTGTGACTCTGAGTACAGTAAGCCCCAGAGGTCACACATGACCTGGAGGAAAAATATAAAGAACTCTATTTTCATTTACTTTTTAAAAAATCATTTCGCTCAAGTTTTACTGATAGCTCATATACATGCGGACACTGGCACCCTCCTAGGTCACAAGTTACTTCCCATGAGTCATCCTGAGAGGAGACCAAAGGTCACACGAGGCCACGGGGTCGACAGCAGAGCCCTCCTCAGCCCACATTTGCAACACTTTGTGCCCTGTGGCAGTTCACGTAGACCCACGTAAATGGGCTTATGGGTTATCCTCATCAATTTGTAATGAAACTAAGCTCACAAACTGGATGAATGGCTTAAGGAGTCCAAGAAAGAAAGTTCAAGTTAAAGATAATACTAACCACAAGAATGACAAAACTGGGACTCCCAATCCCAGTATAAATTGTTCATCAGCTACACTATGAAATAAAAATTATGACCAATCCAAGAGCACCGAGTAGAGCCCCTCAAGATTCAAAATGATCAAGAAGGCATTTAAAATATTCATGTATATCCACCAGCACATGTACCATGACCCTCACACTAAATGTACACTGTGTCTCAAGACAGTAGCCATTTTTTTCAATTATGTTCACAATCATGCCATTCACAATTCCAATCCTTTACAAAATTTCGGTAAACTTGATAATAAAATTAGAATATCCTTTTAAGATTTCTACCTAATAGCAAAAGAAATGAATGTGTTCTATAGAAAATGCAGTGCTAAGAAAAAAGGCTGAAATCCACAAAGTAAAAAAAAAAAAAAAAAAAAAAACCTAAAATGCTTTCCTTTATGAGCAAAACTTTCAAAACTTAGTATTTTAAGAAGCATATTAAGACATATTAAGCTGTGTGGGAGGCTTGCCCTACACTTAGAAGAAAGTACAGATGGTATTAGATTTTTGTCTGATAAAATACACTAAAAAACAACACCACTTCTGGTGAGAATATGAAGACATTTTGAAGAGTGAATTACTTCTTTAATAAGTAATGATCTACAGGAAAACTGTTCGAGTACAACCACTGATAGGGTAGCTTCTCAGATAAGTTTAAAAAGCACATACGCAAAATTCATCCACTGTGTCATTCATGGGTGAGATACTGCAAAGAAGAACTTGAAGCCAAAAGCACACAGTTCAACAGGATGTCAGTGTGGTTAACTTTATAGAAATAAGACTTTCAAACATGGTCAAATCTTTACAATTGCTGTAAGAAGATGGGAAATGACCATAAAAATCTTTACCACATTAAGGTGTTTTGGTTATATCGCAGCAAAGTACTTTAAAAAGTTGCCAAACATGTACTACCTAACTTTCTAACAAAAATAGAAGTGTTCCACATTTGCTGGGTTTTCTGAGATGAAAACTGGCTGTTTATAGCAGACCTTTTAAAAATAGTTTTCAAATAAATATCCTACCCCTTCAAGAAAGTGGTGATATTTTAATAAGTAAAAGAGAAAATGCATCTCAAAAGAAACTCAGGTTATGGACAGTATATACCACCGTAAAAACATTTTGAAAAAGTATTTGCACCTTTCCATTTTGTGATTTTGTTGCAAAAATTATTTAAAGTTTGCCACCTACAAAAGCCCTCATACACGCATGCTTTAAATTTTTGGAAAAAGCTTTCTATTTTTTTTAATCTTTCCAAATGTTTCATGGGTTTTATATTCTTTAAATGCAACAGCTTCTGATTAATTTGCAGGAGGAATGATTGACATCATGGAAGATGGGAATTTATTAGCCACATTTAAACTCTTGTACAATTGTTGGATGGGGTTAAAATATAAATCCCCTTATGTACAAGCACAGCCAACACTCACTTCTTCAATTAGAATCTATTTATCATAATATGGTATCTTTTTCAGCTATGACACTTCAAAATCAATTTCAAAGTAAACAGTACTTGGAACCAGACATTCAAGCTGAACCGAACACAGCATTAAAATTATTAAGCAAAGGTTTTCAAAAGAATGACACATTTTCATCATATTACTCTCACTGGCATGTATTACATGTCAATGTTTTTAGTGAGTGCAAAAAGGGCTATTAATAAAAGAAAATCTTACTATAATGTTTAATCCTTATAGCTTTGTAGATTTCAGGTATGTTTTAGAATATACACTGTTACAGTAATATGTTTTATTAATAAATACATTAAGTAAGGGATACATGTTAACATATTACACTTATGGGTAAATACATGTCAACATTTTGAAGCTCTGCTCTATAAAGTAAGCCTTTTCCCCTACTTGTTAGGCTACTTTTCCCAATTGTTTTCCTCCAGGCTTAGCAGACAAAGGCACGACCAGTGGAGTGAAGGGAGCTCACCAGCGCCTCTGGAGTTCTGTATTTATACAGTGAAAAGGCCCACATGAGCTGAACTGGAGTGCAGAATCCAACCTCACACAGCTTCGTGAAGGATCCACGTTCTCCACCAACACCATCAAATGCCTGCCTCAAATCTGAATTATAATCATCTCAGGCAAAAGGCAAAACATCAAGGGCTAAACAACACGTTGTTTATATTTCACCTGATATTTATAACAACTCATATTTTATTATTCCTGCCTACTCTACCTTTTACCACTTTTCAGTAAAAAAAGTTAAGAGCCATTCTGAGCAGCAGCTATTTTGCTTTTCAGAGAAACTACTTTTCACTCCTTGAAAAAATACACTAAAAACTGAAGTCCCCACAGAAGTTCTCAACCTCTGTTCCAACACTTCTAAAACCCCTGTCAGGATTTCCTACTTAAGTTGTAGAGAACATAGTTTGCTGCCAATATATTATATCCTCAAATAAAACTTCAAACCAAAATAGATATTAAAAACTATATTCTCACTTTTCTGTAATTAATTCCTCTTTTATAGCAAAGAGCAGTAAGTTCTGTGCTCACTTGCTGAGCTGCATGGCTAAATATGGCCATGCCTCCTTTTACATCAAGTTCAATGATAAAAAATTTGTGTTTGCTAAGCAAGTCACAATTGCCTAAGTTCTTCACATGCTGTAGCTTTTCACTATATAAGTGAAGTATCATGTGCTACACTCCACTTCCTAAAGCTTGAGTTCTCCGCCTGCAATTTCAAAAATTGAGACTCAAGTACTTTTTTATTGTACTGTATTTTTTTGAAAATGTTTATTGGGAAAGTAAAGAGCTAATACATTTCTAGTCTTGCTGGCAGACACCATGGAATAATTTGGGGTCTTAGTACAGAGTTTTTAAGTTTGCTCCCAACAGGGGAAAAAAATCTTATGAAAAGATCATCAAGACATAAAAGATTCAATATTTTAGATATTTTATGAAGCATACATAATATTCCAATATCTCTGGTTGCTAGTTAACACTAAAGAAAAATATTAGACTATTTTCAACAGGTGAAAAGAATATTTTAAATTTAAAACGTAACATTTAACTAATACAGAAAAAAATCAGTTCTTTGAAGTTCTGGGTTTCTCATGTTTTTGCATCTAAATGAAATATTCTAAGACTGATTCAATATAAAACCCATGACTAATTTTGTCTTTCAACATGCTAAAAGTCATTGGTGTGTATGCCTCTCATACAACTTATTAACAGATAATGCTCAAATATTTGTCCGTATTATAAATAACTATATTTTGAAGGCTAATGGTGTGTCAGGCACTGCGTTAATTATTTCACAAACATCATCTCAGAGAATCCTCATGGTAGCGTTGAGAAAAATGTGGAAGTCCTAGTTATCTAAATCTTCATTTACAAGTCACTCCAGTTACAAGGTTAACTGAGGAGCAAGTTATCTAAACAAAAATACTTAAATGAACTGACCACTTATAGAATTACAAGCAAAAACCTCCCTTGTTCATTCTTCACCCCACCCAATGCTAGCATCTACTCTCTAGCCATTTTATCTTGAACATCAAAAAAAATATTTTTGTAGTTGTTTGTTCAGGGCTTGGTATGGTTACCAGATATTATAGCTAAATACAAATCAACTCAAAATAAAACTGGAAATCTTTTTTAAGCATGAAATAAGGTTAAATAAGATTGAGAAAAGAATTTGAGTACTGGAGAACTTCAAGTCATATACAAAACTATCAATGAGAATGTGACAGAGATCCATTAACACGTAAGAAGAAATAATCATAATGAGATAAAGGCTTAAAGATAGTAACTTCAACATTAAAGGAATAACAGCACCTTCTCCCCACCCTAGGAGAAAATGGAAGACGTTCTTGGGTATTTCTAATAAAAATGACCCCCATAATAATGCCCTGAAAATCAAACGTGATGACATGGATGTCCTACTGTGCTATTAGTCGTGTCAGAAAAAAAGTCACAACCTCCTCTAATTAAACTCTCACACACACATGATTCACCTTATGTTCATTCTAAGAGTTAGCAGAGTTAAAAACTCAGCATGAATTAGGTCACACTGAACAAGGCTGTGCTGGTATTCGAGCAGCCACTCCAGAGCCTGTAATTCTAGCCGCGATGCTCTGCTGCCTTTCAGCCAAAGGAATAAACTTTACATTTTAAAAATATTTTCATAATTTTAATTTTATTTTCAAAAACTAGAACCCCAGGCAAATTTTTTCTCCACCGCTGTTACCTCTGAATTGTGGCCCCCATTTCAAGAAGCTTCACTTTAAAGGGCTTTCCTGATATTTGCTCTCTTCAGATGGCACGACCTCCAGCACCCGTCTCCACTTCACAAGGGCAAAGAAAATCTCAGCAAAGTTGTGCCACTTGGTGGAGGATGAGGCCAAGAGGCTAGACATGGCCGAGGCATGTGGATCCAACCTGTCTGAGCCCAGAGCCCAGGCTCTCCTTGGCCTCAGCACAGTCCTTCTGTAGCATTACTATGGTCTGAAAGACAGCAATTTGCTTGGCTAAAAGGCTGCAAAAGCCTCACGGCTAGGAGTACAGACTCAAGAACGGGCTGCGTTTGAACACCAGTTATACCCTGTTCTAACTGTGTGACTTTGGGTCTGTTATTTACCTCCCTGGGCCAGTTTCTAATGTGTCAAGTAGAACTAGTAACAGTACCTACCCCCTAAGATTGTTGGGAAGATTAAGAGATTTGATAGAGGAAAAAAGAGAAAACACTTAACGGCCTATCATAAGCACTCAATAAATGCTACCTGTGACTATTTTTATTATCACTGTACATTAAGCATACGCAAAGGATTTTTTAAAACATTTGAATCTTTATTTAATCATTCAGAACCTCTATATATTAGACTGATCAAAATGATTCAGGAGTAATTGGGGTGAAGATGGTCTAAAAGAGGCCTACCCAGCTCAGCCTCATCCTGGCAGCCCCAAGGAATCCCCAGGCATCAGGAATTCTGAAGAGCACTGTACCACATCAATATAATACTGTCAAGCTCCAAAGAATTTTATTTGACTTTATAGAACCAAATATCCCCCCTACAGTTTGAAAATTCAAAGGGCAGAGAGCAATTACTATTGGGGTAATTCAATTGCTACCTCAGTCCGAAACCTTCTGCACTTAGAGGGAAATGTTGATTCACAGCTCCTTTGTGAACCTAGGAGTGTAGAATTTTAATTGTATTTCACAGTTGTTATACTAACAGGAGGAGGAAAGAACAGTTAAATGGGAGGTAAGGCCAAGTCTAAGTAAAAACCTTCAATGGCAGCACAATGGATGGGCAAGAAGAAAGCATTTTAGAAATGAACCTACTGTTTAATACACAACGGTGTCTACAGACCTGCTTCAGACTGGAGTTATCTACCTGAGTTATGCACGTCTAAGCAGCTTTAAGTGAAAGAGTAGAATTATTTGGTGAACTCAGTGTGGGGAGATGTCTGAAGATTAGAAAGCAAGCAACACAATGACCATTCAATGGGATCTCATTAATTCAAACTACTGGGGGTGGGGAGGAAGAAGGGGAGCCAGTCAGTCTGAAATAGTACAGCCTAAATTAGAGGACATTTGCAAAGTACAAAGAGGAGCGGGAGCTAGCTGCTAACAAAATGTTCCGCCAAACCAGTCACACTTGCTGGTATTTCACAGGATGTATTTGCACACAAAGTGATTAAGCCCTTAAAAGCTTTTTATAAGTCAATTGAACATACCCCTACCATCTCACTTATGCTATTAATCCATTTAGTGTATCCTTCACAGTCAATGCAAAGCTCAATCACTCAAGTATCTTGGGCAAGTTACATCCTATCAGGGCATCAATGTCCTCATCAGCAACAGATCTCTAAAGCTCCTCCATCATGTCAAAGTCAACTCACTGTCACTGTGTGCACAACACGATGCAGGCTGTCATGGGAGGGATATTAAAATATATAAAATATAAAATATATAAAATAGTGCCCCTATCACTGGTGATAAAAATAGCGGCATCACCAAATCTTGGAAAGGATGTGGAGAAACTGAAATCACTGACACACTGCTGGTGAAAGTGCAAAATAATACAGTCACTCTGGAAAACAGTTGGGCAGTCTCTTAAAAACTAAATACACGCTGCCACCAGCAATTCCACCAATGGGTATTTTCCCCCCCAAGAAATAACAGTTTATGCTCACACAAAAACCTGGACACGATTGTTCATAGCCTTACTTATAACAGCCAAAAACTAGAATCAGCCCAGATGTCTTCAATAGGTGAATGGTTAAACTCTGTTGTCTTTGCGCACACTTACATATATACATACATAACTCAGCAAGATATACTACTCAGCAATTAAAAGGAGCAAACTATTTATTCAACATGGATCAATCTTCAGGAAATTATGCTGAGTGATGAGAGCCAATCCCAAAAGGTTACAGACTATAATCCCACTTATAAAATAATATCTTTTAAATGAGAAAAATTAATGGACAACAGATTAGTGGTTGTCAGGGGTGAGAAACAGTATTGGGAGAGGTGAGGAGGGAAGGCAGTCGTGACTACAAAAGGGCGACATGAGGGATCCTAGTGGTTTCAGAACTGTTCAGTATCTTGACTGTAGCGGTGAACGCATGAACCTACACACGTGATAAAAATGGTACAGAAATTTAAGATCACATGTACTAGTGAATATAAGTAAAACTGGAAAACCTGAATAAGATGGGTACATTGTATCACTGTCAATATTAATTGAGCTTATTATAACAATTTTACAAAATGTTACCATTGGGTACAGGATATGAAGTTTCTCTATACTGTTTCTTACAACTGAATGTGACAGTACAATTATCTCAATAAAATTGTCAATTTCAAAAGTCATGCTAAAATTTATGTATGCTGATCAATTTTCTCTCTGGTGGTGGCCATCCCCCCACCCCTGGCCCGCATTTTCCAATAATATTGCCGTTGCTTAAAATGTTTTTAGAATTTCTTTCTCAGCTTATGACATGTTTTGATTATTTTGTGTGGCAGCAAGGCTTTATCCTTAGGAATAAATTTGAAAACTTAAAATGTCAAAAGAAATTCAGAACTGTGTTAGAGAAGAAACATGGGTGAACAAAGTAGGAAATACTATTTATGGGCAAAAACAAAGTAACTGCTAAGTCAAGAAACCGGTTCTCTTTTGTGGAGTCCATGGGCTGAATTTGAGGTTGTGAGACCCAAGATTAAAACATCACATATTTCTGGTTGAAAATCCCTTCTAGAGGCAAGGCGAGGCCAAAGAAGTGTTTGAAGTGAGGCGATAACCTACCTAAGGTTGCCTTGTCGTGAGGCTGACCCAAAGACTGCTGAATAGACTGGAGAGAGAAGAAAGTAGAGGCAGAGAGAGTAGCTGGGGGAATCGGTACATGGAAAATTCTCCCGATACTAAGAATCACTTCTACAGAGAAGTTTACTAATCTAACCAGAGGTGGCAGCCACCACCTCCCCCATGGCTTTCATCTGTATTTCAGGCAGCAAACTGTGGCTATGAGCCACCCTCCTCTACCTCCCCATTCCCAACTAGGCTTTATACAGTCTTTGTAGGAACAAAAAGGTACTCTCCGCCCACCACCCATAAAAATTAAGACATTCTTAAACCAGAAGAGCTAGACTAGTGCACCCAATTCTAGACTATAAAACTAGTGGACATATGTGTAAAACCTGGAGAAATTCTAGAATGATGCTTTAATGTTTAGAAATATGACCTTAACAATTAAAAGAAATGAGGTTTAACCTTAGAAATATAGCTAGCCTCTAAATGTTTCATTTAGTTTAGCACATTTACTCAGAACTTCCTATATGCTTAGTACTGTTAAAAAAAAAAAAGTATAAATGTCTCCCTTCAAGTGTCTATCAATCCATTTGAAAAGGGCATACCGATATGAAATAGGCAAATAAGCTAGAGGACAGACAACTAAATACCAAGGATAACATAAACATTCACTTACTCTACAAATATTTATTGAGTATCTATTATATCCTAGGCACCGAGGATGCAAGGATGAATTCTGTCCTAGAGGAAATGCCAGCCCAGTGAGAAAAAGGAAAACAATGGTAATATAAAATATGTGTGTGTGATTCTGTGAACACAGGGAAGCAGAAATACTCCAATCAGTCAGCAGGTGAGGTATCGGGCATGGTTCCCCAAGGAAATGAGGCTTAAGCTAAGTCTTAAAGAATACATACTACTGCTTTTAACTAAGGGCATTCCTACCCAGAAAGGCATTTGGCAATGAGGGCAGAGCATGTCTGGTTTCTTACCTGACTGGGTTGCTGGGGTAGGAGAAGAGCAGAAGAGGGGACGGAGATGCTACTGGCATTCAGCAACAGGAACCATGGATGCTGAGTGTCCTATAACACTGGATCAGTCCTGTGCAAAGAACTGTCCCACCCCAAATGCCAAGAGCGAGCCTTGTTGAAAATCACTGAGACAGACAATAGATGCTCACCAGGTAGACCATGAAATGGGAGGACAGTTCAAGCAGAAGAAACAGGTACAATTACACGGAAGCATAAAAGAAGAGGTTGTTCGGTAGCACCTCCAGGGTTACTGAAAGTGTGTGTAGGGTAGTGGTGGGAGAGAAGGATGAAAACTTTTTCTAAGTAACATGAACTTCAAGCCAGTGAGTGGCTTGAAGCAAGAGAGGGGTGTGATCCAAATTGTGTTTTAAAGAGATCACTGTGACACAGGTGGTAGATGGATTGGAAAGAGAGAGAGAGAGAGAGAGACCAAAGTCAGGGAAACCAGGTAAGAGACCATTGCTATTGTTCAGGTGAAAGACATTGAGAGCCTGATTCAAAGCAATGTTATAGGGCATGCAAATTTAAGAGATTAAAGAACAAAATGGAAAGGCCTTGATGCTTAACTAGATGTAGGGCAAAAGGATCAGGAGGAATCTAGGGTGATTCCTTGGTTCCTGGTTTGGGAAATGAGATAGACAATGCCATTGACCAAGACAGGGAAAGTGAAAAGAAAAGCAGATGAATGGCTCGGAGGATAAAAAATGAATACTGGCCATAATGAGTTTGAGATGTGAGGACTGGTGTCCAAGACAGGTCAAAAGCAGGGATCTGGAGTTCAAGAAAGAGGAGAGAAAGAGTTTGATAATATAGAACAGTAGTTAAAGGCATTGGGAGTAAATGGGATGGATCAAGGAAGTAGATACACACAAAATCAAAAAGGGCTTAGAACAGAACCTTGGAGAACTCCAAGAGAAAGGCAGAGGAAGAGAAGCTCACAAAAGGCATTGAGAAAAATAGAGAAATAATCAGGGCTGACATTTACTGAGCACTATTTATTGTGCTAGACAATGTTCATGTAATCCTCACAACCCTATAGAGTACCTCCTGTTACTGTCCCCATTTTACAGATGGGAAAAGTGAGGCACAGAGAGGTTAAGCAGGTTGCCCAAAGGCACACAACTACTATCCTGGTAGATACCAGTATTCAAACCCAAGCAGTCTGGTTCCAGATCCCACACTCCCAACTATCTAACTATTGCTACGTTAGAAATTTAGAATGTGACAAAATCCAAGAGAAATGAACAAGGCAGCAAACCCTGTGGGTAAATGATGCAAAGCAAGATAAGAACTGAGAAGGATCCACTGAAGCCATGATTTGAGAGGTTGCTTTGTGGCCTGCTTGGCCACAGCCATGTTGGAAGGAGCAGCCTAATGAGGGCAGTGGAGCAGAGTAACCAGGAGGTAAGGAGTGGAGAAAATCATGTTAAACAGTAAATGCTTTAAGAGTTTAGGAAAATGAGAGAACTTTGTGGCTGAAGTTGTCAGAAAAGACTCTTCTGGGAAGAAGGTTCTTGACCTGTGTCTCAGAAAGGAGGAGCAGAGTGGGAACTGGTATTCAAATGTTTTCACTGGTGAAAGCCAAGTCAAAAACTATATTGTTACTGTGACTGAGATTCAGATATACCCCTGAGCTCCAGAGATCTGAACAAATGTGACCTACATATGCTAAGAATAATAACTACAAATTTCTATCACATATACAATAAAGACGTGAAATTCAGCATTTGGGATTCAAGATTAAAACAGAAAAGAATTTCCCTACAGGATAAATATTAAAACAGGGCAATGAGTTAGAAATAAATATTCAGCTAACAAATTAAACACCAAATACATTGTCCTGAATATTACTAAGGGCACAGAGAAGTATAAGATCCTGCCCTCAAGACATTTATAGAGAGACAAGTCCAACCACATGTACAGTTCAGCAGCAATTCAAGAGCTTAAAAAATAATTTGATAATAATACATAATTGCTTAGAGCTCACGAGGGACTGCAGCGAGGTCAAGGAGAATGAGGACTCAGAAGGGGCCATGGTCTTTGGAAATTAGAAAGTTACTGGGTATCACTTCCAGTGCAATGAAGAGGAAAATGAAGGGGACTTTTGTTTTATTTAGGTCTTTTTGTTGGTGGGGACCTGTGCATGCTTACCAGGACAAGGGAAAGAAATGAGAATGTCGAAAGTGCTGGGGAGAACAGATCTTGGCACTTGGTGCCTAGTGGCCAAGGATGTTAAATGTCACGTAACGGGGACAGTCCTGCATCCTGAAGAACTGTGCCATGTTCTTCTTTGAAATCTGAACAGATTTTAATTTTGCTTCTGATGGCTTAGGTGTGCCCTTTCCTCAAAAGAGAGGTTAGCCAACCTCAAGTCTCCTCCAGAAAGGGGATCCCTCATGGGAGAGTTCCTATATTCGAGAAAGTCATACCAGTTCACTACATAATACTATCCTTGATGTAATCTGCAGGAAATTAGCATATAATTTCTTTTCAGATCTACCATTAAAATTCCTGAATATTTTCATTTAAATTATAATTTAACTACCCAACTCATAAACTGTATATTAATGTTGATTTTCAGTTAAAAATGAAAACAGAATACTAATCTTACTTCAACTTTTCAGAAAGATAGTAAAAAGAATTTAGTTTCTAAATCTGCATATTTTCCATTGGAGTGAATGGTTCTATTTCATGGCATATAAGTTCCTTGTTGACAGTCCTCACCAAGAGAGACCAAAGAATAAGGCTCTGTCTTTCTATCAATCTGATCTTGGACAAGTGGGTGGCTCTTAAGATTGGATGTGCTCCAAAAACTGCAATGCCTGCTGTGAGGCAGGTAGAACTTGGGCCCTTTCCCTCTTACTATTTACTCAAGTCCCTTTTCAGATCATGTTTTCCATGGCTCTCGCATAACAGTGTGTTTCCTAAAGCAACACTGAGCTCATTATTCTGAAAAACTGCACTATTACAAAGGAACTAGGAACTAAATGCTACACTTTGCAGAACCTGAGGCAGTAAATGCCACATCAAGGCAGATCTTCACATGCCATGAGCTGAACTACTCTCTACCTGTTCTAGGAAAAAAATGCAATCTGAAAAACTAACATTTGCACCAACAGAATACACAGGTGTGGTATGTGCATGCCTGAGTGTTTGGGTCTCCCCCCACAAATTCAAATGTTGTAAAGCTCACCCCCAGGATAATGGTATTAGGAGACAGGGCCTTTGGGAGGTTCTTAGTTCATCAGGGTGGAGTCCCCATGAATGGAATTAGTTCCCTTATATAGATGACTCCAAGAGCTCCCCAGCCCCTCCTGCCATGTGAGGACACAACAAGAAGTCTATGACCCAGAAGAGGGGCCTCATCCAACCACGCTGGCACCTGATCTTGGACTTCTAGCCTCCAGAACTGCAAGAAATAAAGGTATTTCATAATAGCAATGCCAAATACATGGTCAAACTTAACAGATACCTCTCATCACCTTAGGTCTTCTCATCAACGTGACTAAATTTAGTTCATCTTAACCCCACTCGCAACATACACACATACAGGTACACACAAACTTTTACCTTTCATCTCCTAGTTCTTTACATTCCTATCTTCTAGTAGGTGATAGCTAACTAATTGAGTGATATAAGCCAGGTTAATAGGGTAATGGATAGTCATGGGTATAAAGTCTTGATCTTTCTACCAACAAATCATGCCTTCATTCAAAAACACTGACTCAAAGACAGGAACACAGAAGGAAAGCAGGGCACACAGTTTGGAGCAAGCAGGGCACACAGTTTGGAGAAAGAAGGTCTATGAGCCAAATTACAGAAAATATGCCATTCCCTGACTCAGTGCATGTGTATGCGCCCATACGCAACACAGATCTGTCTAGGTATGTGGGCTATAAATTTAGATTACATATTTGTGGGGAAACTTCATTTTAGATGAGCGTTCACAGAGCACTTAGTAAAATACCGATAACCATACAAAACATCCCAGGTGTGGAATGTACCTAGTAAACTTAATTACAGTGAGTGAGTGATTTATTGATAGTCTATAACATCAATTCCAGACCACATCCATTACCCACCTCTGAAATGAGCTCATGCCAAGTTATGCTCTACCAATTCATTTCCCCTTTCTAACTACATTACATTTTTTAGAAAGAATGGCTATGGTTCTTTCCTTTTTTCCTCCATCCTTAAGATGCCACCTCACTCTGAACAAAGACCTCATTCCCTATTTTGAAACCAATATTTTCCATCAATTGGTCACATATTAGGCCATTACAGCCCTTTCTTTCTGGCTCTGCCTCCAATTCCCTCATCCATCTCCCCTCATGTGTTCTGGGTCCCATTTGTTCCCATTAGCTGAGGGACTTTGCACCCACAGAAGTCCAGGGTCTGCCCTCAGGAACTCCTGGCCTATTGGAGGAAGCATACAATAAAACAGCCAATGACACGTAATTAACATTAGAATAAAGAAAAGCACTGGTGGCTAGCAGAGAACAGAGAAAAGGCACCAATCCTACCAGGAATGGGCTGGGTAAATTTGTAAGATGAGTTGACAAGGACTTGTTCCTTTAAGTGTTTAAGAAAACAGACTTTCTTTCTGCCAATATGATGGGTTAAATAACCTGAGACCCCTATTGCTCAAAGCATTAGTTAGACTATTTAAGAACTACTTCAAATGCATAGTTTGAACTCTCCCAAGAAAACAAGGGAGCTCTCGAAAAGTCACAAAATTAAGACTCACTGAGAAATACAGTGATGACCTACTGAGAATCTTTGCCCTGAAGAGTTTGGCTGGTCTCAGCCCAGAAAGAGAGAGTTTAAATGGCCTTTGAGGGCAAGAGACAAAGTCATGGATCCATGTCCTGAATAAGGCAGTACCCAGAGGGCTCTACCTTTAGTCAAATAGAAAAGTATGACCACTAGTAAAAGGAAAAGGCAAGGAACTTTGTCTCAGCCTAAGCTTTTGAAGAGGTGGGGGGAAAGCATTCCCTGGAAATCTTCAACTGAGAGATTAACATACAAGAAATAGTCCCAGGCTGGTAATGATGCATTTGGAGTTAACTCAGATTTACGAAACTCCCACAGTTAGAGTCTCATTCGTCATAGGCTCACAATTCCAAATCATTAAACGCTCTACGCAGCTATGCATCACAAGAAAGACAGTACAAACAGCAAACTCAGACCCTCAGAACTTCAAATAGACTAACCAAATATTCTAAAATATAAGCATATTTAAATAAGATGTTGAAAAAAATAACTGAAATCATGAGAAAGGCACAGGACACTATCCTAAAACACAAGGCTGACTTGACAAAGAACCAAATAAAACTTCTGAAAATAAAAAGGTATAATGTCTGAAACTTCATTGGACAGGTTAAATAACAAAGAAAGAAAAATGAAAAGGTAATCAGTAAACCAGAATTTGAAATTTAAGAGATTACCCAGAATATAGTAAAAAGCTAGAGAAGGGGAAGGATATGAAAGATGTTAAGAAACATGAAATATAGTATGAAAAGGTCCACATACTTTTTACAGGAGTTCCAGACTGAGATTAAAGGGACAACAGACTATGTGAAGAGATAATTGTGGAGAATTCTTATTAATTGATACAATTCTCAGATGCTGAAAATATACTGAGTTCCTACAAATCTCTATCTAGATACATCATAGTGAAAGTACAGAACACAGAGAGATCTTTAAAAAGAACTTTGCAGAATCATGTCTAGGTGTGATATTAAAATGATTTATAATGGAGAATAATATACACTGCATTTTGTATGATCAGAGAAAAGTGTAGAAAAATATGTAAACTGTACATATTGGTTCTCTTACAATGAGAAATTGCTGGGAGTGATGGAAAGGTCTTTTAAAAATCTCTATTATTTTGCTGGTGATACCATGTCTTTTTTAAATAAAAATGTTTAAATTTACAATGTAAATTTTTTATATTTAAAATAATTTATTTATATTTAATAACTTGTTTTATATTTTAAATATTTAATTTTAATCTTTTACATTAAAAAAAAATTCAGCCACAAAAGGAAAATAAATAAAACACCGAAACACATTGGCTCTGCACTTTTTAAGCAGTGTGCTCCAAGGTCTCAGTTTCCTTACCTGTAAGAATGGGGTGATAGTGTCTACTTTGCAGAGCTGTGAAGATCAAAGCAGCTACTATAGGTAACTTTCCCAGTGTTGGTACTACAGTTCCTTATTTTAAGGCAAAATCTGCCTCCCCCTAATTTTCACCCATTAGTTCTAAACTGACCTCTGAAACTGCACAGAACTAGGCTAATGCCTTTTCCCACAATCTTTGATGACTGCTTATCTCATCAACCCTTCTCCATCCCCTATGTTTTCTCTTCTCTAGGAGGAGAACTGTTTCTTTGATTATTTCCCTAATATCATTGCTTCAAGAACTATTCAATATATCAGGCCCAAACTGGTCCACATTAACTACACTGCCCATTTTGCTAAAGGTGACAAAAGCCACTCAGGTTTATAACCCTAGAACGTTTATTTCTCTTCCTCCTTCACTTCCACACTCACTCATGTACCATGTAGAAATTACTTGGAGTCTCCCTCCCATCTTCTCCTCTTCATTCTCTTTACTAAACTGGCGCCCCATTCCCATCACCTCCCCCAACCTCCCAGCAATATTCCAAGAGTCTGTTAAGTGATCACCAGAAGCATGTTCCCCCCTCCCCACTTCTAATCGATCTTGGATATTAACACCAGGTTAAATACTCAATTTAATACTCAAAGTCATTGTTTCCCTTATTTTACTCCTCTGGTCAAGAACAAATCTTAGCCTCTAGTACCTATCAAATCAAATACAAACTCCCACACTGGGCTTCCAGAGCACCCTGCAATGTTATTCATCTCACACATAACCCATTGCTCACCACTTCTCCACATAAATCTCACTTGACCCAGATTTGCCCCCCATGGGTCCCATACCCAGACTCTACCACCTTACACTTCCATGAATCCCCTTCTGAATATTCTAACTCTGTAGCATGGGACACTAGGGTTTGAATCTTGGATCAAACACCTACTAACTCTGTGTCCTTGGACTACTTCACTGGCCTCGCAATATCCGTTGTAAGGATCAAATGGAATCCAGTACACAAAACCCCTAGAGTAGAACTGACACTCAGTAGGTACTCAATAAACTCCAGGGTCCTCCCTCCCCTGTTCCCAGTGACTGCCCCTGTATCTTTTATTTATTCTACAATCTAACAGTGATATCCCAACACTTGTTGCTAATTGTTTCAGGTGTTTATCTTATATTCCCAGCTAAATTATTCCCTTGCATCCTTTGCTGTGTTCCATACATACCGAAAAATTGGTAGACTAAGTCCAATCATTATATATTCTTTGACGAGGAGTGGAGGTTAAGAGTGACGATTGTGTTTGAAAACACAGCATATTCATTCAATAGCATTCGAGCAACTACTGGGCAACAGGATACTATGTGCTGAGGAGATATAATTCAACAAGAGAAACAAAAATCCCAGCCCTTCTGAAGCTGACAGTACAATTTACAGACAATGACCAGAAATTTTTCTAAGAGTACATTTGAAGGTGATATGTGCTATTTTAAAAAATGAAGCAAAGGAGGAGGAAAGAGTGGCAGGGGTGGGCAGGGGTGTGTAACTTTAAGTACAGTGGTCAGGAAAGACCTCATTGAGATGATGACATTTGAACAAAGACTTAGAAGAGACGTAGGAGAGACCCATGCAGATGTCTGGGCTAGGAGTCTCAGGCAGAGGAAGGAGAGAGTGGGAAGTCGTGAAGCAAGGTGGGGACACTGACCAGTGCGAGCGTGATCAAGGGACAGCAGGGGGTCCGAGTGAGTAACATGGAGAGTGACAGAAAAAGGAGGACAGGAGCTTCTGGGCTGCTGAACACGTGGAGGTGCTGGGAGAGCAGCACGCTCAAGAGGGAGCGTGGAAGTGCCACATAGCTTGCCCTCTGCATCTCTTCCACATGGTTCTTCCTGAGTTACATCCTTTTTTTAATAAACTGGTGCTTTATCGCAACTAAAGGATGATTTGTGAAAACCTGTTCAACTCACAGCGGCCTATCTTCAGCATCTTTCGGAAGATACTCAGTAACCGGAGGAAATACTGAGAGCATCCTCAAAAAAACACATACCATCTACTGAAAGAGTTTCAGAGTTTAAAAGCATGACCTCTCCCGGCTCTGGAAAAGTTGTAAAATCAGCAGAGACTGACATAGTCACTTCCAGAATGTCTATATGACCCCTCAATAGCAACAGGAAAAGACAAAAGCAGCTCCACCTTTAAGAATTTCCAAGAAACCCACCGGAAGAGTTGTACCAACTACCATTAAGTGTTGAGAACATTTCCAAACCTGCCTCAACCATCAGATTGGCTGAACCAATAGCAAAAGCCTCACCACCTCCCCAGAGAGACAGGGGAGCCGGACCTGTACCAGCTACTGCCAGAGCTCCACCCCTTCCTAGATTAACTTCATTACCCACGACTAAATATTTATAGACTCCTGTGTCCTCAGTGTCCTCTGAACCTTCCGTACACACTTGGGGGGGTGAGAAAAACTGCTTGTCTTCTGCCTCCTTCCAAAGCTCTACCCTGAGCAGGCTAGAGCTCCACAGACAGAGGTTTGGAGCTTCTAGGAAGGACAACGTTATAACTATATTTAAGAGGTTGTGACCAAGTCTCATTTGTGTTTTTATTTTACAATACTCTGTAGTAAAATCACACACATGCACTCAAAAAAAAAAAAGGGGACAGAGAAAAATGGAGGGCCTGATCACATAAGACCTTATATGTCATCATGTGGGCTTGGGTTTCTCTAAATATGAAAGGATTCATTCGAGGGTTGCAAGGTAAGGAGTGACATGATCTGACATATATACTAACAGTATTATTCTAACTACTATGTTGCAGGTTGCCAAAGGGACCAAGGGCAGAGTGGGGGACTTGTTTGGAGGCCACTGCAATAATCCAGGCAAGAGATGACGGTAAGCAAGAACAGGGTGGTAGCAAGGGCAGCAAGAGAAGTAACTGGATTCTAGACACGTTCTGAAGATAAAGCCAATTGGATTTCCTGGCAAATAGGAAGTGGGATGTGAGAGAAAGAGGGTGTCTCCAAAATTTGAAGACTGAGCTAAGGATGGAATTGCCATCAACGGAGATGGGGAGTGGCATAGGTGGTGCAGATTTGGGAAAGGAAACCAGGGATTCAATTTTGGGCATAAGTTTGAGATGCCCACATGTGGAGAGCTGTCACACAGGCACTGAGATACACAGTCTGCAGTTTATTCTGACCACCAAGTCCTTTTACTGATTTATTCTCATCAAAGCACTAGTGAGAAGATAAGAGATTAAAAGGAGGAAGAGTAGGGATGGTTCTCTGCCCTTGAGGATGTGGAAATCTCAAAAGGGAACATGAAAGCCTTTTCTGCCACCTATGGCACAGCCTAAGCTGGAAATGGCATCTTCCTTTTCTAGCACTTGGAAAGGCATCAAAGGAATGAGATGAGTACATCCAAAGAGTGGTTTTAGACACAAAAACACGCCACCATGTTGACTGTCTGGGTTCCAGCTGTAGCCAGAATACATGCCAATGATACAAGCAAATGAAACCACATCCACCATTTTACGATAAAATCTCCCCCAAACTCCCCTCTCACAGTTCTGTTCTCCAGATAGAGTGTGGTCTCCAGGGCTATTTTCCTTGGAAATCATGATCATTTTCCAAAAGAAAATGTGTTCGGGTTTTCTAATGGTCAAGGAAGAGGACGAGACTAAGAACCGGGCAGCTTGAGTCAGCCCTGGCTCCCCTCCACAGGCCCCGCCCTGCCTCTGCCTCCTGACTTGGTTTCTCAATGTGTAAACACTGCAGCAGGGAAAATATTTTCCACTGCCTACACACAGGGCATTTGTGAGCATTAATGAATTAATGTGTATAAAACACTATGAGCTACTCAAATAAAAGGACAATGAAACTCTATTTGTAAATTTTTGAGGTCCAGACAGAGCAATCTTAACTCATTTCGTACAAAGCCCACTGAAAAATCAGACTAAGATATCAGAAGTTATCCTGCACCAGCCTGAAGAGACAAAATGAGATAATGTCTGAAAGCTCTTTGTGAAGTTCAACTCCAATGTTAGGGTTTCTAGCAACAAGATAAAAATGCAATATTAAACAGGTTAGGAATCATTACAAACCAATAGAAAGTTGTAGTTCTAGTAAAGCTCCCCGTGGTGGTTACATGTGTTGACCTGTGAGGCCATATTCTGAGTTGTTGCTGGAAACATGACAAGACCCGGGAAGAAAATATGGGCTTTTGTCTAAGAGCCGTAGGATTGAGCACAGCGTAAGAGCCGTCCATGAAAAGAGCTTTGTTGAAGGCGTTTTCCCTTATTTTCTAGACGCTCTCCAAGTCCACTCAAGTGGTCACAGTTACCACTGAAGTGAAGAGGCCACTGTATAGATTCTGCTGAGGATCCAGGTAGACGGTCTTCCCTGCCCACCGTGATTTTTCCTTCAGTATTCAAACAACCTTTCACGTTGTCTCATTCCTGGCTCAGACTGTGCCAAAAACCAGATGAACGCACGACCTGGAGGTGGAACCTTTCCCCCACCAAGCAATGATGTGCTCAGGTTACTGTGACCATCAGGTTTTCTCACACCTCAACTTTTCATTTCAGAAAGAGAAGAGCAAGTGGTGGCTAGAAAAATATCCAACACGCAGAGGGCAGAAACAACAAGCTACAAATGACTCCATGATTCACCTGGATCTAGACCAAAGATCTTGATGAGTTCACCCCGACAACGTTTCCGCGAGCAGGCCGGCACGGTCTCCCCACTGTGGACACCTGAGGCGGGAAAGGCTGACTCGCCCAAGGTCAGCGCGTTCTAATCCCTGAGCTGCTCATGACTCACGGTAAATTCCAAACTCCCAGTTCTGTGTTTACTGCACACGGACACTAATCTCCCAACTGGTTTCCCTACTTTTGGCCCCAGCTCCCCCCAGTCCGTGAGGCCCGCAACCAAAAGATTCCACTTCTTCAAATACTGCTCTGGGGGTCCAGCCGTGCTCACCTCCTCTGAGCCTCTCCGTGGCTCCCCACTGCCAAGAGAGGAAAGGCCACCCTTCTACACCTGCCAT
The DNA here is from genome assembly GCF_026419965.1 of Kogia breviceps. Taxonomy (NCBI): domain Eukaryota; kingdom Metazoa; phylum Chordata; class Mammalia; order Artiodactyla; family Physeteridae; genus Kogia; species Kogia breviceps. Next base: position 57,484,976 of record NC_081313.1, on the reverse strand, counting down.
TCAAGGCCGCTGTGTGTGAGCGTCCCTCCCAGGGCCTCTGACAACACTTCCCTTCTCCTCTAGAGGGGGCTCTGTGGTGTTCTGGCTGTCGCACATCCTTCCCTTTTTCCAGTTAGCACCTGCATCCCCCCTCTGGGGAGCCCTCCACTGTGCACAGCTTTGACAGGATGTAGGATCCCATTGTCCTTACAGAAGGCAACGGGAATTCGTTGCAGCCAGGGGTGGGTACGTGGTAGAGAGCTTATGCAAGGGAGTGCCATAGGAGCAATTAGAGTCATAGTTAGGCATCAAAGTCTGTTTCTGTTATCACCCAAGAACTACGGCTAAAGCACTCTCCAGCCTATTTCCTACAATTTCCCATTACAGGCTGGCCATTCTATGAGGGTGGCCTACTGCGTATCCCCATCTCCCCCAGCCAAACACTGCATGTACACTTCTACCCCTGTGCTATCTGCCTGGAAAACACGGGGCAGAGGTGCCTGACCGGGGTAAGCACAGGGCAGGAACAACAAACCCAGTCCAGGAGCTGGGCATGCTGAGTCTTGAAGGATGAAAGCAAGTGAAGAAGACTAAAGGGAAGGATGCAGAGCTGGGGAGGAGACACATTCCAGCCTGTACACTGAGCACAGAGAACACGTCGATCTATGGAGGATCTGAAGTCTCTTCTTGAGAGCTGTGTGCAAGATGACAAGGGGACAAAAGCTGAGACTAGAGATGCAAGCAGAGCTCCGCTCGGCACTTTACCATTTGAGTCTCCATCCTGAAGCTTAAGGGGTGGCTTAGAAGAAATACAAGAATAAATCCCTAAAAGCCAGAAAGAGAGCAAAACTCTGTTTCTCCCAATTAGCTTTTTGAAATTCTTAACATTTACTCTTAATACATGCACTCACCTCCACAAAATACAACATAATATTAAGCCAAGACACCTGCTTCAGTTAAACTCATTCCAAAATCATTTAGTTTTGCATACATAGAACCCCCCAAAAAAAATCAACCCCATCACATTCCTGAGCAAAGCAGGAAACAGAAGCAACTGCAGTGTGTCCAAGTGTCAGGCTGTGGAAAGAACCAAGGCAGAAAAGAGACACCTAACCTGGATTAGGGTTCTCCATCTGTCTCTAACTAGATGTGTGACTTTGGGCATGTTACTTAATTCAAGCCTTGATTTCCTTGACTGTAAAACATAGCTAATGATGACAACAGCTACAAGACAGTTAGGGTGATAAAACTGAATGTACCTAAAGCACCTGGTACACATCAGCCACACAATGACACCGTCCCTTTCTTTCCAAGAAACAGTTCCCCCGGGCTTCCCTGGTGGCGCAGTGGTTGAGAGTCCGCCTGCCGATGCAGCGGACACGGGTTCGTGTCCCGGTCCGGGAAGATCCCACATGCCGCGGAGCGGCTGGGCCCGTGAGCCATGGCTGCTGAGCCTGTGCGTCCGGAGCCTGTGCTCCGCAACGAGAGAGGCCACAACAGTGAGAGGCCCGCGTACTGAAAAAAAAAAAAAAAAAGAAACAGTTCCCCCAACAAAGACCTCAGTTTCTGGAAGGCATGTCCCTCACACCCTGGGGCATCACTGGAAAACCAGTGGTCCAGGAGTGAGGAGATGTGGGTTCCTATAACTGCCATGTCCAACTGTGTGACTGGGAGAGGTCAACCAACCACTTGGGAGCTCCATTTCCATATCTGTAAAATGGAGACAATAATCACTGCCCACTCCTGGACATGCAAGGATTAAGGGAGGGTCACAGAAGCTTTTACGAACTCCAGATACATAAACTATCATCACCGAGTATTTGTGTACTTATAAATGACCTTCTCTGAGACATATTTCTGACACCACCTCTGAAATTCCAGTTCAACCACTTTCCTCATGTCACTCACGAACCTACAAAGACTCTTTATGCTTGTTAGGCTTCTTTCAAATTCTGTTTGATTTCCAACTCTCCTTAACGTGGTCCCACCTTACCTGGCTCTCAAATACTCTCTCCTCCTGCTCCCCCAGATTTGCAGGCTGTCCTTCTCATGGTCCACACTCACTCCCGCCCCTACGCTGGCTCTCCTACCTAAAGCACCCTTCCTTCTCCCTCTCTATTGACCTAAGTGGATAAATCCTAACACCCAACTTATTCTACCTGCTCCATTACACCGCTGGTTACTCCAGCAATAAGGATTCTCTCCTAGTTCTGAACTCCCTACCAGACTCTCAGTTGATATTTTACTAAATTCCCTAATTTCTCCTCTCTGCTAGTGTTCTCTTCAACTAGGTGATAACAAGCTTCTTGAGGGAAGAGAGCATGTCATTTTTATGCCCATTCCCCATTCCCTAAAAAGTTCAACATAGCGCAACAACATAGAAAGAGAACATGGACGGGAGGTTCTCACATCTCTCTGTGCACCAAAACTTTCATCCTTGGTTCATTTCCAGAAACTCTTAGCAAGCACCTACTCTGTGCTTGATGTGAAGGAAACCAAGGTGAGCAGGGCAAGTTCCCAGGTCTTAGAGGCTCAAGACACCAACAGGTCAATGATGGACTCCGGTCCAGTGGAGCAGGGGAAGCTGCAGATTCTAATGCTGACCTTCAATCTACAACCACGGTTAAAACAAAACTGCCTCTTCCCTTATAGGAATTGAGCCATGAATTCTGACAAAGATGTACTTAATGCATTATGAGCAAAATACTGGGAATAATCGCAAAGTCTCAGATTGAGAACAGTATACTAATTTTACGCAGTCACTGAAAATGATAATTTTTGAAGGATATTTAACAAACACATTAATAATATCACAAGTAAAAAATAAAGAATGCCCCGTGTACATACTATGTGATCCCAATTACGTTATGTTGAAACAAGCTGTTGCTGACCACAGGTTCACTGTCCACCCGGCCCCACCTCAAGCACTTCACACAATGACCACCACAAGGGCAGCCTGGGTGGGACCTTCCACATCCCCCATGATCTCTACCAGCTTCCCCCAAATAACACAACCTAATTAAAACTGTGTTTGGCTTCAAGACAAGCCCCCTCTTTCTAGTACAACTGCTTTCCCTCCATTCTTACTATAGTGAAAAGCTGGAGTTGCCTCGTAACATATGTTCATCATTTATTCTGCACCATTGTCCATAAACTGTTAGTGTCATTTCATGGATGAGAAAACGGACGGAGGGCCCAAAGTCACCAGCTTAAAAAAAAAAAAAAAAAGGTAGAGCTGGGAATTAGAGCCATGCATATCTCATCCTGATCTCATTACCTGGACTATAACACCAAGAGCATTTTCCATCCCCCTCTCAGGCCCAACCAAACTCAGCAGACTGTCAAAGCCCCACGTGTATGATCAGGCCAGGGCTGAGTTCCCGGGAAATCTTACCTCATTCACGCTCTCACTATAACTCTCCTAAATGTATTAGACCTAATTGTAGCATTTGTCTTTCAAAAGTATTTTGGTCTCCCCGAGATGTAGAGTTTCAGAGTGTCTAATAACTCCTCCATGCATTAATCATTAAGTAACCTGTATACAGACAAGTTTTTCACCTGGATAGATGAGAAACCTACATATACAGGTAATTTCAATTAGGACACATCTCTCAGGTTATGAATGGGCCAGATTCCAACACTTGCAAATGGGTTAGTTATTTGCAGCTGCTACATGCCATGGGGGTTAAATATCCAGAGCAGCCCACAAGAGCCTTTTTATTTTTTGCCTCAAATACTAACCCGTGAGTATTTTTTTTCATAAATTTATTTATTTATTTATTTTTGGCTGCGTTGGGTCTTTGTTGCCGCATGCCGGTGAGTGGGGGCTACTCATCGTGGTGGTGCGTGGGCTTCTCATTGCAGTGGCCTCTCTTGTTGCGGAGCACGGGCTCTAGGAGTGCAGGCTTCGGTAGTTGTGGCTTGTGGGCTCAGTAGTTGTGGCTTGTGGGCTGTAGAGCACAGGCTCAGTAGTTGTGGTGTACGTGCTTAGTTGCTCCGTGGCATGTGGGATCTTCCCAGGCCCGGGCTCGAACCTGTGTCCCCTGCAATGGCAGGCGGATTCTTAACCACTGCGCCATCAGGGAAGTCCCTAACCTGTGAGTATTGTCCTAAGCATCAAGTTTACCCATGTTTCCACAGGACAATCAGAGTTCGCATTTAGAATTCCAAAAACATACTTCCTCCTGCTATATAACCCTGGTTGTGGGATTAGACCCTTCTCCCTCCCCCACATTCATGGAGCCGTGGAAGCCAGGACTCTTCCAACTTATGTGAGAATCAGGGCTGCAGTCTGAGGGCTGCAGCAGGGCCCAGCATCCGTAGTCTGGGTCCCCCTCCCTTTACTGCAGGGGGGATGCAAGGGGCTGACCTACAGTCCCCTTCCCTGCCACCACCCATTGTGTTAGACATGGTGTCCCTGAGAAACGAATTTCTGTCCCAGTTTCTCCATTAGCCTGTTACTATTTTTTTTTTTTTTTTTGCGATACGCGGGCCTCTCACTGCTGTGGCCTCTCCCATTGCAGAGCACAGGCTCCGGATGCACAGGCTCAGCGGTCATGGCTCACGGGCCCAGCCGCTCCGCGGCACGTGGGATCTTCCCGGACCGGGGCGCGAACCCGCGTCCCCTGCATCGGCAGGCGGACTCTCAACCACTGCACCACCAGGGAAGCCCTAGCCTGTTACTATTCCTCAGCAAGCACACGTTCTCTTCTGATATTTTCCAGGTACTTTTTCTACTGGTAACAAATAGAAACATCCAATAGAAATAACAAATAAAAGTTGGCTACAAAATATACATTAAATTCACTGAGAAGAGGGGGTTCCAGCATGCTGTCCTGGCTTTATTTTACTCACTAGGAACATGTCCCCCGGGGCAAGCATTGATAATTTCAAGTCTCTGAGCTCCAGTTTCCTGATCAAGAAAACAAGAGGGCTGAACTGCTTTACAGCGACAGCTCCTTAATCATAAAGTGGGTGGCAATGAAACCTCTCCTAACACTCAGAGTGGGAGTCTGATATTTCTGGCTCTTCCTTGCTCTACCAACAAAATCATCCTTGGTTCTAAAAAGCTTCATCCAAACCCTTTTCAACCCCTTCAGTTCTGGGTCAGGTGCTCCTGGGCCCCTCTCCCTCTCCGGCCCCCCCACCACCAAGAACATACCAAATCGGAAAAAAGCTACGTAAGTGATATTTTGGAGGCAGGACCATACAATGGTTAAAAGCCCAAGATTTAGATTCAGATATGGGTGTCAATTCAGCTGAGCAACTTATTAGCCTGTGACCCCAGGCAAGTCACTTAGTCTAAGCCTCTGTTTCCTCATCTATAAAATGGGGACCCTAACAATGTCTATTTCATGAGATTGTTGTAAGAAGAAGTGAGTAACACACATAAAGCCCTTAGCAGCCTGGCACATGCACGCACTAGGATGCCATTATCCTGGTCGTGGTGGCAGTGATTATTACTGCTACAAATATTACTTCCCTGTAGGATGCTACAGCCTGATTGAAATGAGATTCTCCCCCAGAGGATGACTAACCTATAAAATTCAACCCAAGAGCCACTCCTGAGACGGGGAGAAGCTTCTGTTTGCAGGGGGCATTGAGAGATGGGGTGAGGGGAGCTGTTGGTGCGAAGTGGGAGGGGAAGATGCAGTCCTATGCATTTACCCTTGCTCCTACCCTCCGTTCTCCAGGGAGAAGGGCCCTCACATCAGGGGCTAGCCCAGGAAAGGCATTCCTACAGCCACCTGACTCTGAGGGATGCAAGGCAGGCCTGTGCAAGAGAAAAACAGCCTGTCAGATCTAGAATTGAACTTGTTTAGGGAACAATCAGTCCCCTACGTCATTTAATGAGAAGCTGCATTTCATGTTTCATTTAAAATTCTAGGAATCGCTGGTAGGTTTTGCTTACTTCTGGTAATACTGTGCTTCACACATAAAATATCATCCTCTGCCTCTGTCTTCTAGCAGCAGTAGATTTTTAATAGTATTTCCTGGAAATGGTCTATTTCCCCAAGCACTGAAAAGGAACTCTCAATGTAAGGGGTTCCATGCAAACAGCTCCATCCAGTTAACAGTGCAGAGGCACCCTCAACCAAAGCAAGATTCACTATTTCAGGGAAAATAGGCATTTTCTGGACATAATTTTCTAAAACATTATTCATGGAACCAGAGAACCTGCCATTATATCAGCATGTGGATATCAAACTAAAGCACCTCTGGATGTAAGTTCGCAGCAAATTTGTCAAACAAAATCAAGATAAATTCACCCTCCTGAGGACAATATAACTTTTGATGCACAAGAAAGAAGAATATCCATAAGAATGAGGATAATAATAAAGACAACTGAAAAATTTAATGAAATCCCCAATCACTTTATTAGTTCACTTAACTAACACTTATCGGGTAATTAAAATGTGCCAAATACTTACTAAGATCTAGAGAAAAGATGACTCAATCTTTGCCCTTAAAATGCTCAATTCATGGGCTTCCCTGGTGGCACAGTGGTTGAGAGTCCGCCTGCCGATGCAGGGGATGCGGGTTCCTGCCCCGGTCCGGGAAGATCCCACATGCCGCCGAGCGGCTGGGCCCGTGAGCCGTGGCCGCTGAGCCTGCGCGTCCGGAGCCTGTGCTCCGCAACAGAAGAGGCCACAACAGTGAGAGGCCCACGTACCACAAAAAAAAAAAAAAAAAAAAAAACTCAATTCAATGAGAATGATAGACTAAAACAGATTATATGCCAAGTGTATCACAGGTAATACCAAGCAGTAGGATCAAATTAGAAGAGCAGAAACTGGTTGGAAGAGATATGACAGACTGCCAGATGACCCCAGATATCCATTCTCCCCTTCATTTTAGTAGTAGGATCCTTCAATTTCAGCTGTGCACATGGCCAACCAGCTAAAGCTACATGGCCCAAAATGGTAGCCACTACCACACATGGCTATTAAACACCTGAAATGTGGTTAATCCTACATGTTGAAATGATATTTTAAATATACTGGGTTAAATATACTGGGTTAATTTCACTTGTTTTCTATTTTTCAATATGGTTATTAGAAAATTTTAAGTTACATATGCAGCTCCCATTATCTTTGACAGTGCTGAGCTAAGGACTCTGTTACCCAGCCTCCCCTGAAGTTCAATGTGGGCACACGATGAAGTTTTGGTTAGCAAAATGTGAACAGGAGTCCTGTATACAGGGTCTGAGTCAGGCCCTTCAAAGGAAGGAGTGGGGCCTCCACACCCTCTTTCCCTCTTCTTACCGGTTGGATGCAGGTACGTGGAGGTGAGCCAACTGCACTCATGCCAATAAAGGTAATGCCCTATGGATGGGGGAGCAACATGAAAGAAGGAACATGGTCCTTGGATAACCTCACAGAGGGAGCCACCCGACTCTCCAGTTAGACTTTTATGTGCGTTAAGAGAAATTCCTGCCTTGTTTAAGTCTCTCTAAAGTCACCTCAACTATATTCTAGCTAACAGAGGAGGGTGTAAAAGGCTTCCTAAAGGAGATCATACGTTTAAAGACATCTTCAAGAGCGTTAGTTAGCCAGGCGAAGGAGAGAGGTATATTGGTCATGAGGGCCAGGTGCAAAAAGAAGGGTGTTTGGGGCACAGGAGATGACAGAGCCAAGGCAGAGAGGCAAGGGTCAGTGGGATGTGTCCAGTGAGCTTTCAAACAGGAGCACGAGCTTGGAGACAGGGAGCTCTGGAAGAGGGAGAGGTAGCACTCAAGGAAGAGGCTGCAAAGGCTGGTCAAATGCCTGAAAGCCGTGAATGGTAGGTTGACAACCTGGAACTTTTGCGCATAGGAATGGAGAGCTACTGAAGATTCTACCTAAGGAGGGAACAATCATTCTGGTGCCAGTGCATAAAGTGGATGTCCAGGAGGCCAAATCAAAGGCAGGAAGTGAAGCAGTATCCCAGATAAGGTGTGATCAGGGTCTGACCTGCAGCAGTTGCAGTGTGGAGAAGATGGGACAGAATCAAGCCTGTTCAAAAGGTCCAGTCACCCTAGGGGGCAAAGAAGAGGAAGAAGTAAAACAGATTCTCAGATTTCTGGGCTAAAGGAGGGGACCAACAACTAAGGTAGGAGAAGGAGTCATTTGGGGTGGAGTAGGAGGTGACAGGCTTAGTTTCAGACACACTGAGATGTCACCATTTGTGCCAAAGCACATCATTAACAGCTGTCCCTTGCCTAGAGCTTAAATATGGTACCAGAAACAAGATGCAGATGCTAGGGGGGTACTTATGTAGACACCCAGTGTCCACAGACATCAATGGCCCAACAGGGGATGGTAAACACCAGGAGGAAGGAGAGGAAGGGAAAAGGGAGGTAAAAGTTCATCAAAATCACAGGAATGTAAAACACTGCTGAGACTCTCCAGGCTCTTCTCAGAAAAAAAAAGTAGAGAGACAAACATGCACAAGACTTTTTAGGGGGAAATGGCAAACAAAAAGGAGTAGAAACTATTATAAAAACTTAAAGCAAAACTTTTGTCCAAAATGGCTCTCTTAACCTCTACATTAAATTTTATCAGTAATAAAAGCATATCCCAAATGACTTAGAATACTTCATCTTCTCAAATTCATTACCATGTTTCCTAAGGAAGGATCACACACAAAGATACTGCAATTTCATTTTAAGTTTTATAAAACCAAAATTAATCAAAATGAGATTAAAATTTCATAGTGAGTAGTTTCTTTTCAAGACTCTAGACCACAGGATCTGCTATTTTTGCAGAACTTGTGATTTCACTTTGCCTATTTTTTAGGAAACAACCTGAGAAGAAATCCCATCACTTCTGAATTTTGAAAACGCTAGTGTGATTGGGAACCCTAACAACCTAGTTACATATATATCTTTTAAAAAAAAAATGACCCTGATCAAGTTGCTTAACATCTCTGAGCTCTAGTTTCCTTGTCTTTACAGTGAAAATCTGGCCCACCTTCCTACCTCCCAGAATTGTTGAGGATTACGTGAGACGTTAACCGGAGCCCTCTATAAACTGTAGAAGGATACGCAAATTTTATTTTCTTATACAGAAGAAACTCTGCAAGACTACTAAAAGTTCTTTCTTGGATGCAGTGGCAAGCTAATGGATGGAGAGAAAGCAACAGTAATAATAAATCTTGATTTTCATAAAAAGTTTCCCAGGCAAAAAATAATCTATACCAGTGGAGTTTAATACAGGTTCCCAGGTGCCACCTGTCAGAGATTCTAATTCGAGCAGTCTCAGTGCCCAGGAAGTTGTATTTCAAGCTCCCCCGCCCTTGGCCCCAGGTAGTTCTAATGACCAGCTAGACTGGGGACTCAAAGCTAGATAATGCTGGCCAGATCACAGACCCTTTGGCATACACTGTAACTCAGCTGGCTGGATTCTGTGGCGGTCGGTCTATCCACTCATGCAGTATTGATTGCGAGCACCCGGTTTGCACCAGACACGGAGCTAGGTGCCGGGAGGGAGCCTGTGATCTAGTAGGGGAAATTAAAGACAACACGTACACCAGTGATGACAGCAGCGAGCAGTAAGTGCTCTGACAGAGTAGATGCAGGTCCTTACAGAGCATGCAGGACCCGGGAAACTGACCCAGACTCCAGGAAGAACAGCAGGTAGCCAGCCAGGTTTTTGCAGGGAGCAGAGGAGTGCAGAGAAAAGGGAATAGTGAGTGGAGGGAGAAGTGCAAAAGGCAGAAAACCAAGGTGTGTTCAGGGAGCTGCCTCTGAGACCTGTGTGGCAGGAGGGAAGGCCAGAGAGGGATACAGGAGCCAGACCACGAAGGGTCGTGCAGATTATGAGGCACTAATGAAGGATTCTGAGCAGAAAACTGACATGCTCAGGTTTGTATTGTAGCAACTTCACCCTGAGAGCGGTGGAAGATTGGTGTGTGAAGCGGGAGGTAGGAGGATGCAGACAGGTAAAGGGAGCCTGGAAACAGGGATTATAATTAGGAAACCGTTACAGTAATCTAGAGAAAAGAGGCCTGAACCACAGGGCACACAGTGGAGATCACAGGAAGAATTCCACAAAAGTTAACTCAGGGTATGCTAGTTAAATGCTTCTCTATAAATTCGATTCCCACTAACTTAGCAGATAATGTATAATGGGAAGATACAAGAGCAACATTTAGGGGGATCCTAGCAGTGGCATTCCTAGGGAATTTGATACCTAAAGCAGGTCATTTCATATCCCCTCCTTGAGACGTCCCTGGCAGTCCAGTGGTTTGGACTCCATGCTTCCACTTCAGGGGGCCCGGGTTCGATCCCTGGTCAGGGAACTAAGATCCCGCATGCTGCGCAGTGCAATAATATATATATATATGTATATATGTATATATATGTATATATACATATATATATATATCCCTCCTCTACATGACAAAATTTTCAGTAATAGTTTTTTTAAGGCAAAATAATGGCAGGAAATGCAGTGAAAATAATTATCTTATTGAATTACAAATATATAATCATGCCAGTAAAAAAAAATAATGCAAATGTCAATAAAACTCTTAAATGTCTTCCAAAGATACAATGAAGGCAACTACTAAACTGTGCCAGTCATACAACTTTTCTTCATTTGTCTTTTAGTTCCGAAACAAATTTCAACTTGGAAGATATTCAAACGCAATAAAATAAAATATTTCACATATAAAATATTCACTTATGAAACATTAAGACTCACAACACTCACTCTGCTTCACTGCTTTGCATCTTACACACAAGAACTCCAAGGGGTCACACAGAGTGACAGAGTTAAAGTAACCCCAGTTTTTGTTTCTTGTTTTTTTACCATCCCTCTCCTATCATTGCTGATTTCAAATCGACTGTTTAAATGTACTGTTAAATAGTACTACAGAGATCGGATACACAAACTGAACCCAAAGCAAGCTTGAACAATGCCAAATCTTTGATTTTACTCTCAGAACCAACTTGTATACTATGTGCTGGGGACCAAGTATATAACTGGGAGTTGTCCAAATTCAACTCCATGTTGAATACAATGTTTATTAAACACGTCATTAAATGTGTTAATTTGAAGCTTTCATAGATATTATTAAAATGCCACAGTGACTGCAGGAATTATTTAGAGCTTAGACCAACAGAAGGAGTCTGTGGGCAAGAAGTAACATTAAGGGCTTCCCTGGTGGCGCAGTGGTTGAGAGTCCGCCTGCCGATGCAGGGGACACGGGTTCGTGCCCCGGTCTGGGAAGATCCCACATGCCGCGGAGCGGCTGGGCCCGTGAGCCATGGCCGCTGAGCCTGCGCGTCCGGAGCCTGTGCTGCGCAATGGGAGAGGCCACGACAGTGAGAGGCCTGCGTACCGCAAAAAAAAAAAAAAAAAAGAAGTAACATTAACAGATATTGTTCATAATTGCTAGTGCATGGTGATAGCAAAACGAGACTGACTAAAGTCAATTTCTGCAGAAAAACTACTCCTTTATTGTCAGCACGCTGGCCAGGCAGCAGAGGGGGCGGGGATGACCATTGCATCTTCGGGATGCCACTGAAACTGAAAAAGGCCAAGGGGACAGAATCAAGGCCAACAAGGAACAAGCGCAGAGTGGTAGCGAGTTGAACAAAAGCAAACAGATAAATCCTTGGGAGTGACGAAATCAGAAGTCAAGTTCAAAATGAAACACATGTAAAATGCCAACAGGCTGCTGGAATGCATAAAAATTCTGGGAACAAACCACAGGTGTTGAGAGGTCAGAACTCTGGATCTAGGATATTGTGCCTAGCCTGGAGCCTTCTCTCTAAGAAACAGCCATGAACTTAAGAGGTCATAATTGACCCACCAGATAGCATATTAGATTCTCTGGAAAAATAATTTTTAACTTCTGTTTTTCATCCTGGAAAGATTTAAGATGACAAGGTATATAAATCAGATCCTCTACCACTGACAAGGGTCTTATGTGAATTATGACAAATGGCAAAGATGAGATACTTAGCTTCACTATGAAGACAAATCTGAAAATGCAGAGGGAGTGAACTTTTTTTTGGATCAGTTGAATAGAGTATAAGCTCTCCTGGTCTCTTTTACATGTGGACAAGCTGGCTTTCCCCTCTAAGCCTCCTGAGAGACACCACGGGACAGTGAAGAGAGAAAGGAGTCCCACAGACTAGGAAGGATCAATAAACAAACTGCTGGACCTAGAGCAGGTTGTTTAACCTCCCATATCTCCTTAGTTTCCTTATCTGTAAAACAAAAGAGGTTGTTGTAGGAGATAAAGATAAGAGGCACAAGGCTCCAAGCAGAGTGCTGAACAAAGGGAAAGCAATTAACAAACGGTTATCATCATCTTCATTATCGAACCCCAAACCAAATGACACAAAGAGGTCTTTCTATAGCCGATGAAAATCTCACCCCATTCTCCCTTGTAACAGGGCCCTCAAATGCTACAGGGGCCGCATGGATGGTTGGAAAAACCTCATAAGCTTCATTCCTCCAACTATACGAAGACAACACACACAGTGGTTCTATCTATGGCCTATGACAATCACATGCTTAGCTAATTATTATTAACTAGTTCATATTTTACAGTAGGAACATTATGTACCCTATCTCCTACTCCCACCCCAAGATCCAGAAGTGAGGTTTTTTTTTTTTTTTTTTTTTTTTTTTTTTTTTTTTTTTTTTTTTTTTGCGGTATGCGGGCCTCACTGTTGTGGCCTCTCCCGTTGCGGAGCACAGGCTCCGGAAGCGCAGGCTCAGCGGCCATGGCTCACGGGCCCAGCCGCTCCGCGGCATGTGGGATCTTCCCAGACCGGGGCACGAACCCGTGTCCCCTGCATCGGCAGGCGGATTCTCAACCACTGCGCCACCAGGGAAGCCCAGAAGTGAGGTTTTTTTGTTTTTTTTCCCAACTGTGTTAAACAGCCAGTTCATTCCCAGGGAGGTGGCCCAACTCAAGACTCTGGGATAACCAATGTATACTTAGCCCAAATCATTTCTAGTATGGAGACTCAACTGACAACAGTAACACAATTTTACAACTGAATGACTCCAAAGCCAGATGAGAGGAGCAAAAAAAATTCTTGACCCTGTGGCTGCCTTTTTATTATGACCACCAACCCAACAGAGAAGGGTCTTTTCATCATTGGCTTTGAAGGATTAGAAGAGACTAAAGCTTGGGGCTAATGAAAGAGTAAGGCAAACATTTACAAATCATTTAAGTGTACATACTCCCACCAACATATGAGAGAAGTACTCACAAAACCTGTCTTGGTGGCAATATATCTTTTCTGAAAGGGAGATTGTGGTCTCATGAAATGCCTCACTAATGCTTCTGTTCAAGTGGCTTTATACTCTGGCTAAGCAACAGAAGAGAAGAAAAACACTGGTTTTTGAGGGTGTTTTGTTTGTGTTTTACTTTTGGCAACCTCTAGTACAGAAGCAGGGATTCCTACTAGAACATGCTACTCATCAGCCCGTTTTCTTACACAACAGGCCTCTTTGAGACTTTCCTCCCCTACTTTGAGTTGGATCCACATCTTCCCCCCCATGTCACTGAATGCAGACAAAAAGACCCAGGAACTGGTATTGTACCAACTGATCAAATCACATTCACTGCTTTTCCACGTGTATATTCACAGAGTTACGCCATAAAGAATGTTTCACAAACAAAACTGTCATCCTTTCGGTTTTGGTTTTGTATTTATATGTTATTTAAGCTTGCCAAGTATTTCCGTCTATAATTTCATCTGATTGGCAAACTCCTCAGCTATATCTAGAGGGCTAGTATCATCCCCATTCACAGAGGGGGAACCTAGAAGTGCAAAACACTCTACTAAAGTTCAACTAGGTTGGCACTCCCAATCTCAAGTTTAATTTTGAGACTAAGTGAGAACACCTGCATTTTACGCAAAAGTGGCCTGTTAATAAATTCTTAACTAGCTGACAGAACAGTTTTTTTAAACTTTTTTCTAATGTTAGTAGTGCAGAAGAAAGTTCTGCTTTGACCTCTTTGGCACTATAAATATCAAAACTCTGCCAAACTGATGGGTGAGTGGCATTCTTACACAAGGTATGTAAAATATACTTAATAAGGCTGCTTAACTTTCTAAGGGGATTTTCGTATTGTACATGTAACTGTTTATATATTGCTCAGAGAGTCACAGAAGGCAACAGATGAGGAAACTGAAGACAGGGATATGAGTCTTGCTTATGGGCTTGTGGCTAGGTGCTTGCCCCATCCCTGAAAGAGGAATACAGAGAAGAATGCAAGGAGGAGCTGAGATGAGGGGCAGGAGCCCAGGTCAGGAGCCCAGGCCCACCTCACCCGGTTCCTATCACCTTGCATACTGCAGTGCTAGTGTCCAAGACTTGCCATTTTCAAGACTGTTATTCACCATATGTGCATCTCGCCTTAATCATATAGTGGTTTTGACACTTGTACTGATGCATTACAAAAATGGGACATTTATTGTTAACATTTCTGAAACAGATTTTGTTTTAACATCTTTACTGGAGTATAGCTGTTTTACAATGGCATGTTAGTTTCTGCTTTATAACAAAGTGAATCAGATATATATATATATATATATATATATATATATCTCCCCATATCCTCTCCCTCTTGCGTCTCCCTCCCTATCCCACCCCTCTAGGTGGTCACAAAGAACCTAGCTGATCTCCCTGTGCTATGCGCTGATCTCCCTGTGCTATGCGGCTGCTTACCACTAGCTAGCTATTTTACATTTGGTAGTGTATATATGTCCATGCCACTCTCTCACTTCATCACAGCTTACCCTTCCCCCTCCCCATATCCTCAAGTCATTGCTCTAGTAGGTCTGTGTTTTATTCCCGTCCTACCCCTAATCTCTTCATGACCCCTTTTTTTTTAGATTCCATATATATGTGTTAGCAGATTGTTTTACCAATAAATGCTATTCTTTTTCTACACAAATTTTCCTAAATAAAAGAGTACAAATGTGAAAAACTAACTTCCTTATCATAGTTAAAAGCTTACACTAATGTGTCATAAGGACTGTCTGTGATTGCATAAGTGATAATCACGACAGGCATGTCTTCTTGAAATCTACTCACAGTCTTCTAAGTTACATGGGATACACTATAAACTTACATGCTTTTAATGTCTAGTGACGTTAAGACTCACTATACCATGTAATCCCACATCACAAGAAAGGGAAGACTTCTGGTGGAAGAAACCACTATCTGTTTCCTTAAAAGAAGTTACTTACTGTATACTTATATTTAAAATGCAATAATTCTTATGCACTTATATATACTACCAAATGTAAAATAAATAGCTAGTGGGAAGCAACCACATAGCACAGGGAGATCAGCTCAGTGCTCTGTGACCACCTAGAGGGGTGGGATGGGGAGGGTGGGAGGGAGATGCAAGAGGGAGGAGATGGGGATATATGTATATGTATAGCTGCTTCACTTTGTTATAAAGCAGAAACTAACACACCATTGTAAAGCAATTATACTCCAATAAAGATGTTAAAAAAATGCAATAATTCTGTATCCAAGAAAGAAAAATAAAGGATTTAAACCATAAACTTATCCTACCAAAGAAAGCAAGCAGTAAATCACAAAATCACACAAAAAATAAGGCAGACTATAAAATAAAATGCTGCGTCTGGTATCTCACTGATAAAAATACAATTTATAAAAGTGTTTTTATTATGTGACAGAATACATGTAAGTTTAGTTATGATTTTATTGATACATACACATTTTTACTAATCAGAAATAGACTGACTCAAATATCCAAAGGTAAACACATGAATGTTCAACAGCTGCACAAGTTACTGACTTAAAAATTCTTCTTTGCACACATCCATGTAATTTCTTAATGTAGAAAAAGGAGGTTTCTGTACCTACTTCCACCGGAAGATGCTACAGGCCAAGGAAGGGTGTTTCATTGGCTCTTCCTCCCTGCCAGAGGCCCCAGCACTGAGCATCTCCGAGCACTAAGCCCATACCTCCCCTAGAGCCACTGCACACGTTGCCCTGTGAGGGCAGCCTGAATGACACACCTCATCAGGGGCTGCAGCCAACTTTCCACATCTCTCGTATTGCTTTGTATAGTACCTTGCTTATAACAGAGCCCAATATTTTATTTCCCTAACTTGTTTTATTTCAAGGTACCTCAAGGTCATTGTAAAAAATTGTGTTCAACTGCATATGTACACACAAAATAAAAAATCCCTCTAATCTCTCCATAGATGACTGAACAATATTTCATGCACGTCTGGCCTTAGGCCAGGTCTGTCAACAGACACATCTTAACACCTACTTAGCTAAATTTTACACGCTGGAGACAAGCAGATCTGCTCACCAGACAAAGTCATCCTGGCTGGACATCAGTCTTCAAAAAAGCTACTCATTCCCTCTTCCTTGTACTAAGCCTTAAATTCAATACAAACAAAAGTGCAGCAGCTACTCTAAAGGAGGAAAAAAAGGAAAAGAAACTATGAAAGTATCAGTAGGGAAATCAACCACATATTTGGAATTCTATGGGAATAAGTTAACAGAAGAAAACAGGCACCTGGCAGGAAAAAATTTTTAAGGAAATTATTGAGATGTGATACATTTCCTGTCAAAACAACACATGAGGTGGTGATTCATTTGATTAGTATCTTTTAAGTGCTATGCGACTTTAAATGCTCCATAAACTTAGTGATATTCAATTGTGGCAACAAAGGATTTTATTTTTTAGGTACTAAGCTGTTCAAATGATCCTGTGCCCAAGAATAAAAACAAGCGTGTACTCAATGTATTCACAACAGTATTCTTTAATGTCACTAAGGCAAGATAAGGAACTACTGTTTGCCTTCCCTAGTTTAGTTTTGGCCAAACTGGTGGCCGTGGACGGAATTCAAGTTGTGGAGTCTTTAGTCCTGGACTGGAGAGCTGTCCGCCAACAGCAGAAACATTAGAATCAGTTCGCGCTTAACTTAAGCAGTCACCAAAGCCTTGATCAAACATTCAGAATTCTGTAAAATTGCTTCCATTCTCAAGTGTTTGTAGTTAGAAAAAAAAACATATATATATGACTGGGTTTTTCCATAGAAATTTAAAACGTAAACTCATTACAAAACTATTGCCAAAATAAATTGAAATACAAAATAGACATTACTGTTTGATAATATCCAAGTTTCTCCCCTGCTCCCCACCAAATAGTTATAAGCCCAAATTTGAAAGGTTTTTTTTAAAATTAGCAACAATTATGTAGGTTCAATAAGAGTTTCAAGGCAAGTGCAGGAGTTTCTAGCTGAGTTATGACACCTGAAAGATACTCCAATTATATTTATGAACTAAGTATACAGATTTTCATTAAAATATCTATTTCTTAAATTCACTTCTGTTTTTATAACATCACTGAAGCTGATACATATTTACAATATAGATTATTCTTAGGAAACTATAGCAAACAACAACAACAGTAACACAAAGACTAGACAATACTTTGATTCCCATTATACCAGGTACGGTTGCCAGGCTGCTGAGAGCACGCTGCCCTCACCACCTCCACATCACAACATACGCATGTGCTTTCATGGCTGCTGATTTGGCAGCACTGAGATTTACTGAAAAGCTACTTCTAAGCCTCTTCTCTCTAAGCCTTCAGCACCCATACAGGCCTGCCTCTTAGTAATTACCAGCCAAACTCAACTCAATGATGGCTCAAAACTCTAACAGAACTCTCAAACTCCGAGGCAGAAAAGCTTTGGAAAGAACTCCTGGATAAAGGTTTAGAGCCCCTACACCCAGCAAGTAGAATCCCAAACACCAGTACAATAAGATATCTTTATCTTGAGGTTTCATGCCTTAAAATGCCACCTTTTTATGAGCACAAGTTTATGTTCTTTAATATTACTAGTCAGGAGCTACTTGTTCGATTTTACAAGTTTAAAACAAAGTGGAGCGAGGTGGGGAAGGAGGGGGGAGAAAGAGAAAGAACCATTATAAGTGTTATTTTAGCTAAAAATTGGCATTTATCAAAAACGCCATGAATTTCAGTGCATATTCTCCACCCAGCCTCAATGGAGTTAGGAACACAAAGTCCATCTGCTAAAAGGAAATTAATACCTATTTTCAGTCATCTTTGAATTCAATTAAAAATAATTACTAGATTATTACTGGCTGAGTCCACCTCACTGCTCGTGAAGTATTCAGACAACAATAACATGAGCTGCCATCACAGGGAAATCTCAGGGTATAAGCAACCATTTCTCCCTGTAAAGATGCAACCCTGAAGTAGCTTCCTCAAACCCAACTTCCTCAACAGTTCAGATGCTGCCAGTCAAATGTCTGAAAGTGCTCTGAAAACCAAACATTGGCTAGTAATCCAAGGGAGGCTTAAGACACCATCCTTACCTCCAGAGAAACACGGAACTTGAGAGTTAGGATGTACCATGGAGAAGGGGTTGGCCCAACCCCTCAGGTTTCAAATGAGGTCACTAGGGGGACTTCCCTGGCGGTCCAGTAGTTAATAAGACTCCACGCTTCCACTGCAGGGGGCACAGGTTCAATCCCTGGTCGGGGAACTAACATCCCACATGCCACACAGCATGGCCAAAAAAAAAAAAAAAAAGAAGCAACCTAACAATTAAAGGACATGAGACTTTTGCCTCATAATTCCTGTCCCATGGAACTTTTTTTTCTTTTTTGATATTACTTTTTTTTTAATTGAAGTATAGTTGACTTATAATGCTGTGCCAATCTCTGCTGTACTGCAAAGTGACTCAGTTATACACATATGAACAGTCTCTTTTTTATATTCTTTTCCATTATGGCTTATCACAGGATACTGAATATAGTTCCCTATTAGGGAACCCTGTTGTTAGGACCCTGTTGTTCATCCAGTCTGTATGTAATACTTTGCATCTACCAACCCCAAACTCCCAGTCCATTCCTCTCCCTCCCCCCTTCCCCTCAACAACCACAGTCTGTTCTCTATGTCCGTTGAGTCTGTTTCTGTGTTGAAGATAGGTTCATCTGTGCCATATTTTAGATTTCACATATTAGTGACATCATATGGTATTTGTCTTTCTCTTTCTGACTTACTTCACTTTGTGTGATAATCTCCAGTTGCATCCATGTTGCTATAAATGGCATTATTCGTTCTTTTTTTATGGCTGAGTAGTATTCCATTGTATATAGGTACCACACCTTCTTTATCCATTCATCTGTCAATCGACAGTGAGGTTGTTTCCCTGTTTTGGCTATTGTGAACAGTGCTGCTGTGAACATAGGGGTGCATGTATCTTTTTGAATTATAGTTTTGTCTAGATATATGCCCAGGAGTGGGATCAATGGGTCATATGGTAATTCTATTTCTAGTTTTCTGAGGAACCTCCATACTGTTTTCCATAGTGGCTGCACCAACTTACATTCCCACCAACAGTGTAGTAGGGTTCCGTGGAACCTTTCTAAGTAAAGAACAAGGAACAATTCGAATTCCCATGGCTGACTTTAAAGATTTTAAAGATTCTTGACACTATGTTTTATATTCAATACGCAAGCTATCAACATTTCTGGTTATTAAATAGGAGAAGAAAAAATACATAAGCATATTATATGACAACTTAGTGTAACATGAAACATAACAATTTAAGAGAAATGCTTCTATTTTATTCCCCCTAAGAATCCATCAATTTAAAACTTAATAAAACATTAAAAATAGGTTTTGTGTATTGCCCCTGACCACCAAGAATGGTGAGTGGCCAGCAGGAGACTAGCTAAGTCTCTAAGGGCTGTGATAACTGGTATAAAAGCAACTTCCAGAAATTCATCCCTCAGAACTTCTGAGGGAAGTTGCAAAGTTAGCAATTTCATAAAAGGCAACGCTGAAGAGTTAGATGAGCTGTTTCTTATACATAAATATATGTAGTGATACATAGTGGGTGTTCTGTCACTCCATCCCATCCAAATTCCGCCTCCAAACCTTATTAACAATCAATGAAATCACGACTTAAAGAAATCATCATGATTCATAGAACTAATAGAAGACCTCGCATCTGGAAAGGATATGGACTCTGTGGAGATGTGGAGAGATCATTATGTTCAAGGAGCGCCCGATTCCTAGGTTTGTGCTCTTTTCTACTCAAATGATAAAAAGAATTGCTTTGTTTTTATCTTCCTCCCTGCCTCTTTTCCAGAACAAATAATGAGGATATCATGCTTTAAGAACTGTGTCAGACATACTAAAGCCCCAAATAACATGAGGCTGCCAAAAAACTAAGGCTAATCAGATTTGTATTTCAACTTACTTTTTAAGCCAGAACATTAAGGAAGGGATATATAGGTCTGCTTAGGACTGGTGATGTAGTGTAGATGAACGATAAGGAGAACTCCTCTATAGCTATTGCGATTTTGTCTCCTCTTGGAGAGAGATAACCTTCCAATTGAAAAGGACAGAAAGAACATCTGTAAGTGGAAAAGTCAATCATAAGAGGGCATCTAGAGGCTCTGAATAAGTTGCAGGCTGCTGGACAGGCCAAGATAGGAAAGAATCTAATGAGATTTTCCAACCATAATCAGTCAGGAACTGTGGACAATGACAGGATTCAAATATAGGAGACAGGAACATATCATGACAATTTTCAAAAGAGCCAATTCTAAACTATAGACAGAAGGAGCTTCATATTGATCGTAAGCAAGATTCTAGAACAGATTAAAGGGCTGATGTCTGAGTACCTCCGAGGAAGCAGTGACTACTTGAAGCCAGTGTGGGTTCCCCAAGAATAAGTCACGTCACAATAACCCCATTCCATTATGTGGTTACCAAACTGGTAACTCTATATCGTAGAGGTACAGTAGATTTGGTTGACAAAGCATATATCCTTATGACAGGATGGAGGATTAAGAATCCGATGCTAGTGCAAATAGGAGTAATTCGCTGAACAACTCTACCTGAAATTGATAAACATCAATCTGAAGTGAAGTTTCTACAGACACATCAAATCGTTTTGCCCTAGACCTCAGCCTAGGCAATAATTTTATTATTTCCTTAAGACATTAAAGAAATGCATATCAAATCTGTGGACAACTTGGAACAAAAGAGGGTACTGAATGATAAATGTATAGATAAACAATCTAAAAGACTTTGAAAGGCTAGAACAGATGGTCATATACAGGAAAATTTAGATAAATATTAAGTTTTATTTATAGGACTAAGAAGCCAATTGCACACATCCATGAATGAGGAGATGGAGCTCAGCAGCAACAAGTGTAAAAACAAATTGGTTGGGCTTCCCTGGTGGCGCAGTGGTTGAGAATCCGCCTGCCGATGCAGGGGACACGGGTTCGTGCCCCGGTCCGGGAAGATCCCACATGCCGCAGAGCGGCTGGGCCCGTGAGCCATGGCCGCTGAGCCTGCGCGTCCGGAGCCTGCGCTCCGCAATGGGAGAGGCCACAACAGTGAGAGGCCCGCGTACCACAAAAAAAAAAAAAAAAAAAAAAAAAAATTGGTTATTTTGAGATGACTGAACATCAAGAGTCAATGGCCTTGTTTAGAAGGACCGTAGTTGGAAAGCCATCGTTTGAGAAATTATTCTGTCCTAGGTTCCGTGCTAAGCATTTTACATAGACTATTTTATTGTGTCCTTTTAACCCTATAAGAGAAATAGGTAAAAACTGAGACTAAAAGTTTAGATGACTTGCCCAACACAAGGTAGAAAGTAGCAGAGCTGAGAGTCCCCCCAGCTTTCTAATCTGTAACTGGTAATCTTAACTATGAGGTTTCAGTGCTTCCCTGGGGGGCGAGGCGGGTCTCAGCAAGGGTGGGAATTGTCCTACTATACTCTGCACCATCAGTCAGCATCTGGAAGTACTACACTTTAAGAAGAATATAGCAAATTGGTATATGTTCAGTATTCAGGGTAGTGAGAGGATTCAAAATCATGTCACTTAACAAGAGCTGAAAGAGATTTACCAACTTAAATAAGGCTTAAAGGTAGGCTATGTAATTAATTTTCAAAAATGTAGAGGGCTGTCATGTAAAATAAATTGTTCATAATGGCCCCCAAGCAACAGAACTATAAAATTTAATACAGGGGAGATGGTTTTTTAACAGCCTAAAGGTTTCCAAAGACAGACCACCTACAAACCAATGAAAATAGCCCTGGGAAAGCTCTAAACTACAACAAAGCAGCAGCAGAAACCCTGTGGAGCTCAAAAACTGAGGATGACAGCAGAGAGAAGCATAGGAAGCATTTTACTTGCATCCCTCTAACCCTCAGTCCAGAGCAGCTTGGTGCCAAGAAGGATCCCCATGGAGGGATTTCACCCCACAAGGAAAAGGACAGTAGTAGGACCCTGGTAGGTCACCTCAACAATTCACAAAGGACAACAGCAAGAGGGAAAGAACAAAGGAACTACAAAACAATCAGAAAGCAATTAACAAAATGTCAATAGTATGTCCTTACCTATCAATAACTAAATTACTCTAAATGTAAATGGTTTAAATTAAAAGACAAAGAGTGGCTGAATGGAAAAAAATACAAGACCCAAGTATATGCTTCCTGCAAGACACTCACTTAAACTTTAAGGACACTAATAGGCTAAAAGTGAAAGGATAGGAAAAGATACTCCATACAAATGGAAACTAAAAGAACAGGGGTAGCTATACTTATGAGACAAAATAAACTTTAAGTGAAAAGTTATAAGAAGAGACAAGGTCATTATATAATAATGAGGTCAATTCATCAAGAGGATATAACAATTGTAAGTATATGCATGCCAACACTGGAGCACCTAAATATATTAAACAATTATTAACAAATCTGAAGGCAGAAATAGACAGTAATGCAAGAGTAGGGGACTTCAATAACCTACTTTCAACAATGGATAGATCATCCAGACAGAAATTCAACAAGGAAATAATGCACTTGAACTATACTTTAAGCCAAATGTACCTTACAAACATACAAAACATTCCATCCAACAGCAGCAGAAAACACATTCTTCTCAAGCACACACAGAACATCCTCCAGGACAGATCATATGCTGGGTCACAAAATTAGTCTTAACAAATTTAAGAAGATGAAAGTCATATAAAATATCTTTTTCCAACCACAATGGTATGAAACTAGAAATCAATAACAGAAGGAACACCAGGAAAGAAAACAGATGTGTGGAATTTAAAACACACTCTGAAAAACCAACTGGTCAAAGGAGAAATCAAAAGAGTAATTCAAAAATCTTGAGACAAGAATAGAAACACAACATACCAAAACTTATGGGATGTAGCAAAGGCAGTTCTAAGAGGGAAGTTTTTAGTGATTAACATTTAAATTAATGAAAAAAGAAACATACACAAATCAATAAATGTATTAATAAATGCAGAAAAAGCATTTAACAAAAATTCAACATCCTTTAATAAGAACTTAACAAATTGGGTATAGAAGGAACACACCTCAACAAAATAAAGGCCATATATGACAAACCCACAGATAATACTATACTCAACAGTGAAAGGTTGAAAGCTTTCCCTCTAAGATCAGGAGCAAGACAAGGATGTCCCCTCTTACCACTCCAATTCAACATAGTACTGGAAGTTCTAGCCACAGCAATTAGGCAAGAAGAGGTAAAAGGCATTCAAATAGGAAAAGAAGTAAAAATGTCTGTTTGCAGATGACATGATCTTGTATAGAAAATCCTCAGTACTCCACAAAAAAACTGTTAGACCTAATAAATGAATTCAGTAAAGCTGCAGGATACAGAATCAACATACAAAAATCTGTTGCATTTCTGTACACTAATTAACTATCTGGAGAATAAAGAAAATAATGCCATTTACAATAGCATGAAAACCAGTAAGATACTTAGGAATAAGTCTAACCAAGGAAGTGAAAGATCTATATACCAAAAACTATAAGACACTGAAGAAACTGAAGACAAACAAATGGAAAAATATCCGTGTTCATGAATCAGAGGAGTTAATATTGTTTAAATGTCCATGCTACCCAAAGCCATTTACAGATTCAAAGTAATCCCTATCAAAATTCCAATGACTTTTCAGAAAAATAGAAAAAAATTATGCTAAAATCTGTATGGAACCACAAAAGTCCCTGAATAACCAAAGCAATATTAAGAACAAGATTGGAGGCATCATACTTCCTGATTTCAGACTATATTACAAAGCTACAATATAACAGTCAAAACAATATGGTACTGGCAGAAAAACAGACATAGAGACCAATGGAACAGAACTAAAAGCCCAGAATAAACCCATGCATATATGGTCAATATTTAACAAGGGTGCCAAAAATACTCAATGGTAAAAGGATAGTCTCTTCAATAAGTGGTGTTGGGAAAACTGGATATCCATATGTGAAAGAATAACATTGGACTACTATCTTACACCACTCACAAAAATTAACTTGGAATGGATTAAGGACTTGTAAGACCTGAAACCATAAGACTCCTAGAAGAAGATAAGGTAGGGGGAGCTCCTTAACATAATCTTAGCAATGATTTTTGGATATGACACCAAAAGAACAAGCAACAAATGCAAAAAAATCAACAAGTGGGACTACATCAAACTAAAGCTTCTGCACAGCAAAAGAAACCATCAACAAAATGAAAAGGCAACCTACAGAATGGGAGAAAATATCTATAAACCATATATCTAATAAGGAGTTAATATCCAAAATATATAAGGAACTCAACTCAATAGCAACAACAACAACAAAAAATCTCATTTTTAAAATGGGTAGAGGACTTACACAGACATTTTAACAAAGACAACATACAGACAGCCAACAAGCACATGATACTCAACGTCACCAGTCAGGGAAATGCAAATCAAAACCACAATGAGATCACCTCACACCTGTTACAATGGCTATTATCAAAAAACAAGAGATAAATGCTGGTGAAAATGTAGAAAAAAGGGAACACTGGTGCACTGTTGGTTGGAATGTAAATTGGTGCAGCTACTATGGAAAACTGGATTGCAATTCCTCACAAAATTAAAAATTAAAAAACTACCATATGATCCAGCAATCCCAATTCTGGGTACATAGCCTACAGAGATGAAATCATTATCTCAAAAAGATTGCATTCCTGTGTTCATTGCAGCATTATACACAATAACCAAGACATGGAAATAACCTAAGTGTCCATAAAGATAAATGTATAAAGAAAATGTAATATGTGTAACACAGTGGAATATCACCCAGCCATTAGAAAAGGAAATCTTGCCTTTTGCGACAACATGGATGAAATGGAGGGCATAGTACTAAGTGAAATAAGCCACCATAGAAAGACAAATTCTAGGGACTTCCCTGGTGGTGCAGTGGTTAAGAATCCTCCTGCCAGTACAGGGGGACATGGGTTCAATCCCTGGTCCAAGAAGATCCCACATGCCGCGGAGCAACTAAGCCCGTGCGCCACAACTACTGACCCTGCGCTCTAGAGCCTGCAAGCCACAACTACTGAGATTGCATGCCACAACGACTGAAGCCCATGTACCTAGAGCCCGTGCTCTGCAACGAGAAGCCACTGCAGTGAGAAGCCATGCACCACAACAAAGAGTAGCCCCCATTGGCAGCAACTAGAGAAAGTCCGCACACAACAATGAAGACCCAATGCAACCAAAAGTAAATAAATAAAATATAAATAAATTTATAAGGAAAAAAAGAGACAAATTCTATATGCCATACAACATCAGCAATGTGTGGAATCTTATGGAAAAAAAAGAGGCCAATTTCATAAAAACAGAATAGAATGGTGACTCACGGGGCTGGGGGAATGAGGAAACAGGGAGATGTAACTGGAAGTCTGTACCTCTTGAAAAGTTCTGAGTATCTAACATAAGCATGGGTGACTATAGTTTAAAATACTGTATTGTATACTAGAAAGTTGCCGAGATTAGATCTTAAGTGTTCTCATCACAAAAAAAGTTAACTATGTGAGGTGATAGATGTGTTAATTATCCTTGGTAATCATTCCACAATGTACATGTATATCAAATCATATTGCACACTTTGACAAATAATTGTGTGTATCTAAAGTTGAGGGGGGGGGAAACAAAGATAGACTGGGGTATCTGTGGTTACTGGTCCTCCATTACTGAAAGTATTCAAGGACAGTATTCAAATGGTCAACCATGTGGAAGTATGCTATACAGGGGGATTGTTCACCTGCTAGAAACTAGAGAAAAACCTTTCAGGTTTGTTTCAGTCCTAAGATTCTAACTCTGAACAAGAATTTCATTCATTTCCCCAGATAGAACATAGAATTTCCTAAGGGGGCCCTGTGTAGCCTCTCATTTATATTTGAGAAGGATAGCTATCTAACTTCTTGAGCAACATTCTCCTTTCCTCCCCTGCATCCCAATCTTTTCCAATGCAATCCACACCTTATACACAGGAAAACAATCACCATTAGCCTCTATGGGGATGCTGTAAACTAGGACTCGTTGACATGACAGTTAGCAAAATTACTAACCAACCAACCAATATAGGTATATTCTGTGGAGCCCCCTACAGAGTAGCCTAAATCAGGGTCCCTGCCATCAATGGGCCTACAGTCAAGCTGGAAAGTTGAGAAGTTGGTCAAGGGTTTCAGAGAGATGGTGGTTTGAACTTGCTTTGAGGATTGCAACAGATTTTCGCTAGAAAGGAAAGGGAACAAAGTCAAAGAAGGTAGGAAGTACACGGCACATTCCACAGGCAGTTACCAGTCCTGGCTAATGGGAGCAGGGGTGGTGGGACAGAAGAGGAGGCAGTAGGAGACAGGTGACTTGCCCATAGCTTAAAAGGGATACCAGGAGAATTACCCTTCCCTGGATTCTTTCAGATGCAGAAAGCCAAAAACACTAAAGGTTAGGCAAGTAGCTAGCAAACCCTTTTATAAATAGCTAGTATCACCTTTTTAAAAAATGATGCCAGGGTACTCCCCTGGTGGTCTAGTGGTTAAGACTTGGCCTTCCAAAGCAGGGGGTGCGGGTTCAATCCCTGGTCGGGGAGCTAAGATCCCACATGCCTCCTGGCCAAAAAACCAAAACACAAAACAGAAGCAATATTGTAACAAATTCAATAAAGACTTTAAAAATGGTCCACATCAAAAAAAAAAAAGATGTCAGGCCCAAGCTGAGTGATTATGAACCCAGGTGATCCCAACGAACAGCCAGGCTCAGAATCCTGGGTTCGGGGATCAAATAACCCATAATCTCATTAATCACGGGGCACCCCCTACTTTTTGAAACTAACACCTGGCCACACAGCAAACCAGGAGGCTGGTGGAGCAAGAAAATGAGGAAAACTGTCGAAAAAGGATCATGCACAGACAATAAACAATGGTCATTAGGGAGAGGAGACAAATTTGCTCCAGAGACTTCGCCTGAACCATCCAGCCCAACAAAAACTTCTTAATCTTCACAAATGGTCAGAAGTCCTTAATGAGACTGCCTTTGCTCCAAGCCCTTCTAGTTTACAGCATCTCTGCAAAGGCCATTGGTGATGTTCTCCTGTGTGTCAGGTGTAGAAATACTTTAATCATGAAATTCAGAAATAATCAGTCCACTTGTCTTTCATCTTCCCAGATCTACCCCACCCCTCTTCCAGAAGAAGGGGTTCCACAGAAGAAAGGGAGCAGGATGGCCTATGACCCACATGCATGGGATCCAGACTTTCATGTTTGAAATCTCTCTGGACTAAGTCCAGAAAGATAACTCAGTCATTTCAACCTGATGACTGACTGGTGATCAAGGTGAGGTAAGTTAATAGTATTATTTCATAATCCCTTCAAACGTTTACTGACCGCCCGCTGCAGGCACAGTACTGACCCTGTGGATAGTACATTCCTGGCCATGTTGCCCAAGACAGCCACGGCTGAACTGACAAACACCCTCCTCACCTTCATATTTCAGGACAGCATAGAATGTTAGAACCAGAGGTCCTTAGAGACCATCAAGTCTACCCCTTTCCGTTTGACCAGATGAGGAAGCTGAGACTCACAGAGGGGTCATACTTGCCCAAGGTTACACAGATGAGAGGCCACAGGCAACAGTCTCCATCCCTGCCTTGGACTCCCAGCCTAGGGCGCTTCCCCTTGAGATCACACGGACATCTCACTGCCTTCTGAAACCTGGAAAACCTGCTCAAGCTCCTTTTTTTTTTAAATGTCTATTTTCGATTTGTTATAAATATAACCATCATTTTCTGGCACTTAATCTCTGCCAGGCATTACCAGAAGGGCTCTCTGCAAATTAACTCACTGAATTCTCCCAACAACCCTACAGGGCAGGTTACAGTGATTATCCCCATTTACAGATGGGAAACCTGAGATAGAGAGAGGTGGTACAGCCAGGACAGAGCCAGGACCATCTAATGAGACAGGCTGGCTCCAGAGTCCCCACTCTTAACCACTTGGTTATAGTTTACGAAAGATAATTGCTTTAACTTATAAAATGATGGAAGAAGAGGTGCAAGCCTTAAAAAGGGCATGATCACTAGTGTATGATAATGAATTTAAAAGCTAAATCATACATTTCATTAATATATGAAATATACGGGCTTCCCTGGTGGCGCAGTGGTTGAGAGTCCGCCTGCTGATGCAGGGGACTCGGGTTCGTGCCTCGGTCCGGGAAGTTCCCACATGCCGCGGAGCGGCTGGTCCCGTGAGCCATGGCCGCTGAGCCTGCACGTCAGAAGCCTGTGCTGCGCAATGGGAGAGGCCACAACAGTGAGAGGCCCGTGTACCGCAAAAAAAAAAAAAAATATATATATATATATATATATATATATATATATATATATATGCGCAATATATTTCACGATTATTTATTAAGGGAATGTCTGTATATTTGAGGGAAATACAGAAAGCATGTTAACATCTTAAGCATTTTTTAAAGGCAAAATGATCATGTGCACACCAGTCAAACAAAGCCTGCCACTTGAAATAGGCAGAATGTTATCTGAGTGCTGAGTACACACGCTATTATGTAAAGCGAAGGTGTCGTTGCCCATCTCCACCTATGCTGGCCTTCACTCGTGGCTATGAGGCATTTCTTTTACATCAACTTTCTATAGAAACCAAACCTCAAATTAATAAACTGAGGATTAAAATAAGAAAACACACCTCTTAAAATACATTATTAATAAAAGTGTTCAAAACCAAGATCACTGGAACAAATGCCCAATATTCAATTATGTTTTCACTTTCCTTCATACTAAAAATTATGTCAAATCTCATTACCTTGGTTATCCAGGAGAAGAAGTCCAGGAGCAATAATGGTAGAAATAAGCAAATTTCAATTGTGCCAAAGAGCAAATTTCAAGGGAAAAATTGCAGTCAAGTTAAGAAGATGTACTATCACAGAAAAAATTACCTGCCATTTTATCAGCCAAATGTCTTAGTGTTGAGTGCGGAGAGGCCCACTCAAAATGCAACAGATCCTAAAAATTCTAAAATCAGAAAAGTACTGTCTTAGACATGAAATCCACAGTCCAGAGAATTAAAGCAGAGAGCAATGCCAGGTATATAGTAGGCCCTCAAATATTTGTTGAATAAATATAAGAAAATATTCACAAAAAGAGAGGGGCATGATGGAGACTATCAAAATGGCAACATAGCAGAGCAACACTGCTTTGAGGTTTTGAGAACTTTTAAAAACCTGGAAAATAACAAAAGAACTAACGATTATAGACTGGACAAAAATGGCAGAGTACCATCCAATCAGGGCAAAATGCTCTGTGGTCTAGTACCTGACCTGTACTTCGTTAAGAAAAATATCTCTCAGCCCAGCTTTGCCTATGGGAGGGATCTGGACTCAAGCCCTACAGCGTGGCATAATATTTACAGTACAACTCTAACATGGCAAAATTCCCTGAATTTGGTGCACTTCAAATATAACACTGTTTTTAATTTAGAACTCTCAGTGGGAGTTGCCCAGCTTGACCCATCTCTTCATAACAAATTTAAGGTCACAGGAAAATTATCCTATAGCTTCTCTGTTTCACTAAAGCAACATAAATACAAATGCAATTAGACAAAACCTACATAAACCAGATCCGTCATATCTGATCAGTAAATTAAAGCATAATAAAATTACAGTCAGCCTGGGAGTTTGAGAGTAATTTGGACTCTCTGCAGTACCATTCTAACCATGTGCCAATTGTAAAGGGTTTTCCGACATTTACTCGGTTGGCCAAAAAGTCTGTTCAGGTTTTTCCGTAAGATGTTATGAACTTTTTGGCCAACCCAATATATCATAAACCTTTTTTCTGGGGAGTCACACTTGGTCATAAACTCTGGCAGAACTTGCAGGTAGAGCTTAAGTACCAATATAATGGTTACCAATTTTGTACAGTATGCTTAATATAGAAGTAACATTATATTCCTTTATTTGTTTTAATACCTATTTAAAACACAAATCCTTTTCTCATTTACCAAAGGAGGTCATGTGTCACAGCTCACCTGAAATTCCTGTGCAACTTAAGTCTTAGCCACAACAGTAGTTTCTTATAAGAGCACAATGAGAAAATATTCCAAACTCTTCTGCAGTACTCACATGATTAAACAAAAAAAAGGTGTGAAACGCAAGTGAGGCCCCTGACCATAGAGCCTTAGTTACCAATTACTATTTCCTCTTTACCTTTAAGTGTTTCTAAACTGCTCAGAGGACAGGAGAGGAGCTTCAAAGGAAAGTCTAATGACACACCTGTTACATAACCTGTTCTTGGTTGGCCAGGCTATGTGGTTTTGATAAGGAAGAAAACACAATCAAAAGCAGGACAAACACTGATTCTCTGTTCTCCATTCTCCCATTAGCCAGGACACTCACCTGAGTCGAATGCCCAATAGCTAGCTCTGTGCCTCAGTTTCTCTAACGACTAAATATGAGGTCTGATGCTATCCAAATTCCTACTTGATCAAAGTTAATGATCACAATAATCACACAGAAAGTCCACATCAGAACATTACACTGAAATACTATGTTGTATAAGAAAACTCCAAAGGTTTTTGCAGTAGTTATTTCTTTTGCTCCAAATACTACAAAGGAATCAGATTGGCTATTAATCAAGATAAGGCAAATACCTATGTGCTTTAAGTATGTGTATATAAAAACCCAAGACAAATAGATATACTAAAAAGCTTCCCAGGTAATCTGCTTGGATTATCATGTGCAAAGAGCAACCCACAGAACCCAAGAGAACAGGTCTTTGATTTTTTGTTGTGAAGAAAGGACTTCAATTCCCCTGACATCTTCAGGGCCTAGAACACAAGATGGCAAAGCTTTAGAAAACCAGGGACCCCATGGGACCCCAAATGATCAGTTCCTTCTAAACATCTTACGTTTTCGTATTTCTTACCCAATTGGCGTGGGTCTGGTGGTAAACCTCTTTAACTCTGGGTCTGCGGGGACTTGTCTCGACTCAGGCAGAGGTCAAGAAGGGAGAAGCTGCGCAAACACAGATGTTGCTGCCAGCTACAACCAATGGGGGGCGGGGGGGCGCTGTGAGCTCCTAGGGAGAAAGATGGATTCTCTCCTGGAAATCTAATTGGTGTCTGGGAAACGAGAGTTGGGTTTCCAAGGCTGCCTGAGCACCCAGCTTCCACAAAGCCCTGCATAGGCGAGGATGCCTCCTTGGCCAAGAGGCCGTCATTATGCCCCTGTGGAAACTCCCAGCAGGGGAAGGTTAGGGGACCACCAGGCACACCCCAGGTTTCCAAGAGGAAAACAGATCCACGAAATAATCCTAAGGAAGTCCAACGGAATTCTGGCCGCCTCTCCTAACCAAGATAACTGTAGATGCCTTTTAAAGCACAACATGTGTTTCCACATGAAAGAAATGTTAGCGCTTGTGTCCTGAGCTTCCGCTTGGTCTGCTGCTCTCTGGGGACCCGGCCCCGCCGAGCACCCTTACCCCGGAGCCAGGCACTGATGGGGAAGGGAAACCCCAGCTTTCGAGGCTCTGCCTTCTCCACCGCAAGAAGGCCATTTATTTCCCCGGCGCCCGAAGGACAGCAGCCGGGCTTCCACCCGCCCATCCCCGGTCCCCTGAGCAGGGCCGGCGGGGGCGAGAGGGGCCGCGCGGTCCGGGCGACCCAGTGCTCCGCAGCTGCAGCCGCCGCGCCGGCCGCGCCGCCTCTGCACTTGTTGCCGTCCCCGAGGACAGGGAGGCGGCGGCCATCCCCCGCGCCGCCGAGCCCGCGGCAGCACCCTCTTTCCACCCCCGCTGACCCTCGCGCCCTCCGGGACCCTAGAGAAAGTAGCTCAGCGAGGGCGAACTCAGGTGAGGCGGCCAAACTTTTCCACCCCGGGCAGCCGGGAGGCTCGGGATGGAGCCCCCAGAGAGCACTTACCCGGAGGTGCTGTCCCGCAGCCTCCGACGCCCGCGCGAGGCGCTGCCCCCGCGCCCTGCCCGAGGGCGCCCGGAACGCGCCGCCTGAGCCGGGGAGGCTCTCCCGAAGCGGCCCACGCCCGGCGGCGGCGCGGCCGGGGCAGCGCGAGGGGGCGGAGCCGAGGCCGCGCTCCGGGGCCGCGCTGGCTGCTCCCGAGACGGGGGCCGCCCCGCTCGCTCCGCGCCTGCCGGCTGCCGCTGGATCTCCGCCTGCCCGCCTCCCGGCCCCGGCATCACATGGCCGGGCCCGCCCGCCGCCGCGCCCGACACCGGCTCCAGGAGGAAACCTGAAGCTGCCCGACCGCGCGGGCTCCGCCGGCCCCCTCCCAACGCCCGCTGCCGCTTGCCTCGGCCTCGTTCCGCCGGCCCCGAGCCCCGGGACCGGCGGGGGCTCCGATCCCGGGGAGCGCGAAGTTGCGCCCAGAGCGAGGGGTCAGCTGCCGGCTCCTGAAAGGAGATGTGCCGGGCCCGAGGGAGCTCCAGGCTGTCCTCGGCCAAAAGCCACCACAGTTGTGACTTAACGTGGCCCATTTCTTACCTAAACATCTGTAGACGCCCTCTTGTTTCTCGAGGCTCAGGTTCCGCAAGCCGAGAGCTTCGCGAGCTGCGATTCTCTGCGCCTTCACGCCAGCAAGGGGCTCCATTAGAAGTGACCATAATATGAAAACCCTCTTTCTTACCATGAACAGCAATATGAGAGGGACCCCCTTACCATCAACGCACTTTTCTGGTTAAAACTGATCGTAACCCCAAGCAGAGAAGCCTCTCCATCAGCCAGGCCTTCCTATAAGGGACTTCGGATAATGATAGCGGCTTTAAAGGCAAAAGTACCGATTTGATTTTTCTAATAATTACCTGAGTCTTTGTTTTGGTTTTCCTGTGAAGACCTGCCTCCCGCAGAACCAGTAATCTCCACAGTCCTAACACAGGGCACCTTTGGAGTATTTCATATTTGTCTTTTTCAAGTGAAGTAGCCCGAGAGAGCTGGCCACCGAGACACCCCTCCCCAGCTGTCACCAACACCTCTCCTGGGCCTTAGCCATTTTGGCCTCCCTCCTGGTCCTCACCTTGCCCAGCCCACCTTGCCGACAGAGCAGCCTGAGGAAGAAGGCAAGGCTGAAGAAGAGAGCAAGAAAACCCTGCCTTGTGTCCTTCACCCTGTTCCAAGGCAAAGGTCCGGGCTCCTGCCTTGATAAAGGGACCCCACCCTGGCATTGCTCGCCTGACCCCATGCTGCAATCCCAGCTCCTGCTTCACGGAGCTGGGACCCCAAGGCCTGGCCTCAGGCACTGCCTTTCAAAGAAAAAGAAGTTCCTGCCCATTTCCAGGACTTCAAAGTACTCAAGACAAAAAAAATAAAAAGTTTTATATTTTTCAAAACTAAAAAATATTTCCAACCCTAAAACGTGTACTGGAGATTAACTGAACAACACACTTGACAAAAATGGTTTCCAATCCGTGGTGTGCAAAAACATTGATGAATTTGTGGCCTTTGTTGTTATGCTTCTTTTTACATTACTGGTACTGTGCGTTTTCTTTTCTTTCTTTCTCTCCCCTCCTTTTTTCGTTACTTCTGTCAGATACATAGATAGAAAAAAAATAAGAAAATGTGGGAGGAGGACCAACTATTATAAGAAATTACCCCAAACCTCCTTCCCCACTAAAATTAAGAAACAAACAAGCAAAACTAGTATTTGTGGAACCCTCAGCAACTGAGGACATATAATCATGCTATCTGCAGTTTTCTTGCCCTCTCTCAAGCACTGAGCTTGATCAATATTTAAATATTTAAATATTTAAATAAGTACTTGGCTTTCAACTTCTCTTGGTTCAAATATTAAGCAAAGTGTACTCTAGCAACCTTAAAAGAAGCCCGTGGATGTATGCAGCAGGAAGCTATCAATCCTCTGCATCTGATTGATTTTGCTGCTCCAGATATAGGTCACTCAGGACACTGAGATAGTGCTAGGCTTGGCTGAGATGGCATTTGTTTAGAATTCAAAGACTACGTATTCTCCAGCCCCAGAAAAGGGACATTCAGCCAACAAGAAACCAGGCTGGTAATTCAGTTGGGAAAATTCTTACTTCCCAGTGAATATTAGGCCAGTGTCCCAGCTCAGCTTTGTCTTTTCTAGTTATTCAGTCTCCATTCATCCTTACAGACTTCAGACAGAACTCCTCCGTAAATCCTGTCCAGTTTCTGCCAGCCTCTGAACTTTGGCAAAGTTTAATGACCTTACCACACAATTTAGCACCTGATTCTTTTCACTGTCATATGTCAGACTAATTGAGGTCCTTAGCCTCTTCACTTGTCATTTCAAGGGCAAAGACTGTTTTTTATTCCAGTAATCTCCACAGTCCTAACACAGGGCACCTTTGAAGTATTTAATATTTGTTTCTTTCAAGTGAAGTATCATATCAGTTATGCAGGTTGGAAAATGTATATCACAATTTTCAAACTTTTCTTTAATGGATTAAAACCACTCAAAATTCTATTAGCTACTTAATTCTTTCCTGGTCTTCATTCTATTTCCTTTGCCAATAATTCTCAAAGACTGAATAATGGTAAATCTAATGTTTGGACATATGAGTTAGGAAATTATCAGTGTTTCTTAAATAAAAGCATGACACTAGAAGACAATAGTTTGGGGGTGGGGGGGGGACAAATTTTGGAACTAGAAATTGGATGAGCTTGGGAAGAGCCAGCCTTTCTAAGCCTCCATTTCCTCAGCTGTAAAATGAGCATAAGAATAGTATTTATTATCATGGTGAAGATTAAAGGACTGAAGGTGATTATGGAACACATAATAAGGATGTAGGAAATGGTGGCAATTAATTTTTCAGGGTATATATATATTAAGAGAACACTTCAGAACTTTGAGAATTAATAGAGCATGTCAGACTCCAAGGTAAGAAACTAGTTTTGGACTACACACTTGGTTGCTCAGACTGAGAAGGTTAGGGAATACAGAAGAGGCCAAAATGATCAAAACCAGGGGGCAAATCTTGTGGGGAAAGGCTCACAGTTCTCATTCTGGCTCCACATTAGCATCACCTTAGAAGCTTTAAAAATAAGACCTTGATTCCCACAATCCCACCCCAGACCAATTATTTCAGAATCTCTAGGGGATGGGTCCCACACGTTGGGTTTTGTTTTTTTTTTTTTAAGCTCCCCAGATGATTCCAATGGTCTGCCAAAGTTGGGAAGAGCTGTACTAAAGGAACTGAATTCATTGCCACTGGAGAAGAATGAGAGCCAGCCCTCAATTAAAGGAGGCTAAGGGAATCAGCTCTTTCATTTCTACTAATGATGAACAATCCTATTTAAATTGCAGGCCAGTGGTGCTTCAGTGTTATGTCCATGTGAATCACTTGGAGATCTTGTCAAAATGTAAATTATGACTCAGTATCAGATAGAGGCTGATACTCTGCATTTCTGACAAGCTCCAGGTGATGCCACTGCTGCTGGCCTGTGGACCATACTCTGAGTAGCAAAATAATAAGTCCAAAATGGACATTAGGAACAAAAAGTAGACAAATATTCATATTGTTAGAAGTCTTGACATCTCTGAATATTTTTAGTCAATTAATATTTATTGTACACCAACTAAAAATATATTTTGCAATCTTTTAAGAAAAGAATAGGCCATTTCCAGCCAGTTTTTTAAAAAATTTTTTTAACATTTATTTATTTATTTAGGCTGCATTGGGTCTTGATTGTGGCATGCCGGATCTTCCTTGCAGCATGAGGGATCTTTTTGTTGTTGTTGCGGCATGCAGGATCTTTAGTTGCAGCACGCAAACTCTTAGTTGCAGCATGTATGGGGGATCTAGTTCTCTGATCAGGGATCAAACTCGGGCCCCCTGCATTGGGAGCACAGAGTCTTAGCCACTGGACCACCAGGGAAGTGCCTCCAGCCAGTTTTAAGTGTGAGGACTTCTCTAAAGGGAAGGTACAGCCTCTCAAATAGGGCCAACTTCTCCACCAGGCACAGCAGGCTAAGTGCCCAAAGCCCACCATACTTTTAGAAACCAACAAAATGTTTTAATTTCTTTTATAATGGAAGAAAAAGGATGAACTTTTAGGTCAAAGAAAATGTTTTAACATATAATTTTAATATATTTGTCTTTATAACAGTGGAGTCATAAGATGTAATTATTTTATTTTACTTTATTTTTTATGGAGGAAGAAACCCATGAAGGCAAAAGTGCCTAGGGCCCACAAAAGTCATAATGTGACTGTGTGCTCAGTCTAATTTAGTCCCAGATAGTTTTAGGAAAGCACATGAAGCCTATTGTGGCTGATATTTACATACTGATATTTACATGGACAGGAAGATATTGGGGAAGATAAAAATTGTCCCTTGAGTGGAGCTGCCCCTATAAACCACACAGAGTTCATCACTTCCTACATGCATGATATGAGGAACACTGGGGATGCTCCATTGACAAAACATTGTTCCTTGTCAGCTGGTTCCTGCGGCTCTAAAATTCTACCATTAGAGACTTTTTCCACCGCCAGAGCCAGTCTATAGAGACACACTATCTAGAGACCCTTTCTCTGTAACATCGGCCTTCTTTCAGCACCAATTTTTTTTACCTTCCAGACCCAGGACCCCATCTCAGGAACTTATCAGGGGATTTTCTATGAAAAGAAGAAAACATAATAATGAGATTCCATTTCATAAGAAACACCAATTCTAATCAGCTCCTAAAAATTTAAATGTGGCCATACATGGCTAAACAACATCACCTTCAACACTATTATTCAGTACAGTAAACTCAACAAAAATTACTGATTGTTTTACTGTCCACTACTATAGCCATTAGCTAGTAGACTGCTTAAACTAATTAAAATGAAATAAAATCTAAAAATCAGTTCCTCATTGCACTAGCCACATTTTGAGTGCTCAGTAGCCACATGTACCTACTGGACAACACAGAGAAGAACATTTCCATCATCACAGAAATTTCCATCAGACAGTGCTGTTTCAAGGGTTTGAGTAGAGAGGGGACCACCCTTCTTGGACCCTCTGAAATGCAAGGCCAGTTGGGGAAGTATGCAGACTCTAGCTCAGGCACATTGTTTTGGTTCCCATTTGTCAACTGATCTACAAACACCCAGATCATCAGTCACTATGCTCTTTTCTAAACCTTCCGAACCAAACTTTCTAGAAAACCAACTTTTGGTTGAAATTCCCTTG
Organism: Kogia breviceps; assembly: GCF_026419965.1. Taxonomy (NCBI): domain Eukaryota; kingdom Metazoa; phylum Chordata; class Mammalia; order Artiodactyla; family Physeteridae; genus Kogia; species Kogia breviceps. The sequence goes on along the minus strand of NC_081313.1, from coordinate 57,447,461 downwards.
CCTTTCAAGAAAGCTAGACCTTTTTGACTTGTGAAGGGCATTATATACTATTCATGATCCACCCAAGGAACATCAAAGTTTTATCCCAGGATCTAGAGCAGTCTTTATCCCAAAAAGTGATTGTTTATTTGCATCACTGGTATGTTTGGGTTTTATCCTTGCAGAATGACTCTAGCTGTCCTCAAGTTGTAGATGACTTCTTAAATTTTAAACCAACTCCAAGGGCCCTTTTTGATCTCCCAGGCATAACTGTACAAGTCAGGCCAGTTGGATAATGCCCCAATGCATGTGTCTATAAATAATCTCCCATCATCAGCAATTTTGTTTCCAAGAGCCCCGCTGGAGTGCTCAGGTATGGGGTGTGGGGCAGAACAACTACTCTCTAGCATTTCTCCAATCCCCTAACACCTGCTAAACATTCACATGAACATATTAAATCCCAGCCTGGAGCAAGTCTTCACAGTTATATAATAAAAGCCCTGAAAAAACAGAGTTGATAACTGAGATACTAACACCGTCTTAATTAGGGAGGAGATAACACGGGTGGGAAATAATGTGTGTGCAGCTGTCACATGGGCTGTAATTATGTTTAAGACTTCTGGTGACATGACAGGGTGAGAATGCAGCTTCAGTGTTCTGCACATGATGTCATTTGGAAGCCTCAAAAAGCACGTATAGCTTTGGGCAGCTATTACTCACTAAGGAGGATCGAGATCCTGTTTTTCCATTTACAAAGGGCAGGCAGAGGAAGGGAAAAGACAGGAAAATCTATAAATAAAATTAGTATGAATCAGTTTCCCCCCCACAAAAAAACCTATATAAATATATTTTAACTCAGCTTTTTCATTCAGACCCATTTGATTGCTCTTAATACATAACCCAAGAGCTAAGTTTGGAATCTTGCTACTAAAGGATCCAAGAATATTTTAATAGTCTCAGTTAAATATCCTGGAATTTCTGAATCCAACTCAAAAGACCAAGATAGTCAATACCAAGTGCAGTGCACAAGAACTGTTTTGTGGTTGATGTTGTCATTGTTTTGTTGTTGCTGTTTTCGATTCTGAAAAGACCCCGTTCCCACTCACGCCTGAAGTTGGATATTTTGGCAGAACTTTTTCTTCAGGACTCTAAGGAGGTGGGTAAGGCAGGTAAGCTTACCGAGGGCCCTGAGACTCCAACTCAGATGGAGAAACTTAAGAATCATCCATAATGTACGAAGGAAAATGCAAAGACTTGGGAAAAAAATGGAGAGTCCAAAAATAACATGTCTTTAACTCCTCTTGTTTTTAAATAATAAAGGGTCCTATCCAGAGCCCTGCCATAAAAGGAAGTTAATTCTCTTCTATCAGAGAAAATGTCTTTAAATTAGCACTCTCTGATTATTTCATAGTGCAAATAATTCATTGTTTTTCATCTTGAAAAATAATTTCAGCCATAGATGAGCATGGAAAGCAGCCATAAGAGAAGTGGTGAACAAACTCAGAGCTTACGAGATGGCCTCTGCCTGCCTCTGGACCAGGGGCCAGCAAACTTTTTCCTGTAAGGGGCCAAATAGTAAATATTTTAGGCTTTGTGGGCTGTATAGTCTTGGTCACAACCACTCAACTATGACACTGTAGTACAAAAATAGTGATACACAATATGTAAACAAATGAGCTTGTCTGTGTTCCAGAAATTTGTATTTGCAAAAATAGGCAGTGGGCCAGATTTGCCCCACAGGCTGTAGTTTGCCTTCCCACTGTTGTAGACCACTGGAATATAATGGGGAGCTCTAAAAATCACTAAAGCCTGGATATTACCTCAAAGATGGACAAATATATTACCATATGGAAATCCACAATACGGCAAAGAGTTCAAAATTCAGCTATCGAATTAAACTACAGAAATTAAAAGTTAAGCTATAGGGAAAAAAATAAAACAGGGATAGTGAAGGGAAGAAAAGAGAACTTCCATAAATTCTCATTAATATACTCCAGAGGTATAAAAGAAAATAATATATCTATCAAACAAGAACACGATGCTATGAAAAGGAGACAATCAGAGGACAAGAAGGTACACTCAGACATTAAAAATATAAGGTAGTAAACTTTAAAAATTCAACAGAAGATTGAAGATAAAGTTGAGAAAATATCCCAGAAAGTTTAAGAAAAGTCAAATGCTGGAGAAAAGGGAACCCTCCTACGCTGTTGGTGGGAATGTAAATTGGTACAGCCACTAGGGAAAACAGTATGGAGATTCCTTAAAAAACTAAAAATAGAGCTACCATGTGATCCGGCAATCCCATGCCTGGGCATATATCTGGAAAAGACAAAAACTCTAATTTGAAAAGATACATACACCCCAATGTTCATAGCAACACTATTTACAATAGCCAAGACATGGAAGCAACCTAAGTGTCTATCAACAGATGAATAGATAAAGAAGATGTGGTATATATATACAATGGAATAGTACTTAGCAATAAAAAAGAATGAAATAATGCCATTTGCAGCAACATGGATGGACCTAGACAATATCATACTAAGTGAAGTCAGACAAAGACAAATATTATATGATATCAGTTATATATGGAATCTAAAAAATAATACAAATGAATCTATTTACAAAACAGAAACAGACTCACAGACATAGAAAACAAACTTATGGTTACCAAAGGGGAATTAGGCGGGGGGATAAATTAGGAGTTTGGGGTTAACAGATACACACTACTATATATAAAATAGGTAACCAACAAGGACCAACTGTATAGCACAGGGAACTATATTCAGTATTTTCTAATAACCTATAATAGAAAAGAGTCTGAAAAAGTATGCATATATATAATATATAAATTATATATATATAACTGAATCACTTTGCTGTACACCTGAAACTAACACAACATTGTAAATCAACTATACTTCGATATTTAAAAAGAGAAAGAGAAGGCAAATGCACAGAAAATATGAAATCAAAAATAAAATTTTTAAGGATTAAGCTCACATATTCAACATACCACTAAAAAGAGGTCCGGGAGAAGAAAGGAGAGTGAAAGAAAGTATCAAAGATACATTTTTTTAAGCTCTGAATTCAGGGAAACAAGTCTATTCCAAGAATTTATCCTAAAGATATATGCAAGGGCGTGAAGATACATATACAATTGTGCTTAGTGCAACATTTCTGTAAGAGCAAAAATCGGAAACAACCTAATTGTTCATGGTTGTTTGGTTACATAAATTACGGAACACCTATACTTATGTAGTTGTTTTAAAAATAATAATATGGTTCTAGATGTACTAACATGGCAATATGTCCAGCTTCTGGCACTAAGTGAGAAAAGCCAGTTGTAGAACAGTATTATTATGGGGAGCCCCTTTATATTTGAAAAATAAAATGTTTAAAGATCAATATATGTTTGCAAATTGCAGCTAGTCTAAAGAGTTACTCAGGAAACTGTTAATAGGAGTTATCTCTTGGGAGAGGAGCAGGATTGGGGGGTTAGATGAATAGTCCTTCAACTTTGCATTTACATACATCTGCATCGTGGCCTTTTTTTTTTTTACAATGTTTATATGTTTCTTCTGTAATTTCTAAAAATCAAAAGCAATAAGTAAATTATTTACAATATTATGGAAAGGAAAAAAAAAGTTTTTCCCTTTACAATATCTCTGGGAAGATTATCAGGGGTCAGGAGGAAAAGAAAATGAAATTCCTAATTAGAGAAAGACCCAGATGAGGAACACAAGCAGTAAAAGGTATTGCCAGGCCCTTCAGGAGCTTATGTTAGAGTTAGGAACGTAGACTCATACAGATGGCCAGTGGTGACCAGGGCTCAGTGGTATAGCCTCCTGTCGAATTGTGTAGAATGTCAAAGTCTGAGAGCTTGGAGGGCAGAGACCTATGAAGACTGGAGTAGCCAAAGATGCTTCATGAAGGAAGTAAGACTTGAAAGATCATAAAGGCAGAAAGGAGAACATTACAAGCCAAACAGCCAGTAAGAGTAAAGACATGGATCCCAATGAGCATGCAGAATTCAGGCAAAGGTGAGGAGAGTAGCCCATTGAGATTAGAGGGATCATGTTAGTTAGGATTGGCTTTGGCTGCTTATTTAAGCCACTTATTTAACAGTGGCTTAAATAAGATAGAGGTTTAATTTTCTTTCATGTCAAAGGAGGCCAGGGATACAACGTCCTGGGGTATTTCAATAGCTTCATCATCATCAGGGCCTCAGACTCCTCCCTTCCTGCCTTACCATCTTTAGCACTGCTTCCAGTCTTCAAGGTAGCCTCATAATTGCAAGATGGTCGCTGTAGCATGAGCCATCATATCTATGCTCTACACAGCAGGAAGAAGGAAGGAGCAAGGAAAGGAGACATACCTCCCAGTCCAGCCAACCTCTTTTGAAGAGTTTCCTGGAATCTGCACCCAACAATTTCTACTTACATCTCATTGGCTACCCCTGTCAATTACAGGAGGCTGGAAACATGTAGGCTTTTTAAGCTGGGCACATTGATGTTCCTATTAACATAAGATTTGTAGGAGCAAAGAAGGACTGTTAACAATCTCTGCCAAGTGATTAGGTTAGACTATAAAGGTTTTTGAAAACAAGGCAGACAAAAGAATTTACATTGGAAAAGGGGAGAAAGAAATTAGCAAATTACCTATCATCCGTAAAGAAACAGGTAGAAAAATGAATAAACTTAAATGGAGTTTTAAAAGCATAGAAGAAATAAAATTTTAAAATAAATGAGAAACACACTAATAGCTACTTTTAAAAGTAGCTAATGTATTAGTTACACAATGAAGTGAATATACTTAATATTACTGAACTGTACACCTAAAATGGCTAAGACAGTAAATACTATGTTAGGTATATTTTTCAACAATTATATTTAAAAAAATTAAGTAGCTAATTTATACTTTTGTAGTTACATACCTGAACTTACAGAAACGTGCGGCCCTGCTCCATTTGGAAACTTTGAACCTTCTCCTATTTTCTAAAAAGATTTAGTAACACTTATCCATGTACCCCTTATACTACCAATATAGGGTAGACTTCTGGTCTGCATATGATGACAGAAGTCAGCCTTTCTCCCTTCTCACCCATATGCCCATGGTATGTTGAAGACACTACTATAACAACAGTTATCACCTTGTGCTTTAATTGATTGTTTATGGTGCCAGTTAAGAGGGGATGTGACTGAGTAGAAAGAGCAGCATAGGCTTTGTCATCAGAAAGACCTGACTTTCCCCTTGCTAACTATTTTCCTCCAGCAGGTTACTTTAACTTTCAAAGATATGCTTCAGTTACCATTAAAGTGCAGACTATAACATGAATCTTACACATATTTTTCAGATTGTAGTGAGGACTGGAGCCTAGTACTCTGCAAGAACTCAGTAAAACAGTAGCCTTCATTATTGTTTATGTCTTCCCTTCTGGATTCAAAGGTCTTTAGGGACAGGGCATGTCTTACTTATCTTTTTTGTGAGCCCCTAGTGTCTAACACAGTACTGGATGCTGATAAGACTCATCTGAGCAAACAGAAGGTCAACTGACAGATGTTCATGAAAGTTCTAAAGCCAGCAGTGTACAGCCTGCTCCCGTGGAGTGAATGTCACTGGCCCATCGCAGTACCCCAGAGCCAGGAGGGAAGCCATAGGAACTAAACTTCCCCGGGGACAGTAAGTGACATTGTAGAATTCTCCTTGTGGGACATTTGAAATTCTGAGATTCTAGATGCCTAACAATTGTTGCTTCTTTTCCTTTTTTTATGCTTCATAGTTTAATAAATATGTTTTATATTAACAAAGTTTCCTTTAGGTGCACTGTGTCCAATGTGCTTGTTTTAGCGTGTTTCCTGACAAACTCCCACATGTACAGTCCCTTTCGGAATGTGGAGATGCATTCAAGCCTGAAAAGTCCCATCTGTGTCCCCTCCTTTTGGGAATCCACCTACATCAATATCTTCCCTGGATGGTTGTGATGTAAGAAGCACAAAGGTTCTGCAAAAGTTCCGCAGACTCTGCCTTGTCTTACCTAAGGCAAATTTCTAAAGCACAGGGCACTCTACCCTAATCCCTTGGGTTGCAAAGCTCTTCCAATGCTCCTATTCCTTTATCTTTTGCCTCTCCCTGTCTCTTGACATTTGCACATGGGAGCATCAAATTGCAGGGTGGAAAGGGAAACCATCTGATTTCTTCTGTGTATTCAGAAAAACTACCCAGCGGCAGAGTGTGCCTGGCATGCATCTATGCTAAATGCATTCCCTTGTTGGGTTGCTGTCCCACAGTTAGGCAGAGCCAGCTGTGCTTTTTTAGGCCAGCGGCCTGAGCAGACATATCACCTGGAAGACTTTTCCCCATCACTCATGCCTGGGCCCCGCCCCTGGAAGTAGAGTCAGCATATCCTGGGAGCATCCTGGGCATGTGTACTTTGAAAATGCTCCCCAGGTAATTCTATTAGGTTCTTCTCCAACTCTACCCTTGGGAAACACCAATGTTACCTGTGCTTCACTTCTGAAGAACTACTATTGGCATTGCTTCCTAAAAAGCCATTTTCTCATTGGCCACTGATCTCATTCACCAGTGCTATAAGGAATTGCGCTATGGAACATGGCCTCAGAACCCTGAGAGTGGCAGCTACCGCTTATGCTTAGCACATACCGGAGCCCTTTACTTATCCAAATTTATTTAACCTCACAACAACACTCGGAGATACTGGTGGTGTCTCCTTTTACCAAGAAAGAAACTATTAAGTGGTAGAGACCAGATTTAAACTCAGCCCATACTAGTAACCGATACTCTACATGGCCTCTTGCAGCAAGTTTCAGAAGCTTCAGGAGTCACATATTTCTTTATGGTCATACTAACCCCAGTCGCCTTGCTGATCACTTCTACCCTGGTCCATCTGGCTCCACCACCAGCCCCAGCCTTCCCATATCTTTGGTCTGCTCAGCCACATAACTTCTAAAAACAATATTGCGGATCTCAGTGTTTTTCTACTGATTTCCTAAGCCTTAGCTCAGGCTCTCCTTCCAGAAAATGTTCTCCACCCTCCACGCCAAGCTGGGTTAGGTACCTTATCCACACTTCCCTCTTGCTCTGTGCATTTCTTGATCACCAAACTTACTATGTGGCATCATGATAGTTTGTGTTGGCTTCCATCTCCCTCAGTTGAGAGTTCACTAGGGTCAGGTGTATGTTTCAGTCATCTCTGATTCTCTGACGCCTAGTACAAAATCTGGCGGAAGCAACATAGAACTATTTGTTGAGCAAACAACATCAGCTTCAGTGATACCTCCACCCCTCATGTTACAGGAAGGGCTTATTCATTCTCCTCTGGAATCTGGGGCAAGAAGGAACATCTTCCATCAGCCCCTTATTAAGACGTTATCTCTAGACACTACAGACATGTTCTTTGCATCTATATTCCTCAAACCCCTGTCCCAATATACATATATTCTTTTTCTATAGCTGAGGTGCCAGGGGCACAAAAGTCATGCTTAATATGCAAAAGATAAGCTGCTATTCAAACTCCAACTTTTCTAAAAGATAATGTCCCCTTTATCATCCTTAAATCTCTCTTTCCCGCCCTGCCTAGACTTGTTGGTGGGGGACCTACTGCAACAGGTGAAATGGGGCCTTAGGGCTTCTGGATTGAAGCTCCAAAAATGTAGACGTATGACAAATTGAAACATCTGACAGTCATCTGCAACCTCAAGGTTGTAGCTACAAACTCTCTTGTCTTTATCTTTTAAAATTTGAGGTCTTGGAATTAGTTGCAGCTTGTGAAATACTAGGAGATGAGCAGGAACTGTCAATGGAACCACCCAGTGGTCAAGGAGATCAATAAGCCAAGTAAGAAGAAACAAAGAACGGCAGGTGCTTTTCACAACTTCTCTGTAAAACTTAGTATTTGGCTTTATAGATAAAAAATATTCTTCTATGATTTCCATTAACAGTTTTATAAATAATTTCTGTTGACCCCCTAGAACACTCATGAAATACCGCAGATTACTAAACATATTATCAACAAATCTCATTTGCCATCACTCTCTCACTGCTCCCCTGCCCCAATCACACTTGCATAGCTCAGGATATATTTGTTTTGCCAGTCATTTCAGCACTGTTAAAATGCACCCTTAAGATGGCTTTGATGACAAATACAAAATACCGTCATTAAAACATTCCTTAGTAGAAAACATTGCATTCTTCCTTCATACGTTATGAGCTGTCTTAAGAAACAAGGGAGGAGTGTTTGAGGGAAGAATGGAAATGGTGCCCCGTAAAACTTTTAACATGCTGCAGGTTGACTTTCGCCTTTGATACTGACTGCATGACAAATTGTATAAACTGTAATAAGCCAACATCACACCGCAAGATTAAAGCCTCAGTGGGAAAGTATCATTAACCACACCAAACACGTATTTGCTTTTTTTGTTGGCATCAAAATGTAATTGTTTCTCTATAAGTCAAACATACCTCATGGTACAACGCTGATCCAAATCTGTGCGGCGGGCAACATAAAAGGGAAGCTTATCCTCTTTCATCCATTGTGTTGAATGTGTTTTCCCCCAACCAAAATGATCAGTTTGAATTAAAGTTTATTCTGTCCTCCTCTATACATGTCGCCAAACCCAGCATATCAAGTTTGAGTAAGTACAGAAGAATGATCTGTGTTTGTCCACTATGTTGGTTAAAGCATACGGCTTCACGGGGTAGAGGGAATGAGGTCACAGACACATTTGAGAATTTGAAAAAGAGCTCAAATTTTTCACCCCAAAATAATACACATTCACCAAATCGTGAATTTACCTTTCAGGGGGTTCTTGACTCCACCAAAGCCCGATTCGTGGTCCACAGGTTAAGAACTTACACATTTGAATGAAAACTTCATAGGATACAGAAATTAAATCATTTGCATTTCTTGGCAGCAATCATATTACCTAAGACTAAATATGATAACATTTTGAAGTAGGATTTAGTAATAAACCAGTTTTAGAAAGGAATTTTACAGATCCTTCCCCTATTGACCCCTCACAAGGAGCTTGTCCATAAATATTGACAAAGCATCCATCTGATAAGGAGGTATTATCTAAAATATATAAAGAACTCATACAACTCAACAGCAAAAAAAAGAATAATCTGGCTGAAAATGGATCCGAAAAAATCTGAAGAGATATTTTTCCAAAGAAGTCATCCAAATGGCCAGCAGGTACCTGAAAATGTGCTCAACATCACTAATCATCAGGGAAATGCAAATTGAAACTACCATTAATGGGAGAAGTTAGTGAAAGCTTAAGCCAAAACAGGATATTTTCATAATCTCAAAGTATCTCTCCTAAATATTTCTCAATTACAAAGGGAAAAATAATAACTTAATGGTGGAGAAACCTGGCCTGAAATGCCTTAATTAACTAAGGGATCAAAGCTAAAGTCACCAGTAATGAAACATATGGACATATGGACATCAGGAAGACCTGACATGACATTCTGAGAAAGACACAATATCACTTCCGAGATATTCTTGCCCAAAACTTGTAGTGTGTTTCTAATCATGAGAAAACATCAGACAACCCCAAACTGAGGTACATTCTACAAAATAACTGACCAGGATTCATCAAAAGTTTCAAGGTCATGAAAGACAACGAAAGACTAAGGAACCATCACAGATTGGAGGAGATTAAGGAGACACAACAACTAAATGCAAGGTAGGATTTTGAACTGGATCCTAGAACAGAAAAAGGACATCAGGGAGAAAACTGGAGGAATTGGCATATTTTCATTAGTAGCATTGCACCAATGTTAATTTCCTGTTTGATACTTGTACTGTTGTTAACTTTGGGAGAAGTTGGGGGAAGCGGCACTATTCCTAGAACTTTTCTGTAAGTCTAAAATGATTTCAAAACAAAAAAGTAATAAAATAAAAACCATAGAGTTTTGATGCCTTCTGTCCTCGAAGCTTTCATTTTTATCTAGTTCTCAAGAGAGAACTAGAAAACTCATTTCCTTGTTTAGCCCTGAGGGAGCAAGCCACCTCCCACTCTGGTAGCCCTGCTCACCTCCATCTCAAGTCTGACATTTGCCTCTCAGAATTCACCCTTCAAGCAGGAAACATTTATTTAGCACCTCCTGTATGCCAAACCCTATACATAAGGCAGGTATGGGCCCTGTTTTCTCACAGCTAACTTCTCTTATCCATTCAACCTTTCGTCAATTACTATTTAAGTGAGTCACCAAATTTTAAATATTGTACTCACCACTGTCCTTCCAGGATGGATCCAGGAGATTCATATTCTTATCTCCTATACTGCTAAGAAAGAAATCCAGAGATGAACTAATCCAGGTTACTATTTAGACTATTAACGTAACAGTTTATATTGGTTGAGCTGAACATTAAACACGAGTGTTCTTCTGACTATCAAATGACCTCCATGTCCTGTTTTCTAAGAAAATTTATCATCGATCACATGGCCTGCTTATAGCAGCAGCAGAGATAATGTTTTATTTACAAGGTCAACCAGTTACCTGAGGTTCTTTGCAAGAGCTTGATGTACTTATCTTTTAATGACTTAGAAATCATCACATCCATTAACACTTAAGAAAAAGCCTGAAGTAAACATTAGGGTATCTTTGCTAGAAACTCACTGACTTGGGCAATGGTAGATTTATTCTTAACAAAATAAGAAAACATCAGCAAGTAAACTGCTTTAGGAACTTACTTGGTGATTTGAGGCCAGATTGGAGCTTCCGTGATAACTACTTCAGTTTCTCCTCTTGAAAAATGGGAGTAATATCCACTTCTTATGCCTTCACAGGGAGCATTGCACCCTGAAATTGTATAAGGCATGAGCCCTAGGAACTTTCATTTAGTATATGCTTCATGCATATCTCAGCTGAAATATATTTTCCCACTCAAGGGTGTTTTTGCTACCATGAAGCCTTCAAATCCTTAACTCCTTTTTGATACTGACACAATAGATGTGGGGAGAGAGGGGACAAAGCTGCTTACATATTTTACAAACTAAACCATGTTACCTTTTCTTTAGTTGGGAGCACACACACCTAAAGTGAGACGTCTCCGAGTTTTCAGTGGGGAACATACTTACCTGTTCAGAGGTTTAGTTGGAAGTATATTATTCCTACAATGTATGCCTGAAATACTTTTCTTATTAATTGAAGATTTTAATACAGATATTCATAAGTGAATTTATCGTGTTCTTTCATGGGGGAGAGGAGTGTATCAATCAGGATAGGCTGGGTTATGCTGTGATAACAAGCAATCCCAAAATCTCAGTAGCTTAGAGTATCACAGGTTTTAATTCTTACTCATATATCTACTGTGCCTCTTCTCCACGTCGTCTTCCCTCTGGGATGAGGTAGATAAAGCAGTTGATCTGGCACATTGCTGGTCTTCATGGCAAGAGAAGCAAGAGCTGGTGAACCATGAACTGGATTTGAAAGCTTCTGCTTATAAGTGGCTCGATGTCACTTCTGCCCTTATTTTACAGGCCAAGGCAAGTTGCATGACCACACCTGACTTCCACAGGGTGAGGATATGTCATCCTACCACAGGAGGCCCTCAAGTCCTAGAGGCAAGACAGATGCCTGTGGTCCGAAGAACTGCAACCTGTCCCACAGGAGGGGCAGCAATACTTTGAACAACAGTACAACCTACCAAAAAGAGGTTTGTCAGGTCTACGTTTGTGTTGTGCTTGCTTCAGAAAATGGTGTTGGAAATTTTCTTCTCTAAGTTTTAGATCAGTTTAAATGCATTAGAATTTTCTGGTCCTTGAAATTTTGAAAGAATTTACTAATACAACATTTGAGTCCAGAGCTCCTCAGATTACCTTCTCAATTACTTCCCTATTCAGTGTTGCTTTAATCTCTAATCTCTTTGGGACCTATTTTGTTCATTTATATTTTCAAGAAAAGCATCCATGTAATCCAGCTTTTAAAATATATTTGAATAAAGTTTTGTCAAATACCCTTCTAAGTTGTTTAAATTTCCTCAGCATCTGTGGTTACTTCTTGTTGTTTCTCTTTACTTTTTATAAAGTGGCTTATTCTTTCTTTTTTTTTCCAGCTTTATTGAGGTAAAATTGACAAATATGAGTGTATATCTTTAAGGTCTACAGTGTGATGATTTGATGTACAGTGATTACTAAAATCAAGCTAATTAACATACCCATGATCTCACAGTTACAACATTGTTTCTCATTGTGTTTAATTTGTATTAACTTCACACATTTTAGAAATACATATTTGCAAAAACAGTTAATTTTGATACAGTACCAACTCCAGAGTTGTTGTGAAGATTAAATAAATTAGTATATGTACATTGGTGAGAACTGAGACTTAGTAAGTATATTATTAGTATTAACCATTATTATTATCCTTGTCCATAATTTTCCAGTTTTGATCACCCTTATACTTATTGTAAAAGCAGAATTATACAAGGTCCTCTTTAAAAGTTGACCAGAGAGTTTCCTACCATTAATAATGCACTGACTTGCACTATCTTAAATAACTTGTAATGCACTCACAAGATAAGTAAATAAAACCACTAGGTTACGTGTAGGTTTATGGGTAATAATGTCATGGTAGGAAATCATGTATATGAGCTCATAATATTCTCCTAGAAACTACAGAATAAGGAAGTTCATATATGCTACTATCAACAAATTTCACTGCAACTGGTTTCATTTTCTCAATTCTTTGTTATCACTTAGACCTCTTCCCGCTGAAAGATAAGAATGAGTTAGGCACGTAGTCCTCAAAGTCTTTTATACTAAGGGGACAACTACTGCTCCCCACTTGTTTCCTATGATGAAACTGCTTTTGACTTGAGTTGTTTTGGTTTTGGGGTTTTTTTTTTTAATTGGTAACACTTTGTCAAGCCTCTGTTAGTACACCTGAAACTAACATAATGTCAATTATATCTCAGTTAAGAAAACACCTTGAAAAAAATCTTATATGAGAGGGACTTCCCTGGTGGCACAGTAGTTAAGAATCTGCCTGCCAATGCAGGGAATATGGGTTCGAGCCCTGGTCTGGGAAGATCCCACGTGCCTTGGAGCAACTAAGCCCGTGTGCCACAACTACTGAGCCTGCATGCCACAACTACTGAAGCCTGTGGACTCTAGAGCTCGTGCTCCACAAGAACAGAAGCCACCACAATGAGAAGCCAACATACCGCAATGAAGAGTAACCCCTGCTCGACACAACTAGAGAACGTATGCATGCAGCAACGAAGACCCAATGCAACCAAAAATAAATAAATAAAAATAAAAAATTTTTAAAAATCTTATGAGTTCAGTGTTTTACAGTAATGTTTATAGAAAAATTGCCAACCCTCATTAGGTTAACACAGTTCATATTTTCAACCTTTTGGTCAATACAGCCATCACACAGTCACAGCTAATATAGTTAATTTGAATAAAGGAAAGTCTGCATTAATATGTTTGAAGACATAATTCTGCTTAAAATTTTTACTATAACACTAATGATGCAATGGGAACTCACATCTTGTTTTCATGAATAAGGGGTTACTGTCTTATTTGTACCTAATGCAAATCATACCATTTACTTTCAAAATGCTTGTAAGCAGTCTCTCTCAAATCAGTTACACCCCTTATTTAATAGTGTATGCAATTAATTTATTTTAAAAACATCCTTTATACTAGTATAATAGAAAACTTCAACTCAACCCTTAAATGATCCAAAGGATGTTAATAATCAGAAAAGCTAAGAAAAAGTTCCCAAATAGTGCAGGGCAAGTAGATTTTCCATAATCACAAACATGTGAGAAACACAGTAAAGCAGGTAAGACACTTTCGTATTTGTATTTATCCTCACAACAATCCTGCAAGGGAAGTGATATTAGCCCCATTTAACATATATGGAAGCTGAGGCCCAGGGCAGCTGGTACTTACCCAGGAACACGTAGCTCATGTTCTTTCCATTTTTCTACAATGTTGAAAAGTTTAATCTTTAATTCAAAATGGTCATTGGTTAGATTTTATTTCCGTATTTCTGGCTAGCATCTAATAATAATTATCAATGACTTCTGAACCCACTGTGTCAACATTGCAATAACCAAATATCCTGGTTGTTTTGTGAGAGAACTCACCTTATGACTTAGCAACACCGAACTGATTCAAAGAAAGGGCTGTGGAAAACGCGGGTTTCTCATGGTTTTTGAAGTAATACTGCCACCTCGTGGACTATTGGGGAGCTACAGTCCACTTCAAGTCCATGGCACTAACCTCATGTGGGCCTTAGTGCTGCTGGTAATGCTACTTCCTTTTCTAGTCCATCCATTCCCCCAATGATAATAGTGAACAACAGAAATATTCTAGGTTACTTTTACAGGTATTAACTCAATTCTCACAAGCACCTCTTGTGATTTTGTTTGTCTGATTAACAGATGAAGAAAATGAAATACAAAATGGTAAAATAACTTTACCAAAGGCACACAGCTAGCAAGTGGCTGAGCCAAGATTCAAACCCAGGCAGAGGGCTCCAGAGTATGAGCCCTTGACCTCCCTAGAAGTACTTATTTTCTGTTCTCTCCTCAGACTTTCTAATCTCTGAACTCCTTCTCCAACCTGTTTTTTTTTTCCCATAAAGGCACTTAGTAAAGGACTTCCACAAACCCCCAGCACCACAGCTATACACCTCATTACATCTGTGCCGTATCTTCTGCCTTCCCTCTTGAACTATGCCCAAACGATTCATTTGCTGTCTAAGCCAACCATTCCATTTGGGTGTTCAGTCCCATGCCCCCTTCCAAGGACACTGCTCCAGCAATTGGTCCCCTCTCTCTACTCTAATCATCAGTTTCCACCTCTCTATAGAGGGATTATCCCCACCAGCATACAGTCTGTCATTTCATTCAATAAACTACTATATTTTAATAATCATTTTAAATGGGGCTTTTAATTAATGTTTGATAGTTGATTTAAGTTGAACAGACTAAATTTCTTTAAACAATCCCATTTACAACCCAAAGTCCTTTAAACAGTTTAATAGCATTTATACTTTTAAGATATTTTCTTGTAAATAGCACTTCAAATGCTTGACCCAACAAGCAAAACCTTTCTAAGTACTTAACTCTTATAAACATAATAAATTAAATGTACAGTGACTAAGTTCTCTGACATACTTCAGTATTTCTGCAGGCTTTGTAAGATCTTAAAATACATTTCAACTAAAATTTACAAGTCTAAAAATCTGTTAGGCATTTTAAGTTGGAAATGGAGGCCAGTGTTACATACTGTAATATGCCAAGTATGTTCCAACACTACTTCAAATAGCAAATACTACAGTTTGTCCCAATGACTATAAAAAACTATTCCTGAACTTAACACTGATGTATTGGTGGCAGTGGGAATTGTTTCCTAACCTTTTTGAAAATTTGTAATCGTTACATATCTCATCTAAAAACGGCAGCACTCCGTGAAGTTTTGTTAAAGGGAATGAGTGGTTTGGGGCCCAGCAGGCAGGCCAGTTCAGGGTGCTGGCATGAGGAACTCAAGCTTGGGGGAATTCAAGGGTGAATTAACTACTGTAGTAAATTCAAAGATAAATGAGAATACCAACCTTGGATGGTTGTGGTGAGACTCAAATAAAATAATTTATGGGAAAACCCTTGTCACATGTGACAGTTGATGGCAGCTAGTTTTTTGGTAGAATTTTAACCTTTCATTCTTACTATTGATAGTATCCAATCAGCATATTTATGAAGTTAAAGTTTTTAAAAAGCTTTAAATTTATTTAAATAAATTAACCCTTCTTAACATGAAGACACAGTTTCTAACCTTGACTAATCTCATAATTACTCAGGGAAGTTAACTCCTGGTTTCTTATAAGCCACTGGGCTTCATGATTGCTTAAGTCAATTCATGAGGGGGAAACCAGACCCTCTGTTTGAGCATATGTCCTTATCAGAACATAGGAATATTTTTTTCTGCTTTAAAAAAATATATCTGAATTCACAGAACTGAAATTTTAAGAGACTGCAATTACAAAATCTTCCTTTAACTAAGAATTCTTCTGGCCTGACATTTCCTTACAGATAATTAACTACTAAAGGAACTGGGGGAAGGTGGAAAAGGTAGCAAGTGTAAAATCAGTGCACTAGGAATCAGTAGCCAGTGACTATCCATCAGGAACTGATACATCTCAGAAAGCCAAGAAGAAAATATGAATTTCTTTATAAAAAAATGTGATTTACATTGAACTTTTTTTAAAAAACACAAGTATTTTCCAAAACAAGCTACCCTGGCTTGGGGTTCCGAAACACAAAGTGATGTTAAGAATAGAGGAAAAAAAAAAAAAAACCTAAACACAGATCAGATGGTTTTCAGAGGTAGGCAGCTACAAGGTAAGCTCCAAATATATCAGTATGTATAAAAAACGCTGAAAGGCTATTAATCACAAGAGACATGGCAAATTTTATCATTCCGCTGACCTGAAGCCAAGTTAAAAAGCTGGTAGAAAGGCTGCATATTTGGGGAAGAGGAAAAACATGATCTGTAAGGCCTACCTGCAGACCTTGTTCTGAGAAGCAGTCAAGATTACAGAAAGAAAAAGAACCATGGGCTGGTGAGCACAATTTTTAGTATTCAAATCTGCCTCATCACACTCTCTGAATACAGGTCAAACTAGGGTCAATTATTCAGAGTTGGCCACTAATTTGCCACATTTGGAACAGATACAGTCCAATTACCAGCTAGGTGGAACATGTGACCTGGGATAAGTGATGACATCAAGGAGAGGGAGGCAAACTCAGCTGGGTCTTGGGATACCCAAGTGCACCGATTAGAGTGAAGAAAGAATTTATTTGTTGCTGCCATTTGTTTTGTTGTTGCCATTTGTTTTGTTGTTGTTGTTTTTCCAGGATAGAAGAGAAAAATAAAGCCCTGTTCCTTTGGCAGGATGCCTAGTTGAAACCCTCTCCAGAGTTCTGAATGGCTACTCAAATGCTGAAACAGAACTCTGCTGTATTAAAATTAATGTCAACTTGTCCAAGATGGACATACACTATGACCAAAACAACTGAGAAGATCTTCCAGCTGAAGATGCCAGGAGATAATTCAAAATAGCACATGGAAAACCATGTTTAAAAACAGGTTCCTGGGGCTTCCCTGGTGGCACAGTGGTTGAGAGTCCACCTGCCGATGCAGGGGACACGGGTTCGTGCCCCAGTCCGGGAAGATCCCACATGCCGCGGAGCGGCTGGGCCCGTGAGCCATGGCCGCTGAGCCTGCGTGTCCGGAGCCTGTGCTCCGCAACGGGAGAGGCCACAGCAGTGAGAGGCCCGTGTACCGCAAAAAAACAAACAAACAAACAAAACCAGGTTCTTATTTTCCAAGCATAGTTATTCCAGTCTCTTCCATAAAATTGCTTCTGTAAATAGTTTTTTTAAATGTATCAAAGAGATTTTCTTCCCAGTAGTTAACAGCATCAAATCTATTCCAAGTTAGTTCTTATGTGTCCTGTTAAGTGCACACTATGATTCAATCTTCTTGTTCTCTAGAAGTCCATCAGACGTATCATGCTGCAACAAAGAAGTGCTTTCTTTCCTTGTCATGGTAGCAAAAAGCATATCCATCATCCCCAAGGTTTCTAGTAGTTCTTTTTGGTAATCAATCTCTTTTTCTACAAGTCCTTGAAGTAACAAAAACTTTTTATCAACTACAGGTGACTGACCAATCACAGGTAGATATATATCTACAAAGAGAGGAAACACATTTACTAGAAACATCTTTCTAAACAATACATGAACAGCAATATTTAGAAAAAGTACAAAAATATTAAATATAAAAGACATTGAAAAATCTGTACTTATTTTACAACTTATGTTTTACATAAAGTAAACAATCCATCTGAAAAACATATTTCAAAAAGAAATAATTAAAGAAAGTACAGTGTTAAGGTTCTGACTTATTTTCATTTTCCCATTAAAAATCAGTCATGGTCATTGGAGGTATTTAAGGAAAAAACTTTTTAAATTATAATAACCCTGGTGCCAGCAACTGAAAGCCAATCCATTGTAAACATTTTATTCCCACTTTAAAATGCACTAATTTACTACTATTGTTTGTTTTCTCCATGAAGTCTTCACTGGAGAACTGATAAAGACAAGGTATATCAATCTATTTGATTTCATTATTTGACATCTCTACTTCTGCAAGTATGCTACAATTTTTCAGGTTTTAACAGCTACTTACCAATAATTATTTCAGCAGCATTAATCAAAACAGGGGCAAATCTTGGCTGGGACAGATTCCTACAAAGCAAAAATTCTGTTTACTGAAACCTGCAAGCTTAAAAAAAAAATCCTTAAAATAGATTTACTAAACAGTTCTGTCAGTTCTTTATAAAGCTCAAACTAAAAGTAAATTCGGAGATAAAATTTCAGATGCAAAATACATGCGCTTCATAGACATAAAACATACCTTATCAAAAAATTAAGAACACGACTGATTTCCTTTTCATCTCGACCTGCAAGGGCATTTGCAAGGACTCCTCTTCGATTTAGCTCCTTTATGATGGAAACTGTAATCTCAGGCGTCTTTATTGCACAATCGGGCTAGAAAATTTTTCAGAGTCAACATGAGCAGACAAGACAGTACAAGAAAAAAATCATAGTCTTGGAACTCACTAACAATTAGCAAATTTAAACAGGTTTTTTTCTTCCCAGTTTTGAGTCATGGTAATGGACAAGGCAAGAAACAAAATGATTCTTTAAAAAATAAGCTCCTTGGGGCTTCCCTGGTGGCGCAGTGGTTGAGAATCCGCCTGCCGATGCAGG